>NC_072424.2:107362500-107962500 GCF_028878055.3 Symphalangus syndactylus
ATGCCAATTCCAAAACTAAGAATACATTTAAAGCCCATTGATATTATTAGTATTCATCTGCTGCCATGTATATTTATGTTTCTCAACAGCCTGTGACCATTTTTTAAATTAGAATACCTATACCTTTTGATGATTAATTTTTTAAAGTATCAGCATGAATGTCAAAGCACAACTTTAATTTTATTTTCCCTCTGGTTTATTCTCTTTTATGTTTTACTGTGACTGTGTACACTGGTTTCCTAGGAAACTATTCTAAGAGGAAAAAAATGAGTAGCCATTTTCTTAAATTAGAAGCTACCTTTCTAGCAGCTGAGTAGTTGTGGGCAAGAATTTCAAAACTATTCTTTCTTCTCACCACCTCCATGTCAGGGTTACAATAAATACCCCCACACTCACACCCACACCAACGGACTATGCCGAATGTAAAGCTGAGTAATTATAATTAAGGTAGTACACATTTAACACACACATTTCCTTCAAAAGCATGGCAAAAAAAAAAAAAAATACCGCATATCAAAGTTCTGGTTAAAATAGAAAATCAAGTTGAAGCACAGCACAGAAAAAACAGTTTCAGGGTTGAAGAGGGGTACTGCTACAAGAAATGGATGATTACTTGGCTAATAAGTGATGATTTAATTATCTACTCTCAATAAGAACACAATGCTGAGATCAACCTTTTGGCTCTTAAGGTCCTAAAATAGATAACATTTCTGTCATCTAGTCTCTTTTTAAGTGCACAATAGCACTGGGTTACAAACACTTTGCAAATCTCCCTTAAGTTTTTCAGTTGTCCAAAATATCCTGAAATGCCTTAAAAAATTTTTTTAACCACGTGACTTTAAGATTCAATTGCTTCTATTTAAAAAAAAAGATTTTTCTTTCCTCTGTAGAAATTCAAAAGAAAATAAGAAACTAAACATATCAATATAAAAGTTTAAAAAATTATTGGGGCATTATGAATATTTCTAAATGTATTATTAAATATTGGGCCTTTCATAGAGTTTATGATTTAATGAAAAATGAACACATTACAGTGAATTAATTTGGAATGTGACAACCCTTGCAGCTATAAAACTTAACAACTTTTCATTTAGAATAAGTATCATTGGCGGAACATGTTTAAAAACTCGAGTGTGGGGAAAACATTTAAAAGAGACTATGTCACCCATGCCTTCAAATTTTAATCGGAAACAGCCCCACTTTTGAACCTGAGACAATGTTTCCATGCATTTCATCCTGAACTTTCCAATGTTTGGCTTGCACTGGTTAATTCACTGGCTAGTGAAAGAGCATGGCATTGCCCAGAACAGGTGCAATAGGGAATACTCAGTGACTTGGATGGCATCACACATTCTCTTGTTATTCTGATTGGAGGCTCTATGCCCACTGTGTAGCATTCCAGCAAAAGCAGATGTAAATCAAGCAGCAAGTTTGTCACATTTCACTTGCTTGCTGCAAGCTAGGCAGGAAAGTGCTCACACTATGAACTTGTCTTCCAGAACTTTTGTTGATATAGCGTACATCATGATCCCTGGCAAGGGAGGAAAACACCAAGAAAAGGACAATGTTTTCCTCAGCATCCATTCACCAACTGCCAGTCATTTCTCCAGAGCCCAAAGCATATTGACATTGGCACAAAAAACCTGTCTGTCTCTCCTGATGACCCAGCTCTCTAGCAGGCAGGGTAGCTATGCCAGCTTGCTTGCCACTTCAACATCTGCAGGTACATCGATTTGAGAAAACACCTAGTGATTTCATTCAGATATAATGCATACAACTGAAGAAACATCCACAGAATAAAAAGCAAGTATTTTTATAAATATATATGTGTGTATATACATGTGCGTGCATATTATCTTTAAGGCAGGTGTGCCAGAGAGAAGTTCTGAGAAAAGTGTGGAAGGAAAATATCACACATGATCTTGAGTAATGTAGGAGTTTTATAGGAACGTTGGGAACACTCCTCAGTCCTCCACAGTTTACCTAATACCCCTCCCACTACTACTTCCAAACCAAATGCAACACTATTAATGGCATGAACACTCCAGTTGCTAAATTTTAAGAACATAAACTTAAATCACCTTTGTTTTAGTTTGTCAAATAACAATTAAGGACTACATTTTTAAGCTTAAATCTATTAACTTCGAGGCCGGGTGCGGTGGCTCATGCCTGTAATCCTAGCACTTTGGGAGGCTGAGGCAGGTGGATCACGAAGTCAGGAGATCGAGACCATCCTGGCTAGCACGGTGAAACCCCATCTCTACTAAAAATACAAAAATTAGCCGGGCGTGGTGGCGGGCGCCTGTAGTCCCAGCTACTTGGGTGGCTGAGGCAGGAGAATGGTGTGAACCCGGGAGGCGGAGCTTGCAGTGAGCGGAGATCACGCCACTGCACTCCAGCCTGGGCGACAGAGCGAGACTCCGCCTCAAAAAAAAAAAAAAATCTATTAACTTCACTTAGAATATTTTCCCTTTCTGTAAACAAATGAAATAGCTATAAATTCTTTCTTAGTAAGTACTAATAAAGCCTTAATAGTAACTTTTGGCTGGGCATGGTGGCTCACACCTGTAATCCCCACACTTTGGGAGGCCCAGGCAGGCAGATCATTTGAGGTCAGGAGTTCAAGACCAGCTTCGCCAACATGGTGAAACCCTGTCTCTACTTAAAAAAAAAAAAAAAAATTACCAGGCATGGTGGCACATGCCTGTAATTCCAGCTACTGGGGAGGCTGAGGCAGGAGGATTGCTTGAATCTGGGAGGTGGAGGTTGCAGTGAGCCAAGACCATGCCACTGTACTCCAGCCTGGGAGATAGAGCAAGACTCCACCTCAAAAAAAAAAAAAGTTAGGCCGGGCGCGGTGGCTCACGCTTGTAATCCCAGCACTTTGGGAGGCCGAGGCGGGCGGATCATGAGGTCAGGAGATCGAGACCACGGTGAAACCCTGTCTCTACTAAAAATACAAAAAATTAGCCGGGCGTGGTGGCGGGCGCCTGTAGTCCCAGCTACTCGGAGAGGCTGAGGCAGGAGAATGGCGTGAACCCGGGAGGCGGAGCTTGCAGTGAGCCGAGATCGCGCCACTGCACTCCAGCCTGGGTGAGAGAGCGAGACTCCGTCTCAAAAAGAAAAAAAAAAAAAAAAAAAAAAGTTACTTTTTTCCATACCTCGAGTTTCTAATTTAAATCTGAAATAACAAATCTTAGCAGAGAAACATGAAAAGGAGAATTATAATCAATTGTCCATAAAAATCTTAACTATTTTAAAAAGTTTTTCTACAATATCTAAAAAATTGCCGCATTTATGAATTAGGAGCTTGTGATTTAAGAACGATGCTGCAAGTTTGTTGGCTCAGTGACTAGCTGTGTTGCATTGGAAAGTGGGTTCACGGCTCTAAGCCTCAGTTCACTCATCCGTAAAATGGGTTAAGAACAATAACCATGACATCGTTTTCAAGTGTATTAAATGAGGTAAACATCTCCTGATAGCATCTGGCACATGATAAGCACTCAGAAGATATGTATATGTATTTTGAATCAGAAAATAGGGATACACATTAAAAGAAAATTGAAGGCCAACTATATGCTCAGCCTCACGTAATGATCCACTTGAGACCTTACATTAGCATTTTAATAGAATTTGCTTACTAGAATTGAAGGTGAATGTTTTGTAAGACTATAACTGTTTGTTATACTAATTAAAGGGGGGGGAAAAAAAAACCAAGAGAACAGGTTCAACATACCATCTCTTCCTTGGTATTTGTTTTCATTTGTTCTAAGTGACTGCGATTCAGTGCCATCTGGAGCCTAAACATAGAAAACAGGCCATTTAGTCATGTCCAACTCAAAACCAGAGAAAATGGTATTGTAAATAATTTTGTTACTAATCTTTAGAGTACAAGAAATGTACTCAGAATTATAACATTCACAGTGGAAAAGGGGCACACTAAGGTAATAATCAACATGCAATCATCCAAAAAATATTTTATTACCTACAACTTGTGAGAGACAATAGTAGGCCCAGTGGGGAATATTAAAAAAGTCATGATTGTGTCCCTGTCATCAAGAATGCTACTATTGAGTGGAGGAGAAAGGACAAACATGTTAAAAAATTAGTAGTAGCTATTAATTGACAAATGGATAAGCAAAATGTGGTCTATCTGTACAATGGAATGTTATTTGGCTATAAAAAGAAATGAAGTATTGATACATGCTGCAACATAAATAAACCTTGAAAATACTATGCTAAGTGAAAGGAACCAGTCACAAAGAGCCACATATTCTATGATTCCATTTATAGCAAACGACCATAATATGCAAACCATAGAGACACAAAGCTGACTAATGGTCACCTAAGAGTAGGGAGGGAAAGACGGGGAAGGACTGCTAATGGATATAGCCTTTCTTTTGGAGACAATAAAAACGTGCTAAAACTGATTGTGGTGATCGTTGCACAACTGTGAATATGCTACAAAACACTGAATTGTGCACTTTAAGTGGGTGAATTGTATGGTATGAGAATTATATCTCAATCATGCTGTTATAAAAGTGTAAAAGTACATGTCCCTAAAAAAATATAAATTCTTCAAGTAAAAAAAAAGCAAGAAATAAATGTAAGATAAGTAACTAAATTACCAAACCAGCAATAAGACCTAAAATATCTGAAGGAATTCCTGTTTTCAAGGGGTCGGGGCAGTGACGCCCAAGGAATGGGGCCTTCCAAAGGTTTATGGACATGGTACACTATGGCTGACTCTGCTCAGCAGTAAATGTGGCCAGACAGTACTTCCTCCTTTCCAGGTAAGGCTTCAGAAGGAATTCAGAGGTCAGGAAGGAGAGTCTGGATCAACCACAGAAAGAGGTCTATTCAAATTATTTTAAAAATAATATTGATAATTCTACTGGATTTTATCTCAGACAGCAAGTGGCCACTGTAGTCTCACCACACGTTTCACCTCAAGCTGTTGTCCAAGAAGGACTTCATCCTCCACCTGAAGTCTAAAAAGAGCCTAGAAAAGTACTAGGCTAGGGACATCTAGGCTATTAATGCACCACTTAGAGATGGGGAAAACCCAGGACAGTGTTACAGTGACTACCTAGTCACAGAAGTGGTACGTGGGTACCCAGCATCACTTTAATCCCCTGAAGGACAGAGCAGTCCCATTCTCCTTCCCACCTCCCACAAGCCGGCAGAGGCTGGCCCTGCATGGCACAATGAGCAGAGTGATTCCAATCTCACAAAAGAACACATATTTTGGAGCATGTGGTCGGAATTATTTTCCTTAGCAATTGAAGATGGCAGTACAGATGGTGTTCATTTCTGCATTATATTTCCTAGTGTCAGCAAGGCCTTCATGAGGAAGCATTTAACATGGAAGAGCTGAATATACACTCACTCAAAAACAGAAGAACTGCAAGTGAAGATGGCTGGCCCAAGTTTGCTTGAGGGATGGGGGAGATAAAGCACTTTTCTAATGGGTGGCAGTGTTTCAATTAAAAGCATGCAATGTAAGCAAGTTAGCATTATTTTAATTTCCTTTTGCTAGTTCTCTCTTAATGACTCCATCAGATGATACAATCCACCAATTACCTTGGACTCAAACCATGTGGTTGTGACACTGCCAGAAACTTGCTGGAAAAATGTTGTTTCTAGCACCAAGTAGCAACATCCTCTTGGAGACTGGCAGAAATCCCACAATTTATATTTTGCTTAGGCCCAGCTCTCTGTTCCCTCCCCCTTTTCACTTCCTCTTAACTCCCTTAGTGAGGGTTCTCTAATTGGGAAGAAAATGTCATAATACTAAATTTCCTTACCATTCATTTTTCTTCAGCTGGAAACCTAGTCCAATCCTTTAACACAAGTGGATATCCCAAATAACCACTGGGTGGTAAGCAAGTTCTTAACTTAAGCAAGTGCCTGGAGCAATTTAATGACCCCAAAACTCCTGTAAGATGGACTGGACTTGATTCGAAATTGGTCATGCAAAGAGAGTAGCAATCTGCAGCTAGAAGGGCTTTCTTGCAAGAATAAAATGTCTACAAAAAGCAAAAGATTATCTACATGACAGGAAGACACCTTAAATATAAACCCTTTCATTCCTTTTTTAAAATAAATAATCATTCAATTTTTGTTATCTTTTATAGTATAAATAGAATCTCATATTCAGGATGCTTAATGTCAGAATCATGTACAAAATGCAAATATACCAGGATAGAGACTGGTTAAAAGCATGTACTTCAAAGTCAAACAAATTTGGGTTTACTCCCTACAGGACACTGATCAAGTTACTTAAAATCTGGCTAGGTACGGTGGCTCACACCTGTAATCCCAGCGCTTTGGGAGGCTGAGGCAAGCAGATCACCTGAGATCAGGAGTTCAAGACCAGCCTGGCCAACATGGCAAGACCCCGTCTCTACTAAAAGTACAAAAAATTAGCTGGGCATGGTGGCGTGCACCTGTAGTCCCAGCTACTCCGAGGCTGAGGCAGGAGAATTGCTTGAATCTGGGAGGTGGAGGCTGCAGTGAGCCGAGATTGTGCCACTGCACTCCAGCCTGGGTGACAGAGAGAGACTCTGTCTCCAAAAATAAAAATTAAAAAATAAAATAAAATCTATGAGCCTCAGCCACAGAATGGAAATAACACCTCACTCACAGGACAGCTGTAAGGATTAAATGAGATAAAGCACGTAAAGTGGTTAGCACAGTAAGTGTTCAGCAATGGTGGCAGCAACTGGTATTGTTATTATTATTAGAATCATTGTTCCGGAGTCCCATTCCATGTTCATTCTCATTCCATCCACCTCACTGGGTGTTCTAGGCCAAAGCTACTCAAGCCAGAATGTAAATCAACTTTGACCTCAAAAACACCATCTAGATCTGCTGATTTTTTACCTTTTTTCTGGCAGCAAGACTTTTTTGATGAAAGAAAGAAGGATCATTGATATTCTGTGCACGCTCCTTATGCCCTTACAGATAAGTAATAGGTAATCCACTAACTGGCTTATTTGAGTAGCACTGATCTGAGCCACACAGTTCTTGTACTGTTTGGTTGTTGTTGTTGTCATTTTTTGAGATGGAGTCTCACTTTGTCACCCAGCCTGGAGTGCAGTAGCATGAACACAGCTCACTGCAGCCTCGACCTCCAGGGCTCAAGCAATCCTCTGGCCTCAGCCCTGCAAGTAGCTGGGCCTACAGGCACATGCCACCACACCCAGCTAATTCTTGTGCTTTTTGTAGAGATTGGGTTTTGCTATGTGGCCCAGGCTGGTCTCAAACTCTCCAGTCTCAGCCTCCCAAAGTGCTGGGATAACAGCTGTGAGCCACCACGCCCAGCCTCTCAAACTTTTATTATGCCTTCTCCGATACCTCTCTTCATTCATCAGTCCCACAGTCTCTACCAGACCCCACAGGTTTCATTAATAAGTTAATCACCTAGACAAATATTTACGCAATCTTTTGTGTGCTGTCATTGTGCCAAGGCTAGACACCTTAAAGTTTAATCTAAAGCTGCCTCCTTACATATCTTTCGTTCATCCTAAAGGGTTTCTCTGTATTTAGTGAACTCAAACCTAACTGGATGTGTAAACAGACTGTAACCTACTTGTGTCAATCACCAAATTTTGACCAGTCAAAGGTGGTCAGCTGTTCAAACCACACTCAAAAAGGGCAAACAAACACAAAGCTGTAACCAATCTGGCTGTTTCTGTACCTCACTTCCGTTTTCTGTAGATCACTTTCCTTTCCCTGTCCATAAATCTTCTTTGACCACACGGTAGCACTGGAGTCTCTCTGAATCTGCTGTGATTCTGGGGGCTGCCCAATTTGCAAATCATTCTTTGCTCAATTAAATTCCGTTAAATTTAATTTGTCTAAGGTCTTTCTTTTAACACCACAAAGGAGAAGTTACTTCATGTCTCAAAGTTCCTACTTTGTAATTCAGCTGCAATTAGCTCCCTCACACTCTACTTCATCCATCCCCAAACCAGTCTAGGGAAAAATCAAATATTCCTACAAGCATTAATAGATAGGGAAGAATACCCTAATCCTACTTTTCTCTAAGTAACTGTTGGTAGTCACGTTGTCTGAGAAGCTGTCCCTGTCACCCCTAGTGGAATTAGAGTAACTTGTAATGCTCCAAGGACACCCTCTTCTCCTAATGCATGGATTATCATGCTGAATTTTAACTAGTTTTGTTTTCTGCCCCATCAGTATAACTTCCAGAAAGGCAGGAAGCAAGTCTCTCTTGTTTCCTGCAAGCATAGAGCTTTGGTGCCTGGCATAGAATAGGTGATCATTACGTTTTTAATCATTTGAATAGAACCAGATTGATCTAATTAATTGTAAGCAATTATTCCTTTGCCTTAACATCAAAAAAGAAAACCTACTGTTTCTTTCGATTCTCTCTGTTGAGCAAATATGTCTCTGACGTCAGGAATCTGGTACTGTTTGTTTTTTTTCCTCAAGGTCTGGGAGACCGTCTCTACTCGCTTCTGAACTGCTGCTGCCTGGGTCCGGGTCAATGTTGATAAAAACACCATGCTTTCCTGTGGATCTCCAGCAGACTCTCCGAAGAGATTGGACAAACCGGCCTCTTTAAGCCATTCTTCTTCCAATTCTCCCTCTAAGACAGTAGAGAAAAGTGGTACTTAAATCACAAAATATAAGAACCTTTACATTTTTTAAGCTGTTAAAAATTCTTACTAAAACTCTTCTATTGTAACAAAACCACAGTGCTAAGAATCATTATCTAAAACTTGGACAACTGCCATATACTCCAGCCACAATGACATCAAATTTTAGATCGATTTCATATATACTCAATTAAAATTTTTAAATGACTTCACATGTAATTAACCTCTATAACTTCCCTGCAGATTAACCCAGAGGATGATACTGTTCCCCTTCCAGAGATGAGCAAAGAATAAAAAGATAACTTACTTCCATCAAGTTACAGAAGGAAGTCAATGCTGGGGCTATACATTAAGCCCAGTTTCTTGGCTTAAATTCAGTACTACCTCAGAGCCCAACACTAATTCATGGAAAGCCTTGTTTTCTCTGTTCACTGTAGCTGACAGGAAGTGCAGCAAAGAAGTTAACAGCATCAGAACATTGGGAACTAATCAATTCCAAATTAATTTTTCTAATCTTCCAAGTCAGCACATCAGATTATATATTTTTACAATGTTTTTTAAAAGCACAATATGTCCAGCAAAAAGGCTTATATAGGAAGATAATTAAAAACAATCAATTCAAAACACTGAAAGCAGGAAATATTCATGCAAATATTGTGTAAGATCTAATGAAAGTTATTTAAAAGCAGAAGGATAATTAGAATGGATTCTTTCCAACCATCATATTTACAGAGGAAAATAAAACCGATGAATTGGGACACAAAAGACCTGGATCTGTACCCCATTTCTGCAACTTGATAGCCAAGTCTCTTTGGACAAGTCACTTAGCCTCAAGTTGACTCTGTTTTCTGATCTGTAAACTAAAGCACACCTCTTCCAGCTATGCCATAACCAAAGGTGAGAATGTTATATGGAAGGAGCTTTGAAAAGCCCTGAGATAGACTGTATCACATGGTGTAGCACCGAGTCCTACCTGTCTGTCTTTCTATACCATATAAATTTCTTGACAGCAGAAATCAAGTATTAATAACTTTGACTTCAAGAGACATAAGCCAGTGCTAGGCACTGTGCACACCAGACAACAAAAACAGTTTACTAGCATAAAAAGTAAGTCAGCAAGGCTGGGCATGGTGGCTCAGGCTTGTAATCCCAGCACTTTGGGAAGCCGAGGTGGGTGGATCACTTGAGGTCAGGAGTTCGAGACCAGCCTGGCCAACATGGTGAAACCCCCTCTCTACTAAAAATACAAAAAATAGCTGGGCATGGTGTTACACGCCTGTAATCCCAGCTACTAGGGAGACTGAGGCAAGAGACTCTCTTGAACCTGGGAGGCAGAGGTCGCAGTGAACCGAGATTGTGCCACTGCACTCCAGCCTGGGCGACAGAGTGAGACAGTCTCAAAAAAAGAAAAAAAAAAAAGAAGTCAGCCATTATTATTTATACTTTTAAAGTAAAACTCAGTATTGGTGTATAAAACCAAATTGCCAGAAAAAAAACCTGATATTGTTATACAACAAGCAAAATAAACAAGATTACTATGTAGAGTCATTTTTTCCATTAAAAAGTAGAAGTAAAACTTAAACAATTTGAAGTCTAAGAAAAGGTGTGGGCATGTAGAAAACATTCCCAATCTTCCTGATGATCACATAGTGCATAATAATCAATGAATCTAATTAATGTTGGAGAATTATCAAACAGCTAATGACACACTTCTATGTATCAGGCTTAAACACCGCTTTCTCAAACATATTCTCTCCTTATTCAGCAGACTAGTATGCTACTTCCATCTTGAAACATGGAGAAAGAAAGGGTGAGAGATACTATTAATTATCACAAATAAGCTTGACTTTATTGGTATCATATTTGGGAAACAATGAGAGAAAAATAACAAGAAGTTAAAGAATAAGTTAACCATAGTGTTCTTTTAGATCTAAGAAATTAAATTAAGAAAAATCCCCAAGTCTTCTTTTAAAGTTAATGTTGGTAGATTTTTCAAGCAATGTTGTAGCCAAGGAAAAAAATCTTATTTATATAGATTTTGCTACTTAATTAGATCCTAAGTCATTTAGTTAAGAAGTCATGGTGTTGAGAAGGAAGTCTCTATTAGTGGATCACAAAGCACTGACTGGGGCTCTCACATTTTGGCATTTATATATCAACTTATATAAACATACTTACAAATGTATAGATGGCACAAGGCATAGAAAGAAAGCTAATACAACAGACAAGAGAATTGGACATGAAAAACTTGGCAACTGCTTGAATTTCAGAGATTAAAAGAAACGGTACAAAAAAAGTTTAAGTTTTACATGCTTCTTCCCAGAATATCAAATATTATAGCAGAGAATGGGAAATATGGCTGGAAAGTGACTCTACAGAAATTATGCACCAAATACAAGAAAGAAGTAAATATGGAAGCTAAAAACGGTAATGCCACCATCCACTGTCCAACTCTATATTTTTAGATTAGTTGGCTAAACATGAGCCGTTGCATCCAATCTGGAGAACTATACTTTGAATGACAAAATAGCCAGGACCACAACAGGTCTTTGAAAACCACCCACAAAAATTGGTTTATGTGAATTTTCTTTCTAGAAAGGTCTTGGCTAGGAACAAGATAAATATTCTCAAATATATGAAAGGCTATCATGTAAAAATAGAAGAGCCTTCTTCTGTTCGTCCCAAAGGCATAACTACAGCAAGAGAGTCAAAGTTAGAGGACAGCAGATTATAAATCAATAAAACAAAGATCAAAAGAACTCAAGCTGACCGACCACTGGAAAAATAGTATCACTGCAAAGCAGTGCTCTTTCTATCACCATCTGCACTCACTAGAGACCAAATGACAATGTGGCTACCACATTACAAAAGAAATGTAAAGGCAGGTTAGATGGTTTCAAAGATGAAGTCTAACTCCAAAAAGCTATGATACAGTAAGCTTAGCCAACAACATTCCAGCCATATCTACGACTAAGCTAACTTACTTATGCCACTTGTATCTGGCAGTTGCATCCATAAATCTGCCTCAAACAAGTATTTTTCAAGTTGAAAGGCAGTATCTTTTTTTGGTGGTCCTAGCTTTAATTTTTTTTTTTTTTGTTCTCTTCCTTTCTATGCATTCATTTCCTAGAAATACATATGCAAACAACAAAAGCTTTATTTAGTTAGTTATTACCATCAGGCTCTTTGACAACAACCACCTCTTGATCTTCTTGTCTGTTTTCACTAGATTTCTTGATGTTTTCTAGTTCTATCCAATAGTCTTCCATAGATTGTTCATCCAAAGAATCCTGGGAAATTGATCGATCAAATGGAGGCTTCTCCATAACTTTGGTGGTGGTGCTTTCCTGGTTCATAGTGTACTGGCCATATCTGCGACTGCAAATTCAAAAGAACACATGGTTTATTTTAGTACAAAAGGAAGCAGTATAATTTCTAAAATATCACAGCAATAAGCTGGAGAATTTGTTAACTCCTTAAGTTCTCCTTAATAAAGCTAAAGGAATATATATTTTGAAACTGTTTACTCTGGATTATAATATGCTTGTAGAATAAACAGTTTCATGCTCCACAGAAAAGTGTGGTGAAGTACAAATAGCAACATGGTAAATTATTTTTCCATTTACATTAAATGAAGACTCATTTTTCAAATCTATTTTTTAGTGACAAGGTCTTGCTCTGTTGCCAGGGTTCGAGTGCACCAGTGTGACCATACCTCACTTTAACTCCAAATTACTGGGCTCAAGTGATCTTCCCACCTCAGTCTCCTGAGTAGCTACTACTACAGGTATATACCATATTGCCCAGCTAATTTTTTTTTTGGCAGACATGGGGTCTTGCTGTGTTGCCCAGGTTGGTCTGAAACTCCTGGCCTCAAATGATCCTCAACTGATCCTCCCACCTCAACCTCCCAAAGCACTGAGATTAAAGGCATGAGCCACCACACCCAGGCATAAGACTCATTTAAACCTGAAACTTTGTTTTTAAAAAGCAACACATTAAATCTTGATTACAAACTATTAATTGGGAATGAATTTTATATAATTTTTGTGTTTATCATTTATATTCATAAACCAAACTTAGTCAACTGTTATATAGCAAATATCTTCAACCGATGAAGCAGTATTTGAATTTCCATTTTATTTTTGAAATCAAAATATAAATAGGATGATTTAAGTTTGCTGTTATAATCTACTGTAGAAAGCAATTTCTAATCTTTATTTATAAATGGACCCATGATTTATATGTATTAAAAATTCCAAAATGTGGTAAAAACTCATTTATTAGCAATTCTGAATAGCTTGGAATTACCTCAAACATTTCTCTCTCAGATATTATCTATGAAGAATAAATTGAATAAATAAGAGTATTTGTATAACTTCAAGTAAACAGGGTTTTTTGTTATAATTCATATCTTACCTACTTCTAAAATTGAATTAAAGGAGCTTATAATAAAAACCTATATATAATAAAATAATTTTTTGTTTTATTATTATTTATAGAGAAAACCATGCCTGATTCCTTAAAAGAAGAAATTTTTCAGCTTTGATGCTTTTCATTTATATACGGTTGATATGGTTTGGCTATGTTCCCACCCAAATCTCATCTTGAATTGTAGTACCCATAAGCCCCATGTGTCCTGGGGGGACCCAACGGGAGGTAATTTAATCCTGGGGGCAGCTACTTTCATGCTGTTCTTGTGATAGTGAGCTGTCATGAGATCTGATGGTTTCATAAGGGGCTTTTCCCCTTTTGGCTTGTTACTTCTCCTTGTTGCCATCATGTGACTAAGGGTGTGTTTGCCTCTCTTTCTGCCATGATTTAAGTTTCCTGAGGCTTCCCCAGCCATACTGAACTGTGAGTCAATTAAACCTCTTTCCTTTACAAATTACCCAGTCTCAGGTATGTCTTTATAAGCAGCGTGAGAATGGACTAACAATAAATTTTTTTAAAGAATACAATTTGAGTGAGGACAATAGTTGAATAACTGTTTTGCTATTCTAATTTTCAGACTGCTTCTCTCAAGAAGGACTTCCAGGAAGTAATTCTTTGTTTGCCAGATTGGTTTTACTTACTGTACATATTGAAAATAATTTTAAAATTACAACAAAATAATAGTGTGTGAACATTCACATTTAAATTAGCCTTTCCCAAAATTGTTTAAAATAGTAGGATTTTAATAGTACATAAGGGAGAGGGTCACTAAACTCTGGGCAAATCTATCCAGCAGCTTAATTCCACCTGGTTTGTTAGAAAAAGTCAAGGAACTTAATTGTTTATTGCTGCAAATAAATGCAGTATAACTGAGTACTTAGCTTTAATATGCTAATAAGCCAGTTTTATTCCTTTAAAGATGATTCTTCCTGCCTTGATTACAAACTTTATTAATGCTGGTTGCATACATGAATAAACAATCACTATACTCTCTCCCCAGTAGCAACCTTGGGGTGGTGATGCGTGGGAATTAGGACAGGGGCCAACAAGCCTAAGTCTAGACATGTTTGTGAATCTCTTTCCTTAAGTCTCCATTGTTCATTGTTTGCCTTCTTCATCCCTTAATTCAAGGGGTACTTCCTCCTTCCCTGGCCTCAATCATCCTGTTTACATCTGTGTATTCCACCTGGGTCCCCATATCCGGCTCCAATGGCCGCTACATAGCCAGTATTTTTCTTGTAGAGTTTTCACTCCTGATTCTTACATTAACATGTAAATGAGAAAGTCATCCCTCTCTTAAAAATAAAAAATATATTTTTTAAATTTCTGGTTCAGCAGCTCAACTTATCTATATTGTTCATATTCCTTACTTCTGCCTTACCAGGATAGCTAATGTTAATTTACAGATGACTGCCAGATTCATTTTTCGTATTGCATGTCAAATATACAGATGGCTTATCCTTTTGTTTTCTCTCTCATAGTGTGAAATTGACCACCTTACTTCTGTCTGCTTTAACTCTTACCCCCCTGTGAGACCACAATAAGTACTGTAAACTGTGTGAAGTATAATGACTAACGCCAAATAATTTGGTTTATCTGCTCACGGGAAAAAGGTGCAGTTGAACTAGAAGTACATTAAGCCTTTCACTCCTGAAGGAATGTGTTTATTCTGGCAAGAATTTTCCAGTAAATTTCCATTAAGATAGCATGTGCAGAAAAATGCAAGGTCATTGAGTAACACCATTGTTACATAAATACACCATCTATATCAAGCCTTGCTCTCAAAACATGCATAAAGCAAAAATTGAATAGCTTAGTGCTGATGAATTGACTCAATATTTTGACTTTAATAAGATTCAGAAGCTGAATAGGTTTGTGATAACCTAAAAATACTGAGTCATGGAAAGGAGGAATTTTCTTTTTCTTTCTTCCGTATTTTTTTTTGATCACTGGTAAATACTGCAAGAACACATTTTCATTTTTAAGTAAGAGGGGATGAGGAGTGGGAAGGAGGCAGCCATTCAGTAATAGACTACCCTCCTTGGTCAACCTGCCATGTATTTTTTAATTTGTCTAAAAATGCAAGTGAACATTCCTTCAGTTTACATCAATTAATATGTTGTGTTACTTCTTTTCTTTGTAGAATATATTCTACTTTTGTACTTCAGACAGGCAGTGACTAAAAGTCTGGACCTTCCTGAAACTATTCTGCTAAGAGGCCAGTTAACTGGTTTCCTCTTTTCTGTTTTTAGGAGTATGTTATATGATATCATGTCCATTCTGCAAATGGGGTTCAAAAACATAAAGCAACATCTGCTAGATGTAATGAAGTACAGATCAGAAATATTTTATATCTCCAAAAGATCCAAGCTGACACATGGTGTTGAAATCAAAGAAACACACAGTTTATACCACAGGCAACTACCAGTGACCCCTACCTGACTTTCTATCAAGCAATTATTCCAAGTTCCTTCCTCCTCCCTCTCCCTCCAGAATTCTGTGTGCTAATCGTGCCATGGACATGCTTCAGAAGCTCCCACATTTCTCACCTGTTACAACTACAATGACAGAACTAGACACTGTCCTCTAAAGGAAGTTGCCAGAGTTGCTCTATAAAGAATCGCTTCCTAGCTTGCTGTACAAGTCACGCTCTTTCCAATACACCAGAGTATAATCATTTTGCCTTTTTTACCATGAACACTCACATCACAAGCAAATATTCACTTTTTTACCATGGACACTCACATCACAAGCAAATATTCACTTTACAGACCCTGATGGGCCTTCCTGGAATCTTCTTTTCCATCTTGCTAGCATGTCCTCCATGCTCTGTTTACAAAAATGAGGGCTTTGTTTTGTTGTATTTTCCCCAGGTATATGCTATCCCATTTTCCCGTGATACATTTTCCACCCGGTCAGTGAATTTCAAAGGCACTGATATCATTCAGGGTATGAGTAATAATGCCTGTTATTTATTTTGTCATAGCAAATATTAAACTGGTCTGACATTTTTTCTTTACAAAGAGGTGGGGGTTGCCATTGATTACACTGAGGTCAGCTAGAAGATTGATGATTTATTCTGCTATCAATGCAGTCAGCTCAGTCAGCAAAATGAAATGGAAACATATGGAACTGGGAGTCTAAGTACCAAATGATTCCAGCTCTACTTAACTGCAATCTTTGGTAAATCACTCACTTTCCAGCTCTACTTAACTGCAATCTTTGGTAAATCACTCTTTCTCTACTCCTCACTTTTCCTGTCTAAAAAATGGGAAGAATAACAATGGCCTTGCTTGCTTTGTTTGTTGTGAAAATTCTTACTGAAGTGGCTCATAGGTAACCATGAAAAAGTTCCCCCAGGTAAACTTGTGCTGTACTAACTGCATAGAACTGCCCCCAACACTGTTTAATAAGGTCCAGAGGAACCACATATCCTCTAGAATATTCTCAAGCTTTTTGGTCTCAGGACTCCTTTACACACTTAAGATTGTTCTAAGACCCTCAAAGAGCTTTTGCTTATGTAGGTGGTATCTACTGATATTTATAATATTAAACGCTGAAACAAAAAATTTTAAATACTATTCATTTAAGAATAAACATCTTCACATAGATAACATTAAAAAGGCCATTTTTCAAATAAAAATAGTGAGATGAGTAGCACTGTTTTATATTTTTGAAACTGCCTTTAATGTCAAGCTTAATAGAAGACATCTGGATTCTTACATCTGCTTCTGCATTCAATCTTTTACAATATTACAGTTCATGTCGTCTCTGGGAAACTCCACTGTATTCTCATGAAAGAATGAGAGTGAAAGAGGCAAATAACATCTTAGCGTTATTATGAAAACAGTTTTACTCTCCTAGACACCTGAAAGGGTCTGGAGAGCCTCAGGTGTTCCCAGACCACACTTTGAAAACCACTGTCTTAAGAATTCTCAAAAACAACACATAATGGGTCTGAAAATGCACATTTGAATTCTATGGGCAAAACTCCAGAAAGCCCTCTGAGAGAAACAGCCTTGCTTTCCTAGTGACTGGACCTATTTCTTTGTTTTTGTTTAGTTCTGTATCTTTTCACAAAAACTGGGACTTATTCCAATATATCCATATTTAATTTATACTATAATAACAAAGAATTAAAACATCATTTAAAAAAATCCCTCCCTTGCCAATATTGTTTATCATTTGCTGGTGTCCATTATGTGTAAGTGGCAGAAGTTCTCTCTGGGCATCCCCTTTTGGCCAGTATATTTGAAAATGTGCCTTAATGTGCCTTTGTCATCCCTACCCTCTACCTAAAACCCCTTCAGGGCAGATTTATTTGTAAGTAGTATGTTTCTTCTGAGCTCGTATATTTAACTATCTGGTCCAATTTCTACCTTGTGTTCCCTACCCTGTTAAAAGTCCTATCGTGATTCTTTATATCCAGTCTGTCTCCCGATTCTGACCCTTCGAGGCATTTTTGTGGTGGCCCAAAGTCAGCTTTCTTGAAGACCTCTGATCCTAGCACCTGTTTCGTTTTGTTTTCTTACAAGATCCTTTCTAAAAAGGATATACTTTCCGTCATGTTCCCTATCCCACTTTTATTTCCATGCAGGACAAGAAGTGACTGAGTTGGGATATACAGACAGTATAAGACAGAAGAATAAAGTTTATTTTTGTTTTGGCTTTGTTCTGTTTTAATGTGTAAAAAAAAAAAAAAGGCAGTGGGGTGGGGGTTCTTCTTCAGATCATGACTTACAAACCATAATGACTAAGAATATTTTAGAAAAAGCCATATGTATTGAAATGTAAACATTAGAATGCTATTGCACCTCAGAGATTTAAACCTATCCCATCATTTTCTAGATGAGGTAATGAGGCCTCAAGGTTAAACCTTCCCCAATTTTACCCAGCAAAGGGGTGATAAAATCAAGATTAATGCCCTCATTTCTTCTTCAGTGGTCACTTTAATATGTCAAACAGACTAAAAAGGGTAGGATTTACTTTGTTTTCCCCACATGCATCAATCTTTCTGAGTTTGTATTGTGTACAGCCAAGGCAAAAGTAATCTTGTTGACACAGTCTATAATTTGCACTTTCAAATGACCATTATTACACTTATCAAGAAAAAAATACATTTAAAAATCAAACCATATTTTTTAAAAGGGATGAGAATTCTTTTCCAATGCACCTTTTTTTTTTAATTTTTCAATTTTTTTGTTTTTTGAGATGGGGTCTCACTGTGTCTCCCAGGCCGAAGTGCAGTAACACAATCATAGCTCACTGCAGCCTCAAGCTCCTGGGCTCAAGCGATCCTCCCAACTTAGCCTCCCTGACTAGGTGGGACTACAGGCACACACCACTTCACCTGGTTAACTTTTTGTAGAGACAGTCTCCTTGTATTGCCAAGGCTGGTCTGGAACTCCTGGCCTCAGGCAATCCTCCTGTCTCAGCCTCCCAAAGTGTTGGGATTACAGGTGTAAGCCAGTTCAGTGCACTTTCTAAAATATGGTTTGTGGCCAGGCACAGTGGCTCACCACTTTGGGAGGCTGAGGTGGGAAGAGTGCTTGAGCCCAGAAGTTCAAGACCAGCCTGGGCAACTAATAAGACACCCATCTCTATTTAAAAAAAAAAAAAAAAAAAAATTGTGTCATGCTGGGCATAACTTTAAATATTCTGTTTTTTTAAGAAACTTTGCTTTGTAAATTTTGAAATTTTAAAATTTAATACTGTTTCTTTACATTATGTTGAAAAAAAAAGCATGTTTCTCATGTGTAGATTTCTCTTTTGTTTCAGCAGTGATATTAAAGAACTACTGTAATCACTACCATGGTGAGATGGTAAAGCTATTAATACTGTGTAATGGCCCTGTCCATCAGAATACGCTGAATTTGAATGACTATGAAGAGCTGCAGCCTACGAATGACCCAAGTTATTTTTACCCCTTCGAAGAGAATGCCTACTGTTGTTTAGCTGAAAGCAGTCATTATTAGAAGTGGCTCTGACATCCAGGAAGAAAGAACACTGATAATGCCTGAAGGCAGTAAGAAGTTGATTAGAAAGCAATACCACATCACTCACCCCCCCCACACACCCATGCAACCACCGGAACCCAGAGAAAGAATCTAATCTTTTCTGTCTGACTCAAATGCTATAGTCTTAAGGATGTACTGGATTTCACATAAACTTACTTCTTTTCCTCTTTGCATATCTTACCCTTTTCATTTTGGGAAAAAAAATGAAATTTACTTATTTCTTTCAGCTTTCCTTTTCTTTAAAAGTAAAAGTCGCGGCCAGGTGCAGTGGCTCACGCCTATAATCCCAGCACTTCGGGAGGCCGAGGCGGGTGGATCATGAGGTCAGGAGATCGAGACCAGCCTGGCCAACATGATGAAACCTCTTCTCTATTAAAAATACAAAAATTAGCTGGGCCTAGTGGCACACGCCTGTAGTCCCAGCTACTCTGGAGGCTGAGGCAGAAGAATCGCTGGAACCCAGGAGGCAGAGGTTGCAGTGAGCCGAGATCGTGCCACTGCACTCCAGCCTGGCAACAGAGCAAGACTCTGTCTCAAAAGAAAAAAAAAAAAAAAAAAATCATTTAACATCTTGTATAGTGCTTTAGAGTTTTTCAGTGTTCACCCACTTTTTGCTTTGTTTTTTGCTACTCACTTTTGACAGTGGGTAGAAAAGAAAAAAAAAAAAAATCAGCAGAACAATAAGCAAATGACCTGATTATCCTGTTTATGTCACATTACCTAAGCAAAACTGAGAAGAGAAGCCCATTAATGACACTGTTAAGAGCTAGCTTTGAAAACTTGGCTTTATCACTTTTAGAGAAATACATGATACAACCAATTCATAGGGGCTGGGTTTTTTGTTTGTTTTATTATTTATCGGTGCGGCTTGCACTCTACTTCTTTTTTTTGTTTGTTTGTTTTTTTTTTTTTTTGAGACGGAGTTCCACTCTTGTTTCTCAGGCTGGAGTCCAATGGCGCAATCTCGGCTCACCACAACCTCCACCTCCCGGGTTCAGGTGATTCTCCTGCCTCAGTCTCCCAAGTAGCTGGATTACACACATGTGCCACCACACCTGGCTTTTTTTTTTCTTCTTCTTCTGTATTTTTAGTAGAGACAGGGTTTCTCCATGTTGGTCAGGCTGGTCTCGAACTCCCGACCTCAGGAGATCGCCCACCTCGGCCTCCCAAAGTGCTGAGATTAGAGGCGTGAGTCACCACGCCTGGACTCACTCTACTTCTTGACATCACTAAAAGAATAGGGACATAGTAACCACTGCCAGGTCTGGTAGAAAGAAGGGAGGGAAGGCCTAGAAAGAAAAGAATATGGGAAAGGGAGAAGACAGCCAAGGCAGGTTTCAAAAATTCACTTCCTTTTTAGATACAGACACGAGGAACATTATAAGGGAAAATGATAGGCTACCACTGGCCAGACATAGGTTTCTTGCTTTAGAGCTCTGGTTCTGGGTAGAAGTGAGATCCTCTTTGTTCCTGAGCTTGCCAAATCTCTCAGGAAGCAGTTTTTCCTCCTCAGTTGGAGGTACAACTCAACAAGTAGCCAAATGGGAACCTGGGATCTTAATGTTAAAATCATCTTCCAAGACAAGGATGAAGGTATCTGTAGTGGGGCTTTGACATAAAAATCTCAGGATCTTGGAACATGGGTTCAAAGCATATCCACTTCATTCAATTATCTGTCACCATGACTTGCATCCACCTGATACCCTGGACCTGATGTTCTTTCTCCAGGATCCTCTATCTTTTTCTTGTTCTGGCCAGCTGTAGAGCCACCCGGAAATTAAACACCAGTAGCTACCTTGCACTCAGAGCATAGGCTCTCCAGTTTGATCTGTTTTCCAGCTGTCATTACTCAATTTCATATCTTAGTACCTTTCTCTGTGGGGCTGGAATAACCTTGCTTCTGCAGCCTCCCCACATCCCTTACCACATCCTGCACTGTGATGATCTGCTCATGTGTTTGTTCCCACCATTATATTATGTGTTCCTTGGGGGGCAAGAATCCATGTTTCTTTTTTCTTTTTTTTCCTCTTAGTATCCCTGGGTTCAAGCAAACTGCCATAGCAGATGTTGGTGAACTGTTCAATTATTAAAGTACTACTGCCTCTGAAATAATTTCTAAGGCATTTCTTATTTAATTGCACAAAACTACGAAGAAATGAGAGAGAGGGATGAAAAGTAGATAGTAAAGAAATCAGTCATCAGGAAACTCTAAAATTCATAAGGTAAATGTTCTATGTCTCCATGATGCTACTTGTGGATGTTTAGTCTACAAATAGGTTTCCTAAAGGAAACAGAAACATACAAAAGGAAGGGCTGTGGTTGCATATGAGATTGTAACTAATATTAAATTACAAACAAGTTTCAGCTTAGAGTTTTTTTAAGCACACATTCCATAATTCCATTCTTCACCTTGATCTTTAAAACAAATAAATATTTACTGAATGCCTTACTCTCTGGTTGGGTGGCTTATCACAGATGTTGCTTTAACCAAGCTCTTCAAACATTTAGTGTGAGGTAGATGACAAAAGATACCAGCACCAGTTATGGGTGGAATTTTCCAGTTCCTCACTGAACTAGTGGCCCAGACAACTCTTTCCAGCATAGGCCTCCAGGTCATGGCCTTTACTTCAGGATTGTCCCTAACACTCCTCAGGCCCTACAGTGGTTCACCATTCCTTCTTCAGTTAAGAATTTCATCCCCTCTCTGGCTGTTTCTGCCACTGTTATCCACTCATTCTCAAGTCATCCCCTGCTCAATCATTTCCCGAGATTTAGACCAATAATTTGAGGTAACATCTATAGTCCCTCGCTCTGGCCTAAATGCTACTTATTCCCCGCCAAATTCATATATTGAAATCCTAACTCTCAAGGAGATGCTATTAGAAAATGGAGCCCTTAGGGAGGGGATTCGTGCTCTTATAAAGGAGGCCCCAGATGGCAGCCTCGCCTCTTCCATAATGTGAAGGACATGGTGAGAAGGTGCCATCCGTGAGAAAGCCAGCCCTTCCAGACACCCAATCTACTAGCCCTTTGATCTTGAACTTTCCAGTTTCTGAAACTGTGAGAAATACATTTCTGCTGTTTATAGGCCACCTAGTTTATGGTATTTTGTTACAACAGCACAGACTGAGACACCCTTCCTGGCATCCCTGCCCCTCCTCCCCTGGGTCTGTTTCTCAAGTTCTCCAGGGTTTACCTGAAGCCCCCTCACTGTCCATTATTAAAGTTGTTCTTTCCCAAGATGGAGCCCAGCTTCCTCAGAACAACTGTCTAGTACTCAGTTCTTGTTTCACAGCAATCATATAGCTTTAGAGGTAGAATTCAGCATCTAAATTTTTTGTCAACCTTTATCCATTCGTTTTTATTGTTCTTGGCAAATCAAATTTTTCGCCTTTTCAGTTTCAAAGCTGTGCTCCTGTTTTCTTTCTGAGAAATCTATCAAGTTCTGAAGACATTTTCAGGGATGAAATGAAGAAAGATTCACTAATGAAGATTAAAGGTTTTTCCACCTCCCCTCATAACTGGTCACTCAAAATTCTCCCATCATAATTTCTATTAGTTCAGAATCTCATCACTACAGTTTGCCAATACACCTTAAACATGCAATGATACAGATAAATTTACACCAAGATGCAAATTCCCTCACATATAAGACTTAATATACTTCAAGATCTGGGATGCAAGAAAAGTATTTAAATATCAGCCAGGAATTTCATTCTGGCTGCTGACTGACCACAGATTTATACATTATAATATTCTGATATCCCTTCAGTTCATAAAAAGTTGCTATTGATTCATAATACTTGTCATGAAATAAGCACTAACAAAATACTTGTTGACATAACACAAAATTATAAACAATGTTTTGAAATTTAATGTTAGAATAGTACTGAATATAATCGTGGTTTTCCTTATTTCCTATAGCAAATATATTGCCCTTCAGTAGGACTTTTATATAACTTTCCATGCTAATAAAAACATCAACACAAGGCAATGGTGAATTAAAAAAAAAATCTGATAATAACAAAAGCTACATACACAGCATATTATGAAAGAGACATGGGCATTATTATTAAACTCTTCTTGGTTCTTTGTGATTATTCACTGCAATAAGGTAGAGAAATCATCTCATATCTCAGTGAGAGTAGGGGAGTATAAAACCAACCTTGCACCAGCCAGCAAAAGAAAAAACATAGACAAACACTGGATGAAAATATTAAAAGTGAAAGGAGATTTGTGTTTATGTTAGAAAATATAAATGTAGAAGATGTTTATAAAGTAATGTTGGTGAATAGTAATAGAACAATTAAAAACAGCAGCACTTCTGCGGTAAATACCTAGATAGGAAAAAAGAAAACTGCTTCCCTTATGCTATAACTGTAATTTTATGAGCAGCTCAAAATAAACTTCAAACATTACAATGCTCCACTGGTAAGTATGGAAGGCCAGGGAGTGTTTTTATATGCAAAGTGCTAAAAGTTAGCTCTACTAGGGGGACAGAGAGGATGGAGAAATAACTTCCAGCCAAGCAAATAATTTAGCCAAGCTTAGAAACAATTCATTTGTATTTTCTACCAAATGTCTTCAGCAGTGAGTAACAAAGTAGAATATGCGAATATTACTACAAAACAATCTTTCTTAAGTGAGATTATCTAAAGCCACTTTTTTCTTAGCATATTTGAAACACTGAGCCCAAGACAGATGTGAATGCAAGCAGCCTAAAAGATACATGAAATATAAAACAAGAACTGAAGACAATTTTCACATGCAAAAGCTACGTGTGGGTTAGGGCAGGGAATTTAACCTTAACATTTGAAGGAAAAAAAAAAAAATCCGACTGACTAGCCTGGGCAACACAGTGAGACATTGTCTCTACAGAAAATAAAACAATTAGCCAGGCACAGTGGCATGTGACTGTAGTCCCAGCTACTCAGGAGGCTGAGGTGAGAGGATCCCTTGAGCCCAGAAGTTCAAGGCTACAGTGAGCTATGATCATATCACGGCCCTTCAGCCGGGGTGACAGAGCAAGACCCTGTCTGGAAAAACATACACACACACACAACTCACAAAAACAAGCATTTTCAGTAAAAGCCACTGAGCTTTGTTTAGAGGATAGGAACAGGGCTCATAGGGCAGTGAGGCCTAACATGAATATGAGGGACGGACAAAGGTTTTACAGGAAGGGATTGTGGGAAACTGAAAATGTGAGGGGAGGAGAGGTAGATGGTAGAGAAAAACACTTTTAATAAGGAAGCACAGTTAATGCTATTCTTGTGCAATGCCACATCATCTAGCACAATATGGGCATATTGAGCTCCAGCAAATGCCACCCGCAGACACATCAAATTCTAGGCGGATTAAACCCCACAAGCTGGAAGTTTATGACCCTGTCATAGCTTAATTTCTGACCTGATCCTTAAGAAATATCTCTACCTTCCAACCCTTAGTCTCGGGCTCATTACCAGGCTTACACTAGCCTACTGCTTACCTGTTTTTCACATGGAGTAGCAAAATTCCCACTTAACCAAAAGCAATATGGCATCAGGTTCCAAAATGTCATTCCCTGTGGGGATCTGAAACAGCTGAAGAAGAGCATAAGTAGTTCATGGCCTCAAGAGTTGCCCCGCTAGCTACAGCCAAGGCTGTCTTGGCACTCTATAGAAAGCTGATTCTGGCCGGGCGCGGTGGCTCACGCTTGTAATCCCAGCACTTTGGGAGGCCGAAGCGGGCGAATCACGAGGTCAGGAGATCGAGACCACGGTGAAACCCGTCTCTACTAAAAATACAAAAAATTAGCCGGGCGTGGTGGTGGGAGCCTGTAGTCCCAGCTACTCGGAGAGGCTGAAGAATGGCGTGAACCCGGGAGAAGGAGCTTGCGGTGAGCCGAGATTGCGCCACTGCACTCCAGCCTGGGCGACAGAGCGAGACTCCGTCTCAAGAAAAAAAAAAAAAGAAAAAGAAAGCTGATTCTGTATCAGTGTCCCATTCAAGGACTTCCGCTTCTAGTCTTCCCATTTCCACCCCTCTGCTTCTCTTCTGCTTTTCCCATCGCTATACACCTGGATCCTCCTCTCTGCCCAGTTCCTATAAAGAAATGATCCAAGTTGACTGATTTCTACTTCTCCCCAAAATGCTGTCTGCTACATCACTTTCCTGAGCCCTAAATTCTGCACCGGCCAAGGCTTCCAGGACCTCGACTGAACCTCAGCAGAGGTCTGAGCTACCCATGCCCCTGCTTGTCAGGAAAGAGAGATGGAAGAAAGAACTGTTGTGTCAGAAATCCATCACTTTAGATGAGATTAGTTAATGAGCTATTGAATGGAAAAGAGAGGCTCAGTCGGGTGCGGTGGCTCATGCCTGTAAGCCCAGCACTTTGGAAAGCCAAGGCGGGAGGATCACCTGAGCTTGGGAGTTCAAGACCAGCCTGACCAACATGGAGAAACCCCATCTCTACTAAAATACAAAATTAGCCAGGCGTGGTGGTGCATGCCTGTAATCCCAGCTACTCAGAAGGCTGAGGCAGGAGAATTGCTTGAACCTGGGAGATGGAGGTTGCGGTGAGCTGAGATCATGCCATTGCACTCCAGCCTGGGTGACAAGAGCAAAACTCTGTCTCAAAAAAAGAAAAAAAAAAAAGAAAAGAAAACAGAGCCTGTAGAGACCATAAAGTTATAAAAGATGATGAAAGGGTTAAGAGCATGTAATATCCTCCAGGGCAGAAGTCAGTATTTATGCTGTATCACAGCCATGGAAGCCAGTGTAGATGACAGCATCAAAAATAGAACTTCCTTTACCATCTTGCCAGGGTAAGTCTACAGGAAGATCAAGGTTGTCAGATACTCTAAGGTAAAGATCAAAGACTTAGAACTTTTTCTTGTTCTTCTTTTTTTTTTAACTCAAGTGTTTGAGGGACAATTGTTAAAGGCTCTTACCTCATGAATGACTTCAGTTATCTGCAAAAGCCAGTTCCGTAAAGTAAAATGCACAGTTTTTATAAGACAAATCTTGTCAAACTCTAAGCATACTTTCATACGCCAACCAATCTAATAGAGAAATGCTAATTTCTTAATCCAATAGTTTTATGAATCCAGTTTTACTGAACAATACCTACAGTTTTTCATTGGTCTTTTCTCATTACAGATATTAATCAGAATTATGTACTTAGGTTTTATTATAAAAATCACTGCAGTTATGGTTTTAAAAGGAACTTCATCCACATAATATACATTTTCCATTTCAAGTAATACAGGAGACAGTGAAAAAAACAGTGAAACTGGAATGAAGCCAACGCTTAATGTTTTGGTGGAGTGAGACTATAGAACTTGAGTTCCTGCTTGTTAATAATAAACAGATCACTAAAGCTGTGATTCACACATTCATTCAACGACTACTGACTCCCTATTAATTGCAAGGCAACTATACATGCTGATGTTTGAAGTCCAAAGAAGCACAGGGCTTTACCGCTGATCTCTGAATCTACATTTTGATAGAGGAGATAAAATATGTAGGGAAACAGTAATACAGGGCAGCCTGGCTTCACACCATATGAGTGGGACAAACAACGGGTGTTGCAGTGCTCACTGCCAGTTAAACGTAGGCAAGTACTAGATGCCAAAAAGTGTTTAAAAATGTCAGTAGCACAGTAGGCCAGGTGCAGTGGCTCGTGCCTGTAATCCCAGCATTTTGGGAGGCCCAGGCAGTGGATCAGGATGTCAGGAGTTCAAGACCAGCTAGGCCAATATGGTGAAACCCCATCTCTACTAAAAATACAAAAGTTAGCTGGACATGGTGGCGCACGCCTATAATCCCAGCTACTCGGGAAGCTGAGGCAGAAGAATCGCTTGAAGAACCTGGGAAGCAGAGGTTGCAGTGAGCCGAGATCGCGCCACTGCACTCCAGCCTGGGCGACAAAGCGAGATTCTGTCTCAAAAAAATAATAAAAAATAAAAAATAAAGTGTCAATAGCACAATAAGAGGAGGTGAGAAGGGAGAGTCCAGTCTTTTGCTATGCCTCATTTTAATTCAATAAAGCTCTCCCAGAGCCAACAGTGTCTTCCTGTTGTTTGGTTCAATTTTATTTCCCTCTAACTTAAGCCCATTTCCTCTGAGCAAATAAAGAAGTAATTAGTGTCCTCTTTATATTAATCCCCTCCTGGGAAAAGTTTAAGGCAGTCCTTTATTACACCTTGAGTTGGCCAATGAGTTTTACTCCTTTACTTTTTTCTCCTATATTTTAAAAAGCAATGTCTTGTAAATACAACCTGAAGTACACATTCTTATTGACATCCAAATCATGAAGTACCTACAGATAATAGCATATCATCTTTGTTCTGAAATTTTTCCATTGGGCCTTTTTCAGATTGGCTCTTACTCTGCAAATGAAAGCTCCACGTTGACATTAATTATAGAAACAGGTACATATTTAGGCCCAGGTGGGAAGTCCTTGGCACAGATACCAAAGTTAAAAACCTAACCATAAATGTTTTTTGCTTCCTAACTGAGGAAATTAGCACTGTTATTAATTTGCTTTCCATGGTTCTCGTTTCTTTTTAAGAAAGGCTTTGCTGATCATTTGCATTAATATTATGCTAATAAAAGGGGATAGTAACTAGTTTAGTCTCTTCAGTAGTAACTACAGATCAAAGAGAGGTAATTTGCATGTTTTCTTAATTGGAGTGAGCTGGCATTTACACACTCATTGTCACCGTTTTTGAAATTTAACAAAAAAAAAACAAAAAAACTTAATACATGTTGGCCAGACTGGACAGGAGTAATTTCTCCAATGGAATCATTTAAACTCAAGTATTTCAAGAGACATTTTGCTTCTAAGCATGAATCCCAAATGACAAGGATGAGTATTCACACACAGGGCAACCATCTGCATCGCAAAATACATTTCAGTTCCTCTCTGCAGAAGGAATTCATTTACCGTGGAAGGCCATTCACTTCCACTTCTGAGTGCTTATTCCTCAAAAAGCTTCCAAGTATTGTGAGAACAATGATTAAAAGAGGATCTTTCCATCTGTGCTGCATTAGGCTGCAACACAGACCCTCCTGCAGAAACAGTTTTTGCATAATTCATTATGCCATTTTAAACCCTAATCAGTGAATTGCAATAAGCGATGGAGTATGCATGACAGAAAAGAGACTGACATTTATTAGCTGCCTCCTAAGCATTCACCTAATCCTTACTTTGGGCTATTGCTCCATGAATCATGGTATACGGTCACTCATCTTATCTCCAATAGGTTCTTATTCCCACCTGAAGTGTTGTCATCATTTTTAGCCCATACTAATGTCTCCAGAAAAGTGTTTCTTACACCATTATCACTGTATAGTGTGGGAAGGAACTACTACTGGAAGAGAGAAGGTGGCATATCTTCAGGTCTACTGTTCACCATGTGAGCATGGCTGATACATCCTACAAGAAACATCCTACAAAAGGAATGACAATGTCTTGTCTCTTCCCCTTCTCAAAATCATATAGCACTAACCAGTTAGTAGTGATTTTTCACCTATAAAGCCATAATTTGACCTGCCACTTTGCCTTGGAAGTGGCAAGCAAGGACCTCTCTGGGTCCCAACTTACACCTCAACCACAGAATCTTTGTCTTGATTTTGTTATTTGGAGATCTGTTTAAGGAGGCACTGGAAAAGAATTTTATGATTACAAAAAAATTAAAATAAAATTGCCTTAGGCACATCAAATGAAAAAAAACCGTAAAAGTGATAGAATCCTTAAGCTTTAAACACTGAAAAACTGATTAAGCAGAAGGTATCAATGATGGCATGCAATGTATATAATTTTAAAACAGCAAAATTAGTGAGAAACTGTGTGGACATCACAGTTGAGGATGCGGACAAATCTTACACTAAAATTTCTCACTTTCTGTTTCTAATTCCCTAGGTCATGATAAAAAGAAAAACAATACATTTTGAGTTTTCTATTTATAGCTAACAGTAACATCTGACATATGATAAAGTTCTTCAGTTTGGTGATTCAGTAAGAATCAAGAGAATCATCTCAAAAACACAACTTGAACTGAGTTCACTGGTAGTCTTCACTGAAACAAATTTAAAGTCAGTAACCCATAAGAATTGAAAACAACTAAACATCACTTTATGGAATCTTAAAAAGCACAATTGTGGGGGTAATGGGAAACCTTCCTGAGGTGTTTCAAATATGAGAAATAAATTGGTATTTTAGAACAGTGCTGGCCAATAGAAATAAAAGGTGAGGACGAAAGTTATTTAATATTTTTTAGTAACTACATTTACAAAAGTGAAAAGAAGATCAAATTAATGTTAATTTTATTAACCCACGCAATATACACCAAATATTATCACTGCAACGTGTAATAAATATGGCAATTATTAATGAAATCCTTCTTTTTTTTTTTTTTTTTTTGAGACAGAGTCTCGCTCTGTCGCCCAGGCTGGAGTGCAGTGGCGCAATCTCGGCTCACTGCAAGCTCCGCCTCCCGGGTTCATGCCATTCTCCTGCCTCAGCCTCCCGAGTAGCTGAGACTACACGTGCCCGCCATCACACCTGGCTAATTTTTTTGTATTTTTAGTAGAGACGGGGTTTCACCGTGTTAGCCAGGATGGTCTCGATCTCCTGACCTCGTGATCCTCCCGTCTCGGCCTCCCAAAGTGCTGGGATTACAGGCGTGAGCCACCGCGCCCGGCCAATGAAACACTTTTTATTCTATTCTAAGTCTTTGAAATCCTGCACATAATTTGCACTTCCATCATAACTAAATTTGGAGCAGACAGTCCAAGTATTCAATGACCACAGGTTGCTGATGACTACTGTCTTGACAGGGTAGCTTTAGAATGAATGAGGCAGTAGGCAGGTTCTCCTTGTAGAGTCCAGCAGATACAATTGCTGTCATTCTTTCTCACTGCTAACATGTACAAGTTAATGCCTGTTTATCTGCAAAATATTTGTTTTCTCATTGACTCAGCAAATATTCAGAGAAAACCTACTTTATTCCACACTGTGCCAAACTATGGAACGCAGGTGTACTTCAGACAAGATTGGCCTAGAATTTTTTTTATTTTTTATTTTTTATTTTGAGGCATAGTCTCACTGTCACCCAGGCTGGAGTGCAATGACGCAATCTCGGCTCACTGCAACCTCTGCCTCCTGGGTTCAAGTGATTCTCCTGCCTCAGCCTCTGTAGTAGCCAGGATTACAGGCACTCGCCACCACACCCTAGCTAATCTTTTTTGTATTTTTAGTAGAGATGGGGTTTTGGCATGTCGGCCAGGCTGGTCTTGAACTCTTGGCCTCCCAAAGTACTGGGATTATAGGTGTGAGCTATCATGCCCGGCCTGGGCCTAGAATTTAGAAGGCAACAAAGACATGTGCAACTCCATATCCTAAGTGGTAAGTGCTATGGAAGCACATATTAGGGAAGTCACAAGCTCTAGTGAAGGGATCCGTTGAAGGCACCACAGAAAAGTGACATGAGCTGGAGGTTGAGTAGGAGTCTGCCAGGTAGAACGTGATGAGAAAGGCCTTCAAGGCATGGCAACCACACAAGCAAAGACAGAGTAGCAAGCATGGACAGTGGGTTTACAGAAACATGAGTGCGGTGATGTAGACAGACTGCACTCATTTTCAGGGAGGTACAATCCCCTGGGGGAGGGAGAAGGCACCAGGTTGGGGGTTGGGGGTGGGGGGGGAATAAGGCTGCCGCCAAATCCTGCAGCACCTTGCTTGTCAAATTAAGAACCTTGGAATGCAGGCAGTACGACAATGGAAAGTTTTTAAACAAGCAAATGTCACTATCAAATTCCTGTTTTAGAAAGATAATTCTGAGAAGGCACATCCTGAGACAGCCTGGGGCCAAGATGCTGTGGAGTAAACAGATCGCTGAGCGATGATAAGGTCCTGAATCCAAAGGGCATTGGTAGAAACAAAAGTGAAAGGACACATTCAAGAAGCTTTTCCCAAAGAGAATGCCTTGGTGACCAATTAGATAAAGTAGATGAAGGAAACAGAAGAAACGAAGATGATTCCACAGTTTGTTCTTGGACAGGAGGGTAGATGGCAAAGTCATTAATTGAGAAAGTGAAGACAGGAAAAAAAGAGCAGGTTTGGCAGAGAATGTGACACCCTCAGTTTGGACCTGCTGAATCGGAGGTATGTTGGAGACCCTTGCTACCTAAATGTGCTCCATGGAGGACCAGCGGCACCAGGCATCAAGCTTGCCAAAAAGGCAGAATCTTAGGCCCCACTCCAGATTTGCTGGATTCAAATCTGCATTTTAACAAGATCCCAAGGTGACGCCTATGCACAGTCAAATTAGACAAGAACTGATCTAGACATCTGAAAGTCTAGGTTGTGCCCATGAAAGAGTTACTGGCTGGAGGATAATTTTGGAATGATTAGCATATCCATGAGAGTTAAAATGATGGGAGTGAAAGAGCTTACCGAAAACAAATTTAGGATGAAAGAATCTGTGTGTAGTGTGAGGGAGGTTGCATGTTTGGAATTGAAATAAAGAATCATCATAAAGGTCTACAATGGCTTTCTTGTTAAGTACATTAAAAACTGAACCAAGAAGAAAAGGAAGAGGAGGAGGAGAAAAAGAGGAAACAAAACTTAAAAAAAAAAAAAAAAAAAAAACCAAAAGAATCACAACGGTGAATTAACATTAAAGCTATAAAGAACTTCTTTTTATGATTAAGACAAACTCATATTAATGTTCCTTAATGGTCAGGGATGCTGGGCAACAAAAATTTGATACAAGTGGAAGCAGAAATAAATGGAAACTATAAAAAAGAAGTGAGAGCAGCCAGGTGTGGTGGCACACACCTGTAGTCCTAGCTACTGGGGAGGCTGAGGCAGGAAGACTGCATGAGCCCAGGAGTTCAAGTCCAGCCTGGGCAAGAAAGTAAGACCTCATCTTTAAAAAAAAAAAAAAAAAAAAAAAAAGTGGGATACAAAATATGGATAATTTGTTTAATAATAATTTGTAAAAAAAGTTAATATATGGGATGATGAATATAAAAATATTAACAGTGGTTTGCCTTGATAGTAGGATTATACTTCATTCTACTTTACTGTTTCTTTCCCCCTATTTAATAAATATCCACCCTTTTTCTCTTTAAATGAAAAAAAAAAAAGACACTATTTGCTGGGGTGGGGGAATCAGAAGGCCTGGATTCTTGGATAGTTTTACCACGCAGCTAACTGACTTCAGGCAAGTCATTTCACCTCTGCATGTCACGGTCTCCTCAGCTGTATAATGAGGGGCTTGAGAACAAGATGTTCTCTTCTAAGAAGATTTCCAGCTGTGACTTTCCATGATCCAAATTGGCAGCAAGGTGAGATTCATGTGTTGCCTCTAAACTCTCCCTTGACAACACCACAAATAATGTGCAGGGTATCCGTTCGGCCCTCCACCCTCAGCCCATCCCAGTCTCTTCATCCCACCAGCTCACTCAGCGAACAATTTTCCTGGAGTTTTGTTCAGAACCCAACAGCTGTTTAGAGCTGGTTTCAAGTCCACCAAGCAGTCATCTGTGTCCTCTGTTTCCCAGGTGACACTGTTGTCACTACCTCGTGTTGCCACACACACACACACACACACACCGAACACAGAGCCCCTGAAACCAAGGGCCCCTCCCAAGATGCATGCAAGCTGCAGCTCTCTGAGGCATAATACTCTCTGAAGGCTCCATGCTAGACACCAAATGATTAAAAACCATTGTGCATAATTACCATTCCATGTAAAAAGCCTTAAAATATATTTTTAATGGTTTTACTGCAGGTCACAGAAGCAAAGGCAGGAATAGCAAGCTGTGCTCTTTTATGTGGGAGGATAGTGCACATGAATACAAATATGACAGAAGATGAAAGTACAGCAGACAAGGACAGGCTGCTCTTTCAGCAGTGACAGCAACCCAGTGTGAAGGGCCCATCAGGGCATGGTGCCTGCTTCTCAGCTCCTTGGAACAAATACTCAGTGTAAACGCACTCTCTCCTTTTGAAGTGGGTGCAATTTGTCTATTGTCATCCTCTTGCCTTAAATTATGCTCCAATATGGATCTGGAGAGGTGTTTTTGTTCTTCTAGTGCAGAAGTCCTTCACATTAGCCCGTGAACACTATTAAAGCAGTTCTTCTCCTGTAATACATGCTTCCGTCTACAGCAAGGTTGTAGTCAGATGGCCTCCTTCGAGGGATACTGAATGCCCATGTGAAGCCTTCTTTCTGTTTCACTGTGCAAGGATTCACAAGCACGACCTTGTAGCCATAGGCAAAGTTATCTGTTTGGTTAAAATCAGGGTAGCTACAGCTCACACTGATACAAGATTCACTGCTCTCTACACCTTAATTAATTGGTACTGCTCAAATACAGAGAGGCACATTAGGCTAAACTGAATGTGTAAGTGAGGAACAGTACTGATTAAGCCTGCCACCTCTTAATTCCAACACATCTCAATTCCTAATAAGAAATTTAAAAGCCTAAAATCTGCCAGAAAAAGAGAATTCTCATGCATTTGAAATGTAAATGTTAATTAAAATTTTATTATTTATGCTGCCCAGTTGCTCTATTGTAAGAATTAAAGGCATATTTAATAATTTGTCAGGAGCAATTATCACAATAACAAGACTACGAGGCAGTTGTCATTTTAACCCCCATTTTAAGGATGAGGAAACTGAGGCTTAGAGAAAATCAACACGGCCAGGAAAGTGAAGATGCAACCCAGGCCATGTGGCCACAAAACCCATGCTCAAGCCTTTATATGATAAAAGCCTTTGAAATCTGTCCCCAGCAAGGGTAACACAAGCTGTGACAGGCTTTAGAGATGAAACGACCCTAAAGATCACTAAGTCCAGTCATTCTCAACCTATCTAAGCTTCACAGCTGGCTCGTCTGAGGAAGAGCAGCAAATACACTGTGATTATCAATGCGCTCAAAGACATATGTGATAGATACGAACGATCCAGTCCCTATCTTGCTCTGACAACACAGGCTTTTTCTTTTTTTCCTAGAGATGAAGATAAAAAACAAGGTTCAAGTCTGGTATAAAATCCCCTGCATCCTGTTTCCCAGGCCCCAGTAATTAAGTCCAGTCCTTAATTACTCAAATGTGAATATGGCAGAACTGAAAAATTGGGTGCTTTGCCCAGTAACATCCAGGTAGTTAATAGCTGCACCAAACATCTAAAAAGGTCTCCTGACTCCAAGTCAGGAAACAGCATAACCAAGTATCCTCCATTAGGACAGATTGTATCATGACAGAGGAAACACATTACTCTTCAACTTTATCACCAGAGTAATAAAGACAGGCAATAAATACTCTTTTATTGTTAATTATTTTCACTCTGTGAACTTTGACAGCCCAACCCACTGATCTTTTGGCTAGTCTAAAGAACAATTAGCCACAATGATAGCACTTCACATATTCTCCACCATATCCAGACGTACTGAAATCTCCTTTGGAAAGAGCTGTTTGTTCATACTAATATTTTAGCAATCGCAAACTGAAGTCCACCGGGGCGACCTGGCAGCCAGAAGTGTTTTGTTTGGCCAGCAGGGTGTTTCAAACATTTTTAAATTGGTTTACCATGTTTTTTTTCTTGTAACATGTTTCTCTGAGCAGGCAGCAGGTGCGGTGCAGCTGGCCCCTTTGAACAGGTTGTCTACCTCCCAGTTTGGCACAGCCCCTACCAGTCCCATTTGAAAGCTATGCTATCTGTGGGTCCCTGTGGGCCTCTGAGTTTGCAGCCTCTGCTTTACTGCGTTAGTATTATGGGATTAAAATGGCGTGACTCATTATCTCGAACCCATCACCAATGATTGGCATCTGAATTCTGCATCAAAATAGGGCTTGCTTTATCAAGACAGCAATGAACATAGCAGGGGATGGGGAGATAGGACTGAACTGATGACCAGGTAGGTTGATTATGGTCCTTCCTTTATCAGCAAACAGCAGTATTACTTTGATCAAGTCACCTATCCTCAATGGATCATGGTTATTTCCTCATTTGCAAAATAGGAAAGTTGGACTGGCTACTTAAGATTTTTTTTTTTTTTAACTTTGAAATCCCGTGAGATGTTTCTTACCCAAATTGTGTACAAATAGAGGAATTTTCCCAGGAATAGAGATGTTAGTGAAGAGTGGAACCCGAGAAATGTGGTGTCTTAGGAGTCACCTAGACTAGAATTTGCAACTTGGTTTCATCATTTTCCATGAGATCAAAGGCAAGTTATCTAAAACTCTCAGAGCCTCAGTTTCCTCACCTTCATTCATTTACTCAAGATTGAAGTAAATGAATTTGAGCATCTACTATGTATCAGATACATCCTAAATGCTGGGGATTTAGTAGTGAACAAAACAGTCTGTGGTCTGATGAAACTTACACATTCTAGTGGCAAGGAGACAAAAATTAAACACAAAGATGTATAACCAGTCAGGTGGTGAGAAGTGCTATGAAAATAAATTAGGTGGGTTAAGAGGATGGGTGGGTAGCAGAGAGCAGTTTATTATGGATGGAAGAGAAGACCTCTCTGATGACACTTGAGCAGAGACCTGAATGAAATGGGGGAAGGGGATAGCGGGCGGGGAGTTTCAGCCATGCAGATATCTGGGTATGGACTGTTCTAAGTGAATAGTTATTATGCAAATTTGATGATGTGAGAAGCAGAACTCTGACAGAGCCTTTAGCACTTTTTAAAAGTGTGGTAAGTTCCTTTCCTCCCACCTCTTCATTCCCCACTTTCCCTCTTCTATGCCTGTTAGTCTTCGGGATCTACTCTCTGCCTTTACATCAGCCCCAAACACAACACAGCAAAGTAGACCAAGGGTTTAATTCCACATTCTAACCAATGACAATCTACATCTGTCAAATCCTATTTTTAATAATCAAGTAAGACGGCCAGTGCAGTGGCTCATGCCTGTAATCCCAGCACTTTGGGAGGCTGAGGTGGGTAGATCACTTTGAGCTCACAAGTTCGAGACCAGCACGGGTAACATGATGACACCCCATCTCACTAAAAATACAAAAAAAAAATTAGCCAGGTGTGGTGGTGCATGCCTGTAGTCACAGCTACTCAGGATGCTGAGGTGGGAGGATGGCTTGAGCCCAGGAGGCAGAGGTTGCAATGAGCCAAGATCGTGCCATTGCACTCCAGCCTGGGCAACAGAGCCAGATCCTGTCTCCAAAAAAATAAATAAATAAATAAAAAATAATCAAGTAAGAGAGCCATGTCTTGCCTCCACTATGTTCTGGGAAAGATCCTTTCGTAGTAAAATGCTCCAAAATACAAACAGGTAGTTAATAACAACACAGAGCAGAGCAGAAAAGGTTAAGATCACAGTCTCCCTATCAGAAAAGCCTGGATCACATCCCAGCTTTGTTTGCTGCCTGCATGACCTTGATTAAGTTGCTTAACCTCTCTGAACCTCGGTTTTTTCACCTGTGAATTAGAGACCAACAATGTTACCTCTTTTCAGAGTTCAGGAGAAACTTGAATGAGATATGTACATAAAACACATGCAACTTTCTTGGCACAGAGGAAAGTCCTCAATGATGTGCATCTGTTTCTATCAGGACTTTTAATTACAAGTTACAGAAATCAACTCATATCTTTGCCTGCTGCTAGTCTACTGGCAAAATAAATACATTAAAAATATAAATTAAAAGAGAAAAAAATTAACTCTGATGAAGCCAAGCAGAAGAGAATTTTATTAAAAGCTTACTAGGTGGCTCCCAGAATGTCCAACAGCCAGGAATAATGCCTCAGATCACATCATGGACTGATCCAAGAGCACCAGGGAGCAGCAGATGATGATGCTCACACCAGCAATGCCTATAGCAATTGACACTGCCCTCTTTTTCTGTGGAAAAGAGAGTTACTCTGCCTCCAAGCAAAGCTCCGAAAGTAGAGAACTCCCCACACCAGAATGAGCACTCAGATGCTGGGCAGCCAAAAGAACGGCAAGTGTCTAGCCACACCACTAGTGCAATACAGTCCTCCTCCCTCCATATCATGGGGATTGGCTTCAGGGCTCCCTGTAGATACCAAGCCCTGTGGATGCTCAAGTCACCGAGTTGGCCCTCTGTTTCTGTGGGTTCTTATTCACAGGGCCAATGGTATACAGTATCCTCATCAAACCACCTTTGGAGCACCTACTAGTTGCTCATGCTACTTCCGTCACCAAGAATGCCCCTGGCCCTCTCCACACACTTCAGCCACATCCTGGAGGCCCACACTCTGGGATGCCTTCAACCTGACTCCAGGGCCTGCCTCCGCCCTTCCCCAGCTACTTCTCTTGCAAGGTATCCTATTATAAACTGATTTACATCCTGACTATACCTGCACATACAGACACCAATGCTTTTTAGAAGTAGAGATCAAAAACAAGTGCATATACCGTTGTAAATAACACATCCTGGTTTACTAATCATTTCTGTGTATATCTCATCCCACAAATAAGGTTATAAGTCTTGGTTGATTGGGAACACCATTCTTTTCTCCTGTACCTGTTAAAAGCCTATTTCCTATTCTTTGTTGATGCTTAATAGCACTTCCTTTAAATCTGGGATGAAGCATAGTTTTTTTATACAGAGGGTCAAATGTCTAATTCATCTACAAATATTCCTTTGTTAAAAAAAAAATTCAAAGTCTTATATGGAATGAGAAAAGTAATCAGTCAATATTGTTTCACAATATTGAAGCACTAACAAATAATAATACATTTTCATTTTATAAACTCATTTTTTTTTTAATCTAAAGGGAGTAAAAATAGCTTCCCACTCTGGGAAGTAGGGGAACCTACACTGCCCCAATTTTACCAAGAAAAAAAAATATTTTTTTTTCCCATGGAATAACATCCCCATCTTGTGGGCACTGTTGTTCAATGTTTTCAAAAATCATAGCAACATTTTTAGAACAGTGTCATCTCTTAATACTTCTCAGGGATAGACAGAATTGAACTACAACCCCTATTTGGCCCATAAGCCAAAAGTTCCCTGTATCTTTAATAAATGCTTTCTGCATAAAGCATTCAAAAATTTAAAATAATCAAAATCTGTAATGAGTCAGCATCAACCAGGTCTATATAAAAAGAAAAATACGTATGTGTGTGTGCGTGTGTGTGTGTGTGTGTGTGTGTGTGTGTATGTTGTGTATGTGGATGTATATGCATATATATCTTTAGATTCACGGGTACCTAAAAAGAATTCCTGCCGTGAAAGGATTCTCTACTCACATAAGTAATAAACTCATTCAGGAAACATATTGAGATCCAAAGTGTCTAGTAGGGCATTGGCTATTCCCTTCAGGTCAGGATTTGCCAAGCAGAAGGCAATACATACATGGAGGGCAAGGAGAAACTGACAAGAAACTCAGTGGTTCCCAGCAGGCTCTTGGCCAAGGACAGGAGGCTGATAATATCTGCCTGGGCTCTTGGCCAAGAGGAGGAAGGTTACTGAGCATTTAGAAATATGCATGCACAAAAGAATTGAAAATCAAGAAGGGAGAGGAGGGTTATGGAACAATGGAAAAGCAAGGGAAGAAAGCATCAGTGGTATCTTTTTCATCAAAGGGAAGGAAAGACATGTACATCTATCAAAAGGAAGTAAAATGAAAGTGAGGAAAGAGGCTGACAACAGTTTCCAACTCTTTCTCCCTCTGTATGTCAAATGCCCCTTGGATATGCAAGTAAATCTGCAACTTCAAGATACCATAGATATGTAAAGTTCCCTAGTCAGCTACCTGCAATCCATTTGGAATTATCCTGTAACAAGCTTATCTGGTCTTGTTTATATTAATTTCCCTCATTCAAATAGTTCTTTTCTAGAGATAATGTTTCCCAAGCCAGGACATGATATAAACCCACTATTTCTGGCCATATTTATTTCAGATGACCTTTTTCATTGAAGAAGGGTATCACCGCATGATGGAGCACATGTGCAATATAAATACAGCATCCTCAACCGCTAGTCCCCAAACCATCAATTTACCCAAATAATCATACACACACACACACACACACACACACACACACATACACACACACACACACACACCATTAAAAACAGTCTATGGACTCAGTACATTTCAACATCTCCAAAATCTCTTTTAAATCTTTCTAAACCATAAAAGAAGTCAGTCCCAGGGCAGCCTGGTCCATCTGGTCCCCAGATTCTTCAGCCTGATGTTCAAGATTCTATGAGCTCTGCCCAGCTTTTCTCCATTCCTTCTCGGGTTCCTCCCCCACTTCTCCCTTCAAGTCCCCCACTATGGCCAAACAGTACCAGCTTCCAGAGCCCACCAGGTACTTTTCCTACCCCAGAAGCCTTGCCTGTACCGTCCCCCTCCGTCTAACACCCTCCACACTTCCCTAACGCCCACACTGCAGTGAACGTCCTCCACTCGGTCTCCAAACGTCTACCATGTTGTGCACTGCTCTTCTCCAACACTCACTGAATGACTCCACAATTATGATGAGACCCCTTTAGTGATAGTCTGCGGCTGCAGGGAGAATTGCAGGTTTTGAAGTCCAACAACCTTGCCGCTGACTGGACACAGAACTCTGGGTATAATATCTAACCTCTTTGAATACTTGTTTCCTTATTTGTAAAATGAAAGCACAGTACCTATCATCTTGCATGGCTGTTAAGAGGACTAGAAATATTCACATAAAGGGCCAAATAGGACTGCCTCAACTCCAGAGAAATAAAACAATTACGCGGTGTCTGTAGGACAGGCTGTGTGCTCAGTGAAAACAGAGCCAGGCATTACTCTCCTCTGTGGTCTCCGTACTCCAACTGCTGTGCTTGGCATCTAACATGCACTTTTTTTTTTTTCTTGAGACGGAGTCTCGCTCTCTCGCCCAGGCTGGAGTGCAATGGCGCCATCTCGGCTCACTGTAAGCTCCACCTGTCTGGTTAACGCCATTCTCCTGCCTCAGCCTCCTGAGTAGCTGGGAATACAGGCGCCCGCCACTATGCCAGGCTAATTTTTCTGTATTTTTAGTAGAGATGAGGTTTCACCGTGTTAGCCAGGATGGTCTCGATCTCCTGATCTTGTAATCCACCCACCTCGGCTCCCCAAAGTGCTGGGATTACAGGCGTGAGCCACTGCGCCCGGCCGTAACATGCACTTTTTAAAGTCAGGAAAAATAGGCCAGGCGTGGTGGCTCATGCCTGTAATCCCAGCACTTTGGGAGGCCAAGGAGGGCTGATCACCTGAGGTCAGAAGTTCAAGACCAGCCTGACCAACATGGAGAAACCCCGTCTCTATTAAAAATACAAAATTAGCTGGGCGTGGTGGCACATGCTTGTAATCCCAGCTACTTGGGAGGCTGAGGCAGGAGAATCGCTTGAACCCAGGAGGCGGCGGTTGCAGTGAGCTGAGATCACGCCACTGCACTCTAGCCTGGGGAACAAGAATGAAACATCTCAAAAAGATAAATAAATAAATTCAGGAACAATAACTAAAATAATATGCAACCAAATGTTAATGAAGCTATATTCAAGCAATGGTTTTATAGGCAATTTATTGTTTTTTTATTTGTACTTTTCAGTATTGCCTTAATTTTCTAGAGTGAACAAATATTTTAAAAGTTATGCTAAATATATTCACTATGACACCATAATTTTGGCACACTATAATCCCTGTTACACATTTCAAGTAGAAATTACATCGACTTTGTATCTATTTATCTCTTATACTTTGTATAATTTTTCTCTTGAGGCACTTATGCTTGCATAAAGCTACTTTGCTGGACTGAAATAAGGACAGTTTTTATTAAAATTCCCCTTAAATTCAACTCCGAAACACCTCCTCAGAATTTTATTTGTGACTACAGTGTGTGCTAATTTGGTTATCAAGTTCAAACTTTCTCTGGTCTAAATTCAACTTTTTTAAAAAAAGGAAATAAACCTAAGAGAGCTTACATTATCACTTCACGGATATCTCATTATTTTGACATTCCCACTTTCTTATATGGTAGGTGTCTACAGTCACCTGGAGTTTTAGTATTTTAAATATTCTTCAATATATTATGCAAAGTTAACTCAAGTGGAAGATGGAAAAATTCTCTATTTCAAAACTGAAGTGGCAACAATGTGCCAATTAAAATGAAAAGGAAGATCACATATCACAGGTAACGTTTTCTCCTGCATTCTGGTAGAGAATATTCACACCAAGGATGGAGAGTGGTACCCTCTCATAATTTAAAAGCAAAACAAACTGCCAGAAGAGAAGGCTACGTTGGTGGACAGTTAAATTATTTGAAAAGTCTCTTATACCACCTACTTCACATCAAAAGGAGAATCATTCAGATTCACCAAAAGTATGTGAAGTCATATACTATTTTTTTTTTTACTGCCCTCCCCCCACCAAAGCCTTTCTCAGCCTACTCCCCTCCTCTAGGAGCTGCCAAATCACAACGCTCTGCTCCCCTATTCTCACCTGCTGGCATCAGCAGGAACCCAGCTCCCCGTCAAGACCCCCTCAGATTCTTCCCCTCCACACAGATCTCAACTTCCTCAGGCCTTCCTGGAGTCCCAAGAAGTAGCTGACTTTTACCCAATTCCCAACCTGATGTCAATTTTGAACACTTCCCAGTACTAAGCCCTTCCCAGGATAGAAAACCTACCTCTTCAAATCATAACATTTGCAGAGTTGCAGTATCTTAGAGATGTCAGGAGTTAGAAGCCATGGACACCCTCTAGTTCAGTGGCTCTCAACCTTAACACACTTACTTGCCTTTAACCTAATACCTATTTTATAATCTTCACCTTTATGATTCTGAAGTAAAGTTCAAATAATTTATCTGTACATAATCCTGTGTGTCTGCATATGCCCTTTATTATAATATTAAGGAGAAATAAAGGAAAATAATTTAAAATAGGTATTTCAATATGTGCCTGGACACTAACAGACATAAAATGAAGTGGTCAACTGTTTATATTTACCTATAGAGTGAGTTCACATTTGGAAAAAAATAAGATCAGAAAACATTCTGCATGAGAAATACAAAAATTGAAAGGATAAAGGGACATGTGTGCTCATCTTCACAAATGAAAATGTGAATTAGGGCCAGGCGCAGTGGCTTATGCGCATAACCTCAGTGCTTTGGGAGGCTAAAGTGGGAAGACTGCTTGAGCCTGGGGGTTCAAGATCAGCCGGGGCAACAAAGCAAGACCTCATCTCTATAAAAAAAAAAAGTTAAAAATTACCCAGATGCAGTGATGTGAGCCTATAGTTCTATTAATAGCCACTCGGGAGGCTGAGGTGGGAAGATTGCTTGAGCCCAGCAGCTCGAGGCTACAGTGAGCTATGATCGTGTACCTGCACTCCAGCCTGGGTGAACAGAGTAAGACTGTGTCTCTAAAAATAAAAAATAAAACACTTGAGTTAGATTAAGGAGAGGTGAGACTGACTTATACATGACATCTTCTCAGGAATGCCAACTAGGTCATTCTAGACACCAGACAATTCTTTGTTTGGCAGGTCTGTCCTGAAATTGTAGAATGTCTAACACAGCTGGAACCTGCCCTACAAATGATGGGACAACATAAAACACCCCCACAAATTCCCAAAATACCCTTTAGGGGGCATTACTGAGAAGTACTGATCTAGTTCACCCCATTTTGCCTCTGAGAACACAGAAGTTCTGAGAGGTTAAGTGATTACAATACTCACAGCAGGAACAGGTCACAAACCATGACAAAGTGGGTTCCAGAAAGCAGTCTCATATCACGCCCACACATACATGTGCACACACACACGCTTCCTCTCCCCTCCTTTCTTCTACTCCTGGCTCAGATTTTTCATCTATGTCCTCTGCAATCATCGCCATTCAAATTTAACTATCTGTGTCCCTCTGACCCCACCCGTCCCAGGTTCTTCCTGAATTGTGTGTGCCAACCTTACTCTCCACGGTACATCACGTCAAGTCTCACTAATGTGGCCACAACCTTGGCCTTGTTAACCCAGATCACAAAGATCTCCAACTTAGCAGTTCCCTTCTTGAGCTCTGACCAGCCTCCTGACTGTCTCTGGGACCTTCCAGTTTCACCCCTTTATGTCAGTTCCTTCCTTCCCACTCCCAACTCAGCACCCAAGAGAACTCATTCAGCATCGCTCCCTCAACATTACCCATTATGTGTAACATGGGTCTTGGTTGACACCCACTGTTGGCTTTTTCCTTAGTCCTTACTACACAGAAGTGTGAAGTATATTAAGTTCCATATCTACACAGGTTTGCAATACTTCCTATTCACCAAACACAGTACAATTCTATTCAGTATAGTTCTAGCTGTTTAAACATTTTTTTTCAATGGCTGTCCCCAGTGTGCTGAGCTAATACCTAATTCAACCAACCTATAGGAAACAACTTTGCTTTTATAATAATTAGACAATAAGTAATGAGGATGCTCCTTCCAATAATGTCTTTGTTCATGCTCTATGGCTAAGAAGAATGCCCTCTTTCTCAAAAAACGTATTTCCTTCAAAATCTGGTTCTTGTTAATATCTCCACTAAGGCTTTCAAGACCTTAGCACATATTAATCTCTGAATTCTCAACTTATTAACAATGACAGACTTTCAGAGAAGAAAGAAATCTACAGATTACCTAGTCAAGTCATTTTATTTTACAGATGAAGAAACTGGAACTCAGAGAAGGGAGCAAGCAGTCTCCAGTGATATAACCAGTTGTCTGCAGAGAAAGCTGCAACATGGGTCTCTCCACTTCCTGCCCAGTTTCTTTTGAATACACCAATGACTCATTTCATAGCATTTACAGACCTTTCAAAAGATCAGAATTGTTTTTCTTTAAAAATATGCTTCTGCATAAATTTTAGAAAGATAATTCTATTATGCTTCACAATGTCCTTCATCTAGTACTTAAAAATGGAAATATTTTTGTTTGCTACATATTTTCATACTACATGGAAATTAATACAAATATCCAGTTCCTATTTCCCTTGTTAATTTCTTTCTTGTTTTTTTCCCCAAGTCAAAAACCATCTGCAGCTTGCTTCCCAGGACAAAATAGTCATGCCAAAAAAAAAAAGTATTAAATAGAGTAGCCAAATCAATGTCCCAAATGAAGGTTAAGTTGTACAGCATTTTGGTTTCAAACCAGGTTTATTTTACAAGTGTTTTTTCTCTTTATAGGAAGGATAGAGTAAAGGAAATCACATTTCTAAAGTGTGCCTGCATGCCTTAACTATTAGTCAACAATGATTCATACATTTTTAAGCTCTTAATCTGTCTCAGTGAAACTTCTCAGATCTCAACTATTTATATGGTAAATGCCTTGAATGATCAGAATGATCAGATTCAATTATTTCTATTCTTTTCATGCACTTATTTTTACTATTTGCTTCTTAAATTAATGTACATCAGTTAACTCTTTTTAATGGTATCTGTAGAGAAGACCACAGTCAAAAATCCAAAATAACAACTCATGTCACCAACTTTGAAAATCTGATATTTCTATTCTTTGAGGTTATTTTATATTTTAAATACAACTGCAATGCAGAAAACGAAGTAGATATATTATCCCAAATCTCCTAAACTGAGTGACAAAATAGAGAAAGTTTCAAAAGTACTGGCTCAATTTCACTGCCTTAATCTCTAGGCCCACAGAGTAATACACACACATACACACATACACACACTCCTTCTCTTTGAAAAAGATAGAAACTGATTTGTTTTAAGCTTCTTCCCAACTCTACCTCAAGCTTTTAATCTCCCCATCACTAAGAAAATATATTTTATTACAGTATTTTATAAACTGTCTTAAAATTTCAATTAACAATTTTTATCTACATGAAAAGTGTTCATTAAAATTCTCATTATTACAACCACCTGGTATTGAAGAAACAAGTGTAAGATGTTAGCAAGGAAGGAGGCACACAGGAAGATTTGTAATACATGTCCACAATTTTAAAAAAGACACTACAGGCTGCCTGCCTGGTTCCATCATTAACTGTGAAATCTTGAATGTCACTTAATCTTTCTGGCCTCCTTCCTTCCTTGTAAACCAGGGGAGAATATGAACATGGTATCTGTTTAAACTTTAAAATTCTATGGTTCTAGGACGCTACAAAAAATGTACTGAATTATTTTTCTGTGACATGACTGATTAAACAGCTTATATACACAGTCAGCTCTCCATGTCCGTGAGTTCCACATCCGTGGATTCAGCCAACCATGGATCAAAAATATTCAGGAAAAATAAATATCCCACAAAGTTCCAAAAAGCAAAACTTAAATGTGCTGTGCACTGAGTACTATGTTGAATCTATGCAAGTAAAGTGATGTATGTGTAGTGTATTAGGTATTATAAATAATCTAGAGATGATCTAAACTATACAGGAGGATGTGCATATGTCATACTACGCCATTTTATATTGGGGACTTGAGCATCTGTGGATTTTGGTGTCCTCAGGGGTTCCTGGAATCAATCCCCCATGGATACCAAGTGAGGACTGTTTATGTTTAGTTAGCCCCTCAGCAGAGGCCCTCCCCAAGAGTTAAATTATGAATCCCTGATGTTTGTGACATCAGTTCGCTATCACATATTAAGCGTGGCCAAATGAATCTATGATTATTTCACAAATCTTATTTTTATAAGGTGTCACCTCCATTCTTCATTTTAAAGATTTTGACAAAATTGCTAAAGAGCAAAACAGCCATGAGGGAACACAATAATAATGAAATGATACCAGCAGCTTATACTTACTGAGCTCTTACCATCTGCCAGCGACTCTTAAACATCTGCACAGGTATTTTTGCATTTACTCCTTACAATCTTACCATTCCAATGCGTCAGTTGAGAAACAGAAGGACAAGTGGTGAAATAACATAGCCAATGTCACATTGTTAGTGGGAGATTTGGACTTGGACCCCAGGCAATCCACCTTCAGCTCACTCAGGTGGCTAACCCCTTCACCTGGGAGTCTCTAATTAAGAGGTTGCGTGGCGGGAGGCTGAGGCAGGAGAATGGCGGGAACCCGGGAGGCGGAGCTTGCAGTGAGCCGAGATCACGCCACTGCACTACAGCCTAGGCGACAGAGCGAGACTCCGTCTCCAAAAAAAAAAAAAAAAGAGAGAGATTGAGTGGCAATAGATGGACATTAGTTCAATCTCACACTGATGAGCTACATAACCCTGAAACCCATTTTTCACATCTGCAAGGTGTGGGCGGGTGTTGGAGAAGCCTTCACATTCCATTATCTGGCAATGTAATCTGGACAGCCCACAAAAGCATTTACCACAGACATCTAAAAAAGATGGATACTTCTCTCTGGAACACCTCTTACAGCACAGCCACCTGCCTTTTCCCTGCTTAGTATAAATGGACCTAAGAGCAAGGAAACACCTGGGTTCCCAGCCCTAAGACATTATGAGAGACTATCTCAGAGGGAATAAGAAATAGAGACTTAATTGTTTTTCCTTGTTCCTAGAGATGCAGGTAATAAATTCCCCTCCATATGTCCTTATGTCTACCTGTGCTGGCAATCAAATAGCTACCATTTTTAGACAAACTCCTATGCCAAGTTTAGCCAAGAGCCACCTCACTCCACCGTACTCCACCCAACCCTGCTCCATGCTTGTCCACAATTGGAGGAGCAATTGAATCACATGTAAGGACTGATCAATAAGGGGCCATGAGTCATTTTAAATGGCAGCTCTTATTTCTGCTCAATGTTTAAAACAGATCCACCCAAAAAACCTGGTTGGTGCCACTGGGGCCAGGCACTTGATCCATTATATCAAGTGTCAGACTCTGATTCTTTCCTGGCTATGTTCCAGAAGAGGCTAGTGAATGGTAAGAAAGGTGGGAGAGAATGAGGAGAGCTGCTGACTGGCCAAGCTTCCTCACATCTTATGCAGTTGGTCAGTGTTCCTTTAACCGGTGGGAAAGTAGTAATCTGTAGCAAAGGTAGTCCATGTCTTCTAACGAGGAAAAGTAGTAAGGACTGTTATTTCTGCTTTCCAACCACCCACAAAGGTTAAATTACCCTAATGAGTTGCAGACGGGGGGCAACAGGTCCAATGACACCATTAGAACCTACATCACAGGGTCAGTCTATTCAAGGGGGTACAAGGTATTCAGAAACTGAATCTTCACTAGTATATGAAACCATCAAACTATCCAAAAATCAACTGTGGGTGGTTTATGAGCCCTCACACCCCTGGCATCTCCACAGTTAGAGCTCACATGAAAAACATTCCTTTCCCATCCTGAAGACGGAATGGAAAGATTCAATCTGCTCATGGAGCTTAATATTATACACCTTATAGAACTTCAATTTTAGCGCCTGCAAAGTATGATGCATTGAGCGAGCACTCACTTCATAACACTCATCAGGGATTCTAGGTTCTGTTCCCTCCATCACCAGTTAGACATGAGCTCCCTGAGTAGTCACTTTACCTCTCCAACCTGCATTTCCTTGGCTGTGCAAAAAAAAAAAAGTTATACCAAATGACACTCAAAGTCCCTTAAACACAAAAATCTGTAACTACAAGGTAAAAGTAATATCCTTGAAAATTATCAAAATCAGTGGTTTATCTGAAAAGAGATGAAAAATTTTTTATTCTCTTTTTTTTTTTTTTTAAAGGAAGGAAAATAGAGGATTCCGGGACAGTAACACCGCTGAATTTTTGTATCACTAAGCCTAGATAAGATAAATGGCAATGCCAGATCTAAAACGTAAATTCAGGGAGACTGTCAGAGTCCTGTGCCAAAGGTCAAGTTTAAATAAAAAGTTGCTTATGTTGGCCGGCGCGGTGGCTCACACCTGTAATCCCAGCACTTTGGGAGGCAGAGGCAGGAGGATCACGAAGTCAGGAGGATCGAGACCATCCTGGCTAACACGGTGAAACCCCGTCTCCACTAAAATTACAAAAAATTAGCCGGGCGTGGTGGCGGGCGCCTGTAGTCTCAGCTACTCGAGAGGCTGAGGCAGGAGAATGGCGTGAACCCGGGAGGCGGAGCTTGCAGTGAGCCGAGATCGCGCCACTGCAGTCCGGCCCGGGCGAAAGAGCAAGACTCCGTCTCAAAAAAAAAAAAAAAAAAAAAAAAAAAAAAAACAAATTTGCTTTTGTTATGCCTCCATCTACCCTTCTTTCCTTGTTCATAATAATTACACTAACTTATGATTATGGGTAGCTAGTTTTAGCCAGTTTGGCGCACTCTCACTTTCACTAAGTATACCAATTTAAAGTTCTGACTCTAAAAGAAATGAGACACTGTTTTAAAGCATTTAGATCGTATCTCTTGGTTATATTTGTGTGTGCTATTCAACAAACTCCAGGAAATGTCCTCACTGATGTTTACAGGACATTTAATGAAAGAGGCAAAATAACAATGGCTACACTATTTCTCAGAATTCTGTTATCATTAAGAGTACCTTGAAAAGCTGGTTGGCTCTTTCCCACACATCCCCAACCCTCTTGTCTTTTATTATAGCAACACTGTTCACAAGTCACTTCTTCCTATCATCATTTTTCCTTGTCCTTGCACAGAAACCTTCACTCCCAAACTTCAGCACTCCCACCACTGGCTGGTATTTAAGCTTCCCATACAGCAATAATATTACCACCAAAGCTATGAGTAATTTTAATGCGGGAAAGGGAAAGGAAATGCAAGATAGCAATAATTGAAAGGTAAAAAACACAACTTGCCTATAAGTACCATCCATATTTTCTTTATCAACTCTGCCTTACATTTCTACCAAAGTAGAATTATCCTTGTTGTTGTGAGATAACAGAGAGATGATTACATGCACACAAGTTACACCAGCTCACCCTGGGGAAGGTGCAAACTTCAAGTGTATGTTATTTCAAACCATGCCCCATTGAACCCCAGAGGTCTGTAGGGTAGGCCCTTTTGGGTCTCTGATCAATATTTACACATAACACGAAATAAAATTCCCCCTTACATCTCTGAGCACATATCTGAACTTAAATGCATTATGGATTAGAAAGTTGCAGTTCTCTATTGATCTCTTTTCCAAATCCATGCTGATACAGCATTTGTGCTCAAGAAAAGCTGTACAGGCAAAGATATTGCTCAAACATATACAACACACTCAACAGATGCCTGGCAAAATGCAGGAGCCGTTGGCATCTGTACTTACGGAGATATAGCAACCAAATACATTGTAATTTGGAAACGAAACCATGTAAAAGGTATCTGGGGGAAAACTGTGGAAATTTTAATATGGCCTTCACATTAGACCATGATTATCTTTGGTGTGATAATGGTACAGTGCAGTGGGTTCTCCAACTTGCCTGCACATTAGAATCACCCGGGAGCTTCACCAAAAACAAACAAACAAAAAATACATATGCCTATGACTCATGCAAGAATTGAGATTAATTTATCTGGAGTGTGGTCTGAGCTTTGTAGTATTAAATTTTTCTAAATTTAAAACTGCGAATATAGACCTAAGATTTACATGTATTCATTAATCCATTGTAAAAATTTCTAAGTGCTTAAATTTTTCAAAACAAAAAGTTGAGGAAACAGTATCAACCATCTTGCTCATGTGATCATCGTAGATAAGATACTATCTTGGGTACAAAATCCAGTACATCATAAAACAGAAAACTACTTTCAGATGATAGGAAATGTTTAGGAATTCACTAAGTAGCTTAATAAACTATAGAACTTTTAAAAGTTGAAGTCCAGTGCCTTACTTACATTATTCTGAATATTAATTGTCTCTGTAGAATACTGTAGGCATAGGATCCATTTGGGTTTTATCTCTACTGACCCTAAAAACACACTTTAAAGTACATTTTAAAATAAATCCTTACTATTCATCTGATTTGTCCTAATTTGCCACTTTCTCTTAAGAGATACAACAAAAATGTTCCAATTAATATTGATTCTTCAATCAGTCTAAACTAGTGCCATCTGTCATCTGGACAGTTATTATTCATAGGAAAACTGTAGTTATTATTCATTATTTATCTCTCACCAACTCGATATTTTTCCCTGGCAAGAACATAAAAAGAACAGGGAGAAACATAGCTGGAAAAGCAGATTGGAGTCCTGATTTCAAAAATGTTCATACTTAAGCATGTACTCATTTGGAAAATATTTATTGAGAACCTACTATATGCCAAGTAATGTGGATACAATTATACACAAGCCAAACACGATCCCAGATTTATAGTTATGTTGGGAATACAGACAAACAAGCATGACACGATTAGAGGGCTACTTTTGGAAAGTTAATCTGACCATCAGAATTCAACTAAGCCTGGCTTGTAGTAAAAGCTGATACTATATGTAAGTAAATAAAAGGGTGTTCTTTCATGAAAATTAAGTTTGGTGGTAGGGTCCTCCTGAACAAGTTGCTTTCCCTTTCGTTTTCATTTCTCTTCCTTCCTGTATTGGTTTCATGTGGCTGCTATAACAAATTACCAAAATTTGGTAGCTTAAAACAAATGAAATCTATTCTCTAAAAGTCTGGAGACCAGAAATTTAAAAGCAGGATCACTGGGCTGAAATCCTGGTGTCAGCAAGGCAGCACTCCCTCCGAAGCCCCTAGGGATCCAGTCCTTGCCTCTTTCAGTGTCTATCTGGCAGTACCAGCATTTCCTTGCTATGGCCATATGACTTCAATCTCTGCCTCCATCTTTACATGTTTCTCCTCTGTTTATCAAATCTCCCTCTGCCACCTAAAAGGATACTTGTAATTGCATTTAGGAACCAACTGGATAATCCAGTATAATCTCCCATCTCAAGATCTTAATCACATCTGCAAAGACCCTTTTTCCAAATAAGTTCACATTCACAACTTCTGTGAATTAGGACCTTTTTTAAAATTTTTGGAAGCCGTTATCAGACAATCATACCTACACAGAAAGCCTAAGAATGAAAAAGGAGGCCAGGCGCGGTGGCTCAAGCCTGTAATCCCAGCACTTTGGGAGGCCAAGGCGGGCGGATAACGAGGTCAGGAGATCGAGACCATCCTGGCTAACACGGTGAAACCCCATCTCTACTAAAAATACAAAAAATTAGCCGGGCGTGTTGGCGGGCGCCTGTAGTCCCAGCTACTCGGGAGGCTGAGGCAGGAGAATGGCGTGAACCCGGGAGGTGGAGCTTGCAGTGAGCTGAGATCTCGCCACTGCACTCCATCCAGCCTGGGCGACAGAGTGAGACTCCGTCTCAAAAAAAAAAGAAAAAGGGTAATAAGAAAAAAAAATACAAATTTACTAAGCCAGAGCATTTACAGTTCTGCTCCAAACATATCTGAAGAGTTTTTCTGCTTCTGAATAGGTCCCCAAAAACAAGGTTTTCTACTCCTAAGTTATTTAAGGTGTTTAAGGTGAGAATTTAATTAAATTATACTGCGAAGTGCCATACAAATTGAAACTAATATTATATCTCTTCTCCCCCTCTCCTTCCTCCTCAGTAATAACCTCAATTTTCCTTTCGAACAGCTCCTGTAACTTTTACTGACCCATTTCAGAACTCTGGCTTGACACTGCACTGTATTACATCCTGGGAGAAAGAGCCCAAGAAAGCTCAGCAAGCAGCCCCTACACAGGGCCAGTTCTCAGGAGCCTTTAGGATCAGAGGTGAATCTGGGCAAGGCCAAAGCCTGGTCTGGTGGTACCCTGGAGCCAGATCATTTCCAGAACTGGAAGAGTAACATGGCATTCATCCAGGGGACATGCTCCTTATAGTTGCTCTGCCTTAACTAAAAAAGGAATTCTTGGCTAGAGAGCCTAAAAGCCTAAAGGCAAAATTATATGGATAACCCAGAGAGTATGTATGGACCTCAGGGCTCCAAGGAAAACAGTGAGGAGCCATTATGACTTTGTACTTCAGCAATGACAGCAGTGGAGAATGGGCCAAATCTCTGCCTTCCCGATAAACCCTTTGAATAGAACTGTAACACAGCCCACCATAATCCTGACTCGCTTCCTTCTCTAGTTTCCTGGTTATGGAGAATTGCTGCCATTCTAGAGTCCACTTGCTAAGATCCTTAATCAAAAGGTTTTTTTTGTTTGCTTGTTTGTTTGTTTTGAGACGAAGTCTCACTCTGTTGCCCAAGCTGGAGTGCAGTGGCGCGATCGCAGCTCACTGTAACCTCCACCTCCTGGGTTCAAGAGATTCTCCTGCCTCAGCCTCCCGAGTAGCTGGGACTACAGGCATGCACCGCCATGTCCAGCTAATTTTTGTATTTTTAGTAGTGACAGGGTTTCACTATGTTGGCCAGGCGCATCTTGAACTCCTAACCCATGATCTGCCCACCTGGGCCTCCCAAAGTGCTGGGATTACAGGCGTGAGCCACCGTGCCCAGCCATTAGTATTTCTTAACATTGTTAATACTTAACAGTGTCCTCCAAAAAAGAAAACATCCTGATGTAGAAAACCTACATATAAATCAATAATTCAATGACTGCTTGTATATAAGCCCCATCTACTTTCTTCTCACTCCAGATCTGAATTAGTATACAAATTCAATCTTCAGCCTCTTAAGCAAGAATAAAAATACCACATCATATACTATGATGCCATTACAAATATATTCCCATTTTATTTGAGCTATTAACTTTTTTTTGGTTGTATAAACAGAACAAATAATTCATTTCATGGCTTAAAACATAGCAACATGAAGGCAAATGCAAAATAAATAGCAAATCAAAATCCGTGAAATACTAGACAAGGGTTGTCTGATGTAGGGTGAGCACTGTGAGACAGTCCAAAGACAACACATTGCATTTCACTTTGTTTTCAAAGAACATGGTGACCAAGTTCACAGGTTAGGCAATCCATTATCCCTTCTTCCTCATTTATTGGCTTGCCTTCACCTAGCAGAAGTTTCAGCAGCTACACAAAAAGACTATTGTTTCCTCTCTGCTATATCTCATCAAGTAATGTCCTTTCACTCCAGTGAAAAGCCTATACTCTCTTACTGAGCTCATCTTAGCTTATTAAATTTATAATTTAACAACTGTGCCAACACACTGTAATTACAGAATCATTACATGGTTTTTACATACAATTATTTTTTAAAGGAAGGCTCGCTGGAGATCCAGTTTATGAGAGCAGATATTACATCAATCCCCTTCATACATTCTGAAGAAAAGCTCCTTCACTTCCTACTACCCACCCTAACCCCCGGTTTTGGCTAAACCAAGGAAAAGACAATATTGGTGTCTGTTAAGTATGAAGACATGCCAGGGTCACAGAAGAAATAACTCCAGCTTTGGAACATAAAACAACCCACGCCTTTCTCTTTGCCAAGCTAGAATCCTGACACGACCACTTCTGAAGCCCCCTTGCCTCATTTCCCTGTGTTCTGAGGCTAGCTTCCCTCTCTGGCAAGACCCCCAGGACAATACATGAGGTCTTAGAGCCAAGTAGTCCTACAGATCCAAGAGGAATCAAAGCATAGTTGTCACCTACACAGGATGCAAATGGCATCTCCTCGTGGACAACTGGGTGCCATTATCTGTAGATGGTTACTGAAACAGACTTCTGACATTAGTGTTAGTCGAATTCTAAAGTTTGATCTGGTAAAAATAAACTAAAACCCTAGAGATACAAAGTACATTCTTATGTCCCAAAGCATCATCACATAATTGGCAAACATTCATTGACTGTCCACAGCCTGCCTGGCATTAACTAGATGTTGAGATTCAGGAATAAAGAAAACAACATGTTTAATGCCTTGATGAGTTTACAGTCTAAGATGGATACAGTAACTGGACACACAGCTGAGAATAAACAAGGGACTGAACAATAAAACACGATGAGAATTTTTTTCAGAAAACTGTGCACATAATGCATTTTAATCAAGGTAAACCATATAATACATTTTAATCAAAAGACATAGCTTGATAATATTACTGTATTCTATTGATTGTTCTATTTCTTTGTCTTTCTCTTTCTCCTTTCTGTTTTTATTCACAGACTTGTATACTTCAGAAAAAAAAAAGTGAGAATGTGTTTTGTTTCTTTTTTTTGTTTTGTTTTTTGGGATGGAGTTTCACTGTGTTGCCCAGGCAGGACTGCGGTGGCATGATCTAGGCTCACTGCAAGCTCTACCTCCCGGGTTCACGCCATTCTCCCGCCTTAGCCTCCGCTAAGTAACTGAGTAGCTGAGATTACAGGCGCCCGCCACCACGCCCGGCTTTTTTTTTTTTTTTTTTTGTATTTTTAGTAGAGATGGGGTTTCACCATGTTAGCCAGCATGGTCTCGATCTCCTGACCTCGTGATCCACCCACTTTGGCCTCCCAAAGTGCTGGGATTACAGCTGTGAGCCACCACGCCCAGTCTTGTTTTTTTCTTTTAATTTGAGGTGGAAGGAACCAGCACAGGGTTGTTGGTTTTTTTATCTGCCAAATATGGGCTTTTTTTTTTCCCTAGAAATGAAAAACTATATCTGCTTGCATTAGCTTCATTTCATTAAAACATTGATCACACATTAATAAAAGAATTTGTGATCAAATTCATTTACGTATAAACAACCAATATCAGATCCTTTCATATTTTGATTAGCAGTATGAATTACAGAGCAGAATGATAACAAGTCAGAGAAGAAAAAAGCCCTGATGAGTCAAAAATGTAATGGAAAATAGAGGTTGGAGATGGCAAAATCTTTCCTTATTTCACAATTTTCTCTGGGGCCAGCCCAATTTACCTTTAACAACAATGCAATAACAAAGCAGCAAGGTGTATCTCTGCCTTGCACGGAGTGGATATGGTGAATGGGAACACCATCAAGAATCATAAAATGATGTAGGCATACCTAGAAAGTAACATGGAGGTGTAACCACGGCGGGGGGTTGAGTTCTGCTAAGAAAGGAAAGGTGAGAAAACACTTGGCAGAAAATGGCTTTTGAAAGTGTGAATTGAAAAGAGAAGGAGCTCAAAGCCAAGAAACTGACACTGACAGCGCGAGATGATTGAAGTGCAGATTAGGATTGAGTTGGGGCAGTTGAAAAATAAAGTACAGATCTGAAAAATCTTAGAGAGAAAAAAAATAACAAAGCTTAGTAAGAGCTCCTTGAGCAGGCCTGGGGAGAGAGATGTCAGTGATGACTCAGATGTCAGGAGTGGCAAGGCAGGCCAGCAGCAGGACTGCCAGTGACAGGAGGAAGTAGGAGAGGAAATGATGCATGCGATAGCTAAGAAACACTATAAATGGCTACATATCTGTGGTTTCTCCAGCAAAAATGCATGTGCAAAACATTTGGTATTCAGTACCCTAGTTAAAATATAACTGTGGGGAGAGCAACAGATTAACTACACAAATTGTTGCTTTAAGATAGCATGCCTAGGAATGTGCATGGGAAAAAAATACTGAGGCAAAATAAAATTCAATTGTGGTTAGCTCTAGAGTAGTATTGTATTAATAATATAAGTGACTTTGCCTCCTCCTTTGTGCTGCTATTTTTCTAAATTTTCTCTATTCAGAATGTTGTCTTGTAGGGCAAATTTTTGAAAGTTCCTAACTGAACATGTTAGAATGCTATGTGTTAGTTTGTAAATTTCACGGAAACACATACACACCAGAACGCATCCACCAACATTAGCTATTACAGAGCTTTCGGCACACAGAGGGTCCTCCAAAACAGCATTAATATATCCATAGAAGTCCATGTGAATCATCGTAGTTGGCCATCTGGTGACTTTCACTTGTTTAGCATATAATCAGAAGTACACAGATTGACCATACTTTACCCAAATCATGAAAGCCAAGAAATCTGTCTAACAAATAAATTACTTAACCCAAAGCCTAATACTACCCCAAGGAATTTTTCAGTAAGATCTCTGAAATGCCCTCTAGAATCAGAGAAGATATCAGCACTAAGATATTTGAGTATTAAATACAGTATTTCATGATCCTAGAAAAGTGGAATGGGTACTTCCAAAGTAAACTGGGCAAATCCAATATGCAAGGTCACTGAAATAGAGAAACGTCATTACTGCTTTCTCAGACTCCGGCGGTGGACAGTGGACACAGTGTAGTAATTAACAGGACAGCCTCTGGAACCAGGCTGCCAGGGTTTCAAAGCAGCTCCACCACATTCCTAGCATGTCACCTTGAGTAAGTTTTCTTCACTTTTGGGCCTCGGTTTCCCCAGCTATAAAATAGAGACCATAACTATGACTACTCTCATAGAATCATGAAATATAGGGCTGGGCACTGTGGCTCACATGTATAATTCCAGTACTTTGGGAGACCGAGGTGGGCAGATCGCTTGAGGTCAAGAGTTCAAGACCAGCCTGGCCAACATGGTGAAAACCCATCTCTACTAAAAATGCAAAAATTAGCCAGGCATTTTTGGCTGGTGGCAGGCACCTGTAATCCCAGCTATTTGGGAGGCTGAGCTAGGAGAATCGCTTGAACCTGGGAGCCAGGGGTTGTAGTGAGCTGAGGTCACACCACTGCACTCCATCCTGGGCCAACAGAGCAAGACTCCGTCTAAAAAAAAAAAAATTGTGAAATATAAATGAGTCAATATTCAAATATAGGATATTATAAAGCACATAATACCAGGCACATTGAAGGTACTGTATAAAGGTTAGTTATTGTTATATATTGTTCATTAAAAAGAGATGTCGAAAAAGCCCAGCCTTCTCAAAAATTCTATTCAGACTTAAATGCAACCATTAAATGTGCTGATCATGGTGATCACTTGATAGTTTTATCCATATTCAAAAATACAAGGCAGCTTTTTTTTCCTCTCCCACTTCCTTGTATTTTCCCCTCTGATCTACACACAAAAATGAATCTAGTTAATACTTGAGTTCCCAGAAGTGAGAAGTCCAGATGGTTTTCTCCCTACTCAAGCCCTCCTCTAGGAAATGAAGAAGTCTTTTTGCAACAACCCTGTATGTTGGCAACAACTTTCAAAATCAAAAGCAAGTTGAACCCAATGTAAAATAAAAAGGCTTCTTGAGCCCTTACATTGCCAGGGGTGAGGGGGTCGGGGGGTGGGGGGTGGGAGGGGCAGAAAAATTAGAAAAGAAAAGGAAGAGTGTGTGCTTAAGGAAAATTAAATAAATTTGGGTTTTTGCAAAAGGCCCTAACACCTAGCTCTCCCATGATGCAGCACAGCTTCTCGGAACCCAACTCTTACTATTTCCTCGGATCCTCTCTCTGGATAAAGGTTCTTTTCCCAGCAGGGCCGTTCATTTGTGTGGTAAGCACCAACATAGTGTAAAATATGAACTCCCACGCTCCCAAACCCTCCTACCATGGCTGCCCTGTGTTCCTCAGCCACTTTCTCCTTTGCACTGTCCCCTGCAGGCTGGGCTGCTCATCTCCTAGTGAGCTTGCCTTCCCAGCCATTCCCATAAGACTCTCTGCACATTCTACAAGTGATTTTCAGGGAGCATCTGAAAGCTTACCTCACCTCAAATCTCACCAATCAGAGGAGCCTCCAGCCTACCACTCCACCAGTAAGATATGAGGATAGAGGTTCCTTGCGCAGGTAAGCTGGCAAAGACCAGATGTTTACCCAGAGCTGCCTTGGCTCCTCACAGGGCACCAACTTCTTCAAAGTTCAGTCTCTTCCCTAGGATACTAAGGAAGCCACCCACCTGGATATTCCAGAGAAATATGGGCTGAACTTCCAGAATCTTCAGATTTGCAACTATAGAAGTGTTTAAGTGTTACAAGTTATAAGTTATATGGATTTCTGTCTTTCTCCAGATTGATATTTTTTTCAGGAGTCAGGGGAGTCATCCTGTCATCTGTCACTGAATTCCCTCCCTAATAAAACCATTTTTTTTTTTTTTTGAGATGGAGTCTCACTCTCGTGGCCCACGCTACAGTGCAATGGCATGATCTCGGCTCACTGCAACCTCCACCTCCTAGTTTCAAGCAATTCTCCTGCCTCAGCATCCTGAGTAGTTGGGATTATAGGCACCAGCCACCACACTTGGCTAATATTTTTTTTCTTTTCTTTTCTTTTCTTTTTTTTTTTTTTTTTTTTTTTGTATTTTTAGTAGAGAAGAGGTTTCTCCACGTTGGCCAGGCTAGTCTCAAACTCCTGATCTCAGGTTATTCACCCAACTCAGCCTCCCAAAACGCTGGGATTACAGGCGTGAGCCACTGCGCCTGGCCATAAGACCATTCTTTGCAAGCGCAATTTCATCCGTTTGAGATGACAATTGGCTACAGATGTTGAACAGGTATGCAGGGACTAGCTTCTATGCACCCCACCTTTAGGACTTGCAACTCTAGTTCATGGGTCTCAGAGAAGTTGTAAGTTACCAGTTTCCAACATTCCAAATTATTGCAAATAGCAGAAACTACAAATGTTTGGAAATGCCAAGAGTCTGAGATCTACTGACACAGCATATAGCTGAAACCTCACCCACATAGTGTTAAGAAAGCGTTTCCTGCCTGTCTGGGGCTGACAAGCCACAACCCTTTTCTTCTCCTCAGGCACCAAGCAGGACTCATCAGGACACCTGGGCTCGGGCTCAGGCTCAAACCCTATCAAAGTAGGGCTGGACTGAGGACGCACCTTCATTCTCTTCCTAGAACAAGTGAAGGAAATAGGAGAGCATCCTTGCTCTAGGAAGGCAGGCTTCAGTACAGGAAGTGGCAACAATTCATACAAGGTGCCATTCTTTCCTCTAACCCACACCTTGACCTGTGTTGACCATCTCCCTCTCTCATCACAGTATCTCTAGATTCTTCCACATACTTATTGAAAACTATGTTCATGACAAGACAGAGGAGGTAACTGACTCAGATAGCATAAGAAGTTCAATAGTAACCAAGCATTTTTTTTTAGTTGTTTCCAGTGGGCCTGTGTGCTTTAGCTCACTTAAATCTTCATAACACCACTGAGGCACAGAGATGTTTTGTAACTCACCCAAGGTCAGTTAACCAACAAGGGTGGATCTGAGATACAAAACCATGCAATCTCGTCATCGAGAGCTCCCTCTTCCCACTACAATGTCAATCCATTAGAACAGTTCCAGTTCAGTGGACTCAGTGATCCATGATGGACCAACTGGGTATTCTGAAGAGTGGGCAGATCACAAGCAGACGTGGATGAAAAGAAATCCCAATTCTTCAGTCAAGATTGACCTTTAAGACCTTCCACAAAGTGGCCTCAACCTGTCGTTCGTCTTTTCTTCTCCTCCCCAAGAGCCATGTCAGCATCCTTACAGTATCAACTCCCTTCCAAATTTCTCTCTCTTCAGAATATATTTACATTCTTCCCCTAAAACCCAATCCTATCCAACTGCTCCAGCAAGAGGAAACCTGAAACTTTCTCTGATCTTCTTAGTTGGATGTAAGATGTCATTCTTCTGTAAACATCTATAGCAAGGTTGTTTAAAAATGATGTAACATTGTAATAATTGTAACTTCCAGTCTTGTAACACAGGATATGACAGAGCTTATCATCCTTAATAGAAAACATGGGATAGTACACAAAGCACCTGTTAACAAACTCCAAGGAGTTACCACAGCACAGTTTTTAAAAAACATGTCTTATCAGCTGGGCGCAGTGGCTCACGCCTGTAGTCCCAGCACTTTGGGAGGCCGAGGCGGGTAGATCACCTGAGGTCAGGAGTTCAAGACCAGCCTGACCAACATGGTGGACTTCCATCTCTACTAAAAGTATAAAATTAGCCAAGCACGGTGGCACATGCCTGTAGTCCTAGCTACTTGGGAGGCTTAGGCAGGAGGATCACTTGAACCCAAGAGGCAGAGGTTGCAATGAGCCAAGATCGTACCATTGCCCTCCAGCCTGGGTAACAAGAATGAAACTCCAAGTCAAAAAAAAAAATATGTCTTATCATTGATAGCTACTATACTGGGAAATGAAATCCAAATATAGCTGCTACCAGTGATAGGTGATTCCATATTTTGGAGATTCAATACACTCATCCTAAGAGCACTGCCTCTAACTATTGTCTAATATAAAAACCTCTATTTTCTTCCTGTCTCCTTGAGAATCTCAGTGTCACAGAGCCAACAAGAGGCAAATTCTAAGTAATTCTTTTTTTTTTTTTTTTTTTTTGGAGACGGAGTCTCGCTCTGTCGCCCAGGCTGGAGTGCAGTGGCGCGATCTCGGCTCACTGCAAGCTCCACCTCCAGGGTTCACGCCATTCTCCTGCCTCAGCCTCTCCGAGTAGCTGGGACTACAGGCGCCCGCCACTACGCCCGGCTAATTTTTTTGTATTTTTAGTAGAGACGGGGTTTCACCGTGGTCTCGATCTCCTGACCTCGTGATCCGCCCGCCTCGGCCTCCCAAAGTGCTGGGATTACAAGCATGAGCCACCGCGCCCGGCCCTAAGTAATTCTTTAGCATGCAAAATGTATGTGCTATTACTCTTCTTTGTCTGGGATTTATTAAACAAGCAGAATCAAGGGAGCAAATCTGAAATTTCTAGAGGAATAAATGGGTGCTGCCACTAATGATCATCTCTGAGGCCTTGTCAGGCGTCTGGGAACAAACCAGTCTCCAGCATGAAAGACACTAAGGAGAAACCTGACAGCTGAGAAGCTCTGATTTCCCTCTCACATGAGGATAAGAGAAACCAGCATATATTATTTTTTTGGTTGCTTGGATGGTTTTGTTTTTGTTTTTTTGAGACTAAGTCTCACTCCGTCACCCAAGCTGCTAGAGTGCAGTAGCGTGATCTCGGCTCACTGCAATCTCTGCCTCCTGGGTTCAAGCAACTCTCCTGACTCCACCTCCGTAGTAGCTTGGATTATGGGCATGCACCTTCATGAACGGCTAATTTTTGTATTTTTGGTAGAGACAGGGTTTCACCATGTTGGCCAGGCTGGTCTCAAACTCCTAGCCTCAAGTGATCCGCCCACCTCAGCCTCCCAAAGTGCTAAAATGGGCATATATTGTTTTTTAACTACCCCAAGAAGGAGAAATGGGCATGCATTGCTGTGAATTTGAAAACTTCACCAGAGTACTTTCCTCAAGAATACAGGAATAAGAATCCACTTAAACATTATTGTTTTGCATTAAAATGCCCTTTCAGCATAATTGCAGGAATCCTTGTGAGTGTGTAAGCAGAACACATACATATTGACACCTTTCTGTTCCTCTGTTTCATCACTCAGAAAAGGCATGCATTTGCTTTTCACAGAAACCTGGAAAACAGCATTCCTGGAAAATTCTTTGTGTACCTCCCACACTCCTGGCGTCTAGCCTTCAAATTTCCATTCTGAATTCCAAAACTACAAAGAGGTTTGGCCATGTAAGTAAACTTGTCATCTAGTTTCTAAAGGAGGCTGATTCATTTTTAAGTAATCACATATATTTAAATTATGAGTCTTATGTTAATAAGTAGACATATAAGCACTTTGGCCAAACAGTCCATTTATAATGTTTTATTCATTACAAAATCAACATAAATGTTCTGCCCATGCAAACGTGTGTGTGTGTGTGTGTGTGTGTGTATGTGGTGTGTGTGTGTAATGATTTGTATGGAAAGTATAAGAAAAATGCACCAATAATGTATTCATAATACTTATATTATCTTCACAAACATGCAGTGCCTAAAGTGTAACAGTTCACAAAAATGAATAAAACCACTGCTGAACTAAATATATATTCATCAGAGAGAAACCTACAAATGTTATGCTTATGATAGTGACAATTAATATCTGATGTGGCTTAAACAAAAGTGGTAGATTTTTACCCGCATCTCATCTATTATTACATACAACATATAATTTCTCCAAATGCAAAATGATTCATGTTCCAAATACAATAAAACATAACAATTCAGAGACTAAAGAGAGTTGATTGTCTACATTACTCACAAGTACACTTTTAGAAACTATAGATAAGGTTCATTTTCAAACAAATAATATTTTATTTACTTTTTCCCAATATGTAATGCAAATAAAATATTAAATAGTATAAATATTCACTTCAAAGATATTCAGGAATGGAGGATACATATCAATAATACAGCATTATGTAGATTTTGAGCATTTCATATTCCTCCCCTTGAAAAGAAAAACATTTCATACTACAATTTCACCAGCTTAATAACATGTCACAATCTAGAAGATTCGTGTGAGACCAAATAAATTGTATATGCTTTCACAATTTCAAATATTCACAATATTTCATATCTGAATAAAGCAAAATTTATATGCTTTCAAAGATTTTCTTAAAATCTTTGAAATCGAAAATTCATTTCAATGCTATCATTACTTATTCAATACAAACTACTTTTGAATTGTATTTTTTAAATGCTACTCGAATGCAAAATCACCCCATAACAACTGTTTTGCATCTCAATCATTTATGTATTCGGCTCAATGTAAGCTGATCCTTTGAGTAATACAATGCATGTAATATTATTGCACAAAATCCTCACAATTCAACTGGTTATTCAATCATTAATTTAGTCCACTAATACAAATGAGATGGGGAAGAAGCAGGTAGTATGCGTATGGGGGAACAAAGGAAGTGAATGACCCCAAAACAGTCACCTCCAACATAAACACACACTTTCCCTAACCTTATTCCTTGATAAAGACTACACAGACTTTGGCCCCAGCTCTTATCAGCATGGGGCCCTTAGAAGCCTAGAGAACTCCACTTACAGAAAAAGAAAACTAGTACTCGGGGATGGGAAAATATTGAATCATGCGGAAATGCTTTAGCATCTCCATGGAAAGATCTATCTTAATCTAAAAAGAATTCTGTGCACTTTAACATTTTGCTGAGTAAGCAGTTTTTTCCTAATAAAATTCACTTTCAATCATTTCCTCAAGATGCTTAGATTATTACGATTTTAGGTAGAAATTTGAAGAGTGGCTCTCTCTAAGCATTAAAACTGGCCAAGGGTTCACAGAACAAAGTTTTATAAGTGATATTTTGTATTCGAGCACTATCAATTAAAATTTTTTAAAAGTATACCTAAACAAGTGCTTCTCGGGCCACCTAACCAGGAAGCATAATCTTGGAGGTGTGAACTACCCCACAATGGCAATAAACAAAAGGTCTCTGGCCGATACTACATTCACATAATTGTGGGAGCCCTCACCCACCCACTGCCCAGTCTGTTTTCAGGTTCCCAAAAGGCTTCTGAGGGGCAACATCTACTCCTCCCTGCAGCCATGTGCTCCAGGACGTGCTATGTCCATGCATCTGACATCCCCGTTCCTGCTCAGCCCACACTGGCTTCTCCAGTCCTTGGCTGTTCTTGCAAGCCACCTCCACTGCCAGGAGTGCCTCGGGCAGTATCCTCTCAGGGGCCACCTGGGCTTGGCCTGGGGCTTCCTCAGCACTGACATAGCCAGCACCTCTGTAAAGTGACAGAGGAGGAGCAACTGCCCTTTCCTTCCATAATTGTTCTCCTCTTCCAGACCCCTGCCCATTTTTCTGTTCCTGGCCCTGAAACCCAAAGACCCCCTCTTTCTTTGAACGACAACGTCTGCGCCTACTGGCCTAAGTCAAAGGCTGGGCAGCCTGGGCATTTCTGTGGATGTTTTCAGTATCTTGTGAAATGTTTTACCCTTTACAAAATGCATGCTTCCTTCCTTTCCACTCCTCAAAGGCAGGCTGTCCAGAGAGTTAAGCTTGCCTGAGCAGACCCTTTTCTCAAGAATATTCCATCATGCCTGGGTCCCCAGTAACACAGAGTTCATATTTTCCTTCCCTCTCTTTGTCCTCCCTGCACTAGGTTGGCTGACTTTGGAAGATCCCTCCGTACAAACCATTTGCCTGGGTACAGAGAAATGTTATCATGTCAAGGTGGTTAAAAAGGCACAGAATTTCAGGGGATAAATATGAAAGCATACAGACAAAAACACACAGACATCACCCACAGAACTCTACAGGGAAAAGGCAGCATGGGATGGCATCCTAGGAAAGCAGGAACAGTTTGAGTGGACACATAATTCTATTTTTGCCAAGATTTGTAATTTGTGGCAGCAGGACATTTATGGGAACATGTCATGCAGGGACACCTTGGCCTGGAAATCGTCTATTTATAAAACAGGTCTAGGTTTAGGACCAAGAATAAGGCAATCCCCATACCTTTGGCTTCCTGAGAAATTTCAAATTACTTTGCCTAAAAATGGAGAAGCTCCTCAAAGAGCTGCGGTGAGTTGATCACTTGGCTAATATTTATAAACTAAGAAAATCGACATGCTATGAAAAAGATCCATGACTAAAAGATTATTACAAGTATATTCTCTCCCACAAGCCAGCCCTCATTCATCATCTTCTCAAATATCCAGTAATTTAATCAAAGGCACTTTTGAATCACCAAATAGGTCATTTTATTTTAGAACCTTTGGGTATGTGGTAGGCCAAGACTTTAATGTCCTTGTGTCCCCCTGAAATATATAAATGACTTTGCTACATGAAAAAGAGCTGTTCATCGGTAGCTGTGAGAACTCCAAGCTGTTTCACACCCAAAGAGAACTGTCACTTGGATTTCAGTGGAAAGTTCTCATGCAATAGCAAGGGTACTGAAACAATCTAGATTGTTGGGGAAGACCTGGAGATAAGGAGACTCACAGCCATCTTACTATACTATTTCTAGAATTAAGAAGATCTGATTCTTCATCTTCTAAAGAAAAATACAACCATTAATGCCAGCAGTGATGGTGGTGGTAGCAGTGGTGCTCTCAAAGCATATCTTGTTTCTGTGTCATGCTGGTTCCGGAAGACTTTTAATGCATCTATGGAGTTTCCAGTTTTCAAATGATTACTAATGGGGAGAGAAGGCCCCAGCCTAGGGCTTTCTCTTCTGCTCTATCTACAGGAATTCTTACTTCCCCCTTGGTTCCTGTGGCCCCCACTACAGCCATGGCCCACCCCAAACACTGCTAGGAAGAGCCAGACCACAGCCTGCCATAGAAAATGTCCTCCCTGTGAACTGAGACCCCACTGCCACTCAGACACACGCACACTGAAGGGAGAAAAACAATAACTGCACTGACTCTACACCTCTCAGTACAATGAAAATGACTGAGGTTCAAACCAAAGCTGATCTACATACAGGTCATGTCATCTGGGACCAGTTATTTCATGTGCCTGAGTTTTAAGATGAGGATAATAATTCTCATCTTATGACGATTAAACAAATTCCATCTTAAAGTACTTGGAATAGAGAGAGTGCTCAATATATATTATTCTTTTCTGTGGTGATACAATTTGCCCCAGTTATATGAACAGCCGACCATGACATGCCAGTCAACGTCAAGGCGACACAAAATTATTTACTAAATGGCAGAATTTTGTAAAAGTATTTACTGCTTCATTGTAGTAAATAGCATCTTGGTGCCTGAAAGCAGTTAAGGTGATTTCCCAAAGTACCTATGTTACTACCAGTGAATTGCCTAGAATCCAGACTGGCATAACCTTCTCCAAATACCAAAGGGAGTAGAGCTTTTATTACAAAAACAAACACAAACTACCAGACAGGCAAACATTCCCTTGTACTTTTAACTTGCTCTGTATACACTTGAAGAAATAGCATTCGGTTCACAAAAGATAGAAACAAAATAATTTTTCTGAATGGCACAGTGGTAAAGACCCTGACAACAAATTGCCTAGGTCTAAATCTCAGCCCTGCCAATAGCAGTGTGACCTTGGGCAGGTTACTTTACCTCTGTGCTTCTGTTTCATCATCAGTAAAATGAGGATAATACCACCAGCCTGAATGGGTTGCTATGAGGATTAAATGAGGTAAGATAGCCTCTCCAACTCAGTGGCAGTAATCCTTATCTCAAAGTCAATTTTCTGCAAGAAAACGCTGAAACTGTGCCACTTTTAAATAGAAAAACTCGTAACACATCTACCCAAGACACTCAACCAGTTTCTAAAACATACACAACAAAACTCCCATGTCAAATAAAGAAACTATCATGTTGGAATACAAAATGCTTAAAATGCTATTAACTGAAGACCAATTAGTAAGATTATGACTTGCTTCTAGGCAGTGACAGTGGCATATATATCCTCTTAGCTGATACTGTGTATGTTTTCAACACGTCACGAGATATTTCCCCCACATTTAGGTTAAAATGTTTTATTGGGTTTGAAGACATAAATATAAATTTTCTCTATGGAAGATATTAAGTAAAAAATGTTTTGCTGAAAGACTTGTGTTCTATGCAGCTTAAGTATTAAAAAGAAATATTCTTACTATGGAAATAAATTCACCAAGGTGGAGATTCTGCAGAGCATGTCAATATCTGTAAAGCATATGGTAGCAAGCACAAGAAAGACAGCTACAAAAGATTAACAACTGCGACTATTACAAAAAAGCCTAAAATATCTAATTCCAAAATGTACAGTTTTTAACACTTTTCCACATATAAAGAGACAGCCATGTTCGGGAATTTCACAAATTGTGCTCCCTGGAACAATGGTAATAACTATTCTGCAAAAAAAAAAATAAATAAATAAATAATGGCTCCTGGGTTAAAAAAAATTTGGAATATGCTACTTGCTACAAAGTCTCTGCATCTCTCTCTGCATCTCTCTTTTAGAGATTCAAAATATTCACCAGGATATTATATGCTACAAGAAGTCCTGCAGTAAGCTATTTTTTTTCCCCAGAAACTCATCGCTTGCTAACTGCACTAAACTTTGTTTACACCAAAATATTGAACCACAAAACTCTTTTTAATGGAACACCTGTTAACAGTGTCCAACACACAATTTTGGAAACAGGGATCTAAACCCAATTTATGGAAGAAATTTTGCTTTAAGCGGATTAACAAAGTATTAGTCTCTCCTGAGATGTGTAAATAGCTATAAGAATGGGCCTTTCATTTTAAGAGCTGCTACCCTGGACTTTGCCTTCAAGCCTCAGGCTTCAAGCTAAATTTAAAAAGGGATTAGTCTTTTTCCTCTCCCTGCAAAATGGAGATGACACAATTTTCAATCTATAACATAGGGGATGGGAAAATTAGTGAAGGTTTATTTCCCTAAATTACACTGAAATCTTAGCAATTAAGTGATCTGACAAAGCATCTCATCATTTCTACAGACAAATGATTTAAATTTATGCATTAAGTCCCCACAAAAACAGTGGCAGTCCTAAGCTGAAGATACAAAGTATTTTAAAGAAATATAAACATAAGGCCGGGCGCGGTGGCTCACGCTTGTAATCCCAGCACTTTGGGAGGCCGAGGCGGGCGGATCACGAGGTCAGGAGATCGAGACCACGGTGAAACCCCGTCTCTATTAAAAATACAAAAAATTAGCCGGACGTGGTGGCGGGCGCCTGTAGTCCCAGCTACTCGGAGAGGCTGAGGCAGGAGAATGGCGTGAACCCGGGAGGCGGAGCTTGCAGTGAGCCGAGATCGCGCCACTGCACTCCAGCCTGGGTGACAGAGCGAGACTCAGTCTCAAAAAAAAAGAGAAATATAAACATATTCTTATCTTAAAGTACTGTTAAAAGAAAGTTCCCTCATTTAAGGGAAAAACATTGTCCACCACCCGTCCCACCCACCAGCTCAGAGGGCTTCCTAGTCACGTATCTTCTCCCTTTCTTTGAAGTGTGGCAAGAAGCAAATAGAGTTTAGTAGTAAATATAGTGAAGTGAAAGTTTCTAAACAAGAAGGAAAGGAAATCCTACACTGATGCTATTTAAGTATGTGAAGTCTCAATGATAACAGTTATTAGATGACTGCTAAATGTAACTACTGTACTGGGATTAGAAAAACCAAGCAACTCAAATACTCGCAATTAATTTTCATATAGCCTCTGGGATGTTTTTCACATGTAACATGTGATCTCAAAAAAATACTACTCTAAAATACTGCATCTGTGTCCAATAGTCCCTTAGAGTAAATATCACTGGATGTAAACAAACAAGAGCCTTTGGCAACTTGGCTGCCAACAAATGAAGGCAGCAGCTTAATTTATTACACTACACAGAATAACAGCTAGCTAACATTTCACAAGAACTTCCTATAGACCCTGTCAGGTTCTTTAAAAGAGTATCTCGTTTCTCAGTACTCTATTCTTCCCAAATTCAAACTGGCACTTGTACCTAAAATCTAAATTTACATACTTTTTGGAAAACATTTTTGAGAATCAAGCATAATTTTTAGCAGGGGGAAAAAAAGGCTGTATAATAAAGTGTCCTGCAAACAGTAAATACCCAATCCTTCTAAAATATCAAATATCAATCAATTCACAAATATAGTTGAGTTCTATTATATATGGGGAATTGAATCTATATAGTGCTTAGGATAAAGAATAATACCGGGCCCCTGCATGAGGCATTTATGTTCGTGATGAACAAAAAGATTATCCAATATAAAGTTACCAACAAAGCAAGGCTAAGAGATAAATGCACATAGGATATGCATTTATATACAGATGGAGATTTTAAAGCAAGCTCCAGGGTACAGGGGATTCTGTATAAGAGAAGCAAGCAAGAAGATCAGGAAAGGCAGGTAAGGCCAGATACAAAGAGACTGGAATGACATCTGGTAGCTTTTCACCAAAGATAACCACAATCAACTCCTTCCCCTCCCTCTGTGTGCAAGCCATTTCTTCATTGAGAAGTGTATCTTATTCCTCCATCCACTCGAATCTAGGTTGGCCTATGATTAATTGGCCAATAGAACACAGCCAAGTGACAATGAGTAACTTCTGAGGTCATGAGAAGCCTGGTAGCTTCCTCCTAGACTTCTCGAAATCCTCACTCTGGGGTAAACCTGCAAGAATGTCAGAAGTCTGATTACCCGGCTACTGCCGTACTATCAGGGATCCCAAGCCATCCAGAAAATGCAAGAGGAGAAATCCAAGAGATAACCAACCAGCACAAGTGCCAAAGGTGTACATGAAGAAGCCTCTGATGACCCCACCCTAGCCCATCTTGCATGATAAAGCCCAAGAAAGAACTTGATTGTGATCCTCCAGAATCAGAAAAGAAAACTGGTATTTTTAGCCCCTAAGTTTTGGAATGATATGTTTCACAGCAACAGACAACTGAAACCACCACCTTCTCCTTCAGGATAGGGGTCACACACTGGTAGTGCCTGGGTCAGATCCATCCTGCAGATGGGATTTTTTTTTTTTTCTTAGTCAGTGTTTTGGAAATTCTAGCTGACGTTTTCTACCAAAACCCACATTTTTCTGAGGCCTGCAATTTCTAGTCATTCACTTCATTCATTTACTACTTGCCAGGCCTCTATTGATTCCTCTGTAAATAAACCTTGTTCTAAGAAAATAAGAGGAGGCAAAGGATTAATAATGCACTTATACAATTGCCTAAATATAGCCAGTGTGATGACACTGTGTGATTACACTATAATGGAAAATAATTCAGAAATTCTGTAATTCCAAAGAAATTCAGTCTGGAAACATTAAAATACATCCCCATTTTCGGCTGGGTGTGGTGGCTCACGCCTGTAATCCCAGCACTTTGGGAGGCCGACGCGGGCGGATCACAAGGTCAAGAGATCGAGACCATCCTGGCCAACACGGTGAAACCCCGTCTCTATTAAAAGTATAAAAATTAGCTGGGTGTGGTGGCGGGCGCCTGTAGTCCCAGCTACTTGGGAGGCTGAGGCAGGAGAATCGCTTGAACCCGGGAGGCGGAGGTTGCAGTGAGCCAAGATCACACCATTGCACTCCAGCCTGGGTGACAGAGCGAGATGCCGTCTCAAAAAATAAAAATAAAATAAAATACACCCCATTTTCAATAATAAATAAAAAGTTAACAACAAATAATTTATCTTTAAAAAAGACACTGTATACATTTACTCCTAATTTCACCTAAAAATATTCTATCAGATGATATACCATAACTTTGTATATTTGGACAATGAGAAATGAACAGGCACACACTTAGTAACCTTAGTAAAAACATTAATTATAGAATACGTTGATCGAGTTACATGTTTCTAGCCCACCTATAAATAGCCTGAGTTGCTTTCAACTTTCAGTTACCAACTTACCTTTTCTTACTCAAACTTAATCTCAATTACTTGACAACAAATTCTTTGAAAGTTTTATTCCTCAAAAGAAAGAACCATGCAAGACTTCCTAAATATGATACTAAAAAAGTTGTTTTAGAACCCAATTGAGTTGTACTGCAAGCTCCTTCAGAGCAGGAATTTGTACATTTATTTTTTTCTAGGTTTATCATTTGTACCTAGCAAAGACACCTTCACTGTTGTTTAGTTAAAACATGTATTCATTTTCAAAAAATAATTTAAAATTTAAGATATCCCATATTTACATGTCCTTAAAGCCTTTCTGAGTTACCCAAATCTCTAAGTATGATTTTAATTTTATGCTGTTCAATCAATAATTCCTATTATTTTCCTCAAATATAGATGGTATCTGACAGTCAGCATTCAGAAATAAGCCAGATCTCTACAGACAAACCACCAAAATTTCAAAATTCTTGTTAGTGTGAATTGCAAGATTTTTCTACAGAATTCTAATTTTATAGCAGCATGGTGTTAAAGCACTTTTTTTTTTTTTTTTGGCGGGGTGGGAGACGGAGTCTTGCTCTTTCACCCAGGCTGGAGTGCAGTAACATGATCTTGGCTAACTGCAACCTCCGTTTCAGGGTTCAAGCGATTCTCCTGCCTCAGCCTCCTGAGTAGCGTGTACCACCACGCCCAGTTTTTTTTTTTTTTTTTTTTGAGACGGAGTTTTGTTCTTGTCACCCAAGCTGGAGTACAATGGCAATCTCGGCTCACTGCAACCTCCGCCTAATGGGTTCAAGCAATTCTCCTGCCTCAGCCTCCCGAGTAGCTGGGATTACAGACATGTACCACCATGCCAGACTAATTTTTTTATTTTTAGTACAGACAGGATTTTGCCACGTTGGCCAGGCTGGTCTTGAACCACTGACCTCAGGTGATCCACCCGCCTTGGCATCCCAAAGTGCTGGGATTACAGGCGTGAGCCACGCACCCGGCCTAACGCCTGGCTAATTTTTGTATTTTTAGTAGAGATAGGGTTTCACCATATTGGCCAGGCTGGTCTCAAACTCCTGACCTTGCGATCCACCAACCTCCGCCTCCCAAAGTGCTGGGATTTACAGGCATGAGCCACCACACCCAGCCGAAGCACTTCTTACTTTACTAAATTAATTACATTATACAGTTATAATCTGATTCATCTAAAGTCACAAGAATGTATGTCATTTTCCACCTTCCTAAATATTCCCAAATCAATGACAAATGTAGACAAGTACATAATCCCTAATAGAAGACAGGCACATGTTTAGGAGACAAAGCCATATTTATTGGAGTATACAAAGCTCCCATGTGCCTGGGGAAGGACATTGTACTAAAGTAAGATAAAACTAGAAGCAGAAAAAAATCAGAACTTTTACATCTCAGATCACAAAAGTCTGGAGAGGCAACAAAGAAACAACAGAAACCCCCAACTTAGTTGAAGATTTTATTTGGGTTGGAAAAGTTTATTTCTAAACCTGTAGTTGGGAACTTGGAATCCATTTTCCTACAGCAATGGTGCTACAAATAAATGCTGTTTTACGTTTTCTGGCTAGTAAAAAGAAATTAATCCATAATGTGGTAGAATTATAGAATGAATATCTCTATGGAATTTAAATATCATTTTTGCTATTTTCCCCCTAGGAAAAATGGCTTCTGCATTTCTAATTGCATACAGCTCTATCCTCCCCTCTAGTTCATCCTTTCGCTAGTTACGTCCACACCCACCAAAAAAGTCCCCAGTCTCTTAGAGGTGGAAGCAAAGCAGCCTGCTCTTATAAGCCTTTTGTAAGCAGGAACTACTGTGTTGATAAGAACTTGAAATGCAGGTGTAGGGAGGAACTGGAGAACTGACTAGGAGGGCATAGCTTCCTAGCCTACAGCCTGGAACATGTAAGCAAGTTTATTATGTATTCTATAGATGAGGAGAAAAACTAACAGTACAGTTTTCAAATTTTCATACTAAATAGGAAGGAGACGGGGCACAGAGCTTAAGAAGAACTGGGTGAAGGGAACACATCCCCCAGATCTGTGCCACAGATAAACATTCAGCTGAACTCTGCCCCATGAGACATCACTTCTTGGTTATGAGAACAGCCTAATCAAGAACAGCTGTTTTATATAAATAATTTTTAAGGGCACAAAAGTATAACAATTATTCTTTTCTCAAATACTTTAGCTCTAATGATACATTGGTACTTTTACCTGCAAGTATTCAGATAACCTAAAGTCAATTTGCTCTTTGAGGAACATGTGCAAATAACTTTTCCTAGCTCTATACTACATGATTTTCCATCTCTTTTAAGAGTAACAAACACTCTGCAACTTCGTAGCTACCCAAACTGAAGCATTAAAGCTATTCAAAACAGTCACCTGGGCCTAACAAGAGTTCAATACCTTTAAGCACTTTTTAAGGTACGTTTTGGATATTAAATGTAGTATTAAAATAATGTGAGCTTTTATATAACTTATCCCACTATTAGTTTTAAAATAAAGGCATTATACTGCATATGCATATTAATCACAACAATGCTTTCCTATACTATTTACAAATTAATTCACCAACAGGTAACAGTCTGACTACCCCTTATCATCATCGAAAACATGTACTTTATGTCAAGCACTCATGTAAGTATGTTACATATGTTGACTCAGTCAATCCTTAAAATAACTCTTGAGTTAGGTATTATTCTCAGTGTGCAGAAGGAAACAAAAAGAGGCCTTGAAACATTAAATAGCCCAGAGTCACAAGCTACTACATGAAAGAAGTAGGACTTCAACCCAGGCAATCTAGCTCCAAAATCTGTGTATGCAATCACTACGCCTCCTCCTGCTCACACTCATTCATTCATTCAATCTTTTACTAACTGCCTAAAGTGAACTAAGCACTTTGCCAAGGCTTAGGTACAAAGGAACACCCCTCCCTTAAAAAAAAAAAAGACAGGCAAAGTTCCCACCCTCAATGAACTTACATCTGAGTATATAACAAAAAAGTAAAATTCAAATTAAACCCATAAGTTTAGTATGACAACTCTGGTTAAGTGAAATGAAGTGAAATGTCTGGGGAAATTTTAAGATACTGTACAGAAAAGGATTTAGTAATAATGTTCATCTGCATAATTTTTTAACATTCTCAAATGTTGCACATTTGATCTTCATGATTAACTTTATGAAGCGGGAAGGGCATCACTACACAATATGATTTCATAAATGAGGAAACAGATAAATGTGTTATGTCCTAAATATCTTAGCAAAGATGCCACATCCTTTATCCAGGAATCTCCCTACCCACAGACCCTGCTTTTCTAAAAAGATCCAGAACAAGCCAAATCATAAGCTGCCCAGGGATGTACTATGGCCTGTTCAAAAAGATTAACTGGACAAATCTGATCTCCTTTTAAAAATGTGAAATTAAGGCAGAGCGCGGTGGCTCATGCCTATAATCCCCGAACTTTGGGAGGGCGAGGCAGGCAGATCGTGAGGTCAGGAGTTCAAGACCAGCCTGACTAACATGGTGAAACCCCATCTCTACTAAAAACACAAAAATTAGCCAGGCATAGTGGTGGGTGCCTGTAATCTCAGCTACTAGGGAGGCTGAGGCAGGAGAATCACTTGAACCTGGGAGGCGGAGGTTGCAGTGAGCCGAGATCATGCCACTGCACTCCAGCCTGGGCAACAGAGCAAGACTCCGTCTCAAAAAAATAAAATAAAATAAAATAAAAGTTAAATTAGGAAATAAAGAGATGGGTCAGTTAGCTATGAAATGTAAGATGACTCAGGAGGTAACCAGGCTGGGCATCCAACAGGCACCGAAAGCTCAAGCTGAAATGATGAGATTAGAAAGCCAGTGGGTAGAAAAGAATCGAGAGTCTCCAAGAGAACAGAAATGCCACGAGTGTCCCCACATGACCTGCTAAGGGAAGAAGAGATGCCTCCTTTCCCTATGACCCAGATCCCTGTAATAAACCTCATTTCCCATAAGGAAACCTCAGTGTTCTTTGCAGCCAAAAGGCAACTACCAAATGCATATCAAAAGGAGATGAGGTTTCATAATCTCTTTCAACACAGAAACTCAGATACTTAGTGGGCTTGAGTATGGAAAAAAAACACGGGTAGTTAACTGGTCACACAGGTCTCCATGGTTTCTGTTTATTTCTTGCAAAAAAAAGGATAAACTTGGCCAGCTCACAGCAACAAACATGGAAGTCAAAATAATGTGCCTTCAGAAAGATCTAGACATCCCTTCTGTTCCTCCTGCCCTAATCCATGCCCAATACCCTGATTCATCCCCACTCTCCTCAAATAATGAGACTTCTTATTCTCTATCCCTTTTCTATCAAAAGAAAATAAAAAAGCCCATTAAATATCAACTGAATAAAACATTTAGAACAAACCATCTTTCTCAAAGTATTCGTATGAAATGAAAGGGTGGGCACAGGACAGAGGGCACCTAGAGCAGGGTTCAGGAGAGGATAGTTGTCATACCTGGTCTAGCAACCCCAAACCTACGGGGTGATCCATGCTGTCAACGACTCCCACTGAGACCCACAGCTTACAGGCCTCATCACAGTGACACCGCTAGGATGATGAGAGAGCCTTCTCAGGGCTCTTGGACAGAGCAGAATCAAGAAGAGGCAGGAGGGCCGGGCACAGTGGCTCACGCCTGTAATCCCAGCACTTTGGGAGGCCTAGGCGGGCGGATCACCTGAGGTCAGGAGTTCGAGACCAGCCTGGCCAACATGGTGAAACCCCGTCTCTACTGAAAACACAAAAATTAGACGGGTGTGGTGGCGCACACCTGTAATCCCAGCTACTCGGGAAGCTAAGGCAGGAGAATTGCTTCAACCCAGGAGACAGAAGTTGCAGTGAGCCGAGATTGCGCCATGCACTGCAGCCTGGTGACAGAGCGAGACTCCATCTCCAAAACAAAAAAAAAAAAAAAAAAAAAAAGAAGAAAAAGAAGAGGCAGGAGAAAGAAGACAGCCACAGGGCATGGACCTCACAGATTCATGAGCAAGGAGTAGAGGGAACTATCCCTGTGGCCAGGGGCAGTCTTAGCCTCTAGGGTGCTGGGTTCTTTTTCTAATTCGTGAGACAGATGTTTACAGCCAGCGGGGAATTAAAAAAGAAGAGTGAAACAGATAATTTGTTCTGGCAATGAGTCCAATTATCAAAAACGAGTTAAGCCTAACACCCATGCAGTCCAGTAGCAATCATGTGCATCATTAAATGCATCAATTGTTATGAGTCTTTATTGCTTCAACACTTGGAGAAGTATGATAAATAACAGAACTCAAAATATTAGAAAATTCATAAAATATGAAAGCAAGCCCCACTTAGAAGAGATAAGGCAGCACAGTGCAATCGTACAATGCGGAAGTAATAAATGTGCTGTGGACAACAAGGCAAATGTTCAGCAAGTTTCTCTAGGAGGGGGTGGGTGGGGATGGTTCTGATAATTTCTAAATCCTTATATTTGAAAAGCATAAACTTAATTAAAAGTTCTATGAAGATAATATAACTTTAATAGGCCCACAAAAATCACAGGTCTTGTCAATGAGAGGAATCAAAAGGCAAATATCACATGTCTGTGAATGAACATAAGACTTCCCCAGTTGGACACTGGCTGCAACCTCTAACAATTCAAGAAGAAACGATGGATAGGGCTTTTAAACTACAGTGAAGAAAATGCCTTTACAAAGGACTCTTATGTCATGAAATTGAAGAAGACATTGATCTGGAAAACAGTTATCCCCATGGACAGGTTTAAATCCATTTAGTCACTAAATTCTATGAAATTAGAATGAGGAAATACGCTTTAGAAGCTAAGGTTAGAAAAAATAAAATTTATGTATTACACAATTGCATTATAAAAACTCACTATCATCCCTTTTTTTCAACAAAATATATATATATATGATCAGGTAATACACTAATTCAGAATGAAGAAACTTTTTTAATGGTATACTACATAGGTTTTTAAAATCCTGTGAAAATTCATGTAAAAACACTGAACTAATCAAGACAGCCAGCCATGTTCTTCCTTTAATGTTTATCTCAAAAAGGTGTTTCTCAAAACTGAGCTTCAGGCCAGGCATGGTGGCTCACACCTATAATCCTAGCACTTTGGGAGGGTGAGGCAGGCAGATCACTTGAGGTCAGGAGTTCAAGACCAGCCTGGCCAACAGAGTGAAACCCCATCTTCACTAAAAATACAAAAATTAGCCAGGCATGGTAGCAGGCACCTGTAATCCCAGCTACTGGGGAGCCTGAGGCTTGAACTCAGGAGGTGGAGGCTGCAGTGTGCCAAGATTACCCCACTGCACTCCAACCTGGGTGACACAGCAAGACTCAGTATCAGAAAAAAAAAAAAAAAAAAAAACTGAGCTTCATGTCTTGCTCAACTTACCCCAGCCCCCTTATGCCCCTCTGCAAGTCCTCCCTATCTAAATTAATGATCACTTTAACATTACAAGTTTCTTAGGGCAAAAACCTTGCAACAATCTTCAGATATCCTCATTTGTCCATCTCCTACAGACCCTAATGTCAAAAGACTCCGCTGCTCACCCCGTTCGTTACTAAAATAACTGAAACCCTGGCCCAAACCACCACCGCCTTAGCCTATTGAGCAGTACCACTGCTTCTACCCTCTATAATCAATAATAACAGCCAGAGGGAACTTTTAAATGTGCTCTCTTCTTCCACTGCTCAAAACCCACTCCCTCAATGGCTTCCCATCTTACTTTCAGCAAAAACTCAAGTCCTCAAATGTTCTATAAGTTTATCAACTCCCACCTTGCTTTCTTCTTCCTCCCTCTTCCTTACCCTGACCCCTGCAGTCATATAGGACTCTTTGCTGTCTGGGTACTTGGTTTCAGACTTACTCTATCTAGGCTTATGGCTTCTACACTCTCTACCTACTACCTGCCTTAAAAGCTCTTCTTCTAATTCTTGCCCCCAGATATTTTGGGGCTCACCTGTCACCTGCTCAGGTCTTTATTTTCTCCTCCAGGCTACCCTCCCTGCACCCAGATGTTTGTCTGGTTTATTTCCCCCCATTACAACCCCAGTATTTAAACAACTGCCTGATACACAGTAAGAGAGAGCTCTTATATGTGGAATGACTGAATGAATATGCTTGCAGAACCAAGGAATGGGTGAGACATGAACAAGTCAAGAACTGAGATAAGCTTATGAAGATGATAGCCCTCTTCCATTTGGCATGCTGGGCAGTAGTAGTTCTTAAAGCAGAGGAAGGAAGCATGGAGATAGGAGTGAGTCCAGCTGCCAAGAGAGGATCCACCCACATCCTATCTTGCCATAGAGTCAATATTTGCAGACCTCAATGCCCATCAATACCCCCAAGAAAGGCCTGGTATAGGCAATTGTTACCAGTTCAAATCATAAATGGTGCTATGGATCAAGATGATATTTCCAAGGTCTTTCAAACTTCAAAGGCCTAAACTTTTACATTATGGTTCATTCTCAAATATGTCATTTTTTAAGCATATGGATAATGCCCAGGTTTTTTCACACATGACAAAATAATATTCAGAAAAACGCTTCTGAAACAAGGGAGAATATTCTATATCCTGCAAAACTCAATCCTTTCTTTCCTTTTCTTTACCTAGTATTAAGCAAAGTAGCAGCTAGCTACAAACCAGACACTCTTCTATGGGCTTGACAGAGGTCATCCAACTCAGCTGTCTTAATGAGGTGAGGAATATTATGAAGTTCAATTTATGGGTAGAGAGATAACTCCTCCAAGGTCACACTGCTAATGAATGAGAGAGCTGGGATGTGACCCCAGACAGGTTGGCCCCAGAACCCAGGGTTTCTGGGTTTATGTCACCCCTGTATAGTGCCTCTTGGTTCTGCCTACCCAATACCAATGGCAAGTTGGGTCAACGAGACCTTACATGATGAATGCCATATATTTATTCAGAGAAGGCATAGAAATATCTCACTCATCAGTCCATTTAGGTAGCTAAGGAATTAAAAGACTCAATAAAAAAGGTTACTTGACATTCATATTAAAATATTAGCAAAAAATATACAAAGCAAACAACCATTTCTCTTAAAATGGGAAAGTCAAGAGAGAACAGTAAGAATAGACAAAATGCAATATTCTTTGAAAAAATTATTTTCTTTTTTTTTTTGAGACGGAGTCTCGCTCTGTCGCCCAGGCTGGAGTGCAGTGGCGCGATCTCAGCTCACTGCAAGCTCCGCCTCCCGGGTTCACGCCATTCTCCTGCCTCAGCCTCTCCGAGTAGCTGGGACTACAGGCGCCCGCCACCACGCCCGGCTAATTTTTTGTATTTTTAGTAGAGATGGGGTTTCACCGTGGTCTCGATCTCCTGACCTCGTGATCCGCCCCCCTTGGCCTCCCAAAGTGCTGGGATTACAAGCGTGAGCCACTGCGCCCGGCCTAAAAATTATTTTCAAAAGTAAATATTAAGCTGCTTGAAAAACATGTAAACAAAGTCTTATAAATATAGCTACTCATAAAAAGTGGTTTCCTTTGGAAACATTCAACTGCGTACAAGTCAGCCATAACAACTAATGTTAACATATTTCTTCAAATCCTCATGTTTTGAGGAAGAAACACACAAAAGAAAAACAGGATTCTACAAAGGGAGAGGCTCTTACCAGGAGTGGGAGGAATTCCTTAATTTGACATTCAATGAATGTTTTCTGATAAAGAGGGATAATGGAATGGAGAAAATTTAGCTAACAAATTACTTCCAAAAATATTAATTCCCTACTATCCCAGCTTTTCAAAAGACCAAATGGTAATAAAACAGGACTTGGAGCCGGATGCAGTGGCTCATGCCTGTCATCTCGGCACTTTGGGAGGATGAGGTGGGCAGATCATCTGAGGTCAGGAGTTCGAGACCAGCCTGGTCAACATGGTGAAACCCCGTCTCTACTAAAAATACAAAAATTAGCCGGGGGTGGTGGCACTCACCTGTAATCCCAGATGCTTGGGAGGCTGAAGCAGGAGAATTGCTTGAGCCTGGGAGACGGAGGTGGCAGTGAGCTCAGATCTCACCATGGCATTCCAGCCAGGGTGACAGAGTAAGACTCTGTCTCAAAAAAAAAAAAAAAGACTTGGCACGGCTAGGCTAAAAATCAAACACTTTCAGGCTGGGCGCAGTGGCTCACGCCTGTAATCCCAGCACTTTGGGAGACCAAGGTGGGCGGATCACCTGAAGTCGGGAGTTCGAGACCAACCTGACCAACATGAAGAAACCCCGACTCCATTAAAAAAAAAATACAAAATTAGCCAGGCGTGGTGGTGCATGCCTGTGGTCCCAGCTACTATGGAGGCTGAGGCAGGAGAATAGCTTGAACCTGGGAGGCAGAGGTTGTGGTGAGCCAAGATCGCGCCATTGTGCTCCAGCCTGAGCAACAAGAGCAAAACTCCATCTCAAAAAAAAAAAAACACTTTTCAGTAAATACGCTAAGTTATACACATACATACATATAAATGACATTATAAAGACATGAATTCATCTCATGAACTAAATATTGGATTAAATATTTCAAAGGACATATTATTTACAGACAAAATCTTGTGATAAGAAAAGTTATACTTCCGTGCTCTCTCCTATAACTTTTAAATGGGTAGGAGGAAATGCAGAATCTAATTTAGCTTTTATTTTTTATTTATTTATTTATTTATTTTTGAGACAGGGTCTCAATCCCTCACCCAGGCTGGAGTGCAGTGGCGTGATCTCAGCTCACTACAATCTCTGCCCCACCAGCCTCAAGTGATCCTCCTACCTCAGCCTCCTGAGTAGCTGGGACCACAGGCATGCGCTACCATTTCTAGTTTGTTTGTGGGTTTTTTTTTTTTTTTGTATTTTTGGTAGAGCTGTGGGGGCGGGGGTCTTTTTTTTTGCCCAGGCTGGTCTCTAACTCCTGAGCTCAAGCAATCCACCCACCTCAGCTTCCCCAAAGTGCTGAGATGACAGGTGTGAGCCATCACACCCAGCCTAATGTAGCCTCTTTTTAAGAGTTTTGTTTTGTTTTTACTTTTTGGAGAACTTCTTTAAATAGGCATCAACCATCAACCTTGCACCTTGGAGCAGCTTCCCAGGGCTTAAAACAACACCTGACCAACCCAGCCAAAGCCAAAGCCAAAGTCCAGTTCACCGCCCCCAAACCACTATCACCATTCTTAGGTGGTCGCCACAGACACCATCCCACCTTCAAATCCTCCTTCCTTCTATCCATCCCCTCCCCCATAGCAATTACAGTATCTCAATCCTTTTAGGCTAAACAGGGTGTCTCCCAAAACAACAACAAGTTTATCTGATTTGTTAGCCCTTAAGGGTAAAAGCCAGTGAAAACTAGCCCTACTCCCTCCTTCCTCCCTGCCCTCAAAACCAGGCTCCCATCTTCTCCAGTCAATATCAGGAACGATGTTGCCAGGCGCGGTGGCTCACGCTTGTAATCCCAGCACTTTGGGAGGCCGAGGCGGGCGGATCACGAGGTCAGGAGATCGAGACCACGGTGAAACCCCATCTCTACTAAAAATACAAAAAATTAGCCGGGCGTGGTGGCGGGCGCCTGTAGTCCCAGCTACTGGGAGAGGCTGAGGCAGGAGAATGGAGTGAACCCGGGAGGCGGAGCTTGCAGTGAGCCAAGATCGTGCCACTGCACTCCAGCCTGGGCGACAGAGCGAGACTCCGTCTCGAAAAAAATATATATATATATATCAGGAACGATCCCTAGAACTAATTCAGTGGTGGGAAGCTGGGTCTGGTATGGGCAAGCTACATGACAGCCAGCAAAGGAGCCCACCTGGAGCTGTGGCCCCACACAGGGCACTTGCCGTGTGGGCAGCTGCCCACCCTGCCACCTTAGTGCCTCTTGGTTCTGCCTTAGCCTAGGCAGAGAATGATCTGATCCTCTCTTGTTCTCTCAAGCCACTCAGGTATGGGCCACCCACACTGCAAACACAGAATAATGTCTCCAGAACCGGAGATGCAGCCCCAGACAAAGGCCTAGAACTTCAGACCTTCCAAAAACTTAACTGATCCCTGGGGTTAGTGAAAATGAGAGGTTTGGACTCACAGTCCTTAAGGTCCTTTCCATTCTCACAATCAAGATCCAAGATTCAGCTCAGGTGCTCAGGCCATCTCAACCTAAAGTCAGAGAATGTCTTGAGCTTGTATAATTTTGGCAATTTTGACTGACATGTGGAATCCAAGTTATGGTTGGGTATGGGGTTGGTGTTGCAGGCTGCTTTACTGCTTAATGATTACTAATACATTACAGAAAAATGGATGAAAACACTTCAAGATCTCTTGATTTAATGATTTAACATTAAGTCATTTAAAATGATGGAAAATGAAATGGTAACACAGCTAAGGCACAAGCAGCGAATCTTTTTTATCTTTGGAAATGAATTCATTCAATGAAATACATACTGTGGATGCTATGTGAGAAACAGTTCCGGTCAGCTGGGAGTCTAACACTGAGTATTACAGCCATTCCTTTGATTTTTCTCCCTCCCTCATATTTGGGGATTTTAAAACAAATGAAAGGCAGCATTATTTCAGCTTAAGGCACAGGCGTAAGTCACATAAGAACAAAGAAGTTTTTATTATCACATTAAGCATTGAGGAGGAAATGTGCTTACCGATAACTAATTTAGTGTTCTAGGCTATTAGGTTAGTATTTGCTTCTTGCAATCTTCTAGGCCAATATTTACTATTTATATCTTGATGGAGGTAAAAATGTTCAGCTGGTGAGAAGGTCATTAAGAAGAGAAAGAAAAAAAAAGCCCTTGGAAAACGGAACAAAGTACACAGATAGCGAGAAAGGTACCCTTTGCGCCTCAGTGGTCTATAGAACATTTGCCCTCTCTGCCTATAAAGTGATTTAACATTAACCACATTTCACTCCAGCAGCAGAGTGCTATCTCCTGACAAAAACTCCTCTTTGAAAGCCTGGGGAAAAAAAAATCCACATACACAAAAGAATGTGAAACATATTGCCACAGGCCAGTGTCTTGGGCTTTTTGCCTAAGAGGTTTGCTTTCAGCAAAGAGAGGGGGAAAAAAAACACTCTAACAACAACAGCTTGTACAGTACAGTGAACAGCCTCCCTGCTTTTTGGCAGACTTTCTCAGCGAACAGTTCCAGTGGCAGTGCCTTGAGCCCATTCAAGAATTCCATTTCATAGGAAAGGAAGTGTTTCAGATAGACTTATTTGATCTTTCAGCATGTGCAAATGCACCTGCTAAATAGCTAGTCCGACAGCCCATATAGCCCTTTCCCCAGTTCCTTCTTCTCCGTCTTCACCAGTAATCATATGGGTTATTTCAGACTTGGACTAGGTGAGATGAAAAGTACATAAAAATCACCCCAAACGTTGCTACTGCTGCTGCATGAGCCTAGGCTCGACGTGCAGATGGAATTCCCTTCTCCCCACGCCAACTTCCCTGTCACTTTTTTCCTGGAGCAGGTAAGAGGGTTTTGTTTTGTTTTCAGCTTCCAAAGGCTTACCTCGAGGTGGCTTCCTCCCCTCCCTTTGCATGGCTGTCCCCCACGGCCTGGTCCTTGCCGCTGGGGTGGTAGGCTGTTAGCACCACTCCCTGGGAACTGGAGAGCCAGCTCATGGTGAGAAAAGGGACATAATTTCTGCGATCCTGACACAGAGAAGGGGAAAGAAGTTCCTGTCTCGCCTGGCAACTCGCTCATTAGCATTGGCCAGCTCCTCCCCGCAGGCTGGCGATTCACACGGGGAGGGGCGGGGTCTGTCCAGGGAAGGGCTTCCTGCCTCTCCAATTAGAAGCTGCAACTAACAGCATTGTTTAAACTCTGGGCAATTGCACTCTGGGCGGCTTTGGTTAAAGGAGACGAAGGGTGGAAGCGACGGGTTGCACCCACCCCCAAGTTAGTCTGATCAGATTAAACTGCCAGAAGGTATATTCAACTCATCACTGTAACTACAAGCCGTCTTACTTAGGAAACCATGAGTTACTACCAAGGCTTTTTTTTTTCCCTCCCCAATTCCTCTTTCTATCTTATAATTTCTGCTACTTAATGTAACATGAGTAAAGGCATTTCTTAACCCCTTCATGTTCAGCGTTAAAATTAGCCATAGTAAAAAACAACGAACCCACAGCAAAACTCTGCAATCCAGACGACCAGAAAGGCTTGATCCTTGTGTCCGGTTAAAAATGCCCTCATAAAAATTGTGTGTCCTGGAATGTCGTCTTCTTTCACATAAAGCCAATCTCAAATATATGTCTTGTTTTATCAAAATATGTTTCAGTACCAACAAGGGATAGACCTACCAGTGCTCTGTTAGGTGTTACTGCTGAGAACAAAAGAAGTCCCTGCCATTTGTTGAGCACCTACTATATGCCAAGCTCTCATGGAGGGGGGTTTCACATGTATTATCTCATTCCATTCAATTCTCTCTCACACACACACACACACACACACACACACACACACACACACACACACGCCGTACAAGATAGGTATCACTATCATCTGTGTTATACATAATACAAGGAAAGTAAGGCTGAGGGATGAGTTAAGTAACTTCACTAAGATAACACAGTTGCTAGTGCCAGAAGCTGGCTTTAAACAGAATTCTAGGCTGCATTCCTTTTATTTTTCACCAGTATGCTGTTCTTTGTTTTGCAGATTAAGAAACAAGATCGAAATTATCATAAACACAAAAGACAGCTCTGTTCTTTCTCCCCATCCCCCCTCCAAAAAAAAAAAATCACTTTTTTGGTTTGTTTTTGAATCAGAGTCTCACTCTGTCACCCAGGCTGGAGTACAGCGCTGACTGTAACTCACTGCAGCCTCAACCTCCCGGGCTTAAGAAATCCTCCAGCCTCAGCCTCCCCAATAGCTAAGACCACAGGCATGCACTACCACGCCCAGCTAATTTTTTTATGCTTTATGGAGAGGGAGGGTCTCACTGTGTTGCCCAGGCTGGTCTTGAACTCCTGGTCTCAAGCAATCCTCTTGGCTCAGGCTCCCAAAGTATTGAAATTACAGGCATGAGCCACCACGCCCAGCTTCTACTCTCTTTGACATACCCAGTAGTCTGAAGGTTTTTTTAGATTTTTATGATTCATCCGACTATCTAGAATTCCCCTTGAACAAGTTTTCAATTCCATCATTACATAAACTTATTGCTTATACCTTATCATTATTTAAAACAGTCATGAAAAATAATTTGTTCCTCCTTACATACTCTAGAAGTATCTGAAATTTATTTTTGAACCCTTTTTCTCATAATTTACAAAAGTCTTCCTTAAAAGGAATTTATATCTTCCTCCCTCCCCGCTGCACAATTGCTCAACCTTCCCATTTCCACTTCCACAAGACTTTACTTGCTGTCTCCTTTTTATCCCCGTGACCTCAACCACCTCTGGATCCTATAATGCAGTCTTAGCTCCAATCTTACAACAGCCCTTTTAGCTCATCTCCTTGTCACCTCCTTTAAATTGCTTTGACATTATGATCACACCCTGGCATAGCCCTCATGATCCCTCTCCTTGCTTAAAAACCTTCATTGGCTCCCTATTGCTAACAGAGCAGTTCCAGGCTTTTGAGCAGATCACTGGGTATTTCTGCTACCTTATTCATACAAGTCTTTCCATCCGCTAGACACAATCTTTTCAGGTCCCACTATGATTCCTTTCTCTTCATCTGACAGCTAACTTAAATTTTGTACCTACTGAGCCTTCAGTAAACACTGAATGGAGGAAAACCTGAATGAATTGAAAGTATCCTTTAAAACTCTACTAAATTTTTTTTTTTTGAGACAGAGTTTCGCTCTTGTTGCCCAGGCTGGAGTGCAATGGCGTGATCTTGGCACACCACAATCTCCACCTCCCGGGTTCAAGCGATTCTCCTGCCTCAGCCTCCCGAGTAGCTAGGATTACAGGCATGTGCCATGACGCCAGCTAATTTTGTATTTTTAGTAGAGACTGGGTTTCTCCATGTTGGTCAGGCTGGTCTTGAACTCCCGAACTCAGGTGATCAGTCCACCTCGGTCTTCCAAAGTGCTGGGATTACAGGCATGAGCCACCGCGCCCGGCCAACTCTGCTAAATTTTTATATTAAAATTGGTAATGTTAAGGCCGGGCGCGGTGGCTCACGCTTGTAATCCCAGCACTTTGGGAGGCCAAGGCAGGCGGATCACGAGGTCAGGAGATCGAGACCATGGTGAAACCCCGTCTCTACTAAAAATACAAAAAAAAATTAGCCGGGCGTGGTGGCGGGCGCCTGTAGTCCCAGCTACTCGGGAGGCTGAGGCAGGAGAATGGCGTGAACCCGGGAGGCGGAGCTTGCAGTGAGCCGAGATTGCGCCACTGCACTCCAGCCTGGGTGACAGAGCGAGACTCCGTCTCAAAAAAAAAAAAAAAAAATTGGTAATGTTAGATAAGCGTTTCCCATGCACATACCAGTGCTAACCTATGAGGAAATGTTCACCAGTTCAGTCAAAACAAAAACTATAGAGAGGGAGGCAAAAATTAAAGTAAATTAGAATATATGTGTTTTGTCTTTTTTTTTTTTTTTTTTTTGAGACGGAGTCTCGCTCTGTCGCTCAGGCTGGAGTGCAGTGGCGCGATCTCGGCTCACTGCAAGCTCCGCCTCCCGGGTTCACGCCATTCTCCTGCCTCAGCCTCTCCGAGTAGCTGGGACTACAGGCGCCCGCCACCACGCCCGGCTAATTTTTTGTATTTTTAGTAGAGACGGGGTTTCACCGTGGTCTAGATCTTTTGACCTTGTGATCCGCCCGCCTCGGCCTCCCAAAGTGCTGGGATTACAAGCGTGAGCCACCGCGCCCGGCCGTGTTTTGTCTTTTTAATGTCCTTACATAGAAAAAATGTTAATACCCAGCTCATCCACCCCTCCTTTTTTATGTAGCTACTCTGAAATGCAAACATATGGGAATCACTATCTTATACAATTATTGATGGTAATCACTACATTATCTTTTGGAAAAATTCTTTTCTGTTTCCTTCCCACCCTTTTTCTCCCCCCTTACTTCCCTCTACCTCCCTTTTTATTATCTTCCTTTTTTTTCTAGTTTTCCTTCTTCCTTTGCTATGTCTTTAGCCTGTCAATGTCATCCATGCCCATTGGCAGCCACGGGCACTGCATCTCTCATGTGACAGTTTGCAATGAAGATTTTGTCCAGTTATAGCCAAAACAATTATTTAGTTATATTTTTGCCTAATTATGGTCTTTTCACTTGTTTAATAACAAATCACAATGTACAGGTTGAAATGTAATTATTTTACAATGTCAAAATAATATTTGGGTTTGCAATAACCACCGTTTTTAATTTCTGTGAGACAGAAAACCAAATGTGATACAAATTGATTTACATAGCTTAGTACATAAAATCTGAATCCTTCTAATTTAGCTCTCAAATACCTGAAAATCCTCTGAGCTTTTTCTCCTTTCCTCCCACCAAGCCCTGTTGCTACTGGTCGAAGGTTATTGCCTATCACAGGCAGAGAGCTGGTAGGACTGTGGCCTGGTGTTCACAGCCTCAGATACATGCTCAAGTAGATTAAAAAAGGTTTTCAGAATTTTCCCATGTCATCAAAGAAGCAAACCTAACTACCAGTATGGTCTCTTAAAAAAAGCTGTTCTTTGGGAGGCCAAGGTAGGTGGATCACCTGAGGTCAGGAGTTCAGGACCAGCCTGGCCAACATGGTGAAACCCCGTCTCTACTAAAAAATACAAAAATTAGCCAGGCGGCGTGGTGGTGGGCACCTGTAGTCCCAGCTACTCAGGAGGCTGAGACAGGAGAATTGCTTGAACCCAGGAGGCGGAGGTTGCAGTGAGCCGAGATCATACCACTGCACTCCAGCCTGGGCAACAAAGCAAGACTCCGTCTCAAAAGAAAAAAAAAAGACAAAAACAAAAAAAAAAACCTGTTCTTATTTCACACTGTAAACTGTACTAAGGTTTAGCTCATGTCCATCCCTTATACCATTATCGCTCTTTTCCAGAGACAAATATTATGAAAAAAAACAAAACACTTTTTACTCCTTTCCGCAACCATTTTAAACACACACTGAGAACCTCATGACCTTGAAGATGTTAATATTCCCAGCTATTGAGTGCGTGCCAAACACTTTCCTGTTATGAAACATCTTACAAAGTAATTAACAACATCAAGACAGTTTAAACATTCATTTCATTCATTCTGTTTAAATGAGGTGTACTAGATGACACAGGAAAGGAAAAGGAAGCGGTAATTTATGTACCCAAACAGGTTGTTAAAAATAGGGTGAAGATGGTACTGCAGTCTCTGACAATTTGACACCCATGTTCAAAAATAATGAAAAAATTTTTCTTCAGTTCAGTGCTAGTGGTAACAAAGAGTTTATTAGCTGGTTTTTATATGTTGATTTAGGAGCCTATTTAGTATTAGAAGGAATTGTATTAGAATGGAATCAGCATATAGTTTATCAAATTTTTCCTCAGTTGGTCTAGTTCTCTTAAAAAAAAAAGAATTAACAAAGGAGAATATGTACACACAATCTCTATATAATGATGAAAATCTACATAGGGACAAAAGCCATGTGAAAATGACCTTCCAAATGGTAAAATTAAACCTAATTTTCAATATTATAACAAGAACTTGAATAAATTAATCAACTGTGAAGTTAAAGTTTTACATAGGTGATAAACGCTAGACATATGAAGTAGGATTGACTAATGAAGAGGAAGAGTTCTTAACATCCCTTACCTCATGTTTTATCAGGACCTCGTAGGAATAGTTCTCGTCAGCTTACAAAGTTAGCTACCTCTGTGCTAGGGTACTATGACTGAAAATTATTCCATATACAGAATCTCAAACTATTTCCTTGGGAATTACACTCATTGTTATTAATTCTGCCTCTGGAACAACAAGAAATAACCCTTTTCCCTTTCTCTGGACAGCTCTAAAAATGTCTACATTATTCTCAAAATTATTTTCTTAACTGCTCCTCCTGGGAGAAAATACTAGCCATGCTTGGGATAATTTGTAACTGCTATTTCCAGAGGCTAATTTAGGCTTTTGGGCAATCATTTAGAAAAGGATGTTTCTTACAAATAGTTAATTACCAATAAATAACAATAGCTAATATTGAGTCCTTAATCTTCGCTAGACATGGTATACATGGTCTATCATTTAATCATCACAATCACCAGCAGGGATAGAAATTGGAATTACGCTCACTTTAGAGATGAGGAATATGAGGTCATCCTGTTAGTAGGTGGCAGAACCAGGACACGTAAACCTGCGTTTATGTGACCTTGGAGCCTGAGCTCCTAAGCATTGTAAAGGTTACAGCAGTCCTAGAATTGACATCATTTTATTTCTGAAAAGAATCACATGAATAACAAAGTTAAATAATCTACAGCAAACCTAAGATCCTTAATCAAATGGAATATTGATATAAATACAATGCTATGGAGATTTACACTCAATTCTTTTCTGGTACTTTGAAACTTGTTTTTTATGTCAAATTATTGGGGTAGTGTGGCATAATATATATACTAGTCTAAAAGGTCATCATTGTGCCATCATATCTAAAATTGTTTCCACTGATAGAAGTGAAAACCATACTCTGATCACTATGATTATGAATTTTTTTTTCTTAAAAAAGCAGATTAGATGTGCGGAATCCAAGGCTTATAGAACTTGTTAGCTATGGAGCCTTGGATGAGGCCTTATGCAAGAGCCAGACTCTGAAGATTCAATCTCATTTAACTTCATGAGCAATCTGCCCTTCGTATCAAAACTAGCCTAAGCTGGAAATTATCCAAGAAAAAGTGCCATGACCCTAAATTTTCTTTTGGTTTTCTCTTCATTGACAACTAGAATGGAGACACACATGTTGCAAACACTTGCAACTGGAAGGATGAAGTATATTCTAGAGTCTAATACATACTGGAAAAGTAGAATTTTGTTTATGAATATAAGGTTCAATTTTAAAAGTCTACAATTGTATCAATATTAGATTTGCCAAATACAAAAATCCTTGTCCTACAGTGGATTACAAATGATGCTTATCCCCTTGTTATGTAAAAGCAGCCACTGTGAGTGGGAAAGAATGGTGAAACTGCAGATCTAAGGAAAGGGATGAGTTGATTTATGGCTTGGAGAAAAAGAAAAATGGAAGCCATATTTCTTTTTTTTTTTTTTTTTTTTTTTGAGACAGAGTCTCGCTCTGTTGCCCAGGCTGGAGTGCAGTGGTGCAGTCTCGGCTCACTGCAACCTCCGCCTCCCAGGTTCAAGTGATGTTCCTGCCTCAGCCTCCCGAGTAGCTGGGACTACAGGCATGTGCCACCACCCCCGGCTAATTTTGTATTTTTAGTAGAGACGGGGTTTCGCTGTGTTGGCCAGGCTGGTCTCAAACTCCTGACCTCAGGTGATCCAGCTGCCTCGGCCTCCCAAAGTGCTGGGATTACAGGCGTGAGCCACCGTGCCTGGCCTTTTTTATTAATGGTGGTTATCCACTCCAAAATGAAGGCAGTTCTTCTAATGTTTTAAAGTAGTCCCTGGAGTATTCTATTTTTTTTTTTAACAAAATACTTGATAAAACTGCACAAATGTCATTAAATAATAATTTCTATATTCTGAGCCCATTGGGGAATTTTCAGTCCTAGAAATGTCATAAAAAATGGTGAAGCTTTCTGCTTCCCTTCTTGAAGGTAGAGGGGAAGAAATGGTGAAGCAAAGTTTTTCTGGACAAATGGAGACTCTTAAATATTCACTAGTGTACTTGGTTTTCTAGTGAAGAGATTAGATTCACATATCACGGATTATTGCCCTCTACAAGTGCACAAATGAGTAGCAAGAACAACTATTTTAGGGCCATGTAAGTTATAAGTATCATCAGAACTTGGGCCTTAATTACTAACATCTTAAAATGGAATATTAAGAAACAATAGAAAAATATTAGTATTCTCTTTTATGACAAAGCTTCATTAGTTTTCTAGAGTATATCTAGATATATGTGACTGTATTTCACGGAAAAGTTTTAGTTTTTAAGAGAAAAGGAAAACACACCCTCAAGATAATTTCAAAGAGGAATTTAATGGGCATGGGAGGTGGCTTATTTAACAGTAATTTTTTTCTGGTCAATTGAATGATTAAATCTTTTCATTCTTAAAGATTCAGAACATGCAGAGTTGTTTTGCACAAGCAGCCACTATGTCAGCAGAGATTGGAAACAAATACTAGCCAAAATTTTTTTAATGCCACAATTGAATGCTGGCACAGAAAGGCACAACTTCTTAATGTCTCTGCAAGCAAAAATCTCCAGAAAGTGAATATAACTTTTTTTCAAATTTGCTTTTACTCAGATAAATGGGAGAGTAACAATTCTTGGCTTCCTGACATGACTTCAGTTCAGGGCTTTGGGAAGATTCTAGATGAGTCAGCCTTGATCTGTGTCTAGCAGCTCAAGTTACACAAATTCTTATATTTTTTTTGACACAGGGTCTCACCCTTGTCACCAAGCTGGAGTGCAGTGGCACAGTCAAAGCTGATTGTAGGGCCGGGCGCCGTGGCTCACGCTTGTAATCCCAGCACTTTGGGAGGCCGAGGCGGGCGTATCACGAGGTCAGGAGATCGAGACCACGGTGAAACCCCGTCTCTACTAAAAATACAAAAAAATTAGCTGGGCTTGGTGGCGGGCGCCAGTAGTACCAGCTACTCGGAGAGGCTGAGGCAGGAGAATGGCGTGAACCCGGGAGGCGGAGCTTGCAGTGAGCCGAGATTGCGCCACTGCAATCCAGCCTGGGCGACAGAGCAAGAATCCGTCTCAAAAAAAAAAAAAAAAAAAAAAAAAAAAGCTGATTATAACCTTGAACTCCTGGACTCAAGTGATCCTCCCACCTCGGCCTCCTGAATAGCTGGGACTGCAGACATGTGCCACCACGCCCATCTAATTTTTATTTTTTTAAAGACAGGGACTCGCCCGTTTCTCAGGCTGGTCTTGAACTCCTTATTTATTATTTATTTATATCAAGTGATCCTCCTGCCTCAGCCTGAGTAGCTAGTATTTCAGGCAGAAGCAACCATGCCTAGCAGGTTATTTTCCTCTGCTACTATAGACCTCTGGAAACCAAGGTTTTCAGGAATTATTGTTAGCAAAATGAAATCAAAATAAATTATATATTTAAAAAATATATAGCCAGGTGTAGTGGCTCACTCTTGTAATCCCAGCACTTTGGGAGGCCAAGGCAGGATTGTTTGAGCTCAGGCGTTTGAGACCATTCTGGACAACATAGACCTTGTCTCTACAAAAAAAAAAAAAAAAAAATATATATATATATATATATATATAAAATGTTAGCCAGGCAAGGTGGTGTGCACCTGTAGTCCCAGCTATTCAGGGGGCTGAGGAGAAAAGATCCCTTGAGCCCGGGCAGTCAAGCTGCAGTGAGCCATGATTAAGTCACTGCATTCCAGCCTGGGTGACAGAGCAAGATCCTGTCTCGAAAACTAAAACTAAATAAATATGTGTGTGTGTGTGTGTGTGTGTGTATGTATATGTATATATATGTATATAAGTGTGTATATATATTCACACATTATTTTGTGGAAAAATAGAATTTTATTAAAATTTGGGGAAGAATTTACCTTGTCTCTCTTTTTTTTTTTTTTTTTTTTTTTTTTTTGAGACAGAGTCTCGCTCTGTCACCCAGGTTGGAGTGCAGTGGCGCAATCTCGGCTCGCTGCAAGCTCCGCCTCCCGGGTTCACGCCATTCTCCTGCCTCAGCCTCTCCGAGTAGCTGGGACTACAGGTGCCCGCCACCACGCCCGGCTAATTTTTTTGTATTTTTAGTAGAGACGGGGTTTCACCGTGGTCTCGATCTCCTGACCTCGTGATCCGCCCGCCTCGGCCTCCCAAAGTGCTGGGATTACAAGCGTGAGCCACCGCGCCCGGCCCCTTGTCTCTTATATGATCATTATGACCATTGGGGATTTTTATTTCCAGAAATAACCATTATTTTTTTTCATATAAGTGAGCTATAGGTAAACAAATTTTATACTGTATCCCCTCAATTTTAAGAAACAGATTTTAACATATTCAAAATTAGTATGTACCTTAAAATCATTCAGATTATTTGATATGGTGGCAAGACTTATTTCCCAAAAATCAATTAACTTGACTCATCTTACAATTAACAGAAAGCTAAAATGAAGAAATAATGTACTCTGTTTCTGGCAAGTTTTGGTATAATTTACTTACCTACGTCATTGGGTATAAAGTATTTGCTTCATTGATTATATATTCTTTATGCAAAAATAAATTTCTAGTAAAATAAGTAAATCACATCCAAAATTTTGAGTATCATTCATTGTATGTTTTTTTGGAGCAAAGATCCATAATTTTCAACTGATTCCGTGCCTTCAGAAAAGACTATCACTGTGTAGATATTACTGTAAAGGCTTTACACCCAAATGCCCCATACCTTACTCTAATTGAGAAAGATCTCTTTATACAATATCCTAGCACCAAAATGGTTTGTGCTCCTGAAATATGCTCTGCAAATAGCTGGAAAGGTTATTTTCCCTCATTCTATTTAATAATTTGGCTAGCTGGTTTATTACAATGGCTCAAAGAACACAGCTATAATCACAAGGACCTTGGCCTTCTGAAATTTTAAAACAGAGAGACTTAAAATTATAGGGCTGAGGTTGTCCAGAGTTTATATCTAGTCCAAATATCTTTTTTCATAGAAACAGCTGCTAAGAAAACAAAGATTAGGCAACAGCTGGTCAGGCAAATGGTTACAGAGCCAAGACTGTAAGATTTGAGGAAAACTCCATATCCTGACACCAAAACGCTTTCTTCCGGTGTAAATTGCTCCGGTTCAGAGACTGCCTCAACACACAGTCCCTGGCTCTATCAAAATAACTATTATAAGAACTGATGCCAAAGCCTTAAGAATCACTCATAAATAACGTCTTCAAAATTTCTATTCCACCCCCACAATCCCCACCAAAAAAAAAAAAAACAACTCAGAAGATCGTCTATACTTCAAACAGTGAAAAAAATCAAATTCCACTACAGAGAGTAAAAAATATATTATTTTCCATCAACCTGTCTTCCCGGTAACTGTGTTTCATCTTTCTTTTTTTTTTTTTTTTTTTTTTTTTTGAGGCGGAGTCTCCCTCTGTCACCCAGGCTGGAGTGCAGTGGCACGATCTCGGCTCACTGCAAGCTGCGCCTCCCGGGTTCACGCCATTCTCCTGCCTCAGCCTCTCCGAGTAGCTGGGACTACAGGCGCCCGCCACCACGCCCGGCTAATTTTTTGTATTTTTAGTAGAGATGGAGTTTCACCGTGGTCTCGATCTCCTGACCTCGTGATCCGCCCGCTTCGGCCTCCCAAAGTGCTGGGATTACAAGCGTGAGCCACCGCGCCCGGCCTACATCTCTGTATTTTTCTTTTTTTTATTTATTTTTATTTTATTTATTTTTATTTATTTATTTTTTTTTTTTTTGAGACAGAGTCTCGCTCTGTCGCCCAGGTTTGGAGTGCAGTGGCGCAATCTCGGCTCACTGAAAGCTCCGCCTCCCGGGTTCACGCCATTCTCCTGCCTCAGCCTCTCCGAGTAGCTGGGACTACAGGCGCCCCCCACCACGTCCGGCTAATTTTTTTGTATTTTTAATAGAGACGGGGTTTCACCGTGGTCTCGATCTGCTGACCTCGTGATCCGCCCGCCTCGGCCTCCCAAAGTGCTGGGATTACAAGCGTGAGCCACTGTGCCCGTTCCCATCTTTGTATTTTTCTTTAAAAGTCTGTAAGATACATATTTTTCTTTTTCCTTTTTTTTTTTTTTTTTTTGGTTTTTGTTTTTTGAGAAGGAGTCTTGCTCTGTCACCCAGGCTGGAGTGCTGTGGCGCGATCTCGGCTCACTGCAAGCTCCGCCTCCCGGGTTCACGCCATTCTCCTGCCTCAGCCTCCCTAGTAGCTGGGACTAGAGGCGCCCGCCACCACGCCCTGCTAATTTTTTTTGTATTTTTAGTAGAGACGGGGTTTCACTATGTTAGCCAGGATGGTCTCGATCTCCTGACCTTGTGATCCGCCCGCCTCGGCCTCCCAAAGTGCTGGGATTACAGGCGTGAGCCACCGCGCCCAGCTTCCTTTTTCAATAAAACTACATTTTTAATACAGATATGTCATATTCCTACAAGTAAGGATTAATAACAATAAACATAATAAAATTCTGTCTAGCCATCATCCTTCTGAGGACATCACAATACATTTTATACATAGAGAGAATACCTCTAAACACTGCAGATTAGATACATTCATCAAAAAAAAAAAAAAAATCTTTAATCACAATTGGCATGAGAGTGAAGAAAAGCAGGGAGAGAGCGCCTTGGTGTGACAAAGGTAGATCATTGAAGTAGTTTTAAAATTTTTTCCAGAAGGTGAATATAACCTTCCAAATGTTTGAGTTTAAATCATAACTGTGATGTTCTGGGAAATTTATATCACTATAAATTATCAAGCATTCAAATCAAGGCAGTAGAGTCACATTTGGGGTCACAAAAATGGGACATATATCAGAATTCTCCTTACTATATCTGCCAGGCTCAAAAGTAATACTTGTCTTAACCTTGCAAAGATCATCAAAATAAAACTGTAGTGGGAAAATGAATACATCAGTTGGAGAAAACAAAGTGAAATAGGCAGAGCCCTTCATGATTTCATTTCTTTCAAGAGAGACTGCCTTTACAGTATTTTATGCAGTCTATTGGGAACATTCATGTATTAGAGGAATATAAAAAGAAATTCAGTAGAGTCACCATCAAACATTTAAAAAAGAGACTTGTTCAAAGGTTTCAGTCCAGAGCCGAAATTCTACCAACTTAGTGTGAACAAGAAGCACAAAATGATCCTGTCAGACACTCCTCAGCTCATCCAAAAGCAGGTACCAGGCAACAGCAATGGTCTCCTCCGGTGTTTTGAGGGGGACAAGTAGACCTGCCTCCAATAAAATAATTCCCTATCAATCTGCAGTTCCACCATCAAAGTCACATGTGGGGTTATATTGCAGAGTCACTGATTCACCTCAATCAAATAGTTGTAAGAGGAATAGATGAATCAGATACAACAATCTGGCCCCCAGGTGTTTATATCCAGTTAGGATGGACACATGTGTGCCTATTTATGACATCAAGCATTAAATCATAAATGCAACAATAAGTATACTCCATTGCTAAGTGCACATTTAGCTGTAAATATTTTCAAAATCTATTAAAGTTTCACAATTAAAGTAGTGGGCATATGTGATTTTCCCATAAGCTTTCTGTATTCAACACTTATTATAACTAGAGAAAATGCTAGTGAACATACATCAGGTACTAACGTACTATATCTTGAATTAGGGTAGGTAGAGCAGGGCTGTTCATAAGGACGGGGAACAAAAGAAGCCAAGGCTGACTGCTGACATTAGGTCAAGGTATGTTCACAAAGTGCTGTGAAGCATGCAGGATGGGGAAGGGGAGGCAGGATAGGGAGATCCACCACAGAAATAGATAAATTTCTACCAGATATTTAGGGACATCCAGTGTTTTGCAAGTATTTCATCTATATTCCACAGCAGTGGGGAATAATCCAAGGTGACCGAGTGAGATAGCAACATAATCAGATCTACACAAAGAGAAAACACAGTGATGGCTGTGAATAAATAGCCACAGACAGGAGGAAAAGATGGCTAGGAGGTTGCCACGGTGAGCATATCAGTTAGGAGGCTGCAATGATAGGACAGCAGGGGCAGATCCATCTCTGCTTCATCATCTCCCCCAGCCCATGCTACACACAGCAGGGCCAATGCAAAGACATGCTGCAGCAATAGAATCTTCAGGACCTCATAGATATGTGGAAGTGGGAATGAAAGAGGGAGTCCAAAACTATCCTATGGATTTTACCCTAGATGAATGGAGATGTCTAACAAATGGTCAGAAGAGACTCTGATAGTCCCCCACAATAGGAAGGCCTCGGGCATACAGTTTTGAAGTGTATGGTAGCAGACAGTAGGTGAGGAAACAGTGTTGAAAACTCTCTTTTCATAATTGAGGTTTTATTATTATTTATTTATTTATTCATTTTTATTATTATTATTTTTTTGAAATGGAGTCTCCCTCTCTCACCCAGGCTGGAGTGCAGTGGTGCGATCTCGGCTCAGTGCAAGCTCCGCCTCCCAGGTTCACGCCATTCTCCTGCCTCAGCCTCCCCAGTAGCTGGGACTACAGGCGCCTGCCACCACGCCTGGCTAATTTTTTTTTTTGTATTTTCAGTAGAGACAGGTTTCACTGTGTTAGCCAGGATGGTCTCGATCTCCTGACCTCGTGATCCGCCCACCTCGGCCTCCCAAAGTGCTGGGTTTACAGGCGTGAGCCATCGCGCCTGGCCTGGACATTTGATATTACTGAAATAAGTTTATTTCTTTGTTACTTGATCCATTTGCAGCCTAAATAAAATGTGATTACTAAACAGAAAAAAAATGCTAAAGCTAAAAAAAATCATAATTGAAGATTTTCCAGGTAGACCATGAAAATATAAAAGCAATTTCCACAGGAACTTACCAGTAATTCCACCCTGGATGTTTAAGGCCTGAAGGTCTAATACCTACTGTCTATTGCCCTATCACAATATAATACTGATAACTTGCTTTGCTTTTGGGTTGACACCATGGTCTGGGGTTTTAGTATTGATCTTTAATTTTCAATCCATCCTCATAGTTTTACTCTATCCAAGCAAAAGAATAGTATGAATTGATTTATGGATCACAGTTTTTTGAACATTTGGTTTATATGACCTCAAACCAATTTTCTGTGAACAATGAAAGGAGGAAAACATCTGCTCAAAAAATGCTAGGCCAGGTAAATAATATCCTTCCCCCCTCTTCCTTTTCCTCTTCTTTAAATAGAGGCCCATCCTTGTTTACAGGATGAGGGCAAGAGGTAAAATCCTTTCCAAAAAGGATGTAGTGTATGACATTGTTATTAAGTTATTCTGTAAAACTGCTACATTGGCTGCCCAAGGAGATTTATTCAACATAAGAGTAGCTAAGCTCTCACCTATGTCAACAGATACCTGTGAGAGGCCTAATGGAACACTAGGGAATATTGGAAAAATCAAAGGCTCTGAGGAGGTCTCTCTCTTAACTCACTCATGCCACTAAACTTCTGTTTCTGAATCCATAAAATGGAAATGCATGTTCCTACCTACCAGGGCTGTTCTAAGGTACAAATAAGCTTGTTGAGGGGGTACAGAAGAACAGGCTTTCATTGAATTTTGTTCATTGAATGTCTGCACAGTGCCGAAGCCTAATATGGAATGCTTTATTCCCATCATATAGACGAGAACAGTGCAACTCAAAGATTAACAGCAGGAGAAGCTCTTTGCTCAAATTGCCTAGATTAAAAAAAAAAAAAAAAAAAAGCAGAGCTAGGATTCAGAATAAAATCTCTTTGATTCAAAAATTCATGCTTTTCCCATTATTCTTTCCTATACATAAAGCACCATATAAGGTGAGCTTAGTTTTGTTATTGTTAATTTAACAAATCTAAGAAATCGATCACTTGTTAGACCCACCATTCATTATTTTGCCAACAGCTTGTAAAGGAAAAAAAAAAAAAAACCACTGCCAATAATATTATGAACCAATTGTAAGGTTGCACTGCAATTTCAGAGAAGTTTAAATGTGAATGAAACAAATATACGGGCCGGGCGCGGTGGCTCACGCTTGTAATCCCAGCACTTTGGGAGGCCGAGGCGGGCGGATCACGAGGTCAGGAGATCGAGACCACGGTGAAACCCCGTCTCTACTAAAAATACAAAAAAATTAGCCGGGCGTGGTGGCGGGCGCCTGTAGTCCCAGCTACTCAGAGAGGCTGAGGCAGGAGAATGCCGTGAACCTGGGAGGCGGAGCTTGCAGTGAGCCGAGATTGCGCCACTGCACTCCAGCCTGGGCGACAGAGCGAGACTCCGTCTCAAAAAAAAAAAAAACAACAAAAAACAAAACAAATATACATCTTAGAATCAATGGGAGACAGACACAGAGTGCCCAAGTAGAACCAATTTTTAAATTTCATAAAGTTAAAAACTTGGTTCTTTTAAGGCTTACCAGGTCTTTCAAATCTTTAATAAAGGATCGATCCTTTAATAAAGGATCTTTATTCAGTCAATATTGTATACCTACTCTGTGTGTAGCATTGTCTCAACCTTCAAGGACAGCAGGTATACCAAAAAATAGCTCTGGATATGACGATACAAGACTGCAAAGATAAGAGGGTACACAAAGCATGGAGTAGTTAATTATCCCAGGGACAGAACAAGCTGTCAATTTTTTCATGGCAAACACAAAGGTCAAGTTAGTTGCAGGTAGCCACTTACCTCCTCATCATCTTTATTACACACAAGTAACTGACGTCAAATGCAAAACATCAATTTTATTATGAAAGCCCTTACCCTGGATTCATCTTTTATCCTTTGTCACCTTTAGGAAGGTTTGTCACCTTTCCGACTGGCACAGAAGTCTTTGTAATGGGACATGGGTTATTGGAACCTGCCCAGGCCTGGATTCCTCCAGACTCTGCACGTCACCACCTGTACCCGTCGCGTTCCTTGGCTTGGTTTTGGGGCTCCTGGCTAGACTCTGGGATTGTCCCTTGGCTGACCTGCACCTTAGCATTTTCACTGAAACAGTCCTGCTGGGATGAGTTTCTGTCTTCCAGGAGTACACGTGAAGGCCTAAACAAACCCTAGAGACCACCTGCTATGCCCTGGATCACTTGGCAATGACTCAGTTTACATCCTGTAAGTTTCTGTTTTGCACCAATCAATGAATTTATTGTAGCCTGACAGACGTGTTAGAAATACAGTCATTCATTTCTGAATATCAAAGCCACTTACTTGTCACATTAATTGGTTCGGCAAACTTCAAGTTAATTAATAAAAGAAGAAAATCCCTAACTACCTTTTGATAGTTGTGGATTATCTCCTAACTCTCTATTTCCTGGATCAATGTGAGGGTTGCCAAATTGGCTCTAAAATATCACCCATGGCATAAATATTGCCAATTCATTTGTTTATTGTTCTATGAGAATGTGTTCCTTGTCTATGCAGTTTATTCATTCAGCAAATACTTTTGGCATGTACCTACTAGTGAAAGGCACTGTGATACTGATAGTGATGGTAATATGTTGATGAATAAGATGGAATAATGAACTTGCAAAAAGCTAGTGGGCTCAAATTTTTAAATCCTTGAGTTGAAAACAATATGCATTTATTAAAATGTCAATTATATGCTATTCTGTACTATTTTTAATTTCTGTTTTCTGAAATAGTTTCTACCCCATTGCCTCTGTTTGACAAATGAGGAAACTGAAAGATTAGTCAGAAAGATTAAACAATTTGCCAGAGATAAAGCCAACAGTGCTTAGATTTGAACCCAGGTCTCTTGACTCTAAATCAATCATCTGACTTTTTACTAAAACGTGCTGCTCGTGACATCTATTCAAAAAGGGGTATTATGGTATAGTTAGACGTTCCAGGCTCAGGCAGATTTGTGTTGTGTTGGTTGTCATTAATGAAACCTTAGAGAACAACTTAGCAACTAGAGCTACAGTATTTCAAATGCTAGTCTTTCAACTAAACAAACAAGACACCATTATGTTTGTTTATGTTTGACCAAGGAAATATCATGGATCTATATTGTATTCATATAAGTGCTCCATAGATTCATTGGAACTCATTATAATGAATTCCAGGTCCATAACAAAGGATTGTTCCAAAGGTGACCCACTCTTAAGTTGAAGTAACATTTCCCAATAAGTAAATCCCCCTGGACTGGAGTCCGCTAAGTAGCAAAGCACTTGCCTGCTTGCTTACTTTCAGAGTACTCTCTGTACTCTGTCTCACCATAAGAGGAGTATGAGGCTGTTCTTTTAGGTATTTTTAGTTAAACATGTACTGCTAAAACACATACAATAGCCTAACATTTTTAAAAAGTGACAGCCTTCATTTCTCATGGGAAAGAACTGGTTATTAATTTAGATCTCCCTTAGACACTCTCTAGAAAGGCCCAATTACCTGAAGTACGAACAACACTTCAAGGTATGACAGTTTCACCTACAACATGTTCCCATGGAATGCGTCTCACTCTTTATTCTGCTATCGTGCTATACTGAAGTTATTTATACTTCCGATAACCCCCTTCCCTCTGCTGTGCACACACATACACATAGGCACACAGACTCCATAGGATTCTGTTTCCTGAGGGCAGGAACTTCCAACCATTTCCCTACTCTCAATATGCCATCTGGCACACAGTCATTCATTAGCATTTGTTGAGCAAATATGCCGAAGTGCCAAAGTAAAAGCCACTGATCTGCCCAAGGACACAAGTAAATGCCTCGAGAGCTCGGCATCCCCACAAAGGAGGTGGACGGGTCAGTGTCGACCCTGAGAACAACATAATCGAGAAATAAGGTAGCTTTAAATCCTTGCTAGAATAGTTATCTGGTTAATAAAATAAATGCTGGAAGTCTGTGGTAAGAATAAGCTGTTGCAGCCGGGCACGGTGGCTCACGCTTGTAATCCCAGCACTTTGGGAGGCCGAGGCGGGCGGATCACGAGGTCAGGAGATCGAGACCACGGTGAAACCCCGTCTCTACTAAAAATACAAAAAAATTAGCCGGGCGTGGTGGTGGGCGCCTGTAGTCCCAGCTACTCGGAGAGGCTGAGGCAGGAGAATGGCGTGAACCTGGGAGGCGGAGCTTGCAGTGAGCCGAGATTGCGCCACCGCACTCCAGCATGGGCGACAGAGCAAGACTCGGTCTCAAAAAAAAAAAAAAAAAAAAAAAAAAAGAATAAGCTGTTGCACTGAATCAGTCATTAATACAACCCTATATCACCTGTGAAGGAAAAGTTACATCAACTATAAATTCTGAAATTGCAAGGAAAAATAATAATTTTCACTTTATGCTTTTACCTCCCCTCTCTTAAAGAAACCAGAACCACTATCACATTAGCAATGACTGATTTCTCAACAGTCACAACCTGTCTTTATCTTATTGAGCTTCAGAATCCATGATAAAATTGCACTGAGAAGAATATGAAGTCCTTGATTCTCTACAGCACAGCATTAAACTACTATTTAATCACAAATCAACAACCATAATTTAGCCTAATTATAAACTACAAGTATCTAATTTTAGAAGATCTTTGCTTTATAAATCCTAGACACTAGAGACATTATTAACTTAGCTCCTTGAAATTATTCCAGGGCCGGAAACATCCCTTGTACATTCTTGCTGCATGTATCTGGTCTAGAAACAGACCTGTAATCAGAATCTTTTCTTCAGGTTTCCAGGCGTCAGAGCAGCCATCTATTTGGTATGAGTTGAGCATCCCTGAGAAGGCAATTATATGCCACCCACCCAAATCTCTCTTCTCCTTATATTTGAAATATCCCCTTGAGCCTCAGATTTTATTTTAATCGCTCCCCCAAGGTACTGGTCCCAGGAAATGTGGTAAATTCAAGCCCTTATCAATGTAACAAAGACCCGAGTCAAGGAGATCCCTGAAATGGGAAAAGAAATCCCAGAAAGGAAGGGACTAATTTGTCCCAGAATATACACACATGCATGGAGAACATAAGCCTTTTGCTTGTAGCTTTGAACTACCACCAATTATGTTTCTGTTGGGTGTTGAACATTTTCAACGAGAACTGGGGCAACCGAAGTATTATCTCTGCCAGGTGTAACTACTGGCATAAAAAAAGAAAGGCAAAAACTACTGTGGTCCTTCAAGATGTGATGGGCCAGTGACATCACACTGAATTTTCTGATTTGTAAAATGAGGGGTTGTGCTGCTCCTGGGGACACCCGCACACCTTTAAGCTCCCACATGAAGGGTCTATGGTATATATCTATGGCACAGATTTCACTGGCAGTGTGATGGACCACACTTTGTACATGGGCAGGTCATATAGGTATGATGATGACAGTCGCCAACTGATTCAAAGAACAGTGTCCCAAAACTCCTGACCTCTGGAGACACTGGATAGTCAAGAGTAGCAAGCAGCAAAACAAATGGGGGAAAAATGTTTGCTCCCCTGGCCTCCTACTCCTTGAAAGGCCTTCTATAGGAAATTGCAAATCGTTGAGAAAGCTACAGGGGGCTAGGCACAGTGGCTCACGCCTGTAATCCCAGCACTTTGGGAGGCCGAGGCGAGCAGATCACGAGGTGAGGAGATGGAGACCATCCTGGCTAACAGGGTGAAACCCCGTCTCTACTAAAAATACAAAAAAATTAGCCAGGCATGGTAGCGGGCGCCTGCAGTCCCAGCTACTCAGGAGGCTGAGGCAGGAGAATGGCGTGAACCCGGGAGGCAGAGCTTGCAGTGAACTGAGATCACGCCACTGCACTCCAGCCTGGGCGACAGAGCAAGACTCCATCTCAAAAAAAAAAAAAAAAAAAAAAAAAAAAAAAAAAAAAGAAAGAAAAGAAAAGAAAGCCACAGGGTAGCAGCTTTAGCAAGTGAAGGCTAGTAACTCTTTTTCTCCCTGGAAACTGCACAGTGGTGCGATGATTAGTCATTCCTGATCATCACATGATGCTGAACATCACCAAGTACAACGGCTAATGGGTATGGTCTTCCCGTTAAGAGAGAGGCAGCCTAGTAGGGACTTGGCTTTGGAAAAGGAAGCTAGTATTAGGAGTTTATCTTTACTGTTTAGAGTTGACTTTATCTCAAATGATGTCAGCAGCATATATCATGTGACAGTGGGTCAGTCATGACACCTCATCTAAATGCAGTCATCATAGTACCTGGTCTTCCTACTACCTTGCCCACCGTCCATAAAAAGAGGATCACTCTAGTCCCTGATAGCCATGCCTTCATACCATCCACCTCCAGTCAGAACTAATAATTAATCCAGGGGAGCAGTGTGAAAAAGACCAGGGGCTTCAGGAATTTTGGTTTCCAGAACTGATATGGATACTAATTAGCTCTGTGCAAGTTAACTTTTCTCTGTCTCCATGTCCTAAGCAGACAATGAAAGGGCTGATTAGACCATATGAGGTCTAATCACCTTTAGTGATTCTTTGATAATAATATCAGTTATCTAAATGGTATCATTTATTATGATTGCTTACTGTGTGCCATGCACCATACTAAGTGCTTTTCATTTATCATCTATTTTAATCCTTGCAAAAAGAGAGGAAAATGACATTATCCTCACTTTATAGATTAAAAAGTGGCTGGGTGCAGTGGCTCACGCCTGTAATCCCAACACTTTGGGAGGCCGAGGCAGGCGGATCACGAGGTCAAGAGATCAATCGAGACCATCCTGACCAACGTGGTGAAATCCCGTCTCTACTAAAAATACAAAAATTAGCTGGGCCTGGTGGTACGTGCTTGTAATCCCAGCTACTTGAAAGGCTCAGGCAGGAGAATCGCTTGAACCCAGGAGGTGGAGGTTGCGGTGAGCCAAGATTGCGCCACTGCACTCCAGCCTGGTGACAGAGCAAGACTCCATCTCAAAAACAAACAAACAAAAAAAGGTAAGACTCAGAAATAGAGTTTACAGAGAGTTCTTCCCTGCTTATACCTTTCAGTCAAAGGGTGTTCTTTGTTTAAAAATCACACACAAATTCAGTGAGACAACAACAAAAAATTCACGTAAAACCAGACCGAATATAAAATAGTATTATTCTAACCATTCTATTTTATCAACTGATGACTTCACTTTTTATTCTGCTTTTTTAAACTGCCAAATCAAGTGAATAGATTCATTATTTTAAACACAGTGTTGCATAAATCTGGATGATTCCTCTGACAAGCCTCTAAGAAGGTGTATGACAATGATACGCAGGTACTGAAATCAAAAGCAGCTTTAGGAAAACTAATCTTCCGTATCTAGGGCCTCATGTTAAAAATGCCTTCGTCAGGGGTGACTCCACTTCAGTGCCAAATGTCTGTCATTCACCTGTCATTTCCATCAAGTATTAATATGAAAAAAGGCAATGTTTTTACCTGTTATAATGAGGTGAACTTTTAGCTTTAATTTGATTGCCACCTGCTGGCTAAAAGACAAAACCTTCCTTCCGCAGCAAAAACTGCCTGGTAACTCAGAAGGAAAAATGCAAATAAATGAAAGTCGTATCATTAGCAAAGCCAGCGCTCACTTCTACCAGGTTATCTTCTAAAAGGAAGGGAACTAATATTTAATGTGTCTATTGTATGTCAGGTGCTATGCTAGGTGCTTCAGATTACTATATTATTACATTTAATCAGTTCCAAACCATGTGACATACCACCATTTTGAAGAAGAAAAAACAAGCAACTGGCTTCACATCACACAAACAAAAAGCAGCAACAATCCAAAACTAGGTCTCACCGAGACAACTTTTCTTCATCATCAACATATCCTCATTCCATGATTCCATGATTCCATCCTACCATGGGATGCCCTAGTAATCTCATGCTATCCAGAAAATATTGGTGAGCTGAGGCTTAGAAGCAGAGCTATAATTCACTGCAGAGTCACAAAGCCTTCCTGATATTTCATAGGGAGGCAGAGACAGGCTGGATAAATACCTCAAAACATTAGCAGGGAGAGCCACCAACAATTAGTCAAAGTAAGGTAAAACGAGAAGACTGTGAAAGTCATCAATAGAAGCAACATAAGGGGATGAGAAAAAAAAAGACTTGAATAATTACAAGCCTTCGGTCCTTTAGCGAAAACAAACAAACAAAAACAAACAAAAAAAGAAAATAAGGGGTGTTGGGTATTTTTCTTTGGTCCATTTAGAAAAGACTCATCTGCTCACCCATCTCCTGGGGGTCCTCGGGTACTGGTGCCATGTAGCACACACATGGCCCAGCGCCTGGCCACCAAGAGCTCACCATCTTGTTCGTCAGGCAAATATAAAGGAAGGCTTTCGCACTAGGGGTGTTCAGAGCCCCTCTCTCACTCTTACCTACCATCTCCTTTTGTCTTTGAGATCCTTTACCACTGAAAAAAACAACGGCTAGTGTTTGAGTGATAATTTTGTGCCAGACACTGTTCTAAGCACTTTAATATATTAACTTAATCTTCACACAATGGTAAGAGATAACTGGTGTCTTTAATCTCTCTTCCATAGATGGGAGTGTAAGCAACTTGCCTGAGATCACAGATCTCTTAAGTGATGGAACCAGTGTTCAAATCCAGGCACTTTGATCCACAATTCATATCTTTAAAAATAGTTTCTGTGGCCTCTCAGAGAATCATGATCGCCTTGGTTTTGCAGAGGAAGACTAGGAACAGAAAGGTCAAGTGATTTATTATATGTTGTACGTTAAGAAGCCAGCAGGGCCGAAGTGGAACTAATTCTCCAACGATTTGTCAGTCCAGTTATCTATTATTACCATCATGTTGCTTCTGAAAATAAGAATAATGACACAACAAGCAGAAAGAACACACACACCAGCTAAGGCAGTTCAGGGTCAGGTTGTTGGGAACAGAATCTGCAGTAGTAATGATGGTGGAATGTGCTTATTCCAGCAAGGCTGCTGGAGGTTGGGAGTTACGTCCAGACCCAGCCCATCAGGCTGAGAACCCTCTGTTATCTTGGAGGCCAGCTCTACTCCAACAGAGAGGCCTGGTACGAAGAAACAATTCTGTTAGTGAGAAGTGATTAATTAGACATCACAGATAGCCCCTGTACTTGGAGGAAGCATGTGAACTTCCATTTATATGGTTTATCAAATTAGAATGATCATCAACTTCAGGGGCAAATTCAAATGTCAGCTTTATGTTCTAGAGTCAGTTGGAAAGAGAATAAAATTACAATCCACTCCAAACACCACTACTCTGAAAGTAACACCCACACAAAATCATATCCTCAGATGAAATTTTACTTGGAAGTTTTAGGAGGAATAATTATCATTTAACAATCATTTTTCAATTTGTCTAAGACCACTATAATTGGAGAATATAGTTATAACTAGCATTTACCACCAATCAAAATATTGACACTGAAGGCAGTGTTTAATGAGATAGATCAGGAATTTAACCGGTCCAGAATTAAAGACAGAAAATCACAAACTAATGATCACCAGTGAGTAGACCTAAAGGAATTTGATGAGTGTTTCTACCTTGATTACATGTATTCAATTTCATAGGACACTAAAGCTTGCATTGCACTATAATTTAAAAATTTTTTTTCCACCATATAATGTGTGTGTGTTTTCCTTTATGAGGGCTATTGGATGAAGGGGAAAAAATGCAAGTAGAGAAAGGCAAAAACTAGGATGGAAAATGTAGGAGATTCCACAGAGAATTTTATAAAAATTATAATATTCATTGTTATAAAATACTTTATAATCATTGCCAATAGCTTGAAGATACTTATATCATGCTCTGCCCCTGAGCTAAATTAACTGAATTTAAGCTTTAGTGTAACATTTCAAGAAAAATATGTATCTAGAGAGGATGTTCAGAATGGTATGAAATTCTCAAAATATATATGAGAAAAAGTGGAAAGAAACAGGAATGCTTGTCTTTGAGAAGGAAAAAACCATTTGGAAATAATAATAGCAAACATTTACTGAATGTGTATTATATACCAGACATGGTGCTATGCAATTTACATGTATTATCTCATTTAATCCTTACAACAACCGCATAAGGTAAGTATTATTGCAATTTACAGATGAAGAACTGAAGATTAGAAATACTCACTCTCATCCAAGATCATGAGTTGACAAATGGGGAAGGTAAAACCTCCCGGCAGGTCTGCCTTATGTAAAAGCCTAGCATCTCATTCAATCTGCTGTATGGCTGCAGTGTAAGAAACAATTGCCCAGCCTGTATTTTAGAGACCGTGTTGATAGACAGGTTCTGGTACCACTGCTGCCACCACCTGGGAATATGACTTTAGGTAAATTATCATCTCAATACATTGCTGTCCCCTCATCTACAAAGCAGCAGTTTGGATGATCATTAAAGATTTTTATTACTTAGATTCTATAACTCCAAATATTTGAAAATGTATTGAATAGGGAACGAATTAATTTTGTTGTTCCAGATGGCAGAATCAGAAGAAATCGGCTTATACAGAAACTGATTGTCTATAACACATGGATTTTTCTGGCACTCCTATAGAATAAAATGGAACAGAGAAACATATAGAATAAGAGAATCAATAAAAATATAAGTCCCAATCTCTTTCAACATTAAATATATTTACATTTTAGCGGTATTTTCATATATTTCCTAATAATGGTATAGTAGAACCAAAAATTTACCCTGAATTCAAATTTTACAAAATAAAATTCTAAAATTATATTCTGTGCACCTTCTAATTATTTTCCTATCTTTGAGGCAGTGACTTTCAAAAAAATTAAATTCTGAGTATCTTAAATGCTAAAATGATTTTAGTAATTTGAGGCAGTTAAAATGTAATTTGGCAGTGCTAATGAAAAGTGTTTTAGGCCAGGCGCGGTGGCTCACGCTTGTAATCCCAGCACTTTGGGAGGCCGAGGCGGGCAGATCACGAGGTCAGGAGATCGAGACAACGGTGAAACCCCGTCTCTACTAAAAATACAAAAAATTAGCCGGGCGTGGTGGCGGGTGCCTGTAGTCCCAGCTACTCGGAGAGGCTGAGGCAGGAGAATGGCGTGAACTCGGGAGGCGGAGCTTGCAGTGAGCAGAGATGGCGCCACTGCACTCCAGCCTGGGCGACAGAGCGAGACTCCATCTCAAAAAAAAAAAAAAGTGTTTAAAACATCTATAATCCACCAAAAAAACATGTTGACATATTTATCAGAATAATCCATTCTCAAATATAAATGTTTTAGATGACATTTAATTATTTTTCTATCAAACTAAGGCTACGGTAAATAAAATTTAAGATATTGAGAGAAAATCCATATTGTCTAGCCATTCTACTCTAAAAATTAACTTATTACTTCTATGGGGATGATTTGCAGTCTTGATTTCTATTCTCGATTTCTCTCCATTTAATGCTAGGTCTTGCATTTCCGGCTACTTGCTGGATATCTCTGCTGGACATCCCTTCAACATCTCCACTCTAAGTGCACATCTTGCCAGCCTGTGGAAATTACAGAAAGGTGTCCCTAAAAGAACTTTATGAAATGACAGCAATGAGCAGCCCTCAGTATCTCATCCAATGTAACCTGAAGAGCAGACCAACTATCAAGCCAGCAGGACCATGCCAGTAGGACTGATTTATAATCCCATTGGGTTAACATATCCAAAGAAAGATCATGTGGATCAGAAAAGAAGCATAGCCAAGGCAGGAAAAGCAGACACATGCATGGGAAATGGCAGCATCTCTCCAAATGAGAGGGCGAGGACCTTATCCACTTGACATGGACACTGACTAGACCTCGTTATTGAAAGAAATATCCCAAGTCTATTCTATCTGGCATCCCTTGTTTTTGCTTACAAACTTTTTTCTTTTTCTCATAACATGGCTTTGCATGTTGTTCTGCCCAAAAGTAGACATAGTACCATGCAAATCAGCCAAACTCAAGAATTTCAGGCCAGGCGCAGTGGCTCACGCCTATAATCCCAGCACTTTGGGAGGCCGAGGCGGACAGATCACCTGAGGTCAGGAGTTCAAGACCAGCCTGGCCAACATGGTGAAACCCTGTCTCTACTAAAAATACAAAAATTAGCCGGGCATGGTGGTGCACACATGTAATCCCAGCTACTCGGGAGGCTGAGGCAGGAGAATTGCTCAAGCTTGGAAGGTGGAGATTGCAGTGAGCCAAGATCACGCCATTGCACTTTAGCCTGGGCGACAGAGCATGACTCCATTTCAAAAAAAAAAAAAAAAAAAAGAATTTCACCTTTTTGTGTCACTGGTCCCTGATAACATATCAATAAAATGGCTTCTAACTTACTTGACAGAGGATGAATTGGCCATGCCCACCTGAATACTCCTGTCCTTGACAAGTCAAATACAAGAAGCATGTACAAAACAGAAATACAGCTCTGTGATTTATCACAATGCAAACTCAAGTAAACACCTCCCCAATTAAGAAATAATGTACTCAGGCCCAGAAACCTTACATGCCCACTCCACTTCCTTTTCTATGTCTACCCCTACTATCTGAATTTAACATGCTAACCAATTCTTTGCCTTTTTTTTGTAGAGTTGCCACCTAAGCACACACCCCTAAAACTGAAACTCATGTTTTTATCTGTTAAGTTTTCTGTAAATGTAAAGATACAATATGTATTCTTTACTGCCTGGCTTTCTTTTGCTTCTAATTATGCTCATAAGATCCATCTATACTGTTCAGACTATTCAGATAACTGGAGTTTATTCATTCTCATTGCTTCATAGTGCTCTACGGATAGAACACAATTTATCTACTCTACTGCAGAAGTTAGGGCTGTTTGTGGTTTGTTGTTTATTATTATTATTATTTTTTGCAACGGAGTTTCGCTCTTGTTGCCCAGGCTGGAGTGCAAAGGTGCAATCTCAGCTCACTCCAACCTCTGCCTCCTGAGTTCAAACGATTCTCTTGCCTCAGCCTCCTGAGTAGCTGGGATTATAGGCACCCACTACCATGCCCAGCTAATTTTTGTATTTTTAGTAGAGACGGGGTTTCACCATGTTGGCCAGGCTGGTTTCGAATTCCTGACCTCAGGTGATCCACCCACCACGACCTCCCAAAGTGCTGGGATTACAGGTATGAGCCACCATGCTCGGCCCTGCAGTTTTTATCCATACAGATAATGTGCTATGAATACTCTTGTATGTCTCTTGGTTCACTTGTGAACACATTTCAACTGAGTACATACCCAGGAGTTGAACTGCCATGTCATAAGGTCTGCATATCTGCAACTTTAGCAGATAATGCCAAACAGTTCTCCAAACGGATTGGACTTATATATTATCTCAGCAGCACAGGAGAAGTCCTGCTGTTCCATATCATTGTCAACACTTGGCATTGTCAGTCTTTTGAATTTTAGCCAATGTGATGGTTAATATTGAGTGTCAATTTGATTGTATATATGTATATATTCTATTAGTTCTGTTCCTCTAGAGAACCCTGACTAATACGGATTCAACCTGTTGGGTGGAAAAACTTAAAATCACAAATAGAGTTAATTTTATCAAACACTGCATGCATCTATTTAGACAATCAAGTTTTTTCATTTGTTCTGTTAATGTGGTAAGTTATATTTTTTTAATGTTAAACCAATGTTATATTTCTAGATTAAGCCCAATTTGGCTGTTACATATTATTTTTTCATGTGTTGCCGGATTGGAATGTATTTTGTTAGTGACTTTTGCATCTAGCTTCATAAATAAGAGAGGAATGTATGCTGTGATACAAAGAACAGTGCTCTCCCCTCAAAAAATGCCCAGATCCTAATCCTTAGAACCTGTGAATACATTGTATTCTACAACAAAGGGATGTTAAGGTTGCTAATTAGCTGACCATGAAATCTGGAGTGCCCCAGATTAGCCAAGTGGCCCAAGGTAATCAGAAGAGTCTTGAAAAGTGGAAGGAGGAAGCAGAGGAGGCCAGAACGATGCAATATAATAAGGACTAGGCTGCTGTTGGCTTTTTAGATGGAGGAAGCGTTTTCACAGCTACTGAATGCTGGCAGCTTCCAGAAGCTAGAAAGGGCAAGAATTATCTCCTAGAGCTTCCAGAAAAAGATGCAGCCCTCCTGACACATTGATTTTAGCCTAGTGAGACTTGCATGGATTTCTAACTTATAGAATCATAAGATAATACATTCATATTGTTTTAAGTCATAAAGATTGTTGTGATTTGTCATAGCTGCAGGAGAAAACTATGATATGTGCTTAAGTGGAAATTCTACCAAAAAAGTAAGGAATTCTCAATTTCTTGTAATAACCTTCTCAGTGTTTGATATCAAGGTTATTCTGGTTTCCTTAAAAAATGCTGAGCATTCCCTGTTTTTCTACTATTTCAAAGAGTTTGAACAACACTCATTTTTTAGTGTTTTGTAGAATTCATCAATGCAGGCATTTGGGCCAAGGGTGTTCCTAAGTAAAGGTTTTAATTATGAACTCAACTTATTTAATAGTTACAGGATGATTCCAGCGTTCTATTTTTTCTTACATCAGATTTGTTGTTTATATTTACCAGGAATTCATTACTTTCACCTAAATTTTCAAACATATCAGTATGAAGTTTTCATGATATCCCCTTATCTAATGTCTAAGATTTATAGGGATATCATGTTTTCTTCTTTGAGATCAGTATTTGTGACTTCTCTTTTTCTTAATCTTAGTTTCACCAAAAGGTTATTTGTTCTTTTAAAGAATTTGCTTTTAGAATATATGATTGTTCTTTATTATATTTTTTCATGTCATTTCTTTTTTCCCCTATATTTTTAACTAAATTTGCTGGTCTTTTTATTTTCTCCTATCATATGCTTAGCTCACTGATATTTAGACTTTCTTCTAACATATAGTCATACATTTCCTTCTAAACAGGGCTTAGGTTTAGCTAATTCATCTTACAAATATTAATATTATGTGCTGAAAATATCAAAATATTTTATAATTCTAGATTCAAGGGCTACTGGATGCCAGTTATGTCCTTATTTCCAATCATGTGGGTTTTCTCTAAGTCTCCATTTATTTGTAGCTTACTAGAAATTTGATCTCCAAGATATTCTGTAGGATTTCAATCCTTTAAAGTTTGTTCAGACTTTTTTTGACCCAGTATATAGCCTATTTTAATAAATGTTTTACATACGCTGAAAAGAAGGTATATGCTCAGCTGTTAAGCTCTACGTGCTCATCAAGTCACATTTGCTAACTGATGTTCAAATCAAACTAATCATGCTGTTCAAATTTTCCACATCTTTGTGGGGTTTCCTTTACCTTGCTTATTCTATTAGTTCCTCAGAGTGGTACGTTAAAAATCCTTCACGATGGTTAAAGATTTATTTCTCCTTGTAGTTCCATAAATTTTATGTGGCAGTTATTTCTTATTGCAAATTAATGAACTGACATTCTGGTCTTTACTTCAGCCTTCCATGAGTGTAATTTAGATAGAGTGAGTCAGACTCTGACGGTATCATGGCCTCTGGATCCCCACAAATGTTTGTGGGTGAAGGATTCTCAAACTTTATACCCTGAACCCCCTTTGTCAGTCTGGGGAAATTGGTAGACACCAAGTTTTTAAATGCATAAAATAATCAAGATAACCATTTCAAAGGAGTTAATTTCATCTGTTATGAATATGTTAAAAATAATTGTGATATTGTAACACATGAGTTTCTTTACTGTTACATTCAATAACAAGATCAAATGGTAGTCCCCATGACCTCTATAATTTCAAATTAGTTATAAGCACAAATAGCTTTAAGATATTTGTAACAACTGCTCTGTGATATGAAAATATCTGTGATCTCCATTGGTGACAAAGTAACAGATTTCTGCTAATACTACTATGGTTTATGGCCTACATTCTTTTTTTCTTTTTTAGGACAGGGTCTCTCTCACCCAGCCTGAAGTGCAGTGGCATGATCAACAACTCACTGCAGCCTCTACCACCTCAGGTTGATCGATCCTCCCACCTCAACCTCCTGAGTAACAGGAACTATAGGCACATGCTATCATGGCTGGCTAATTTTTGTATTTTTTGTAAAGATGAGGTTTTGCCATGTTGCCCAGGCTGGTCTTCAACTCCTGGGATAAAGCAATCTACCTGCTTCAGACTCCCAAAGTGCCAGGAATACAGGCGTGACCCATCATGCCTGGCCTTTACAGCCTATATTCTTAAAGAAATATTCAATTTGAGACAGTGAAAATAAATATGCAATTTTGTTTCTGTCCAAGTTCACAGGCACCATCAGTTTTATCTATTAAGGGGTTCATGTTCATGGACAATAGGCTGACAACTTCTGCTTCAGGTTGTCAAATCAGAGATAAACCTTTTAGGTTTTTTAAGTTTAGGTTTTAATTTTTTTTTTTTTCTGAGACAGGGTCTTGCTCTGTTGCCCAGGCTGATGGACAGGAACATAATCACAGCTCACTGCAGCTTTGACCTCCTGGGCTCAAGGGATCCTCCCACCTCAGCCTCTCAAGTAAAGACAGCGAGTCCCTATGTTGACCAGGCCGGTTTCAAACTCCTGGGCTCAAGCTATCCTCCTGCCTCAGCCGCCCAAAGTGTTGGGATAATAGGCATGAGCCACTGTACTGGGCCAAATCAACCTTTTATAAAGTTCTCTAATGGTGTTCTCACTTCTAGTTTGCTAGCTGCTGTTTATTCCATTCTCATTCAGTATTTTCTTCCCCCTTCCTCATTCTTGCCATTTCTTATTCTTCAGTTTATAATAAAAATAAATTCCTAGACTTTCTCCTATTTAAGTGTCTTTTTCTACCAACTCTGCTATTTTAGTTAATGATACAATCATTTTCTTAAGGAACAGGATTGTTTCCTTCTCCAAATACAAATAGTAGTCTATTCCTCTTATATTCCTCTTATTGCATTTATCGTATTGTGTTTTGCATTATATTGTATACCAGCCATATCGACGTTATTAGATAACAAATTTGTTTAGAGCTTTACTCAACTATTTCATGAGTATGAATGCAATAGATGTTCCATAAACATTTGTTGAAATTATGTAATTTTGTATCTAAAAACTCTTACCTTTTAATTGTATTCATCCTTTAGAGATCAATTGAGTGAATAAAAAATTGACTGATATTTCATTTTTATTGTTTTAATCTCTTTTCTTTAGAAAAATCTAAATCTAGATAAGATCTCGATTTTATTTATGTTAACTCAATTCTGGAAAGCTGCCAAATGCCCATTTATAGAAAAACTGACAAACTGTGGTATTTTCATACAATCAGCAATAAAAAAATGAGCTTGATACAAGAAACGATACAGGTGAACCTCAAAACCATCACAATAAGAAACAAAACAGATATACACACTTAAAAGCCAGACACACAAGCACACATGTATTTCATTTTAAATGAAGTGCAATAGCAGACTAAAATAATCTATGGTGATAGAAATCAGGATGGGGGATATGGGAGCAGGACTTGGCTGAAAAGGGCACAGGAGAACTGTCTAGGATGATGGACATGTGCTTTTTCTTGATCTAGGTTGGTGGTTACACAGGTGTACACATTTGTGCACATTCACTGATATCTACATTTTACCACAGAGGAATTATGCCTCAATAAAGTTAAACACCGCTGGCCAGCCACGGTGGCTCATGCCTGTAATCCCAGCACTTTGGGAGGCTGACGCAGAAAGATCACTTGAGCCCACGAGTTACAAGACCAGCCTGGGCAGCATAGGGAGACCTTGTCTCTACAAAAATAGAAATAAAAAATTAACCAAGTGTGGTAACACATGCCTATGGTCCCAGCTACTTGGGAGGATTGCTTGATCGCAGGAGGTCAGGGTGGCAGTGAGCAGAGATCATGCCACTGTACTCTAGTCTGGGCAACAGAGTGAGACCCTGTCTCAAAAAGAGATGAACAAAAAGATAAAAAGCTGCAGCATATAGAAGAAAGCCTACTACTAGGCACTATTCTAAGAACTGAAGATACAGCACTAAACAAAACACTGGGATATGAAAGAGAAAACAATAATGAATAGTATATTGTGATTGTAAACTTCTTTTGACCAGAGCAAAATATATGCCTAGTAACATAATTTGAATTGCAACCTTTCAGAAGCATTCCTTCATGCTGGTTTCCCATTTTTATTACAGTTTAATGTCTTTATTAATACATTTTTATAATATACAAGCAGTTAAGTATTCATTGTAAAAAATATATATAGAAAATCCAAATAAGCATGAAGAAAATTAATTCTCCATAATCCCACCACAGAGGATATGTTTTTATGTTGTCTAATTATTTGTTCTACTATTATTGGACTATGTCCAATAGTAACAAGGGTTTTTAACTATAAATTCCAAGATCCTTTCAACATTGAAAATATTCCATTCTTCGCCTGTAATCCCAGCAATTTGGAAGGCCGAGGTGGGAGGACTGCTTAAGATCAGGAGTTTGAGATCAGCCTGGACAATGTAGTGAGACCCTATCTCTTTTTTAAATTAAAAAAAAATCCATTCTAATTGATTCATCAGTCATTAAAAAAACAAACTTAAGAAACAGCTAGGATATGATTTATTTACAGCTTTTTCACAATAAAGGGAGTATGGATCTATGTGACATTTGTACATTTAGTACATATTTTCATATGATTGAAACTAAGTCTGAGGAGACTATATGAGCTTAAGAATCCTTGACTTCAGTCACTGGATATCATCAGGATTTTTGGAAATGTTTAACACATTAAAAACACCCATAACCTTACAGAGAGGATGGGGTGAAAGTAGATCCAGAGTCTTAAGAATAAAATGTTCTAATGGGTGGCCAAGGCTTGCAGCAACACTTCCAATGAGGGTGGAGGGAGTGGTTAATTTTTCTGCGGTCAGTGCATTTAGGAAACAGTTCATGTCTTTTCTCACCCTAGGAAAATTGGGAATACACATAGTAAAGTGAAGCTCTCAGAAGTCCTACAGCCAGAAAGCAAGCTTCTTTTTATTGAACATTCCCTCAGACTTATTTGGCTGTCCAAGCTGCTCTCTCTCCTCCTACTCCCATCTTAAGTGACAACTGGGAACATCTCAAAGGCTACGCTTCGGAAACATCAGTGTATCAGAAGCACCAGGTCCATCCTGACGTTCCCAGCTGCCCTCTAGCCTGCCTGCCATCTTCTTCTACACACACACACACCAGAGCACCACCACTGAAAACCCACTGCCACTCACCATTGACACCCTGGTGGCTCCAAATGCTACCCCTTGGGACATGCTATTTGCTCAGCGTGACTACTCTGCTCCCACTTAGGCCTCCCAGCTGGTAAATGCCTTCTCACTCTTCACCAAGTTCTGGTAAAACTTGCTCGTCTCTGCTAGAGAGGCTTAGACATTTTACATTCCAGTTTTCTAGGCTTCCATTTTACATTCCAGTTTTTACCCTTCTACACATTTCCACAATATATTATAATTGATTGTCTTCTTGTGTAACAGCCTATACACAAGTCTAAAGGTAAGATCCCTAGATGGTAGGTCATTTTCCTTTTTTTACTAAGGTAGACTGTCAGATAAGAGAGTCTTAAATATTGGTTAAATTAATGAATCAATGAACAGTAAATTATGATACAAGCTCTTTTCAGGGAGGGAAAGCAAAATGAAATAGCAGATTAAGGTGCCTGGCTATATTCTTATTTCATCAACTAACATATGGTGTTCAAAGTCTTATTAAAAGTGTATTTCTGAGTAACCTCAGATCTCTCCATTTATTATCCAATGAAAAAACATCTGTCAGTGATGGGTTATGTTGTAAAAAAATTTAAAAAGGCTGGGAGTGGTGGCTCACACCTGTAATCCCAGCACTTTAGGGGGCTGAGGCTGGTGGATCACCTGAGGTCATGAGTTCAAGATCAGCCTGGCCAACATGGTGAAACCCCATCTCTACAAAAATACAAAAATTAGCCAGATGTGGTGGCACACGCCTGTAATCCCAGCTACTTGGGGGGCTGAGGCAGCAGAATCGCTTGAACCCAGGAGGCAGAGGTTGCAGTGAGCCGAGATCGTGTCACTGCACTCCAGCCTGGGCAACAGAGCAAGACTCTGTCTCAAAATAATTAAAAGAAAAAAGAAAAAAAAGGACTAAAAATCACTGAATATACATTTTAAAATGGGTAAAATTATGTTTTATATTATGTATATTTTACCACAATAAAAAAGCAAATAGAAACAAGAATTATTTTTCTTTTTTTTTTTTTTTTTTTTTTTGAGACGGAGTCTTGCTCTGTCGCCCAGGCTGGAGTGCAGTGGCACGATCTTGGCTCACTGCAAGCTCTGCCTCCCGGGTTCACGCCATTCTCCTGCCTCAGCCTCCCGCATAGCTGGGACTACAGGCGCCCACCATCACGCCTGGCTAATTTTTTTTGTATTTTTTTAGTAGAGACGGGGTTTCACCATGTTAGCCAGGATGGTCTCGATCTCCTGATCTTGTGATCCGCCCGCCTCGGCCTCCCAAAGTACTGGGATTACAGGCTTGAGCCACCGCGCCCGGCCAAGAATTATTTTTCTGATCGTTATGGGAGAGGGAAACATACTTAGTAAACTAATACAATACCTACAATTTTTTAACCAATTTCTTTGAATAGACAATTTTTAAATGTGTTGAGCTGAAATTGAAAACAAATCTAAGGGTAAAAACAAAGCAAGTGAAAAGAAGTTATGAAAACATAGATGCATGTTTTTATTATAAAATTAAACCACAAAGAGCCCCTTAATTAGAGAAAATAGAGAGCTATTACTGTAAATGACATCCCCATTAGTACCACTTAAATTGCAAGGGACAGCTTACAGCTCACGTGTGACTATGACGTTAACTGGTTTTACATTAAAACACATTCTAATACCATCTAAGAACTGTCTATGAGTGAGATTTTTTTTTTTTTTTTTTTTTTTTTTTTTTTTTTTTTTTGAGACAGAGTCTGGCTCTGTGGCCCAGGCTGGAGTGCAGTGGCACCATCTCGGCTCACTGCAAGCTCCGCCTCCCGGGTTCACGCCATTCTCCTGCCTTAGCCTCCCGAGTAGCTGGGACTACAGGCGCCCGCCACCACGCCCTGCTAATTTTTTTGTATTTTTAGTAGAGACAGGGTTTCACTATGTTGGCCAGGATGGTCTCGAACTCCTGACCTCGTGATCCGCCCACCTCGGCCTCCCAAAGTGCTAGGATTACAGGCTTGAGCCACCGCGCCCGGCCTATGAGTGAGATTTTTATGTGGTTCATAAGCTTATTCCAAAAGACATCCCGGTATAGGGGTTCCTAGGGTACTTTGATATCTGAGGGACAAGTTGTAATAACAGATCCTTGAGCCCTTTACTCATAAATTTTCTTCAAAGGGGATAATGTTTCTGCTTTGATTTAGACTAATCAGCAGTGACTTTATAGGCAAACTGCTTCTTTATTTTGGAACTTTAATCAAAAGCTCTAGTCTTTATAATATATACAGAAAAAGCAACTACATTTTAACTCAATCCATCATTCACATGACTTATAGATATACAGATGAAGCACATTCTGCTTCTTTTATTTTTGCCGTTCTTAAAAATAAAGCACTTCTTAAATTGGTTTAACTAAGATTTTCTGGGTTTCCTTTATATATTATGTAACGTGTAACTCTGAGGAAAAAAATCATCAGTGAAGAAATAGTTAATCATATTAAAAAAGTGGCAACCCAACCACAGAAACAACACTTTCCTAGAAATAGTCAAAGCATACCAGACAAAGAGCAGTAATAACTTTCTAAAAACAAATTCCAGAATTTTCTGTTCACCTCTAGTAGTGATTTTCCTTAATCAAATGTGGAAAAGATAAGAGAAAAAAAGTATTATCCATTGACTCTGATGATCTGGTGGCAAATAATAAGGTTAGTATTTTCTGTCACCTTTTTCTTGAGATGAGGCTAGGAATCCCTGTACTTTTCAATCCCCAGGATCTGCTATAGGCCACATGGAGTTAATGGATTTATTTTTTCCACTACTTCTTGTAGATAGATAATCCAGGATCATAAAATAGAAGAAGCCAGTTCACACAGACTGCGTGCAGCCAAGTGGCCATCAGCTTCTTCCTGTTCCACTTCACTGAGCAATTACTGAAGAGACGAGCTGTACAGACACCAAATGAACATCGTCACTACCTCTCACTTGTTTTTTGCTTCTGACCTCTTTAAAGGTTCGGGCAAAGTAGGTACATTTTGTAGAGACCTAAATAACTTATGAGAGGAGTACAAAGTAAAAGCTATTTATCAATTCTGCATGGCCTGCCATGCCCTTTCACCGTCCTGGGAACATAACTTCCCCCTAAATGATTCCAGTATCAAATACCATTATTTTGTTGCTACTTGATCTACTTCTAAGGCCTAGTGTTTAGACCTTGACATATAGCTTTGTCAAACAAAGCTTCCATCCTCCCCACTGTGCAGCTTCTCTGCCTAGTCCCATGACCCTCTCTCTCCACGGAATTCTACACTTGAATCTCTGACTCATCCCTTTGTGTTTTCTCAGAGTTAACACTTTATCTGCTTGGGCTGTTGTCCCAGCCCACCCCTTACAACTTAGCTAACTTCCCCTATACTTGACTTCAGAGATGCTAGACTTACGATATCAACCATCCTGCTCTCTAGCTGACCAAATTCCAGATACTGGCACCCCGGGCCTGCTACTTCACTGTAATTTGTAGACTGCATATGCAATACAATAAAGAGTATGAAGTTATTATATTGGTGCAAAAGTAATTGCGGTTTTCCTCATTACTTTTGATGGCAAAAACCGCAATTACTTTTGCACCAATCTAATATTTGGCAGTAATGCCCAAGCTATCTGGGGAGTGGGAGAAGGGACACATTTGTGCAGCCAAAGACTAAGACTTGATAATAAGAACTCTGATCCAAAAAAGAGACATATATCAAGGGAAAAACTACATCTTGTCAGCACAATGTGAAACATGCAAGAGGCTTTACAGAACTGTAATATGTGACACATCGAATAAGCTTACATCAAAATATAAGTGAAGAGAAAGGTATCAGAACATCCTTTAAAGTACATTATATGCAAAGTTAATAAGTAAAGAGTAAGTTTGGCCATTTTCAACAAATCATTTTTTTCCCATATAATCACAGATATAAAAGAATCTCTGGACAATATTACAGGAGTAATAATGGAGGAGACAGAGAAGAGCACGTGCAATCTCTACCATCCAGGTACAAATAGCAGGAAACAATTATGTATATAATAAAAGTTTTCCCAACCCTCTGTAAAACCCACAGCAGAAGCAGAATGTTTGAAACTTGCAGGCTTCTATCTAGGTTGGGGGAACTTTTCTCTGGTTATATATGTTTACCAAGAATGGGTAAGCTATTAGCTAGTTGGACCTATTATTCCAGTCAGATAAATTTTATATCAAACTGATGAAATGAGTTCAAAAAGAATGGCTTCTATAAAAACAAACTTGAATGCCACATGAATCCTTCAAAAGGCAGGTTGCCAAGAAAAACTGCGGCTGAATTAGGAGAGAGCTAGACAGCTATAAAAAAAACTAGAGAGAAATTTATAAAAATCTAGAATTTGGCTGGGCCTGGTGGCTCACACCTGTAATCCCAGCACTTTGGGAGGCTGAGGTGGGCGGGTCACCTGAGGTCAAGAATTAGAGACCAGCCTGGCCAACATGGTGAAACCCTGTCTCTACTAAAAATACAAAAATTAGCCAGGCGTGGTGATGCATGCCTGTAATCCCAGCTACTTGGGAGGCTGAGGCAGGAGAATTGCTCGAACCTGGGAGGCGGAGGTTGCAGTGAGCCGAGATTGCGCCATCACACTCCAGCCTGGGGGACAAGAGTGAGAGAGACTTCATCTCAAAAAACATAATAATAATTAAAAAAAAATTTTAAAAATTGAAAATCTAGAATTCTACTGTGATGGCAAAAGAGGTTTTAAACTATAGTACTATATGATTTTTATTATTTATAGAACAATACAACTCAAAATATATTTATGTCCTTATGTTTCCATATGTTATATGAGCATGGGGAAAGACAGAAAGAAGTATACACCAAGTTGTAAGTATGGATTTCCTATTTTCGTACTATTGTTTGGAAAGTGGTTATGGAGACAAGGTGAAGGGGGAAAAGACTGCATGTGAGAAAAAAGTTACACAATAAATAACATCATAAAGATAACCGTGAAAGGATGATTATTGAAATATCAGTGGTAGTTATTGTTGAACAATTTTAATTTCATACATTTCACCATTTGTATATTTTACAATGAACATTATTTTATATAATCATAAGAAAAGGAAGCTGATTTTCATTTTGAGTTTTTTTTAATATAAAAAGAGTGTGAACAGAGACCATGAGATTAACTTTTGGGAGAAAGCGGGGAATCAATGCCTAGACATTGCAGGAAAATTACTTTTGATCTTTGCTGACAGAGTACCTACCATTATACCAGAGAGGAAAGACTATAGTGAACAATCTCTATCATTTAATTTTCTGAATCTTAAGTTCCATTCTTCAGGGAACGAAGGGATCAGTCGTTTCAAATCTCATGCTCAGCTTTTAGCAGGACATTTTCTTGTCCACCTTTACCTGCAGTATTTTAGTAGAAAATTAACATTGCCTGTTTATAACTAGAGACCATAGGCTTATTTATAATTCTAAGTCAACTTGTCTTCTGGTGGATTTTCAATATTTAACTCTGGGCCAGTGCATCATTCAAGCATTGCCTGTCACACGTTATAATGTAATTGAAAGAGCAATGCACTCATTATCCTTTGACTTCCCAATAGATGCGGAGCATCCGATTGGAAGGTGCTTTGTGTTAATTGCAAGGGATAGGGGACTTTGACATTAAGTTCTATGATATATTTCCGTGTAGATAGGGAAAACGAATTCTAAGGACACCTTGATTCTTTTAAAAGTTGACTTAAAAGAAAAAATGCAATGGGGAACAAATTCTTTTTTTTTTTTTTTTTTTTTTTTTTTGAGACAGAGTCTTGCTCTGTCGCCCAGGCTGGAGTGCAGTGGCGCAATCTCAGCTCACTACAACCTCCGCCTCCCGGGTTCACGCCATTCTCCTGCCTCAGCCTCTCCGAGTAGCTGGGACTATAGGCGCCCGCCACCACGCCTGGCTAATTTTTTTGTATTTTTAGTACAGACGGGGTTTCACTGTGGTCTCGATCTCCTGACCTCGTGATCCGCCTGCCTCAGCCTCCCAAAGTGCTGGGATTACAAGCGTGAGCCACCGCGCCCAGCCTGGGGAACAAATTCTAAAAGAAAAATAACAACTTTGCTACAGTGCAAACTACTAACTCAACAACATCTGGGACCAGCGGTAAGAATCCAGCTCCAAGCTGGACACAGTGGCTCATGCATATAATCCCAGCACTTTGGGAGGCCAAGGTGGGAGGATTGCTTGAGGCCAGGAGTTTGAGACCAACGTGGGCAACATAATGAGACCCCATTTCTACATAAAAAAGTCTCAAAAAAAGAATTCAGGTCTACTTATGGTGTCATAACAATTCTTTGGAGATTTTAGGAAGTGAACATATGTGTCTTTTTTTAACCCTTTTTAACATTTTTCCCTTTCCAATACATCTCAACCTTTAAACAGTACTACTTAGAAAAATCCATGCACCTCAATCTATTCCTTATTCTCTATGAATTATTAGACAGGCTAAAATAGCCACTACCATTTAGGTGTATGGTATCTTCTGTACATCAGGTTCTTCACCCATTAGGTTGGTGCAAAAGTAATTGCGGTTTTTGCCATTACTTTCAATGGCAAAAACCGCAATTACTTTTGCACCAACAAAATAATATTAACTCATATATTGGGGAATTAAGGCTCACAGAAATTACCTAACTTACTATGTTTCTATACAAAGAGGAAGTGATAAAACTGGAATTCAGGGCCGGGCGCGGTTGCTCACGCTTGTAAGGCCGGGCGCGGTGGCTCACGCTTGTAATCCCAGCACTTTGGGAGGCTGAGGCGGCCGGATCACAAGGTCAGGAGATTGAGACCACGGTGAAACCCCGTCTCTACTAAAAATACAAAAAAAAAAAATTAGCCGGGTGTGGTGGCGGGCGCCTGTAGTCCCAGCTGCTCGGAGAGGCTGAGGCAGGAGAATGGCGTGAACCCGGGAGGCGGAGCTTGCAGTGAGCCGAGATTGCGCCACTGCACTCCAGCCTGGGCGACAGAGCGAGACTCCGTCTCAAAAAAAAACAAAAACAAAAAACAAAAACAAAACAAAGAAAAACCTGGAATTCAGATACATCTCACCCTGGATTCTGGGTAAGAGCAGGTACAATATACTCAAGACAGGGGCACACCAATGCCTCTACTTTTGCTATTGGCTCGATTGGTCAAAAGCTACCTTAGGAGTAATTTTATAAGATTAGGTTTACTCAAAGTAAAAAAAAAAAAAAAAAAAGGGTATGAAATTAATCTGTACTAATCTGGAACCACTGAGTAAAAAAGTGAAGTCCTAGAAAATAAATACATTTTTAAGAGTTTTTTAGAAGATCAGGTTTACTTTGGAGGGATTCCAGCACCTTGGTTGTGCTCCAGAACTGTTTGTCTCCAAATTTCTCCAGGAAGGTGAAGAGAAAAAAAAAATTATTCTAGAGCTACTGCAGGCTAGCATCAATTTTCTAGGTCCCCTGCAAAAAACATTTCCATTCATTCTGAGTTAAAAGGACCATAACTAGGAAGAAGCCCTCCTGATGTGGCCTTTAGGTTCATACCAGACTATTAGGGAAACCGGTTTATGAAAACACTCCTGGCGGTAGGAATCCGGGTGCACCTTGGTGCAGCTGCCTTTGGCTGATGCAAGAGTCCTGACAGACACTGATCTGGCCTGTTTCACTTCCTGGCTCTTTTCATCCTGTCTTAATAATTCATTTGGTTTTACTTTCACTTACACACAAACACACACACCACACCAGTGTATCACTAGGAGTTGTTATTAGTATACTTAATACAAATGTCAAGAGCACGTATTCTGAGCTTATCCAAAAATGCAAATGTTTTTTTCTGTGAAGAAAATATGGTTAATTCCACAAATTTTTCTTTTTCTCCTAAAAGTAACAATTAGATTGTTTAGATGCTGTATACTCTGTAATATACAAAACCAGACCTTTAAATCTCATGTCAAAAGTAGAAATCAAACACACAAAAATCAATGAATTTATTAGCAGGATGGCATAGTTTGCAAATTACCTGCTTTCCATTTTTCTTCTCTACATCTAGTTACCATAAAAACAGGCAATGTGGCATGGTAGAAGGATTCTGAACTTGACCATCAGGAGCCCTGGAGTCTAGGTCTGGCCCTCCCACTAAACTGTCGTTGCGCTACCATGGGCAAGGGCCTTAACTTCTCTGGCCTTAGTTTCCTGATATGGGAAACAGGAAGAAAGATGAACAACCAGCTTCTAAGATGCCTTGCAGACTAATCCCCACGTTGGAGACTAGTGATCCCACCTTTGACAATGCTTCCCTACTTTAAACTTTCACTTGAACTGTGAACTTTCATTATCATTGCCCAACACCTCCATTAGAAAAAACAATCACTTTGTTACAAGACTGACCAAACATCTGCTCTAATCTTGCAAAAAAAAGAACTGAAGAAGCAGGAGAAACGGAGCACTACCACCTTTTGTGCGAAATGAAACTTGTGGTTATTTGATGCCGCTGACAAAGGACATTATTACACTATTTGGAATTACAAATTAGGCTAGAGGTAGTGTTAGATATTAAGCAGGTTCTATCTCATGGTAATTAACAAGGATAGAAAACGACATGCTAAATGACATCAGAAATGTCTTTTGGCTATTTTTCTTACATATGCCAGGAAGAACTTGAGTTGCTTTTATTGCTTTTCTTATTCCTGTGCTCCTGAAGGGAGAGGGGAACAGGCAGAAGAATATTAGTCATCTGCAATTAATTACTCACTGAATTTTCTAAGCCATGATCATCTTTCCTTTTGAGCTTTCATCTAAGTATCTTTAAGAACTTCTGAGTATTAATTATAACAACACTGTCTTGAAATAATTTTTGGCTTTGATTAAAAATTATGTGTCCTACTTTTAGTTACTCTCTTCAGGTGTGGAGCCTAAAGAATCCCAGAAGGTTAGAGTTTGGAAAGATGTTGAAGTACATCCGGACCGACCCCCCTCACATTTTACAGTTTTTGAGACTAGAGAGGTTAACGGACTTGCCCGATTTCACACAGCTAATCAAGAGACAGATTTAGCCTAGAATGAACCACATCCTGTTCTCCAAGGCCTCATTTGAGCTTGTGCCAAAATAACATATTTCTTAATAATCTTGTAACCACTCACCTCCCAAGTTACTTTAAAAAAGTAATTTATGGATAACTTCCTTAGACACAAGGCCAGCATGTAGGTGGAAATGCCTGCTGCCATTTAAAGATGATCTGAGGACTTACATGAAACATATTTCCCTTCCTGAAATTTTCAGTATTTGTGATATAGGCTAAAATTCGGGCAATCAAGATTAGTTTAACCATCTCTACATGGCAAGTTATTTTGGAGATGAATGAGATGAACTGTGTTCAAATGCAAGAAAACAGCCCCTAAACCTTAAAATGTCCACTTTATCTGGCTAGTAACATAAAAACCTGGGTTCAAGCATTATGCCATCTGTGAGGGATAGCAAAAACAGGTGAAATAGCTTTTCTTAATGTCACCTACAGTACCTAAGTTTCCTCTAGGGCCACTGAGCAGTGTGGGAAGGACATAAAAGAATGATTGTGGGTGAGAAAGAAACAGGAAACCACTGAGGGGATGTCTAAAGAATATTTTTTATTAATTCACAATATGGCAGAGGTCCAGCCTTCAAAAGCAACACTTATCTCAAGGGAACACCATACTGACATAGTTCAAAGTTGGGCCTTGAGAATCAGAACAGGCTCCTACACTTGACACTCATGAGACCCTGGGCTTATTACTTTACCTCCTTAAGCCTCAGTTTTGTCATCCATAAAGTGGGATAACTGCCCCCCACCACAGAACTGTTGGGAGAATTAAATGAGATAATACATAAACAATGGTGATGTTAGTCATCGGAAAGTAGTACTCAATAAATAAACTCAAACTTGCTTCAAGACAATTGGCCCATCTTTACTCCAAGTGGCCATTAATGGTTTATGTAGAGTTGTAAAGCACAAAGATACTCATGGAGCATTCTTTTCATGATGCTATTTTTCTTCTCTCTTAAAAAGCTGTTTTAAAATATATATTTTTGTGTGTGTGTGTGTGTGTGTGTGTGTGTGTGTGTGTGTATGTGAGAGACAGGGTCTCACTCTTTTGCCCAGGCTGGAGTACTATGCATGACCATGGCTCACTGCAGCCTTGACCTTCCCGGTCAAGCGATCCTCCCATCTCAGCCTCCTGAGTAGTTGGGACCACAGGTGCATGCCACCATACCTAGCTCATTTCTTAATTTTTTGGAAAGACAGCGTTCTCCCTGTGTTGCCCAGGCGGGTCTTGAGCTCCTGGGCTCAAGCAGTCCTCCTGCCTCAGCCTCACAAAGTACTGGGATTACGGGAGTGAGCCACTGCACCTGGCCTAAAATGAATTTTTTGTTTGAAGGAACGAGACTTCAACTAATCCTTCTGACCACCATTTTTTTTTTCTCTAGAGACATACAGAAAATCAGGTGAAATTGTATTGACCTGGGTCATATTAGAGCATCTAATCTGAATACTTCATTCTTTGTCTCTACCTTGTAATATCTTTCTTTTGTTTTCTACCTTTTGTTTGTTGCCTCTTACTCTGGCTCACTAGGCTCTCCTCCTCAAAGGAGGCACAGGTGATAAACAGTGAAAAAAGTTATGAATAATAGTTGAAAATACAAAAAAATTACATTAGAGCCCAAAGTCTGGGAGCTTCAAGACCTAAAAAATAAAGACCTCTAGAGAATACTTCCGTATGCTTTTTGGTGGTGATTTTTGTGCTTTGTATAATGTCACAAGCCTGCATTTCTGAAAACAAATTTTAATCCAAAAAAAAGCACAGAAATTCACTTTATAGAGATCATAAAACTATCCCTTGACTCTATCATCTTTTTCACATACTCAATTTACTTTCTTTTTGCATGATTAGGGCCAGAATTATTTAGTAGAAATGATGCCAGGAGGTCTGTTTGGTGAATGCTCTGCCAAACATAAAGAGTTGGCATTCTGCTCAGATTCTGCTGAGACTTTTCAAAGGAGGACTCCAAACGGGAGATAAGGAAGAATTTTACATTGGCAAAATATAAGGTCAGTATTCCTTACGTTAGGTATCAGTAGCCTAAAATCAATTATTCACTTCAGAAAATACACGCTATCACAAATTGAAATGAAGGTTACATGTATCCTACAAATGTCCCGTCTCTTTTGTTCTTGCGCGCCATCTAGTGTTATTTAGGGGAATATTTAGCTGCAATTCTCACGCCCAATCCGGGCTGGAAAGAAGGCCTTAGGCAGGGGAGCGATCAACTAGTCCAATACCCTGCCTTCATTTTTCATTGAAAGCCGAGTTATTGCTTTCCGGAGGTGAAACAGATAATTACCGATCATTTTGAAATTAGATTTTATTCTGGGATACTGGGAACAGTCTCCGTTATACCCTGCTGACTCACTTTATTGCTCATAATCATCATTTACCAAGTGTTTCAGCAGCACAGAATTGAGATATACACAGTGCTCATTAAATTAAATATTACAGTGACCTCAAAATTAGACAAACTGATTTGGTACAAGGTATATACTTTATTCCGATTCAGAATGAGTTTGTTCAGACTCAATAACACCTACAATAATCACCTATAAAATGGGCATCATCGTATATATTACCACCAACATAATCTATCTTAGAGGGTTATTATGAGGGTGGGGGGGGGAAGAATTTTCAAAGTCCCTAGTAGAGTTTATGATCCACAGAAGCAATTAATGACAGCCATTTTTAATACTGAACAAGTATTCCTATAAAATGGAGTTCTCAGAAGCCAACACTCCATTGGATCAGCACCCACCAGGATAAATCAGATATGGTCTTGTGCAATTACTAGAGTATTCTTTCTTCCAACAGTTCTTCCCCCATGATGTATGCAGTACAGTGGAATGGGTGACCGCAGTGGCTCTAGTGCTCACAGGTAGAGCTATATATACCCTAGCTCCTCCACTTACCAGCCAAGTGACCTTAGACTTTCCACTTCTCTTCAGTGCAGTTTCAATATCTGTCAAATAGGGATAATGATAATACCTATGTCACTGATTTTTGCGAGGATTAATGTGTTGATATGTGTACCTGGCACCTAGCAAGTGCTATATGATTAAGTTGTTGTTTAAGTATTAGCTGGAATTTAAAGCGAATAAAAGTTTTTACAGGCTGGGTGTAGTAGCTCATGTCTACAATCCCAGCACTTTGGGAGGCAGAAGCAGGAGGCACTTGAGGCCAGGAGTTCAAGACCAGCCTGGGCAACATAGGGAGACCTCGTCTTTCCAAAAAAATGCAAAAAAAAAGAAAAAATGCAAAACATAGCCAGGCATGGTATTGCACGCCTGTAGCACCAGCTACTGGAGGGGCTGAGGGGGCTGAGGCAGGAGGATTGAGTGAGCCCAGGAGTTTGAGTTTACAGTCAGCTATGATCATGCCATTGCACTCCATCCTGGGCACCAGAGCAAGACCCTGTCTCTCTGGAGAAAAAAAAAAAAGGGAAGAAAAAAAGAAAAAATTATTTATTTGGTACAAGTACTAATAACACTGTTGTAGAGGTAAGTGATATTTAACAAAACCTAAATTTTCGAGAAAAAGGCTGCTACAATACATAGGTTGGTGTTTCTAATATACATTGTTAAAAATGTCACCTTGAAAGATCTTTCAAATAGAAGTATTTTTATTTTAAACAATACTAATTTTCTCTTATTTCTTCTTCTATGCCCCCCTACTGTGCTACATGCTTGTGGTTATTATGTAACTTAATTCCTATGACCACACTCTGAGGGAGGAGAGCCTGACCATTTTCCAGACTGTACAGATGAGGAACTGAAGCCTTAGAGAAATTAAGGAACTTACTCAAGTTCAGAACTGGTATGTATAGGTGAAAAACACAAACAGCCTCCAAATCCAGGAATGTTTATAACCGCTACGTTAAATGCCCTCTCCACTTATAAATGGTTGACGTGGTGTCCTGTAAATGCTTAAACATAAAATAATCCCTAGCTCCTATAGCAAATACCTTAGCTTCTCTAAGTCTCCATTTTCCTTGGATGTAAAATGAGATTCAGTGGATCAGATGGTCCAAGATGCTGAAAACTCTAGAACTTAAAGCAAATATTTTTACTTCATAAGTCTGATTGGTAAATCTAGGAATTTACTTATTTAGAATTTAAAAATAAGTCTATTGTCTTAATTTGTCTTAATTCATTTGGGCTGCCATAAAAATATATCATGAATTAAAGGGCTTATAAAAGAAATTTATCACAGTTCTGGAGGCTGGAAAGTTCATGATCAAGGCAGATTTAGTGTCTGGTGAGGGCCCACTTTCTGGATCACAGATGGTACCCTCTTACTTTATATTCACATGATAGAAGGACTAGCTAGCTCTCTGGAGTCTCTTTATAAGGGCATGAATCCCAATAATAAGGGCTCTGCTCTTGTGACCTAATCACTTCCCAAAGATACACCTCCTAGTACCATCTCCTTGGGGGTTAGGATTTCAACATAGGAATTTTTGGGGGGATGCAAACATTCAGACTATCACAGGATTGTTCTACTGGATTCTCTAATTCATATTCTAACAATTATAAATCATCTATATCAGTATGAGAAATTGTTAGATTTGATATTATCTAATTCAAAATTTGAAAAGTATAAGGATATTTATCCTAATGTAAATAACATCACAGTATCACAATATACAATTCATTACATTTGTATTAAAACACGCAAAAATCAGACAACTTGCTTGTTAATTTTCTCTTATTTTGTTAATTTTCTCTTATTCTGTAACATTTAAGCATTTTATATTAAAAATACTATCACTTTAATTACTTATTAGCCAGTCTCAATTTATTTTAGTAAATGTAAAAAAAGGGGAAATGTGCCACAAGTCAGCCTAGGTATTAGCAACACTAAACATCACTAGCATTTTGTTTTCATTTTCCTCAAGTCAACCAAACATGTGTAACGAATAGGAAGATAGTAATATTGGTACAATCTTACATTCTTTAGCATTCAATTAACACACATGCAACAGTTCGAAGGGATTACTTGCTATTATGGTACTGACATAATAGACAGTACTGAATTCAGTCTCGGGCCCCATAAATTATCCTATACAGCCAAGGCTGCAATGGCCTGGCCAAGAATGTGAATTTGGTAGTGGCCGCCAAGATAAGGGAACGGAGCTCTTAACAAATGAGCACATTAGGGTAGTAGCGACACTTAATGTAGAAGGAAGATATCCCCACATTTCCGGCCATTCATTGTGAGGTTCATAATCTTTCACATACACTACTTGCATTCTCTTCATAGGACTCAGAACTCTGATATATTTATTTATTCCCTAATTTTTAGTTTATAAATAATAATTGTGTATATCTATTTTGTAGTTTTGAAATACATGTGGAATAGCTAAATTGAATTAATATATACATTATCGTACATATTTTTGTGGTGAGAACACTTAAAATCTACTCCTAGCAATTTTTAATAACTCAATACATTGTTATTAACTATAGTCACCAAGTTGTACAATAGATCTCTTCAACTTATTCTTCCTATATAACTGAAATGTTGTGTCCTTTGAGCAATATCTATCTACCCAATCCTGCCCACCAACTCCTAGGCCCTTGGTAACTACCATTCTACCCTCTATTTATGAATCTGAGTTTTTTTAGATTCTTCATTGAAGTTAACATCATGTAGTATTTGTCTTTCTGTGCCTGGATTATTTCATGTAACATAATGTCCTCTAGGTTCATCCATGTTGTCCCAAATGACAGGATTTCTTCTGCTTTAAGACTGAACAGGCCGGGCACGGTGGCTCACGCCTGTAATCCCAGCACTTTTGGGAGGCAGAGGCGGGCGGATCACGAGGTAAGGAGATCGAGACCATCCTGGCTAACACGGTGAAACCCCGTCTCTACTAAAAATACAAAAAATTAGCGGGGCGTGGTGGCGGGCGCCTGTAGTCCCAGCTACTCAGGAGGCTGAGGCAGGAGAATGGCGTGAACCCGGGAGGCAGAGCTTGCAGTGAGCCGAGATTGCGCCACTGCACTCCAGCCTGGGTGACAGAGCGAGACTGTCTCAAAAAAAAAAAAAAAGAGAGACTGAACAGTATTCCACTGGGTATATACACACCATATTTTCTTTATCCATTTATCCATTGGTAGACACTAAGGTTGATTCTATTTGTTGGCTATTGTGAATAATGCTGCAATAAACATGGGAGTAGAGATATCTTTTTGACATACTGATTTCATTTCCTTTGAATATATCCCTGGTGGTGGGATTGCTGGATAACGTACTTCTATTTTTAATTTTTTGAGGAATCTCCAAACTGTTTTTCATAATGACTGTACTAATTTACAGTCCAACCATGATGTGTTTATCAATCATCTATCAAAATTCAGGTTCCATGACATGAGGAATTAACCTGTCTTAACCTGTATACCTAGTATATGACCTAGTAAATAACCTGCATACCTAGTGTCTAGAATAGTAGTACCTAACACATTATAGTTGTGCAGAATGTATTTACTGAGTAATGAATGAGATCTTGCAAGTGGTTAAAAATAAATTACTTTCTCTGTCTGGGTAAATTTTATTGCTAACACCTTGTTGATAGTTATTGTCCTTTCTACCTCTCCACCACTGAGACGAATCTCCTCCTACCTCCATTTACAAGTGTATCTTGATCTGAAGACTCTTCCAGACAATGAGAGACAATGATTGTTTGGTATCCAGCAACCTAACCTGCTCCTGAGCTTGGCCGATGTTCGTCCTCATGCACACACCCTTCCTTCTGGGCAAAAGGCATTTCGGAGTGGTTCTACCTCTCCTTCTGAAATTTCCTGTCTTCTCATAGACTAGATGCTCTCATCTGGCAACATGAACTGTGCACATCTCCGTCATGCTTAGAGTTAGAAGTTTTCTTATGGATTGAGAGACTTGTGTCTCATAAGCATCTTCATCTCTCATTAGGAGATACATACAATGTGCACACTGACAGGTATCAGATGTCCTCCTACCCTGAATCTTTGCTTTCTGAATGAAAACCTGGGTGTCATTCGGTACTGTGAGATGGACAAGCCCACATCCACAACTTGCTTCAGATGCCACCCTCACCACATCCCTCCAGCCCCTGCACAAACCTGTAGTAGGTCTGGCAAGGCCCATATCTAAACCGCGCATGAAGGTACCAGGCTTACCATCAGGCTTTTCTACACTACAACGCCTCGTTTCCCTCCATTTCGAGGTAGATCCCATTGTGCTAAATCTGTGAGGAGGGCACCAGATGGCAACAAGCTGATACTTTATGCTGTAGCATAGTTTCTAAGACCAACCTTGACCTCATACTTTGGGAGTTTGTGAGCAGAAGGCACACGAAGTATCATATCCCTTTGATGGGACATGAGCAATTAAACAAATGGTAGCCCTGTTGCTATCACACTGGATCACCCTAGACTTGGATTATCATACTTCTTAGCCTGGTTATCCCCCCGACCGTATCCTAAATTTCACTTGAGATAATTTGAAATAGGCCTTTTTCTTGACAACTTTGACAAATCCCACCTTATCCCAAAGAAATCTGTATCTAGGCACAGACCTGCGGGCCTTGTAGAGCTCTATGGGAAAAGACTGTCCTTCAGGCACAGGCTTAGTAGTACCTAAGGTGCCTTTAAAATACAGATTCCTGAGCTCCAGTCTCAAGAAATTTTGATTCAGGAAGATTCAGTTGAGGCCTTAGAATCTGTATTCTTCAAAAGTTTATTTACTACTGGCTTTTCCACCCAACCATCACTCAACACTCCACCTCATTATATCTGAAGTATATTCATGTTAGGAGCTCATTGACCTAAACTGCACACCTATGAGCAATGCAGAAAGCTTCATCTTGCTCTCAGAATAAGGAAGGACCCATTCATTCATTCATTCATTTGTGCATTAGACATTATGCTAAAAGTCTATAGTGAAATAAATAATAAAATACAGTTCCTTTGGGCAGGACTGACTACATAATTTATAGGGTACAGTGAAAAATAAAAATGTGAACCGAACCGCCTTGTCCAATAACTTTTTTTTTTTTTTTTTTTTTTTTAAAGAGACAGAGTCTCACTCTGTTGCCCAGGCTGGAGTGCTGTGGCATGATCTCAGTTCACTGCAACCTCTGCCTCCTGGGTTCAAGTGATTCTCCCACCTCAATCTCCCAAGTAGCTGGGATTACAGGCATGTCCCACCACATCCAACTAATTTTTGTATTTTCAGTAGAGATGGGGTTTCACCATGTTGGCCAGGCTGGTCTCGAACTCCTGACCTCAGGTGATCCTCACACCCCGGCCTCCCAAAGTGCTGGGATTACAGGTGTGAGCAACTGTGCCCAGTGAAATTAAGATGCCTTTTCCCCTGTAAAATAGGGCTCAAGAAATATTAAGAATTTCAGGACAGCAACAGCAGAGCATTAAACGAAGCATGGGGCCCATCTGACCTTGGGCAAATCATGTTCATTTTGAGAATCCACTTATCTAAACTACATTCCTAGGAGCAGTAGAAAAGACAAGAAGTACTTCATTTTGCTCTCAGAACAAGGAGATCTCTTAGAACTATATCCATAATGCTGGCCCAGCCTGTGTAGGAAGAAGGAATCTAGAACATTCCCACCCGAGAAATGAAATTCCACTAACAGGCAAAAAGTGATGAGCCAATCAAAAAAAAATTAATGATCATTAAGAAACAGTCTCCATCTCAATCAATTCTCCTAGTTGAACTAGAGTTTGTACTTCTAATGAGTATGCTTAAAATAACAACAACAGAATAATAAATTAGCATTCTCCATTACTTTGCGGTTTTCCCAGGTACTATAGCTTTCTAGAAGCTGTAAAAACAAATCCTTAGAAATAAAATTCCCTCTTTGTTGAGCTGACCAGGGGATATGCAGGTGATATCCATGAAAAGGAAAGAACAACAGGTCTTCATTTCTACTTAACTCACAATAGCTTCTAATATCCTTTCTAATCTTAATAATATGCAAAAAAAAGTATGAAAAATTTCACTGAAGACAGCCAGGTTGAAACTCGAATTAATCCAAAGACACTTAATAAATGAGCTCTTTCATACTACAGAACATTATTCTTGTTAAGCCATTTGTCAAATTCATATGCCAACATTTCACATTAGTAATCATCATGATTCTATAATACAGAATTATGTAGTTTAAGAAGTTGATGGCTATTTTGTTGTATGGATTTGGGGATCTACACACCCAAGTCTTGGTATTTATTCCTATCCTTTTAAGATTAAAGAATTAAAAAAAAAATAAAGGATGCAGGCCAAAAGCATGACAGAAATGCTTGCTCTTCATAAACACAGTGCTTAACAGTTTTTTGTATGGATCATGACTGTTGAGGTTATTATATTAGCTGCCAAAGTGCCAAAGGCTTGGTTCTTCTACATTTACTGTTTCACTGTTGTTTTGCCTTATTCGTATTCAGACATAATACTTGGCTTCAGAAGATTATAAATAGCAATCAACAAAATTAAAATGAGCACAGCCAGCATACAGTATGTCGAAACTGTGGTAGAGGGGAAACAAGTTCTCTAAACAAAAGCACACACAGAGTAATAAAGGCTTTATAATGTTTAAAAAGGTACCGTACTCAGATGTTAAGGGATGTTTTCTCCTTGCACACAGAATAGGAAGAGCCAGGAAAGATGACCTCCCTAGCGCCGCAGCCATTTCTAGACAGCACTTGTACATTTAAGTTTCTTGCTCTGACACCATGTAAGAGTAGCAAAATGTGAGCCCTTCACATGTGACTGTGCAGTCAAAAGAAAATCTCACTGACTTTCAAGGAAAAGTAGAAAAGGGAAGTATCAGGGGAGTATCAGGTATAGAATCACAATTTTACACACTGAAAACAAATTTACAAACGAATGCAGTACTTGTCAAATTTACTAAAGAAAAATAATTTTGCTGAATTGAACACTATACTTTTTGGACTATAGTTTTATTGCAGTCCACTGACAAATGTAATATCCATTCGATAACAAAATTCCAGTTTATAGATTTTCTGAATACTGATAATATAACAAAATCTACGTCGAGTTGTTGTTTCAAACTTACCAAAACATCTCATACATACCTTAACCAGCAAAGCCTATATGACAGTTCTATAAACCATGACAGGGAAGTATTCTTCAGAATCATTCTTTTAAAAATACATTCAAGCCCTGGGACTTCCAAAGTGGTGAGCCTCGGGTGAGGGCCAAGCATGGTCTTAAAATAATTTTAAAACTCTCTGGGTGATTCTGAAACACAGCTAAGGCTCAGAACCACTGTTCCAGACAAATGGTTCTCAAAGTGTGGTCCCTAGACCAGACACGTCTGGGAACATGTTCCAAATGCAACTTTTGCAGCTCCACACACACATACTAAATTAGAAACTCACTGCGGAGAAGGAGGAGTTTAACAAGCCCTCCATGGGATTCTGATTCAACTTTGAGAATCGCTGTTTAGAGATGAGTTAGGTCAAAATCGTCTGTCTTGTAATTACTAAAACAAAACTACCAGACCTTTCCCCAGATTTTCTTGGATAGTTTCTATATTCATCATACAAATCAACATCAACCTTAGACATTTACTACTCCATATAAGGGCCTAACAGCCACTACTTTGGAAATGTTTCTACAGGCAATCACTTTTAGGATCTTAGCCTGCAGCTCTTTCCCTGGGTTAGAGCAGAGGTCAGCAAACTTTTTCTGTTAGGGTTAGACAGGAAATGGCTTCAGCTTTGCAGGCCACATGGTCTCTGCCACAAACAAGTGTCATATACAATACATATATGAATGGGTGTGGCTATGTTCCAATAAAACTTTATTTACAAAAACAGATGTCAGGCCAGATTTGGCCCAAGGGCTGTAGTTCTTAGAAACTCCTGAGTTTAAGAAATGATGACAGACTCGTCGGGAAAGCAAAACAAAACACAACATACCACTCCTCACCTATGAAGGCACACTCTTCTATGAGCACAAAACTTATCCAATCTGGAAGGACAGACTTCCTTCCAGATGAAGGACAGACTAAGGGAAAGGAGAGAAGGAGAAAGTGGTTCATTTACTCACTTATCCACATGGTAAACATTAAGTGCACAGTAATGTTTGGAACCAAACACCAAAGCCCTACCCTCACAGACCCAAGTTTAATAGAAGAAAAATACAGATTGGAGATGAATAAAAAGAAACAATGCTTTAATATTGATCAAATTGTTCTGAGAGTGTAGGGTTGATTGACAAGGTCTGAAGCAGCCATGAAACAGGTCACATTAGGCCTGGATCTTCAGGAATGAAGAGGATGATGCCTCTTGGAAAAAAGGGAGAAAAGTATTCCATGGGGAGACACCGAGTGCAGAGCCACAAAGGTCAGGATTAATACGTTAAAGAACAAACAGGAGATCAACATAGCTGGACCACAGGGACAATGGTGAGAAAGGGGAGACATAGGCAAATTGGAAAATAGGCAAATTGGAACATAGGCAAATTGGGATGTACCTTGTCTAAGAAGTTTGAAGTTTATGTGGATATGCAGTATTATAAAAGCTGAAACTGTCATAATCAGAACCTGTAGGAAAAAACACCCAATAGATCATTCTGGCTGTAGCATAAAGGACCAAATAGAGCATTGTAACTTCCTACAATATTAATTGACTAAACATAGGTCAACTTAAATAACAAACAGAGAGAGGCTCTCTAAAAAAAGAAAGATATTTTAGAAGAGAGCATTGCAACAGGAATACACTGCCATGGTAAATCATGTTTATATTCAGGGAGGTAAAGGAAGACAAAGTTTTAAAAGAATGAGGAGGATTACATAATTGCTTTGACATAATTATCCTTGGCTACAAAGATCAATAACAAGGGTGATGCCAGTCTAAGTTTGAACCGGCAGTTGGTGGGCAGATGTCCTTGCAGAAGTATTTTTTTGTAGAAGGTTTCAATGGCCTTTGTGCAAACTTGTGATTTCTTTGGTCTTTTGTAACTTTTTTTAAAATCAGGCATACAAGCATGAGAACCTTCCCTTCATAGCCTTCTGCAATGCTTAACAGACCCAGTGAAAGATAGAAGTTGATTGAACCGAAGTAGCGACTGGTAGAATGGATGAGAGGAAAAGTTTTACAAGGCTTTTCTGAACTTGCATAGACATACTTTCGTACTGGATGGAAGAGAAAGAGCTAAAAAAGATTCTCCTTGATCATTCGGGAGACTTTAGAAAAGGTCAGACTTAACTGAGACAGGAAATACAGCAGGAGGAGCAAGCTTGGATTACAAATATAAACCCTATTCTGTTATCAGTATGCTGAATTTCAGATGTCTGGGGACAGATAAAGAGGTGGTCTCAAATGTTTATTTCATAAAGTAACTTGTAGGGAAATCACTCTAAAAGCTTGGAAATAGAATGCAAACCAGACTAGTATTTTTAATAATCAAGTCATTACACACCTATTAAATGGAACGTATTTGAAACCAGAGTAAGAGGTCAAATGAATACATTCTTAGACAGTTATAAGGAGACTACTGCAAGATTTCTCCCTTCTATGTTTCAAGTAGTCCCTGTCTGGGGGTCTGGAGGAAGCCCACTTCCTCCTTTACTGATAAGTACGTCTGGAAAGATGAAGACTTATGAGCCAAACAACAAAAAAAAATTTGGTCCTCTCAGCCTTTAGACCTCTTTTGGTCTACTCCAAGTCAGAGTGGTCCTCCCAAGTTCAGCCTCTTCCTAGTCTACCTCTAGTGAAAAGACGCCAATGTCATGAGAGTACTAATACCCACGTCTCTGCTAAAGCAGGATAGTGAACAAGTACAACTTATACAGAAGGTCAAAGGGGAAAATTCAGGCTTCCTAACTGCAAGGAATGTAGGGCTAACAATTTAGGTTGTGAAAGGGGTTGGTTAATTGAGAAAAACAGACACCACATATCACAGAGCCCCAGCATCTGGTGTGCAGTAAAATATTTAATAAATAAATGAAGTAACTCTGTGGCACTTACGCTCACTTTCTCATCCAGTCTTAGAGCAGACATTTTCCATTTATTTAAGCCAGAAGAGATGTTAAATCAGAATAAACCAGTTTCTCTGAAAATGACAACACTGGTGTCAAAAAGGGTTCAAGGACAGATACCAAAAATATTACCTGTAAGTTTGGGTGCTAAGACTATAAAATACTTCATTCCTTTTGAAGACAGATCCCTGTATTTTCTACGTTTTCTGTAGGATACCAAAAATATTACAGCGATTAAGTTTGGGTGGAGGGATTATGATTTAATTTCTTTGGGGACATGTCTGTGTGTTTTTTAGGTTTTCTACAATGAAAGTACATTATGTTTGTAATTAAAAATAAAACATAACTTAGAGAAGGAGGTCTATGTGCTGGCTTCCACCTCCACTACTACCTCCTTAGTGCAAGTTACCAGTGTCTCCTGTCTACAGCAATGACCTCTTTCCTGATCTCCCAGCTTTCCCTCTTGACATTCTCCACATAGCAGACATAGTGCTCCTTTAAAATGCATTCTCCAGTGGGTTCCACTGCACTTTAAAAATTCAGTCTCAGGCCGGGCGCGGTGGCTCACGCCTGTAATCCCAGCACTTTGGGAGGCCGAGGCGGGTGGATCACGAGGTCAGGAGATCGAGACCATCCTGGCTAACAGTGAAACCCCGTCTCTACTAAAAATACAAAAAAATTAGCCGGGCGAGGTGGTGGGTGCCTGTAGTCCCAGCTACTCGGGAGGCTGAGGCAGGAGAATGGCGTGAACCCCGGGGGGGCAGAGCCTGCAGTGAGACGAGATCGCGCCACTGCACTCCAGCCTGGGCGACAGTGAGACTCTGTCTCAAAAAAAAAAAAAAAAAAATTCAGTCTCTATAGCCCTTGCCTATCTTTTTAAACTTCTCTCCTTCCTCCCCATCTCCCTCACACCCTAGTCCCCACCTCACTCCCACCCCCATACTCCATTCCTGCCATTACCCCACCACACACACACCCTCCGGTCCGACCACACTACTAAATATCCATTGGTAGAGCAAACCAAGCAACCAGAAACATGTCCCCAGACTTCAGCTCCATTCCAGGTTCAAATCATACATCATTTCCTCAGAGGAGGCTTCCCTCAGTGCCCTACCAGAAGTCACACTCTATACTATTTCTTTGTCTGCTCTCCATAGCACCAAGAAATGCAAATATTCAGATTCCAACTGGACTTTCACATTTGATAAGATGTCTGCCATGGCCCTCATTTAACCTCCATTGCTGAGCTACTTGGCAGAAACAATATCACAGAGAAACAATACCAGGCTTTGCCTCAAACCTCAGTATGTGTCTGTGTTCTCAAATTGTATTCCTAGCAGTGACGATCTGAAAATCACTGGCTGGGCTAAAAGCTAACTATACCCTTGAAGATGACACAGAATCCCTGGAATTTGGGGCATGAATATATCAATCCTAGAACTAATTTCATTTTTCTGGCATCTTGCCTAGACTACACATAGTTAATGTTTGAGGATTTCCAGTTCTCTCTAGGTACAATTATCCTTTCATTAAATTGCTAAAACCAAAGCTAGGAATCATGTAAGTAATGGAAAATTCCTTTATTACATCAAAACCAATCAGCGATTAGCACTAGGACTGAAACGTATCATGCTATACAAATATAGCTGAATAGCTATTTTTAGACTTATAAATTTGATGGAGGGAATAACTGAGAAAGTTCTCTATTTGATGGTGATGATGATGATAATGATGATTACTTAGAGACAGGGTCCTGCTCTGTCATCGAGGCTGGAGTGCAGTGGCAAGATCATAGCTCACTGTGGCTTGGAAGTCCTGGGCTCCAGGGATCCTCCCGCCTCAGCCTCCTAAGTAGCTAGGACTACAGGCATGTGCCACCACACTGGGCTAATTTTTTAAATTTTTTGTAGACAGGATCTCACTATGTTGTCCAGGATGGTCTCAAACTCCTGGCCTCAAGCCATCCTCCTAGCTTGGTCTCCCAAGTAGCTGAGACTACAGGCATGAGCCATCACACCCTATAGTGATGAACCATATAGTTCATCAATACACTTAATATCTATATTTATGTTATTTTGTTATAGTAGGTATAATTTATAGGAAAAATAATATATAACTTTTATATTAAGATAAAAACATTTCTGATCATGTAGCCATCTACTGAATGTTCTTGGGATATATTCTGGTCCCAGTTTTGAGAATAAACAAGCTATATAGCTGAACTATGTTCAGATCCTAAGCACTAGTTGAGTCCATCTCTAAAATATGTAGTAGAGAAATAAACAGGCACACAAAAGCTCTTAATGAAGCAAAAGGCAGGGAAAACACATTAGAACAGAAGTTCTAGGACTATTTGACTGTTAAAAGGGAATTCATTATATTCCAACCATGTGCATCACAGACTATCTCCCTCTAAGGGAGCTTATAAAATCTCAGTTATTTTCTAACAGATATGGAAGAGATATGGAGGGTAGATAGTGGGGTCTGGGACAGATTAGGGACAGAGGATGGGATGGCCCCACCACAATTCTTACCCCTTAAAATGGGAAATAAAATGACTTGCCCTGGAATAGTTTTACTCCTCATTGTGTCATAGTTGGGTGACAGAGGAAAGGAGGAGAGAAAGGAACAGAACAGTCTCTCTTTCTCATATTCAAATGCAGAAATCACTTTTTCCTGTTTTCTTCTTATGACTGATCATTAAGGCACTACTCTGGGTCACTGCTGAGTGTGGTACTCAGCATTAGAACACATTTTATGTCTAACTAGAATAGGAATGATCATTGCTAGTTAGGGACTTACCATCCCAGACCATGAGACCAGGACAGACAAGGGAATGGAAGACAGGTTTTCCTCAGTAAAATCCTGGGTCTTTGGGAGCTTCTGAGAAGGGCACTTCTTACGTTAATTTCACTAAGGGACACCTGGGTGGGACCTGAGCGGCTAGCAGCATGAACAGGCAAAGATCAGAGGTCAAACTATTAACACCAGAGAGCTCAGACAGCTTTTGTCTTCTCGTGAGTCCACTGAGGGCTCAGGAAGTGGAGTGCTACTAATCATGCTGGGGTGTTGACACCCAAAAAAGGAAGAAATGGGTTTCTCCAAGCTTTTGGGTAAGTAATCAGACTTCAAAGAACTTCATCCCTTTTGTAGAACAGTTTGTTGACTGTATGTGGGTTCTAGTCCCTACAGAACAAACTAGAAATAGGAATTTCTAGCCCTATACAAGCTTGACCCCTCACCCTTTCTTACTAGCGGATGTATCCTCAGGTTTGTCCCCTTCTAGCTTTGTTAGAATTTCCTGACTGGTTCCAATCATCTTTAACTCTTTTCAGGGCTGAGACGCACCTCCCTTGCCTTATGTACCTGCCTGAATTTCATATATCAGGCACGCCTTCATAGACCTGTGCAGATCTGCCACGGCAAGCTACGGAAAACAGCAAGTACATCAGTGAAGACTTGGATTACCAGTTATAAGGCAAATTTTGAACATATTTTACAGTTTGTCTATAAAGATACTGTCACTCATTCATGGTTAAATGGGCCTGCCAGGGTATGTGTCACAAATACTAAATTATGTTTAAAAGAAGGCTTTAAAAGCAATTATCTATCCAGAAATTCCAACTTTTTCAGTGAAGTATTCACCACTCAACAAGTATTTCCTTGTCTTTTTTCTTCCTCTGCATTACTGAAAGATTTTTATTCTTTTTATTTTGGTTTTGATAAGGAAAAATCCTTTGATGCCTCCGAGAAAGAATATTATTTTAAATGAGTTGTTTTTAATAAGTGTATATTTGAGCATGAAACAAGTCTAATACCAAACTAGGAAGAAGACATTTTTTCTGCCCCATTTGATTACAATTGCTAAATATTAGACAATACTTGTAGACCTACTATTATTACCTTGGGATTTACTTGGAAAAGTGCTTTCTCTTAAAACTGCTGGCCAAATTAATAGCAATGGAAATTGTAGCTATGATTACATGACATTTTGGACAGGTTTTCTTTGGTGGTACAGAGTTAGATATGTTTATGCAGCTGCTCTTGGCTTCAGTTCCTACAGACCCCTCTTTCGCTTTTTTTCTTTTATATGAGGAGCCATATGAAGAAGTTGACTTTCCACAATTTCTATCAAAAATGTTATTTTGCCAACACAAAACTACATTTTGAAAATGTTTCTTTACTTTTAAACCGATGCCTGATTGGAGAAGCCATCCTTCTCAGCACCCAAAAATGACGAGTACTAATTTTAAATTTTTGTTTAAATTTGTGTCTCCAATTTCAAGAGTAAATCCTGAACACGTTTGGGGTTGTGTTGCTTTTTCTTAACAAATAACCAGATAATCATAGTGTGACTATTTCCTCTAGTCAGTCTAAGTTCAACGCTGACCAAGGTTGATGTGAATGTCAAGATTAATTTTTCTCTCTTGGCTGTAACTGAAATCATAATCATCTCGAAAAGGCTATTAATTATGATATCAGTTCACCTACAAGCATAAAGTAGCTTTTCCAAGAATATCTCAGGAATTATTTTTAAAAAGAGAAAAGAAAGTACCCCTAACCTCATCTTGCAAATGGAGACCTAAATGTTAGGCTCAAGGCAAAATTCTACCAAGTAAACTTTAGAGTCAAGACCGAAGGTTAGTAAGAACACTAATTCTTGTCTTTAACCCCAACCTGAAAAGATTTTCTAAAAATCACACAAAAAGTCCTCTTCCCCGGTCTTCCTTAAGAACAAACTAGTAGAGTGAGGGCAAGGCTAGTTTAAAGACCTTTCCCAGCTGTACATTTCAAAGCTGATATGCATTGCAAAGAGAAAAGCATGCAAAGCTGCTCTCCTTACCGGAGGTTAAGGCATTGTGCCAGCTCTGTCACTACTATAACCATCTTCCGCAGGTGGAGAGCAGGGAACGCCAGGGTCCCAAGAAGTGATGAAAAGCGATAATCAGAGCTCCTACAAGAATCTTCCCTAAGCACTTTCTTCCGTGACACACTACTTTGTGGCATCTACGCGCTCTTCACGGCTAACCACAATCCTGTCATTTCGGCTCATTCATCCAACAGCTGCTGGAAGAACCGGGCTGAAGCGTGGGCAGGAGGAGGGGGATACCCGTGCGAGCGCTGAGCCGGCAGAGCGGCTGCAGCCCGCGGACTCCTCGGGCCCCGGCTGCTGCGCCGCTGCAGCTGACCGTGCGAAAGCCGCATGTTATTGGGTAGAGATCAGCTTTCCAGGAACAGGCATCAGCTGTGCACGAGCCCGGCAGCATCTCGAGACAAGTGCTAGCCGGTGTTGGTGCAAACCAAAGCTTGCTATGTGCTCAGAAACCGGCCCCAGCTACTGAGCATGCTCGGCTTCTTCCCAGCTGCTGTTATCAGAGCCCCTTAACTGTTGACTTCTGTTGATTTGAGAAAGGGAGAATGAAGGAGTGGGCACGAGGGTGCGATTCGGTGAAGGTAATAACTTAAATTTGCAAATGATCTCTTCCGTATCCCCGCCCCCCTTCCCCATCGCAAAAATAAAATTTAAAAAACAGAGTAAGGATACACTGCTCTGCACTTAAGAAATTTTGTATTGATAGGATGACAGAGATGTTTGAAACCTACCAGTAGCTTTTAGTCTTTAGCTTTCTCCCTGCCCAATTAAGTTGACTCCGGGATCCAGCTTGTGGTGTAAACTGCAAAAGGGTTTAATCCTAACAAATCACTGTTCCTCGAGGATTAAGTACAGAATTGCCTTCTATTTGAAGATCTAGGCAATGTGCCACAAATTAATTATCTCTGTACAATCATAATCTGCCTCCTACTAGACAACAACTTTCTTAAATATTTTATAAAGTAATTGTGCTAGTTTTGAAATTTAAATGTTAACCTATATTATAACATACATCTTGAAATTTAAGTCTTCCAGATGGTAAGCAAAATGCAAGCAAAGAATGCCTGGCTGATTCATGACTGTAAACACAAATCTTTTCTTGGGGGCTTGGTGGATGGCTAGTACCCCATAAATGTTCCTGTGATGATGAGTTGGTGAACGGATGGGTTAGATCATCTGTTAGTGGTGCTTACAGGAAAGCTGAAGTTCTTGAATTTGTTATGGACCCCTATACTAACTCTTGACCTTCTCAGCTATTTTGGGCTGGTCAATTATTTGAAGTTAGAAATACACTATACATTAGGTGTGCAATACGTAAGCAAATGGCCTTTAGGTACTATTTACATTTTATTATTTGTATTATGCCTCCTTTTCTTCTCTTTATTCAGCCCCCTAAGATGCCACTCTCTAAGTTGAGCCTAATTCAGAGCATGCTGTCTCAGCTACTACTGAAACCAGTAACATTAACTCTCTCCATGGTTTGCAGATAACAAAATTATTTCATTTTGAAAAACTTTTACCCAGTCATCTCTGCCAAGTATATGGAGGGTGAATCTGAGAGGCTTTCACAGCTGAAAGGGAGCCTGAAAGCTGGGCCTGTGAGAGCCCACACAGGACACGGGTGAGATGAAGTCAGGTATTGAATCCCTACCAGGTGTCTGTCTGGCCTGGCCCGTGAATCCAGTTCCTTGGGGCAGGAAAGTCCTCTTCTCCCCTTTTTCTCTGCCCCATCCTCTGGCTCTTTTGTTTGTTTTTTTGAGATAGGGCCTTGATCTGTTGCCCAGGCTGGAGTGCAGTGGCAAAAACACAGCTGAGACAAATGCTAGCTAGTGCAGTGTCAACCTCCCGGGCTCAAGCAACCTTCCTACCTCAGCCTCCCAAGTGGCTGGGACTACAGGCACACACCACTATTCTGGGCTGATTTTTTTTTTTTTTTTTTTTGTAAAGAAGGAGTCTCACCATATTGCCCAGGCTGGTCTCAAATTCTTGGGCTCAAGTGATCCTCTCTCCTTGACCTCCCAAAGCACTGGGATTACAGGTGTGAACCACTTACACCTAGCCTTCTTTCTGTCCTTTTAGGACTCAAGTGCTACCTGAGTACCTCCTGACTCCAGAGCAAGCCCACTCTGGCTCCCCTTCCCTGTGCCTTTTCAGTGATACTTTCTTCATTGTCTTCAGTTGAATCATACCCAACCATACCAGCAGCTTTGAATTTCTTAAGGGTAGAGACGATACTGGTTTTTTGGATCTCTATGTATAATTGTACACATACAATTACAACTATAATTGTATAATTGTATACATCTGTGCAGTTACTGGTTTCACATGTTATCAAGATTACATGGAGACACAGGAGGAAGTCCTTCTATTGTAATTACCACTTAGAAAATGGACAGAGTTAGTCTAGGGACATTTCATAAAGGAAGTGATTGCAGGAGGAGAAAGAACTTTTCAGTATAACCAAATCAAAGATTTTATAACTGGAAAGGAAGATGCAGACCTGCTAAGAACAGATAACTAGGGTGGGGCTGTTTTATAGGTTTCAATCCCTATTTCTCTGTCCCGAACAAAAATAGTAACAGAAGTGGGGCGACACAACTGTTCCTCCTATGGGCCCCATGGACTCATTCAAATTCATAGCAGAGATTCCTTATTCTATCTATCTCATTTACCATCTACCATTTCTTTCTTGCTATTTATTATATTGCAATGAACCTGGTTCTCAAGGGTTGCCCAAGGTGTTCTAATCACCAAAGCCAAGAATTTCTCAGTTTTGATGACAAAAATCATAATTATCAGTTATTTGCACCTTATTCTCTGCCAAGCACCACTAAAATCTTTACAACCATCACATTTAATTACCACATGAAGCATTTTTAGCAGCATTTATCACAATCTTACATTTTGAATTTATAGTATATAATAATGTGTTTGCTAACATCCAAACCATACAGGCACACAAACAATAATTGGTAATAGATAAGGACAGAGAATATCATCTTTAGCTGCCGATGAAACCAAGGCTTTGAGAGCCCAAGGTAAGATAGCTAATAGGTGGAACACGGTGTGAATTCCATCCTGTTTGGTACCAAAGTTCAACAGTCCTTAACCAGTCTAAATTATAGCCTCGCTCCACAAGAGCACCTTTTCCAAGAAAATATGGCTAAAGTTGAAGGCAGGGGCCAATTCCAAGTTGACTTGATGCCACTGGGACTCAGAAACCAATACCTCAAAATATAGCACTTCAACATGCTGAACCGAAGAGCCTCAAGGTCTGACCTTTCCCACCCCACCTCTAACCATCTCTCCCAAAGCACAGGATGGATCTGAAGTTCCTTTATCTGTTTAACATCCAGATCCATCAATGAGGATAGTGTTTTTTTTTTTTTTTATTCTCCACCCCTGGTAAGACCAAAAATGTAAACACACCCGAACAGACCCTTCACAAGATAATGTCTGCCTCCCAAGATCATTCAGATTCCAAAGTGAACTATTTACAAGTTAATTTCTGTTCCCAGAGTCATTCCTTCTCCCTCTGATACAGTTTGGCTCTGTGTCCTCATCCAAATCCCCTCTTGAATTATAATCCCCACGTGTCGAGGGAGGGAAGTGATTGGATCATGGGGGCTGTTTTCTTTCCCCCATGCTTTCTCGTGATAGTGAGTTCTCAAAAGATCTGATGGTTTTATAAGCGTCTGGCATTTTTCCTGCTTGCACTTCTCTCCCCTGCCACCATGTGAAGAAGGCCCTCGCTTCTCCTTCATCTTCCACCATGATTGTAAGTTTCCTAAGGCCACCCCAGCCATGTGGAACTGAGAGTCAATTAAGCCTCTTTTCTTTATAAATTACCCAGTCTCAGGGAGTACCTTTACAGCAGTGTCAGAACTAATACACTCTAGTAATCCTATTGCCTCTTAACAGAATTCCTCTTCATCCTGTTCCCATAACCAGTTTTGACAGGGTGGTATATAAGCTTTGAAACCCATTGGACGGTATGTAATCAAGCTGTGGTTCTCCTGTGTACATGTTAATAAATTTTGGATGCCTCTTCTCCAACTAATCTGCCTTCCTTGAGTTGAATTTTTTTTTTTTTTTTAGTGAACCTTCAGGGGCAAAGGGGCTTTCTCTTGGCGCCTACAATGCCAAATCCTGGGCTTAAACTCTGCTATTCTGTCCCACTCCTCTAAAAAATTCTTTCGCCTTTTGAATTCCTTGACATCACACTTTTCTAATTCTATGCCTTTCTTGTTTTTCCAAAAAAGTTAAGGTTTCTTTTCCATTCATTCATTCATCTCATTGTTGCTACTTGTAACAATAGTTATTACTTCTTGTGACTTCTGCATTTCTGTCTAACTAGTCACCCTGTTTTAATTTCTTACTCTTTAATCCTTCTTCCAAAAAAAACCCAAAGTCTCCTCCTAAAATTTCATTTACCATTACAATTGAGAAATAAAAGTAAAATTCTAAGCCATCCAGCTGACTTAATGGACCCCCCTCTCGGCCAAGGGGACCCCAAAGAAACCTTGAAAACTGAGTTTCCAGCCATGATGGGATGGGAGGTCAGACACCTTGTTATATCCTCCCTCACTAACTGCCATTAGGCTTTCATCCATAAGGGTGAAAAAGAAGCCAGCCCTCTCAAAAGACTCCACCACTGATATCAGCCAAATGCCTGGAGCTGCCCTTCGTGGTTTCCACAAAACAACTGACTAGCATGTCTTCCTGATAAGAGACAACCATCTATAGAGTGGTCTGGCCAGTCTACAGAGGATGCACGATGAGGGTTTTGATGTTCTCTGCTTCACCTTTTGACATCAGAGGGCCAGAAACTCTACCCTCAGATCATGCTAATGCTGCCATTTTTTGTAGATGGGACCCATGAAGAGGCATGAAGCTCAATTGGATATGCACATGCTTCTCCTTTCATAAGTATTCGTGACTCCTCCTATGGTTTATTGAATATATTTATACTGAATATATTTGCTCACTCCACCCACTCACTCCACCCAGCATAAATTCCTTTTCCCTTTGCCCCTCCCTCAAGTGTTTGTTTCCAGCTCCTGACCGGAGGCTACACTTCCCAGCCTGTCAGAATGGCCACCTGCAGGCTGCAGCCCTTTATGAAAACTAAAGCTCTCCTTTCTAAATTTACAAACCTCATCATTCTTCAGCTGACACAGTGAACACTGTTGATTGTCTTGAGAGAGTTGGCCTTTCTTCTAATAGATCCCAAATTAAGAGTCTTCATCTGTTCATATCCCCAAACAGTCTGTTTGCTCAAGGAAAAGTTCACTGGTCTGATTCTCATTGATCTAATAGCAATGCCAAACTCTTGCCATTCATTGGTTAAGGAATGGGTATGTAACCCAATTTTAACCGATGAAAAGGCCAGGAAAGTTTGTGGCAGGCTTCAGAAAGCTGCTTCCTTTTTCTTTAGTGGATTTCTGAGATTCCCTCTTATGTCTTATATTTAAACAAGGAAGTGTACAGCCCATAACACTACTAGAAACCATCTTTACACCTTGAAAAGAAGTCAACATTGTACAAAGAGCAGAGATTTAAAAAAAATGGGCAACTGTTGATATCATTAAATTGATCTACCCACCCAAGTGCCTACTTTATCTCTTGATTTATTGGATTGTGAGCCAATAGAATCTGCTTAGAACCACTTGAATTGGGTTTTCTATTTACAGTCAAAAAGCCTCTTGTCTGAGATATGCATTTTTTTCTTTCCTATTCAAAATGCTGAAATGATTAGGAATAAACTAAATTTTGTGGTATAGCATTCGAGAGTTTGTTCCTGGCCCCTTCTGTCTTGGAAACTTTGTCTCCCATTATATTCTGCTATGCACTTGACACTCTGGACATGCTTGGCTGCTTGCTCTCACCATGTCATTTGCTATCCCACAGGCCCCTGCATTTGTCCTGCATTTTCTCCTACTGAAATTCAGCTCTTCAAGATCCAGAGTAAAAGATACTTCCCTCTGAGATAGATTTTCAAAATTAGTATTGCTTCTTTTTATATATTCATACATGTTGCTTGTACTTGTGTGTGTAAATCTGGGTCCTCCAGGAGCCAGAGCAGCCAGGATAGAATTAAACTGCAACAGTGATGTCTGAGGAAATGTGTGGGAGAGAACATGAAGAGAGCCAAGGGAGGCTAGGGGAACTATCAGACTATGATGCAGTGAAGAAGAGAGAAAAGGGAAGGAAGCTGGATGCAGTGTAGTTATCAAGAAAGTTCAGCAAGGGTGGTGGTAAATCCTCAAGCCAGCCTTTCATCAGAGGAGTCTGACTTCTTCCAGAAACAGGCTGCCCTAGTATGGCTGCCACTCTCAGTCGTTGGCTGGGAGCAGCCTACAGGAAGCTTGGTTTCAGTGTAAAAGCTGCGATGCCTGTCATGAGAGGAACTTGTTCACTCCCTGCAGCTTTACACTATCTGCAGCTGGAGGGTAGGAAGGTACTTGCTCATAGCTGCCATACTCTTTATTACTCGTTCAGCTTGTCCTAAATTCTACATGTTATTTACATGAATCTCTTCCCTGCTGTATATAAACTCCTTAAGGGCAGGACCTGGATTCATCTTTTTGTCCCACTGTGTGTTTTCCATAGTATGATTCCAGTAGACTGCTGCTGTGTTACTGAACTGCATTCTGGAATATATTGCCTCAGACCTCTATATTTGCAATTCCTTAAAAAATGAATAGGAATAATACACCCTCTAAAGTCAATGAGAACTTGCTTTCATAAGATGTAAGATATTGTTCCATGATTAATAGTTTTAAAAAGTTTAATTCAGTCATACTCACCTGTCTTCTCCTACAGATCAATGTGTCTCCACAAAGAAGTTTGATTTTGAAATTTCAGCATTGATGAGGTAGTGAAGTAGAGCATTTGCTGATTAATACCCAATTTTTCATAAATTTAATCCCCAAGGCAGGTGGATGATTAAACTTGGAGTTAAATTTATAATGCACTTTAGTTTGGGCTGGAGAAAATTATTTCAGACTGGTATGATACACTCTACTATTTCTTCAACATTCATTTTTAGGCGACATGAAAATGGATCTTTCAGGTACATTTTTTTCAGATAAAAGGAAGATTAATAGTGGTCACTGAGGAATAAAGGAGATTAGAAAAATCTGTGATTATTTAAGGTATAATATGCATTATTAAGCAAGGAGGAAAAGCACGTAAATACAGGTATTTTGGCACTTCGTTATACTTTGTAATGTTCTATGTACTATCAATTTAGGGTCAATCAATTTATCTATGGTTAAGATATAATAAATAGTGCTTGTATCAGTTATGGTCCAATAAGGAGACAGAAACCACATAGTAATTTGAAAAGAGAATGCTTAATATAAAGAATCATTAACTATTTACAGAGAAAATTACAAAAAGGGAATAAAAATAAATTCAAGAATACCCCAAGACTAAGTGAGTTTACCCAAGGAAGGAGGCCCTCTCCAATACTGGGACTCAGAGCTCTTTGGAGTGGTTGCTGTCCCTGGGATGGTGGAGAAGTTCACCGGGTTGCCCAGGCTGGAGCTGGTCCACAATCTGCAGGCTGATACTCACAAGCTGCAAGTCTCCTGCTGAGGTGCTCATGGGCTAAGCTAGTAGGCAGGACACTGCCTTCTGGGATGCTGATGAGATTTTGTGGGGAGCTACCTGCTGGGCTGCTGTTGAACTGGCTGAGAAGAAGCTGGCTGGGTACTGACTGGAATCACCAGAAAACGAGAGTCACCTGCAAGAGGTTTTGTTGAACTCTCTGGGCACCCACAGAACTCACCAGAATCTACCTGCAGCAGTGTGCCACCGAACATACTGATGTGAAACTAGCTGGGGTGACCGTAGAGCTCATCCAGAAGCTGCTGCTAGGAGAATGAGATGCCTGGAGAGCCTGCTAAGATGACTGCAGCCCTCCCCTGGAAACTGCCTTGGGAAGTACTGCTGTATCTCACTCATTACTGGAAAGCCTCCTGGAGCACTTTTGGAACCACTGCAAGACTTCTACAGCGGTGCTGCTGAAACTCCCTGGAAGTGAGCGCCACTGGTTGTCCTGAATGCCAGTCCAGCGCTGCAGAAGCAAGAATGCTGGAATAAAAACACCGGAACCAGGAAGAGACATCCCATCCTCCCGCAGTGTCCCTCTAGCGCCCTCTACTGACAATGCCTAGCATCAAGCCTGCTGGCAAGAGGAATGCTTCAGTGTCAGGCGATAAAAGAATGGATTTGGAGCTGAGAGGTAATAAATTGATAACTGACACAGTCCTTTTGTCAAAATCACAACTTTGTATTAAAATGTTCTCTTTACTCACTTGTCTCTTCCATTAGTAGATGATATGTGTTTCAAAAGTAAGGATACTTTTTATATTTCATGTGTAGCACAGCTCCTGGCACGTATTATGTATTTACCAAACATTTGTGAAAATGTTGTACTGAATACGTAAATATTGCTTCTTGTGCTAAAAGATTCACTTGGTCTGAGAGCACTAGGTCTGTACAAATTTAGATGGCATAAAGGGAAGCTGTTGTTTTCATTGTTTGTACACAGAAGGAAAATGGCAGCAGTGGTGATTGACACATAGCACACCTGTAGAGTCACTATTTTCTAAAAGTGGGATTTTTTTAAGTTACTAGGAATTTCAGTTAGGGTTGACTGATTGGAAATCCTCCACAAATCTCTAGGGGCAAAAAATTCTCCTTTTTTGAGCAGCAGTACATTCTACTCAGAAATGTACTGTGAAAATGAAAAAAGCAGTTATACTAGTAAGCTGAATGATGTCCATTTCACACAAACTTTAATAACATGGAAAAATGAAATAAAATAAAAACTACTGGAATATACAACAAAAGTTTATTGTGCTTAAGTATATATCAACAAGACCCATTCCCTCGACATTTTGATTTAAGGACTGAATTTGTGTTGAAGGTTGAATTACTTGAATGAGTTTGGGAGTTGAAGAATAGAGAGATGAAATTATTTAGTCAATATCAAGCATCAAATAAATGCCTCAAGTAGATAGAATAAGAATAAAAGAGAAAGACAGAGAGATTTATTTTAAGGAATTGGCTCACACAATTGTGGGGGATGACAAGTCTGAATTTTGCAGGGCAGGCTTGCAGGCCAGAGACTCATACCTAATATCTCAGTTTGGAGGCAGAATTCCTTCTCCCTTGGGAGACTTCAGTGCCGTTGTTGTTTTTCTTTGTTTCTTTTTTGAGATAGGGTCTTGCTCTGTGGCCCAGGCTGGAGTGCAATGGCACGATCTTGGCTCACTACAGCCTCAAACCTCCTGGGCCCAAGTGAACCTCCCACCTCAGCCGCCTCGAGTAGCTGGTACCACAGGTGTGTACCACGACACACAGTTAATTTTGCTTATTTTTTGTAGAGATGAGGTCTCACTATGTTGCCCAGGATTGTCTCCAACTCCTGGGCTTGAGTGATCCTTCTTTATTTATTTATTTATTTATTTATTTATTATACTTTAGGTTTTAGGGTACATGTGCACAATGTGCAGGTATGTTACATATGTATCCATGTGCCATGTTGATTTCCTGCACCCATTAACTCGTCATTTAGCATTAGGTATATCTCCTAATGCTGTCCCTCCCCCCTTCCCCCACCCCACAACAGTCCCTGGAATGTGATGTTCCCCTTCCTGTGTCCATGAGTTCTCATTGTTCAATTCCCACCTATGAGTGAGAACATGCGGTGTTTGGTTTTTTGTCCTTGCGATAGTTTACTGAGAATGATGTTTTCCAGTTTCATCCATGTCCCTACAAAGGACACGAACTCATCATTTTTTATGGCTGCATAGTATTCCATGGTGTATATGTGCCACATTTTCTTAATCCAGTCTATCGTTGTTGGACATTTGGGTTGGTTCCAACTCTTTGCTATTGTGAATAGTGCCACAATAAACATATGTGTGCATGTGTCTTTATAGCAGCATGATTTATAGACCTTTGGGTATATACCCAGTAATGGGATGGCTGGGTCAAATGGTATTTCTAGTTCTAGATCCCTGAGGAATCGCCACACTGACTTCCACAATGGTTGAACTAGTTTACAGTCCCACCAACAGTGTAAAAGTGTTCCTATTTCTCCACATCCTCTCCAGCACCTGTTGTTTCCTGCTTTTTTAATGATGGCCATTCTAACTGGTGTGAGATGGTATCTCACTGTGGTTTTGATTTGCATTTCTCTGATGGCCAGTGATGAGGAGCATTTCTTCATGTGTTTTTTGGCTGCATAAATGTCTTCTTTTGAGAAGTGTCTGTTCATGTCCTTTGCCCACTTTTTGATGGGGTTGTTTGTTTTTTTCTTGTAAATTTGCTGGAGTTCATTGTAGATTCTGGATATTAGCCCTTTGTCAGATGAGTAGGTTGCAAAAATTTTCTCCCATTCTGTAGGTTGCCTGTTCACTCTGATGGTGGTTTCTTTTGCTGTGCAGAAGCTCTTTAGTTTAATGAGATCCCATTTGTCAATTTTGGCTTTTGTTGCCATTGCTTTTGGTGTTTTAGACATGAAGTCCTTGCCCACGCCTATGGCCTGAATGGTATTGCCTAGGTTTTCTTGTAGGATTTTAATGGTTTTAGGTCTAACATTTAAGTCTTTAATCCATCTTGAATTAATTTTTGTGTAAGGTGTAAGGAAGGGATCCAGTTTTAGCTTTCTACATATGGCTAGCCAGTTTTCCCAGCACCATTTATTAAATAGGGAATCCTTTCCCCATTTCTTGTTTTTGTCAGGTTTGTCAAAGATCAGATAGTTGTAGCTATGCGGCATCATTTCTGAGGGCTCTGTTCTGTTCCATTGATCTATATCTCTGTTGTGGTACCAGTACCATGCCGTTTTGGTTACTGTAGCCTTGTAATATAGTTTGAAGTCAGGTAGCGTGATGCCTCCAGCTTTGTTCTTTTGGCTTAGGATTGACTTGGCGATGCGGGCTCTTTTTTGGTTTGGCTTAGGATTGACTTGGTGATGCGGGCTCTTTTTTGGTTCCATATGAACTTTAAAGTAGTTTTTTCCAATTCTGTGAAGAAAGTCATTGGTAGCTTGATGGGGATGGCATTGAATCTATAAATTACTTTGGGCAGTATGGACATTTTCATGATATTGATTCTTCCAACCCATGAGCATGGAATGTTCTTCCATTTGTTTGTATCCTCTTTTATTTCATTGAGCAGTGGTTTGTAGTTCTCCTTGAAGAGGTCCTTCACATCCCTTGTAAGTTGGATTCCTAGGTATTTTATTCTCTTTCAAGCAATTGTGAATGGGAGTTCACTCATGATTTGGCTCTCTGTTTGTCTGTGATTGGTGTACAAGAATGCTTGTGATTTTTGTACATTGATTTTGTATCCTGAGACTTTGCTGAAGTTGCTAATCAGCTTAAGGAGATTTTGGGCTGAGACAATGGGATTTTCTAGATATACAATCATGTCATCTGCAAACAGGGACAGTTTGACTTCCTCTTTTCGTAATTGAATACCCTTTATTTCCTTCTCCTGCCTGATTGCTCTGGCCAGAACTTCCAGCACTATGTTGAATAGGAGTGGTGAGAGAGGGCATCCCTGTCTTGTGCCAGTTTTCAGAGGGAATGCTTCCAGTTTTTGCCCATTCAGTATGATATTGTCTGTGGGTTTGTCATAGATAGCTCTTATTATTTTGAGATATGTCCCATCAATACCTAATTTATTGAGAGTTTTTAGCCTGAAGGGTTGTTGAATTTTGTCAAAGGCCTTTTCTGCATCTATTGAGATAATCATGTGGTTTTTGTCTTTGGTTCTGTTTATATGCTGGATTACATTTATTGATTTGCATATGTTGAACCAGCCTTGCATCCCAGGGATGAAGCCCACTTGATCATGGTGGATAAGCTTTTTGATGTGCTGCTGGATTCGGTTTGCCAGTATTTTATTGAGGATTTTTGCATCAATGTTGATCAAGGATATTGGTCTAAAATTCTCTTTTTTGGTTGTGTCTCTGCCTGGCTTTGGTATCAGGACGATGCTGGCTTCATAAAATGTGTTAGGGAGGATTCCCTCTTTTTCTATCGATTGGAATAGTTTCAGAAGGAATGGTACCAGTTCCTTCTTGTACCTCTGGTAGAATTCAGCTGTGAATCCATCAGGTCCTGGACTCTTTTTGGTTGGTAAGCTATTGATTATTGCCACAATTTCAGAACCTGTTATTGGTCTATTCAGAGATTCGACTTCTTCCTGATTTAGTCTTGGGAGGGTGTATTTGTTGAAGAATTTATCCATTTCTTCTAGATTTTCTAGTTTATTTGCATAGAGGTGTTTGTAGTATTCTCTGATGGTAGATTGTATTTCTGTGGGATCAATGGTGATATCCCCTTTTTCATTTTTTATTGCATCTATTTGATTCTTCTCTCTTTTCTTCTTTATTAGTCTTGCTAGCGGTCTATCAATTTTGTTGATCTTCTCAAAAAACCAGCTCCTGGATTCATTAATTTTTTGAAGGGTTTTTTTGTGTCTCTATTTCCTTCAGTTCTGCTCTGATTTTAGTTATTTCTAGCCTTCTGCTAGCTTTTGAATGTGTTTGCTCTTGCTTTTCTAGTTCTTTTAATTGTGATGTTAGGGTGTCAATTTTGGATCTTTCCTACTTTCTCTTCTGGGCATTTAGTGCTATAAATTTCCCTCTACACACTGCTTTGAATGTGTCCCAGAGATTCTGGTATGTTGTGTCTTTGTTCTCGTTGGTTTCAAAGAACATCTTTATTTCTGCCTTCATTTCATTATGTACCCAATAGTCATTCAGGAGCAGGTTGTTCAGTTTCCATGTAGTTGAGCGGTTTTGAGTGGGTTTTTTAATCCTGAGTTCTAGTTTGATTGCACTGTGGTCTGAGAGACAGTTTGTTATAATTTCTGTTCTTTTACATTTGCTGCGGAGAGCTTTACTTCCAACTATGTGGTCAATTTTGGAATAGGTGTGGTGTGGTGCTGAAAAAAATGTATATTCTGTTGATTTGGGGTGGAGAGTTCTGTAGATGTCTATTAGGTCCACTTTGTTTAGAGCTGAGTTCAATTCCTGGATATCCTTGTTAACTTTCTGTCTTGATGATCAGTCTAATGTTGACAGTGGGGTGTTAAAATCTCCCATTATTATTGTGTGGGAGTTTAAGTCCCTTTGTAGGTCACTCAGGACTTGCTTTATGAATCTGGTTGCTCCTGTATTGGGTGCATATATATTTAGGATAGTTAGCTCTTCTTGTTGAATTGATCCCTTTACCATTATGTAATGGCCTTCTTTGTCTCTTTTGATCTTTGTTGGTTTAAAGTCTATTTTATCAGAGACTAGGATTGCAACCCCTGCCTTTTTTTGTTTTCCATTTGCTTGATAGATCTTCCTCCATCCCTTTATTTGGAGTCTATGTGTGTCTCTGCACGTGAGATGGGTTTCCTGAATACAGCACACTGATGGGTCCTGACTCCTTATCCAGTTTGCCAGTCTGTGTCTTTTAATTGGAGCATTTAGCCCATTTACATTTAACGTTAATATTGTTATGTGTGAATCTGATCCTGTCATTATGATGTTAGTTGGTTATTTTGCTCATTAGTTGATGCAGTTTCTTCCTAGCCTCGATGGTCTTTACAATTTGGCATGCTTTTGCAGTGGCTGCTACCGGTTGTTCCTTTCCATGTTTAGTGCTTCCTTCAGGAGCTCTTTTAGGGCATGCCTGGTGGTGACAAAATCTTGAGTGATCCTTCTACTTCGGCTTCCCAAAGTGCTGTTACAGGCGTGAGTCACTGTCCACAGCCAGTGTTTTTTCCTTAAGGCCTTCAACTGATTGGATGAGTCCCACTCACATTGTAGAAAGGTAATCTGTTTTACTCAAAGTCTATGACTGGTTTAAATGTTAATCATATCTAAAAAGAAAAATCTAGATTGATGACTGAATGTCTGGGGACCATAACCTAGCCAAGTTGACACATAAAATTAATCATCACAGCATCTAACTTCATTTACAAAACCACCTTAGCAATGATAACACCAAAAGCTGACAAAGATAATTGAGACAGACAGAAACTATTAGCACAGTGTATTAGTCTGTTCTCACATTGCTATAAAGAACTACCTGAGACTATATAATTTATAAAGAAAAGAGGTTTAATTGACTCACAGTTCTGCAGACTTTACAGGAAGTATGGCTAGAGGTAGGCCTCAGGAAACTTACAATTATGGCGGGAGGCAAAGGGGAAGCAGGCACATCTAACAAGGCTGAAGAAGGAGGAGGAGAGTGAAGGGGGAGGTGCTACACACTTTTAAACACCCAGCTCTCATGAGAACTCACTACCACAAGAACAGCAAGGGGGAAGTCCACCCCCTTGATCCAATCACCTCCCACCAGGCCCCTCCTCCAAAATTGGGGATTACAATTAGACATGAGATTTGGGAAGGGATAAAAATTCAAATCATATCATTCAGAAATCATAAAGGAAATAGTAACATAGAATTTAACAAAGCATTACTGGTATAAAATATTATGACCAAGTGGAGTTCATTGGATGAATGAAAAATTGGGTCAATGTTAGGAAATATGTTTAAACCCCTACATAGAGTGAAAGATTAAACGGAAATTGAACATGTAATTATCATAGCAGAAGCTTAGCAGAACCATTTTTCTGGCCAGAGGAATTGAGAAAAGGGAACTTTAGGAGTCTGAGAATGTGGGGGAATCCCTGAAATGAGAGAGCTGGGCAAGAGAACTCTCTAACTATGCAAAAAAATCTGACACAAGCCCCCACTTATAGCTTATCTCTGCGTGTACAGAACATACCCAAAGAAGCTCAGCAAAGGCTTTGGGAATGGAACTATGATATAAAACAGGGACAAATTCACAGACTGGCCCATGCACAGGGTGGATTCATACAGCATAGCACAGCTTTGAGAAATGAACTGACAGTGGAACCATAGTCTAAGATGGAACTTTTAGTCTGAACATTGACTGATAGCTGACAGCAGTTAACATTCTCCACAGGAGTTTAACAGGACCCAGAGTCTCACAATATAATATTCAAAATGCCTGTGATAAAATACAAATGTATGAACAGTATCACAAAAATCTAACCAATTAGAGTAAATGTTCATCTACAGATGCCGACTCTGAGATGACCAGATGCTAGAATAACTGGACAAAGGCTACTATTCAGGAATCAAATAGACTGAAGTGTTGATGTACTCAACAGAGTGGCTAAATCTCAGTTGCACGTGTTAAGTGAAATAAGCTAGACTAAGAAGGGTACATTCTGTATGATTCCACTTATATGGCATTCCAGAAAAGACAAAACTATAGAGATGGTGATCTGTTAAATCAGTGGGTGTTTACAGTTAGGCATGAGGGGAGGGACAGACTACAATAACAGTCACAGTGGAATCTGGGGGGCAATGAAAAGTTCTGTATCTTGATGATGGTGTGATTACATGACTACCTGCATTTGTCCAAACTCAGAATGTACAGCAAGCCAGGTGTGGCAGCACATGCCTGTAGTCCCAGCTACTTGGGAGACTGAGATGGGAGAATCGCTTGAGCCCAGGTGTTCGAGGTTGCAGTGAGCTGTGATCACACCACTGTACTTGTGGTGACAGAGTGAGACTCTGTCTCTAAGAAATAAAATAATTTTTAAAACTTAGAGTTTATAACAAATAGAGTGAATTTACTTTATGTAAATTTAAAAAGAAATAATAATTTTTTAATTACTCTTTCATGCTTCTGAAGAATGATTGAACTCTATTGATGCATCTCCCATCTTATATATTAACATTGTGGCAGCATTTTCGTATTCCCTTGTTTTTTATAGCTACAAACCAGTCATCACATGTATTATTACTTTATACATTTAATCTTTCATTTTTAAGATTTATCAAGTTGTAAAAAGTTCTTTTCTACTTCTTGCATCTCATTTTTTCCTGAAATTAATGTTCTCCTCTCTGAAGTACCTTTCTTAATAATTCACTCAGCTCCATTTGTAATTTCTCTCATGTTTTGTTTATCTTAATAGCCATTCATTTTGACCTGACATTTGAATGATAGTTTATGTGGGTATAAAATCTGGTTTCTCAGTTATTTTCTCTGAATATTTTGAATATATTATTTTACTGTCTTTTCACTGGTATTGATGCTGTTTATAAGTCATTATTTTACCACGTTGCTTAACATCTTCTCTTTTATATTCAGTCATTTATCTAAGTGTGTATGTAGTTTTGCTATCCTGTTGATTACTTGATTTGACTTATGAATCTTGGGTTCTATCTTTATTAAATTCTGAAAACTCCTATTTTACATCATTTATAAAATTTGCCTCTTTTCAATTTTCTCTAATGTCTTCTTATGTAAAACCAGTTATATGCATGTTGAACTTTCTCATTCTGTCTTTCATGTCTGTTCATTTTTCTCTCACATTATCTATTTTTTATATTGTGTTGCCTTCTGGATCATCTTCTCAGTACAATTTACCAATTCACTAGTTCTATTTATAAATATAATCATATGTTTAATCTATTCAATATTTAAAAAATTCTAGTGACTATAGATTTATTTTCTACAAACCCATTTTTTTTTGTTCTTAAAATTACCTGGTAACTTTCATAGTGATTTATACGTTTCTCATATTCTTGTTTGTTTAGTTTATACTACTTTAATTATTTAAACATAATCATTTTATAGCTTGTGCCTGATAATCTTATTCTTGATGTTATTCTTGGGGTTTAATCATACCTTTTTTTTTCTCTGCTGACTCTTTTTGTGGTGCATTGTTTCCTGTGTGTTTTAGAATTGTAGATTATAAACTTATCTTCCCAGGACTTTATAGTGAGAATCCTATGTGATGTGATTTGACATACCACAGGATTCTAATTAATCCAGGAATAAAATTTATGTTAATGTATACAGTTACCAGACTACAGAGATGATGGAAATTCAAACCTGAAACCTGTGTGATTGGGTTCATGATCATAAATTTATAAGAAATGTTTTTCTTTCTTGATTTTTTTCAACTACAGCCCTGGCTAAGACTAAAAGTTTTCCACATCACCTACCTGTGCTATGGACAGATAATTTTTAGTCTACTCTTCTCTATGTATGTATATAACTTCAATTGCTTATCTTTCTATAGACCCAGTTCCTTACATGCTATCTCAGCATGAAATTATGTTCAGTTAATTTCCAAGCCTCTAGTTTATCGAGATTCACATGCCCCTCTTAGAAGACTGAAGTATCAACTCACACTTAATCTTGTTGTCTACAGTTCTCTTTACATGTTTGTCTTCTGGAGATTTCCCTCACTTTTTTGTTAGGATAGCTATGTGTTTTTAAATTCTATATGCTATCTTTTATCCGTCACTTCTATGTATTTTTATATGAAAGATTTTTAGTTTATGTAGACTGCCCTATTTTCAGAAAACCTTCAACTTCCTTTTTACATTATATTTACATATATTAATTTGCCGACATTTTTATAAACACAAAATATTTGATATTAATTTTGAAGGCATTTTAATGGCTTCAGATCAGGACAAAAATTACATAACATGGCCAATAAATGGTTCATGTTAAAAGACTAAAAGCCTAATCACAGGTTAATAAAAAATGTAGTCATCTAGAATTTTTACAACCAATTTGAAGAAAACACTGAATACAGAAATGGTCAATGGGATAATTGCATAAATAACTTTTCTTGGGATAATTGTGTAAGTAACTCTTCTTCGCGGGCAAAATCTCTTACTAATAGATCCTAATTCTAGCAAGAAAATTGACATAGAATTTTGAACATCTAGTGTACAAATTGATGGTTTTGGATGTTTGCTGTTCATCAATTCTTAGAGACATAAAAGTGATTTAGCGTAATGTTAGCAGGCCTGCACGGAAATGAGTAAATGCTTTTATGGCTGATAGTAATATAAATTGGTGCCATTTTTCTAAAAAGCAAAAGGGCAGTTTGTAACAAGATCTTGAAAATATATTTGTATCATTTGACAAAAAGAATTCTACTTTTGTGTATACAGCTTTACTTTTTATTCATCTGTTTTTTTCTTCCTTTGTTCATTGACCAACGGTATTTAGGGAGCTGTTTGTATGCCAAGCATTATGATTATTCTGTGGATAAAAACATAATTCAGACATGCTTCTTTCGTTGAGAAACCACAGACCTAATTGTGTAACTCACTTCTCCTCCTTCTTTCACACTGCCACCCTGTTCCCCAAAGACATGCATTATCTACAAGTATATGTTAAAACTTGATAGTTTATTATGGCCATTATATTTCACATAAGCTCCTTCAATATTAATACAAAGCAATATAATGGTAACATGAATAGTGAATATGTCAGTCTACTTCTTCTATGAGGGAGTAATACAGTCCACAATTAACCTCTAGCCATAGATATCTAAATAATGGAACACTATAAAGAAAAAATATCTTTTATTATTTATTTTTAATTTAAACATATATATTCATTGAGTATAACATGATGTTTTGAATATGTATACTTTGTGGAATGGCTAAATCAAACTAATTAACAAACTGTCATTTTTTTTTTTTTTATGGTGAGAACACTTTAAGTCTACTCCCTTAGCAATTTTCAAGAATGTAATACATTGTTATTAACTATAGTCACTACAATGGACAATAGGGGAAAAACTATTTTTCAACATTGGAGAACATGCCACACAGGACTGTGAATTCTGAAGTGAGAATATTGATATTAGACCTCCCATCACCTACACTTTCTGCCCAGAGGCAATTCTTTATAGTGTAGATAGGAAAACCTAAACAGTCTGACAATTATTCTGAGTTGAATAGACCAAGGTTGAAGGTATAAAAAGATTAACCAACTAGAATTCATGGGGCAGATTACCCAAAAATCACAGGTACATGGATAAAATGTCCAGAAATCTAAGTATGGAACCCTTGACTTTTTACCTAAATATCAAAGTGTTTTTACATAGAGTGAATACTCCATAAGCCCAGACAAAAACAGCTTTCAAGAAATGAATAATTACTTACGACTTGTAAAACAAAATTTCCAGAGTTCACAGAGCCAGGAATAAAGTACTCACAATCCAAGTAGAGAGATCTCATTGAAGACATGAGGCTTGAAGGAGCTTCATTTCAAACTTACAATAATGACTACTCTAGACACAACTTAAAAGAGCTTAAATGGCCAGGTGTGGTGGCTCATGCCTGTAATCCCAGCACTTCGGGAGGCTGAGGCGGGCAGATTACCCGAGGTTGGGAGTTCGAGACCAGCCTGACCAACATGGAGCTTATAGGCGTGAGCCACCGAGCCCGAGATTGTGCCATTGCACTCCAGCCTGGGCAACAAGAGAGAAACTCCGTCTAAAAAAAAAAAAAAAAAAAGAAAAGCTTAAAAACAAATCTCAAAGGCAATATGCTAATCAAAAGAAACTTGATTGCTTTCCAGAAAATAACTAGAGTATTTTAAAATACAAAATCCAGCAGTCGACAACGTAAAATTCACAACATTTAGCATCCCATCAAAGCTCACTAGATATGAAGAAGGGAAATGTAACTCACAATCATGAGAAAAAAATCAGTTACAAAAGAAATGACAGATGATGAAATTTGCAGAAAATGATGTTAAAATATCTATTATAAATATGGTACATATGCTCAAATATATGAAAGATAGTAGAATCATGATGAGGAGAGAAATTGAAAGTGTAAAAAAATGGAATGTAGCTCCTAAAGATGAAAAACACAAAATCTGAAATGAAAAAGACACTAGAGGGGATGAACAGTATATTAGACTCTGCAAAAATAAAAGATTAGTGAACTTGAAAACCTAGCGACAGAATCTATTCAAAATAAAGTACAGAGACAAAAGACAGAAAATAGTAAACAGAGCAGAGTAACATGTGGAACAGTATGAATCAGGCTAAACACGTAATTAGAGTCCCAGAAAGAAGAAAGCAGACAGAAAAACAAAATCACTAAAAATGTAATTTAAATGCAGGGGAAAAATTATACTACTAACTAGAATCTTTACTCAGTGAAAATAGGTTTCAAAAATGGAGGTCATTCTTCCACAGTTCAGGTCTCTGAAAAACTTCCATCTCCCACTGAAAGTTGTAGTCTAAGAGTGAAGCCATCACATGCAAGGACTTCAGGGCTAACTGTAAAGTCAGTCTGAACACTTGCATTAGTTGATCTTATTTATTATCACAAGCCTGAAAACACACAGCTCTAGAAAAGGTGGCCTCCCCATGCATATATATAATTTTTAAAAAGGAGAAGGCACTTTGTGAGGCTGAAGCAGGAGGATCACTTGAAGCCAGGAGTTCAAGACCAGCCTGGACAATAAAGCAAGACTCTGTCTCTACAGAAATAAAAATTAAAAATAAAAAAAGAGGGCAATAAAAAAGGGAACAATCAGCACAAAGTGGGCTGAAACGTGCAACAAAAATCAGCACAATGAAAACGATGAATAACGAGCCCTAGAATTCAAAGAGATGGGGTACCAGTTTTCATTACATTCTGAACAACACACTACAAATAAACTATTTTTAAAAATAAAAGTGAAGGAAAAAGAAAAAGAATGGCAACCCATTGATTGAGCCCTTCATTTTCTCTTACAATTGTTTTTGATACATAATAGTTGCATGTATTTATGGGGTACATGTGACAGTTTGATACATAGATACAACGTGTAATGTTCAGATTGGAGTGAGATATCCATCACCTCAAACATTTATCATTTCTTTGTGTTGGGAACATTTCCAATCTTCTCTTTGAGCTATTTTGAAATATACAATGAATAATTATTAACTATAGTAACCCTATTATACTATCGAACACTACAACTTAATCCTTCTGTCTAACTGTATTTTTGTATCCATTAACCAATCCCCATATGTTCTTGATAAAGTTCAATCAAATCTTTTGTGAACACACATTCTCAGGTCTTTTGGGATATGATTATCAGCAATTCTCTGACCTTCAAAGAGAAATCTGAGTGAATTCACTGGAACTCCCAACGTTGGCAGTATACTTCTCTGAGTTTCCTGAGATGTGTTGCCATTTCCACTTTGAAGTGAATCTTAACAGCTATCTGACTTTAATGTATTCTCCTTCCTTCTTATTCCCCGACTCCTCGGTTAAAGAATTTGTCTCCTGGTCAGACAAAGTGATGGTGGCTTCACTCAGTGGTCTCCTCTGAACAGTAGGTATCAGCCTAGGATACGCAGAACCTTGCTCCAGGGTTTACAAATCCACCTCTCTTCCTCACAGCGCAATCAGGAAAACATGCTTTTTAGGTGGGCACCAAGACCCAACCTAAGCTAATGAATCTCTTTGTGCTGGGTGTTTGAATCTGCTGTGGAGATACAATAGGTAGGAAAGGAAGTAGAGTGAGTCATTTCAGATATAGGTGTGCATGAGTTTCCACTCAAATGTACTACTGGTGCCTATTCCCAGGAGTATGTAGGCTCTCTTCATCGGGTACTTTCCAGGTATGTTCCTCTTGTAGTCTAAAAACGTGCCAATTTCCAAAATAAAAAAGGTGAGAATGGGGTAGCCCCTTAACTAAAAATCAGATAACACTATTTGTTAAAAATCTAAAATGTAAAACAGGCCATATACACAATCTGTAATTATAACAACTCTACAAAGTTTATATTATGATCTTCCTTGCGGCAGAATGCAAATACTTCATCCCTTCTGCACCAAGAGTCTCATTATTCTCTCTCCCTCTCTCCCTATCTGACTTGATATTCATTCTATGATTTTGTCCCTGTGTCTCTCAGTTACATGTCTCCTGACTCAGAAGTATGGCACATCTTTATATTTTGTCTTGTATTTTGTCTTGGCTTATTCATAGATACTCCTTAATATTGCCCCTCCCAGGTCAGACTACCCCTTGGCTATATTTTTTTCTGACTGCAAGACGCATTTGTTCATTCAATAAATATCCATTAAGCCCCCACAGAATTCTAACTCAGCAGTGAGAAAAGTAGGTCTATGGACAGTACAGTGCTTATAACATTTCAGAATGAGTGCTTCTCCTCTGACCAAGGCCAAAGCCTATTAGTGAGCTTGATTAACTCCTTCACCTTAAGTCAGCAAGAAAAGATGTAGCAGAATAGCATAAGTGAGGCAGATGACTTCAGCGACAGCTGATCTGAGCACATGCTTTGGTTAAATTCTAACTTTATAAATATTTATTGAGCATCTAGGCAGAAGCCGGGAATGGGAGTATGGTGGTGAATAAGGTAGACAAGATCTAGAACTTACTGGAACATACACTTTAGTAAGACACATGGACATTGAATTAGTGCGTGATGAAAATCTTGTAAGTTGAAATGAAGGGCACTTAGCCTAGTGAGGAGTGAGGGAAGACGATTCCAGGCAGAGGAAATAAAACTCACAATGACTCAGAATTAAGAAAGAGCTTGGAATACTGGGTGAACTGAGGGTGGATGGAGGTGGTGGTCTGGAACAGGGATAATGGGTGGGGGGGTGGTAAACAGGTGGAAAGGTAAGCTTGATACTGAACTGGGAGCCTCTGGGGTCTTGTTAAGAATTTATCTTGAAAAACAAGGGAATCTTTAAAGAATTTAAATAATTTTAAGCAGGTGAGTAACATGATTAGATTTACATTCCTAACCAACACAGTGGATAAAATAAGCAGAATAGGGGACTTTGGTTCAAATATGGCAGATGGAACATGTACACCTCTAGCTGCTCCCCCAGTCCTTTCTAAAATAACAGTAAAGGTATTTTTTAAGAAAGCAGAAACCCTAAATGACAAGGAGAAGAGTAAAACTGATCCCATCAATAAGATTTTGGAAGCTGGAGAGCAGATGGCCAAGTGGTGAAGGATTTAATAGGCCCAAGAAAACCAAACCAACAGTGGAAAAGCAGAGAACCAACCTGATTTATACAATAGAATCCCCCAAAGCTTAGCAGCTGGTGCCACCAGCTGCTTCTAAATGTAGACGTGACAGGGACCAAGGAAGGCACCCGAGTCAGGAGCATTGGTCTAACGTCTGTTTAAGAAGCAGTCAATCTCTGTTCCACGTAGCTGGGCTACTGTGTTTCACTCATCCTGGGGAAAGACTGAAGGCTTATTCTCTGGAAAGGAGGTTTCTGGACTAGAGGACACCCAAGCATGGCCAAGAAGGAGGAGTAAGATAGATGTTGTCAACAGACCGGTACTGAGACCTGGCAACTTAATTCTCCACTCCTAGACAGCTAAAAGGCAAGCTTTTGTTCATAAGGCAAGAAATGTGGAATGATCTCCTTTAAAGAACCTTTTCAGCTCAGGGGAAATGTCCTAAAAATACTAACATCAGAGGCTCCACAGCTGCTGTTATTGCAAATGATTTTATTGTTATAAAAGTATTTAGTGAGATTTTATTTTCCCCAAATAGATTCCTTTAAATAATGTTATATTAAAATTTATATTAATAATTATAATTTAGTTTGCATTTTAACATTTATGTCATTTTGAATATTTTAGAATATAACTTTTTTGAAAATAAACAAAATTTTAATTTACATATTTCATGAAAATACAGTCATTTCATATTCAATGAAGTTAAGCTCACTTTAAATATAATTGCATTTTATTTCTTAATCCTTTAGTAAGAATGAGTTTAAATAGAGAAATAGAAAATATAAAATTAGAGCTCAGGGGAAAACTAAAAAGCATAAGGAAATAAGAAATGTTCAATGGGGCAGTCTGCTTAAGTTATTAAAAACTGGAAAGAACAAAAATAAGATTTATATTGAGCACGACCCACATAAAAATGGTAAACCGGCCTGGGCATGGTGAGTCACACTTTTGTAAACAGGGCCTGGGCGTGGTGAGTCACACTTGTAATCCCAGCACTTTGGGAGGCTGAGGCAGGAGGATCTCTTGAGCTCAGGAGTTCCAGACCAGCCTGGGCAACAAAGTGAGACCTTGCCTCTAGAAAAAAATTTTAAAAAATTAGCTGGGCATGATGATGCAAGCCTGTGGTCCCAGCTACTTGGGAGGCTGAGACAGGAGGATCGCTTGGGCTTAGTAGGTCAAGGCTGCAGTGAGCTGTGATTATGCCACTGCACTCCAGCCTGGATGACAGAGTTAGACCCTGTCTCAAAAAAACCCCACAGAATTGTAAACAAGATATTACATATTCTTTATTGTAATACATAAAGATTTAATTACTGACCAAATAATGAAAATGAAAAAAATTATTTTTATCAAGTCCACAACTTAAAGAAGTCAAATGAAATCCCTGCAATATTATATAAATAAAGATTTAATGAAGATATTACTGTAAGAGATGGTCAAAATCGCAACATAAGTGATAGACATATGCTGAAAATAAAATAAAAATTATGTTATAACTATGTTTAAACTTTGTACAATTATTGTTTCACTCCCAAATGTACTTACAGTGGCTTTTTCTTTTTTTTGGGACAGGGTCTCACTCTGCCCATGCTGGATTGCAGTGGCACAATCACAGCTCACTGCAGCCTCAACCCCCTCAAGGCTCAAGTGACCCTCCCACTTCAGCCTACCGACTAGCCGGGACTACAGGCACATGCCACTACGCCCAGCTAATTTAGTTTATTTTTTGTAGTGACAGGTCTTACTATATTGCCCAAGCTGGTCTCGAACTCCTGGACTCAGGCAATCCTCCAGCCTCATCCTCCCAAAGTGCTGGGATTACAGGCATGAGCCACTGCACCTGGCCACATATTGTGACTTTTATTGACAATTTCATTTACTATTCCTCAGGTAAGCAGCTTCACCAAATGTAAATTAATTAAAAAGTCTAAGAACTACACTGACCTAATTTGACATTAATATTAATAGAATACAAATCATGAGAAAATCCTAATTTTAACATAAGCAGTATTTTTAAATTTTTAAGTGTTTAGTTATTAGATGGCCTTTTGGCATCTGTTTATACTCTCTCACAGACCATCAAGTAGTTAGCAATGGACTTGAGACTGGTCAACAGTTGCTAAATCAGAACCCATCAACTTAACCAGGTGTGGACTCATTAACTTAACCGGAGGATACTGTAGACCTGATAACCACCCTTAATACTTCACTGGGATCATTTGGCAAGCAATAATGCAAGCAAATTAACCTGAAGAGATTCAGCTAGGGTGAAAGAAATCAGAAAGTACGCATGAAAGGAAGATGGTCTCTAAATCACTGGTTCACATCAGAATCACCTTCACGAAACATTGAATAGAGTAGACAGGGCTAATAAAATTTTTCACCCGGAAAAGGTTTGGCCAAATAGTTTCCAGACTATTTGCAAAACTGGAGTGGTAATGAGTTGCTTGTTTACTTTTGTTATTATTTTTTTCTTAAAAAATAGTGATTCTAATGTGTGGCAGCAATTGCAATAAAGTACTCTAGATGTGACTTAGTGGCATCATCTTCTCATTGAAAAAATACTCCAACCTCATCTTATCTGCAATGGAAATAGAGTGTTTCTTTAGTGCATATAATGAAAAAAATTACAACTGTCAGAAATGATAGCCTAGACTACTTGTAGAAAGCTTCCCTTAAAGCTGTAAATCACCAGTGTTAGCACAATTGAGTAAATTTCCTTTTTGTTCCTTTTTTATTCTTCTCCCTGTCTATATTTCCACCTCTCTTTATTTCTTTAATTGTCCACCTTGTGTTTCCCCATGTTGACATTTTGAGTAACGCTTCTCATTAAAAATTTAAAAATATTTTCACATTTTTGAACATATGAAGCATCAAAAATATGTGGCCTTTGTGATATAATTCTTTAGATTTGTGACAGATTTGGGAAGAAGATATTTTTAGTTTTGACATTTGAGAAAGTTTTTACCTGTATTAAAACATATGTTATAGTCTTCATTAGAATTCCTATTTGAACACAAAAAAAATCAGCAAGAAAACACAAATAGCAGCAACAGTGAAGAGCACTGGCTTAGGTCAAACAGACTTCAATTTAATCTGAGCTTCCCCTTTGCCAGCTGTGGGACATAAAACAACTGGCTTAACCTTCACTCGTCTAAATGTCCTCATCTGCCAAATGGGTGTAATAGTAGCTCCTATCTCCTAGAGATGTGAGAATAAAATAATCTGTGTGAAATCCTTGGAATTGTGTGAGGCACACAGACAAGCTTGTGGACGTTATTATTCATCCCACTGTTATTATTCATTATTTTTAACTGACTCTGATTTACTTTTATAAAATAAAATAATAAATGCGTGATATGGTTTGGCTGTGTCCCCACCCAAATATCATGTTGAATTATAGCTCCTATAAATCCCATGTGCTGTGGGAGGGACCCGCTTGGAGATAATTGAATCATGAGGGCAGTTTCCCCCATACTCTTTGTGGTAGTGAGTAAGTCTCACAAGATCTGATGATTTTATAAGGGGTTTCCCCTTTTGCTTGGCTCTCATTCTCTCTTGCCTGCCATCATGTAAGATGTGCCTTTGTTCTTCCCTCACCTTCTGCCATGACTGTGAGACCTCCCCAGCCATGTGGAACTGTGAGTCCATTCAACTTCTTTTTCTTTATAAATTACCCAGTCTTGGATATGTCTTTATCAGCAGTGTGAAAACAGACTAATACAATGCCCACAATAGAAAAATGTAGATTGTAGAAAAGCACAAAATAAAGAGTCTTCTTCTGACTGCTACCACCCACCTCTCTGTTAATGGCTTCTTATGTATCGTCTCTCAAATTATTTTAGGAACCAGCTTATATATGATCCTTTCTGAAGCTTCATGCAGAGCAATCAGACCTTGCCCTCTGTTTGCACTTTTGTCACTTAACATTTTATCTTGAATGGCTTTCTCTATCCACACATCTACATCACTCTCATTCTTTATAATAGCTGTACCATATTCCATTGTATACACGTACTACAATTTATATAAACATTCTTTTGCAGTTTTTTTTTTTTTTGCAATATGTCTGTTAGGAAATGTCCTAGTATAGTAGAATTTCTGAATTAAACTATGTGTATTTTCTACTTTGGTTTATTTTGCTGAATTACCCTCCCAAAAAGTTTGTATTAATTTACCTCAGTGGTATTTAATGCATTTGGGTATGGCTCTGAAAATATATATGTAAATAATCTGTTTGAAGTAGATTTTTAAATTAAATTCACTAGGGATATGATTTGCTTTAGCAGGCTTCATGACCCTTTGTGATAAGTTTTGAAAGATGTAGATTCTTATTTTTCTGATGATGTGCATTCAAGAAAGTGCTCAGGTGTACACATTTTTAGAGGAAGCATGTCTTTGGGAGAGTGAACAATGGCCAGCCAATAATGTTCACAACCCAATCCTTTGATTTCAGCCCAGTGAAACTCACACCACCAGACTTCTGACCTCCAGAGCTAAGATTATAAATGTGTGTTGTTTTAAGTCACTAAGGTTATGGTAATTTGCTACAGCAGCAGTAGGAGACAAACCATTCATGTATCCCAGATGAAGATTCAGCTGTGTGGGCACATGCCCTCTGTAAGAATGTATGAGAGCACAGCTTTAGAAAACCAAAAGCTGGCCAGGTGCAGTGGCTCATGCCTGTAATCCCAGTACTTTGGGAAGCTGAGGCAGGAGGATCACTTGAGGCCAGGAGTTTGAGACCAGCCAGGCCAATATGGCAAAACCCCATCTCTACCAAAAATACAAAAATTAGCTGGGCACGGAGGTGCATGACTGTAATCCCAGTTACTCAGGCAGCTGTGGCAGGAGAATCACTTGAACCTAGGAGGTGCAGTGAAACAAGTTGATGCCACTGCACTCCAGCCTGGGTGACTGAGGTAGACTCTATCTCAAAAAAACAAACAACAAAATCCAGAAAACCAAAAACCTTTAGTACACAAAGTAGAAAAACATTGAACCAGTCACATTTGGAGCAATACAACGGACCTGGAGGTCAGGATACTAAGCAAAATAAGCCAGACATAGAAAGACAAATACTGTATGATTTCAATTATATGCAGAATCTAAAATAGACAAACTCACAGAAGCAGAGACTGGGTGGTTCCCAGGGGCTGAAGGCAAGAAGGGGTAAATGGGGAGGTGTTGGTCAAATTGTACAAAGTTTCAGCTATGCAAGATAGATAAGTTCTGGAGCTCTTCTGTACAAGATAGGGTCTATGATTGACAATATTACATGGTATACTTAAAAATGTTCTAGGAGGAGAGATCTCACATTAAATTCTGTTACCACAAAAGGAACAACAAACTAACAAAAAGTAAAACGAACAGGAGGAAATTTTGTAGGCAGTAAATAAGTTTGTTGCATTGATTATTGGTAATGGTTTCAGGGGCATATCCTTATCTCCAAACACATCAAGTTATATACATTAAAAATCTACAACTTTTTGCCTGTAATCCCAGTTACTGAGGAAGCTGAGGCAGTAGGATCACTTGAGCCCAAGAGTTCAAGGCTGCAGTAAGCTATGATAGCGCCACTGCGCTCCAGCCTGGCAATAAAGAAAGACTGTCTCCAAAAGAAAAAAAAAATTTACAACTTTTTGTTATGTCAATCATACATCAATAAAGTGGTTCAGAAAGTGTTGAGCAGGCCACTCCACCTCTCCATCCTCCACTGCCCTAGACTCCAAGTGTCTCCATGGAGCACCCAGTGTTCCAAGAAGCAGATTGAAAACTATTCCTTCAGTAAATGAAACAAGCTTTCCTTTAAAATTTGGGCATATATTCATAAATCTGATCTTAAAAACAAACATTTATTTCACTTGGTAAGTTTGTTTTTGTTTTTTGAGACAGTCTCGTTCTGTCACCAAGGCTGGAGTGCAGCAGCAAAATCATAACTCACTGCAGCCTGGATCTCCTGGGCTCAGGTGACCCTCCCACCTTAGCCTCCTGAGTAGCTGCAACTGTGGGTGCATGCCACCACACTTGTCTAATTTTTTATATATGTATATTTTTTAGTAGAGATGAGGTCTTGCTATGTTGTCCAGGCTGGTTTCAAACTCCCAGGCTCAAGCAATTCTCTTGCCTCAGCCTCCCAAAGTACTGGGATTACAGGCATGAGCCACCATGCCCAGCCTTGGTAGGTATCTTTTTTTTTTTTTTAACTTGGTAAGTACTATTTTTTTTTTTTTCTATTTTCAGGGACGCTATAGTATGCTAGGCTCTGTGACACAGCAGTATACAAGACACACTTACTCTCCCTCCCACAACCCCCGCACCCCCCCCACCCCGCCCCCCAGCACAGGTTAAAGTGCAGTAAGGAATGTAGCCAATTCCAATGTAACATGACAAATGTTTTGATTGATAGGGAAAGAGTAGGGAGCTGTGTGGATGAACAGAAGGGGTACTGTCCATGGTCTCATATGAGGAGCAGGTTAACAGAGATCTTCCTGAAGATGTCCAAGCTGAGAACAAGCAGAGTGACCCAGCCTAGAATGACCCAGTGCAGGCATAGAGGAAGGGACTGGGTAAAAGAAAGAGGGTGGAATGCAGATAATTATTCCTACTGAAAGAACAGCATTTCCAGAGACTTAAAAGTGAGAGTCGGGTAAATTTGGAAAACCAGAAGTAGTTTGGCATGGCTGAAGCACAGAATGCCATGGAAAGATGGAAGAAAGTGAGGCTGAAGCTTCTGAGGGGCCTTGCTGTTTCTATAAAGGTACTTCCGGTTTATCATCTTGTCCAGGCAGCCCTGTAGGTCTGGGGTGGAGCCTCCTTTGCATTTTGAAGAATTACTCTGGCCAGAATGAGGAGGACAGGTGACAAGGAGCAGTACCGGAGGCGGGACAAGCAGTGAGGGGGCTACTGCAGGAATCAAAGCTCATCTCGGTGGATCTAGACCCAAGAGAATGACCGGAAGAGATGTTTAGGTCACATGCTTGGCAGGACCTGGTGATGAGTGGATATATAGAGAATGTGGCAGGAAGAGAGAAATTCAAAAAAGACACCCAGATTCTTGTCAGGTAACCTAGGAAGCTTCTATCCTAGAAGCTGAGTTTGAGAACTTGGAGGAGGGTATTCTCTCATAGAGGTCTAGTAAATCGATGCATAAATAGATCTGAAGGCCCAGAAATTAATTTGGGATGGAGCTAGAGACTTACGAATTACAATTCATTCCTGTTATACTTGTTACAAGCATAACAAGCGTAATGTAACAAGTTATGCCTGGTAAGTGTTGAGCAAAGCATGGTGGCTCATGCCTATAATCTCAGTACTTTGGGAGGCCAAGGAAGGAAGATCACTTAAGCCCAGGGGTTTGAGACCATCATGGGCAACATAGTGAGACCCCATATCTACCAAAAAAAATTAGCCGCTGTGGTGGTGCACACCTGCGGTCCCAGCTACTGGGAAAGCTGAGGCAGGAGGCTCACTTGAGCCCAGGAAGTTGAGGTTGCAATGAGCCATGATCATGCCACTGTACTCCAGCCTGGGTGACAGAGCAACACCCTGTCTCAAAACAACAACAACAAAAGCAAAGACAGTGAATTAAATTACCTAGGGAGAGGGTGTAGAATGGGAAGAGAGTTTAGGACAGAATTCTGGGGAAACCAAAGAATAAAGGACTAAAGGAAGAGAAGCCACCGTGAGGCTGAAGAGAAGCAGCTGCCAGGGAGGAGGAGGAAAGGCAGTCAAGTGTGAGGAAGTGGTTAGCAGAGCCAGATGCGGTGCTGTGGAGGGTTAAATATGATGATCACAGAAGATGTCTCTTGAATGTAGTACTGAGGGAGGTCTTGGTCTTCACTCAAATAGTTCCAATAGTGTGATGGGGGCAGAAGGGTGACCACAAGATTTGAAAGTGACTGGGAGCTGAGATCTGGTGATCAGGGAATGCAATTCAGAGCACAGGTGGAAGCACTAACCTCAAATGAGGGAAGGGAAACACTCAACTGTAAGAGAAGGAAAAGATGGGTGCATTTATATTTCCATTAAGACGAGATTTTGGCAAGAATTCAAATATTAGGGAATGACCCTCTGATATCCAAATTATAAGAAAGTGCAATTTGCATTCTTTTTTATTTTTATTTTGTTGAGATGGGGTCTCACTCTCTCGTCCAGACTGGAGTACAGTGGTGCGATCTCAGCTCACTGCAACCTCCACCTCCCAGGCTCAAGCAATCCTTCCACCTCAGCCTCCTGATTAGCTGGGATGACAGGTGCATGCCACCACGCCTGGCTAATTTTTTGTATTTTTGGTAAAGATGGGTTTTTGCCATGTTGCCCAGGCTGGAGCAATTCGAATTTTTGAGTTGTCTTATAGAGAAAGGACCAACAAAGATTAATTTTGGCTTTACCTAAGGAGGAACTTGTTAATAATTATAGCTACTAAAAATGGAATGCTTATGTTAGTAAATTGCGAGTTCCCTGTCACTGGTATGACTGAAACAGAGGCAGTAGCTTCTTTAAGAAAGAGTAAAGAGTAAAATGGGGATGGCAGGTTGGGGGTTGGAAAACAGGATTAACCACATGCTTTCTAATGTCCCTTTCTGTCTTTGACATTCAACCCTGCAAACTACAGCAAGCATGTTATGTATTGAGTCTCATCCCTCCTGATTCCTTTTGGCTGGTGGTTAACATTTCATCCTGCAGATCCAGCCTTCAGATCCAGAAGCAGTCCCAAATATTTCAGATGTAAAAACTGCATAGTCTCCAGGATGGGGACTGGAATTAGGCCTCTGACCTATGCTTAGTTTCCAGAGTGTCCAAGTTGAGCCTTGGGACTCCCTGGATGCCCGCAACACTGCAGCTTTCCTCCAAATCACCACAAGTGCCCATTCCAAGTGGCGTTGTCTCACTTATTGTTGAGCACCTGCTGTGTTCCAGATGCTGTGCTAAATGCTAAATATATGATGATGAAAGCACATTCCATGAGGACACGATTTTTGTCTAAAAGCAGTTCACTGATGTATCCCCAGCACCTAAAATGGTGCCTGGTACAATGCAAGTCTTGATAAGTATTTTTTCAATGAATGCCACAGACTGTCTTCTCGAATCCAGTGTACAAGACAAGCATATATACTGATAACTGCAGTATAATATGGCAAGTACTGTTATGGAAGCTCATAGGAAGCACAGAAGGGGAATACTTCCTTAGCCTGGGGATTTTTTTTTTTTTTTTTGGTATTTTGGTTCCCAACTAGCATTGGAGCACAAGCCTGAATCAAAATCTGCCTGCTGACTTGCCAGCCTTTGGCACAATTGTCTACCTGTAAAGCAGAACCACGTCACTCTACCCTAAACCAGTAGCTTCAGTCAAGGCACCCCTCCGCCATTGAGACACTGCCACCATCATGACCACGAGTGGATATTGCTCCTGACCAGAGGTAGGCACTCATACCTACCAGGTCAGATCACACCTACCGGGTCAGAGTCCTTAGAGAGATGAATGCCAGTCTCACTTGCAACATATTAGACATTGTATCTTGGACAGCTGGCCAAGCTCTTAGAGGGCAAGGCACATTGCCAGGAAAATGCCTCTAGCAGCAGCCACATTCCTACCCCTGTGCTGCCTACCTTAGAGTCCCAGTATGATTCACAGGATGTTCAAACAAGTTCTCTAGGAATTAACAATCCAGCCTCTAGCCCAGCTCATTTGCTTTCCAGCATGTGTTACTAGGAACACTGAAGTGTCATCATAAAGAGAGAGGGACATGGTGGAATGAGCATGAGCTTGAGACCCAGACAGCTTCTTTGCCTCCTTTGTATGACTTTGGGCAAGTCACCTTAATTCTCTGGTTCCCCATCTCTCCCTTCTTTTTTATTTTTTTTCCCTATTTTGATATATCAAGCGTACAGAAAAGTTGCAAGAATAGTAAAAAGAATTCCCAGAAACCCTTCATCCAGATTCCCAAAACAGCAACTGTTTCTGCAATTGCTTCATCCTTTCCTCAGTCGCTATCTGTGGGTGCTTGTGTGCACATATACCATGCATCTCAATTTTTTTCTGAACCACTTAAGAATAAGTTGCAGACACCCTCTTTCCCCTACATACTTCAATATGTATTTCTAAAAACAGGGAATTCCTCAAGTAACCAGAGTACAGTTTTCAAAATAGAAAATTAACATTGAAACAAATACTATTATTTAATCTACAGACCTGTTAAGGTTTTGTCAATGTTTCAAAAGTGTCCCTTATAGCAAAAGAAAATCCCAGATCATGCATTTCATTCAGTTGTCATGCTCTTTTTTTTTTTTTTCCACTCTTCTGCTGAAAGAGAAAGTTGTCATGTTTTTAAAGATTCCTTTAATCTGGAACATTTTCTGAGTCTTTCTTTGAATTTCATGATATTGGCATTTTTATAAAGTATAGCACAGTGATTTTGTAGAATGCCTCCAAGTTTGGGTTTGTCTGATGTACCCTCAAGAATAGATTCAGAGGCTGGGCGCGGTGGCTCATGCCTGTAATCCCAGCACTTTGGGAGGCCACGGCAGGTGGATCATGAGGTCAGGAGTTCAAGACCATCCTGGCCAACATAGTGAAACCCCGTCTCTACTAAAAATACAAAAAATTAGCCAGGCGTGGTGGCAGGCTCCTGTAATCCTAGCTACTCGGGAGGCTGAGGCAGGAGAATCACTTGAACCTGGGAGGCAGAAGTTGCAGCAAGTCGAGATTGCATCACTGCACACCAGCCCAGGAGACAGTGGGAGACTTCGTCCCCCCAAAAAAGAATAGATTCAGATTATGCACTTCTGGCAGAATGACACAGAGGTGATGCTGAGCTCCTCTCAGTGCATTGTGTAAGAGGTATGTATCAGTTTGTTTTCACACAGCTATAAAGAAATACCTGAGACTGGGTAATTATAAAGGAAAGAGGTTTAATTGACTGTGGTTCCACATGGTTGGGGAGACCTCAGGAAACTTACAATCATGACAGAAGGTGAAGGAGAAGCAAGCACCTTCTTCACAAGGCAGCAGGAGACAGAAGAGCGAAGGAGGAACTTCCAAACACTTATAAAACCATCTGGTCTCCTAAGAACTCACTCAATGTCATGAGAACAGCATGGAGATAACCGCGCCCATGACCTAATCACCTCCCACCTGGTCACTCCCTTGACACATGGGGATTATGGGGATTACAATTCGAGATGAGGTTTGGGTTGGGACAAGAGCCAAACCATATCAAGGTATACACTGCTGGTTTGTCCCATTGCTAGTAATGTTAACTTTGACCATTTTCTAATGTGGCATTCTGTAGTTTTCTCAACTGCTATATTTTACCCTTTGTATTTAAAGAAAGATCGTGTGGGGATGCCCATTACTCCTTAAACAAGATGAATCAGTTATTATACTGGCTGGCAAATGTTGATTTTTATAATTCCAACACTCTTTCTAGATGTATGAGTTGGCAGTCCCTTGTAAGAAAGAGTTTACCTTGTCCCCCAGTTGGCTTGTTTTACTTGAGACTCATGAAGTTTAATTTACTAATAGAGTAAAATCCTTTAATTTACTATCTTTATTTTGATACTCAAATTGTCCCTGGTTTTGCCAATGGGAGCCCCTTCAAGCTGGCTCTTTTATCTTTTTGGTATGTCCTCATCATCCTTTGGTATGACGAAATGTCCCAGGTTTTTCTTACTCTTTCTGTAAACTACCCCTGCTTAGCCATTTTTTTTTTTTTTTTCAGAGAAACCTGGCTGTTTTTAGTGAAGAATGGTATTTAGAAAACAAGATCTAGGGCTAAGAGGTGAACCCCATTGTTAGTGGGATTTCATCTTTTCTAGATACTCTCAGAGGACAGACCTGAGTGGGAAGGAAAAGGGGGAGTCTTGGAGTTGGGGGAGAGAGAGACAGAATATATACATACATACATATATACATACATATATATGTATGTACATACATATATACATACATATATATGTATGTACATACATGTGTAGGTCTGTATATGTGCGTGTGTGTCTTTGTGCACAGTATATATAGAGACAATATATACACACATACATACATACACATACATACATGCATACATACATGTATTCTGTACATACATGTGTATGTGTGTATATATTCTGTTTATATACATACATATATGTATATATTTTGTACATATGTGCATGAATATATATATTCTATCTACTGTACATATATACACACAGATATGCTTGTATATGCATATTCTATCTACTTTGGATATATGTATATACAGATATGCATATATGTATATACAGATATGCATATATGTATGTATATATTCTGTCTCTACTGTTTGTATATATTCTGTCTCTATATATACTGTGCAGTTATATGCACAGAGGCACACACACACATATACAGACCTACACATATATATATCCATTTGTACCAATTTGTCTATGTCCCTATGAGTCACACTGATATCTACAATTCTAGTCCCCTCTTCAGATTTATCACTATCTTCTCCAACAGTGAGAACTCTGGATCCCAATATCAACACTGTTTGTATTTATTTATTTGTTCAATTCTAGAATATACAAGTAGTTCCAGAATTACTAACCTATATTTCTGGAAAAAAAAGAGGTCTACTAATTAGAGTTCAATATTTTTTTGTTTTGTTTTGTTTTGTTTTGTTTTGTTTTTGAGACGGAGTCTCGCTCTGTCGCCCAGCCTGGAGTGCAGCGGCGCAATCTCGGCTCTCTGCAAGCTCCGCCTCCCGGGTTCACGCCATTCTCCTGCCTCAGCCTCTCCGAGTAGCTGGGACTACAGGCGCCCGCCACCACGCCTGGCTAATTTTTTTGTATTTTTAGAAGAGATGGGGTTTCACCGTGGTCTCGATCTCCTGACCTCATGATCCGCCTGCCTCGGCCTCCCAAAGTGCTGGGATTACAAGCGTGAGCCACCGCGCCCGGCCCTCAATATTTGTTTAGAGGTCTTTTTGCCTTTAGCCTGAAGGCAAGTAATCTAGATATTGTGTTCACCATTTGCTTGAGTTAATTTTTTCTCCCTTCTTGAGTGTGATTATTCATTTGATTTATGTAGGTCAATTCATCTGTTTCCAATTGTATTCAGTTTTATGCTATCCTCCCCTTCTTTGTGGGTTTTTACATTTTATTTATTTATTTATTTATTTGAATGTGGGAAACAGTAATATTACGGGTTAAATTGTGTCCCACCTCCCATCCCCTAATTCATTATTGAATTCCTAAGCCGCTGTACTTCAGGACTCACCCTTATTTGGAAATAGGGTCGCTGCAGGGGTAATCAAATAAGTTAAGATGAAGTCATACTGGAGTAGGTGGGTCAATATGACTGGAGGGACACTAATATGACTGGTGTTCTTATAAAAAGGGAGAATTTGGACCCAGAGACATCCGTACAGGGAGAACATCATGTGAACTGATGTTATGCTGCTATGGGCCAGGGAAATACCAGAAGCTAAGACAGAGGCCTGGAACACATTCTTCCTAGTGCCTTCGGAGGAAGCATGGCCCTGCTGGTGCCTGGACGCAGACTTCTAGGCTCCAGAACTGTGAGGCCACAAATTTCTGCTGTTTACGCCATTTAGTCTGTGGTACTTTGTTATGACAGCCCTAAAAACTTAATACAATTAATATAGTTCCAGAAGTCAGGTCTATGAAAAGAAGGTGTATTCAGAGAAATGACCCTTTCCGATTTTTTTCTTTACTTTCTACCCAACTCTCACCATGCCCAGTAGCAACCAATATCTTTATCTAAGTCTCAGATTTTTTCTTCTTGTGTTTCTTTTCACTCAAGCTTATAGTTAAATGTATATGTTTTTATTTTTTTCTGGAAATCACTCTATATTACTTCCCACAGATCTTATTCATTCTTTTGTATAGCTCCATAGTAGTCCATTTTGTAGATATGGCATTTTGTGTGTACATTGTGGGGAAATCCATTTTGTGTGTAGACGTGTCCATTTTGAAGAATAGTTCCTTCAACTATTCTCCTATGTGTGGGCATTTAGGCATTTTCAGTGCAAACAATGCTGCAACAAATAACCTTGTGCATTTATATTTTTGTATTGGTGAGGGTATATCTTTAGAGTAGATTTCTAGAAGTGGAATTCTTTGATCAAAAGGTAAATACATGTGTAGTTTTTTAGGTATTGTGAAATTCTCCTCAAGAAGGCTGCATTCCCTTTAGCAACATATGAGAGTTCCTGTTTTTCCATAGCCTAACAAATAGAGTGTGTTATGTATTTTTAAATGTTTCCTAATCTAATAATAAATGATATATCAGTATAGTTTTAATTTGCATTTTTCTTATCATGAGTGAAGTTAAACCTTTTTTCATCCATTTTATACCCTTTTGCGAATTGTTTCTACATTTCCTTACATTTTTCGTTTGGATTTTAAAAATCTTTTCACTCTCAATTTTGAAGAATGTTCTATACATTACAGAAGTTCACCCTTTTTCTGTGTGATAGAAGTGTTTTCATCCAGTAAGTCAGTGGCTTTTTTTGACTTTGTTTATGATGCTTTTTGCTGTCTAGGTTTTCTTTTTCATTTTTACATAGTTAAAATCATCTTTTTTTAAAAATTACATCCAGATTTGGAGAATCTGTTAGGCCTTTTCCAGCTTAAAGAGTAATTTATCCAGATTTTCTTATTGTACTTGATGGTTTCATTTTTTTTTTTTTTTTTTTTTTTTACCATTAGGTTCTTTATCTGTTTGGGGTTTATTCTTTTCTGTCATGTGAGTTATGTATCTGATGTTATCTTTTTTTCAAATGGCTACCAGTTGTCCCAGAACCATTTATTAAAATTCGTTCTTTGCCTTTTTGATGTAAGATGCTCCCTTTATCATATACTAAAGTTTCAAATATGCTTGGATTTGTTTCTGGACTTTTGTTCTATTCAATCTATCTGTCAACATCTAGTAGTAATATGCTTTTTTAATTATAGAGGCTTCATAATATGTTTTCTTTCTTGTTTTTTTTTTAGAGTAGAATGAGGCAAGTATGTTTTAATATCTAGTAGAGCTAGTATTCTCTCAAAGCTTTTTAAAAATGTTTTTCTGGATATTCTTGCATGTTTATCATATGAAGTTTGTGAAATTTTTTAGTGATATTGCATTAAATTTATAAATTTGCTTAAAGGAATGACTTATCCTCATTTTTATGATGTTGAGTCTTCCAATCCAAAAATAAGGATGTTTTTCTGTTTGTTCAATTCTATTTTTATATCTTTCAAGAGCGTTTAAAGTTTTGCACTATAGACTTTGTACATTAATTGTTAAATTTATTTCTAAGTACTTTATCTTCTTTGTTGCTAATGTTAGTGGGGCTTTCTCTGCCCTTGCGTTCTCCAACTGATTATCCTTTATGTAAATGATTGCAGCCTGCCCACACCACTGAGGCTGGCCCTGTGGACCAGTTGGCCTTATTTCTTCAGTGGAAACCTAGTCACTATGATGTGATAGTTGGCATGTTGTCACCTTGCTATAACCATAAACTTCAAAATGTGATAAGCAGCTGGCTGAATCATTGGATACAACATCCTGCATTAAGTCAACGTGTGCTTGTCAAGTTCATAATAGGTGCCCATGGCTGCTAAGTGCCTGTGGAAGATCAGGAGGATCCCTACTACTCAACATCACAAATCCAGCTTTGAATCAGGAAATTGAGGCATTCAGTCTTTCTGAAGACACTTCATCAGGGCTCGCTGAGGACCGAGTTGTCAGTGTGAATTTCCAAGTTCTCTATACGATCCTTATTACCAGTCTTGGGGTGTTCTACAATGCCTAGGATGCAGGTTTCCAGAGGAATGTCATTCTCAAGCTTTCTCAGGCAGAACAGGAAGAGGCCCCCTTCATTGTTCACTAGAGTCCTCCAAGCCATGGTGTGCAGGTGAACAAGTTGTGTACAAGCACATGAAACAATTCATCTTACCAGAGAGCTTTGAAGGTACAATCGTATGGGAGAGAGAAGACCTCCACAGCTTTGTGTTAAGAAATCTTCACAAAGTGACACTGAACATGGAGGGGGGATTCTTGGAGTCATTACAGCTGGGGAGGGTGCATTGCCTCATGAATTATTGGAAGGTATGGAGGGAGTTGGAGTGGTTTTAGATGCCTTATTGAAGGAGGAAAACAGCATCTATGATGATATTGTTTTTGTGGATGTTGTCAACTCTCATTTGAAATGTACCTGCAAAATTATTGAACTTTATAGATGGACTGTGGAAACAACCGACTTTGATTTGTTGCTAAGGACAGATGATGACTGTTACGTAGGCTTGAAAGCTGTATTTAATAGAATTCTCAAAAGAATCTGAATAGGTCTAATTTTGGTGGGGATATTTCAGACTGAATTGGGCAGTCGACAGAACCAGGAAGTGGCAGGAGTTGGAGCACCCTGGTCATGCTTACCCTGCCTTTGCTTGTGGGTCAGGGTATGTGATCTCCAGGGACATCATCAACTGGCTGGCAGGCAACTCCAGGAGGTTATAGACCTGTCAGGCTGAACATGTATGCATGGGCACTTGGATGGCAGCCACAGGACCTAACAGATATCAGCACAGCATGTGACTGTGTGAGAAGACTTGTCAGACAGGAATGTTGTCTTCCCCACAGTATTCTCCACAGGAGCTGACAGAACTGTGGAAACTGAAGGAATTCTGTGGTGATCCTTGTCAATCTGAAGCAAGATAACAGGATTTGAATTAGCAGTGTCTAAACTTGGGGTAGGTGATATGGTTTGGCTGTATCCCCACCCAAATCTCACCTTGAATTGTACCTCCCACATTTCCCACATGTCGTGGGAGGAACCTGGTAGGAGGTAATCAGATCACAGGGGCAGGTCTTTCCCGTGCTGTTCTCGTAATAGTGAATAAGTCTCTCAAGATTTGATGGTTTTAAAAATGGGAGCTTCCCTGCATAAGCTCTCTCTCTCTCTCTGTCTGCTGTCATCCATGTAAGACATGGCTTGCTCCTCCTTGCCGTCCACTATGATTGTGAGGCTTGTCCAGCCACGTGGAACTGTAAGTCCATCAAACCTTTCTTTTGTAAAATGCTTAGTTTTGGGTATGTTTTTATCAGGAGTCAATTGGTACCAGTAGAATGGGGTGCTGTTGAAGATACCTGAGACTGTGGAAGCAACTTTGTAACTGGGTAACAGGCAGAGGTTGGAACAGTTTGGAGCACTTAGAAGAAGATAGGAAAATGTAGGAAAGTTTGGAACTCCCTAGAGACTTGTTGAATGGCTTTACAAAAATGCTGATAATAAGGCGGACAATGAAATCCAGGCTGAGGTTGTCTCGGATGGAGATGAGGAACTTGTTGGAAGGTGGAGCAAAGGTGACTCTTGTTATGTTTTAGAAAAGAAACTGGTGGCATTTTGTCCCTGCCCTACAGATTTGGGGAAACTTGACAGAGATGATTTAGGGTATGTGGTGGAAAAAATTTCTAAGCAGCAAAGCATTCAAGATGTGACTTCGGTGCCCTTAGAGGCATTCCATTTTATAAGGGAAGCAGAGCATAAAAGTTCAAAAATTTTGCAGCCTGACAATGTGATAAAAAAGAAAATCCCATTTTCTGAGGAGAAATTCAAGCCAGCTGCAGAAATTTGTATAAGTAATGAGGAGCTGAATGTTAATCGCCAAGACAATGGGGGAAATGTCTCCAGGGCATATCAGAGGTCTTCATGGCAGCCCCTCCCATCACTGGCCAGGAGGCCCAGGAGGTAAAAATTGTTTTGTGGCCAAGCCCAGGGTCCCTGTGCTATGTGCAGTCTAGGAACTTGGTGCCCTGTGTCACACCTGCTCCACCCATGACTAAAAGGGACCAAGACATGGTTTGGGCTGTGGCTTCAGAGGGTGCTAGCCCCAAGCCTTGGCAGCTTCCATGTGGTGTGGAGCCTGCAGGTATACAGAAGTCAAGAATTGAGGTTTGGGCAGCTCTGCCTAGATTTCAGAGGATGTATGGAAATGCCTGGATGCCCAGGCAGAAGTTTGCTGCAGGGGTGGGGCCCTAATGGAGAACCTCTGCTAGGGCAGTGCAGAAGGGAAATGTGGAGTCAGAGCCCCAACATAGAGTCCCTACTGGGGCACTGTCTAGTGGAGCTGTGAGAAGAGGGCCACCATCCTCCAGATCCCAGAATGGTAGATCCACTGCTAGCTTGCATCATGCACCTGGAAAAGTTGCAGACACTCAATGCCAACCAATGAAAGCAGCCAGGAGAAGGGCTATACCCTGCAAAGCCACCGGGGGTGGAACAGCCTAGGGCCATAGAAGCCCACCTCTTGCATCAGCATGACCTGGATGTGAGACACAGAGCCAAGTGAGATCATTTTGGAGCTTTAAGATTTGTCTGCCCCGTTGGATTTCAGACTTGCATGGGGCCTGTAGCCCTTTGTTTTGGCCAATTTCTCCCATTTGGAATGGCTGTATTTACCCAATGCCTGTACCCCCATTGTATCTAGGAAGTAACTAACTCATTTTTGATTTTACAGGCCCATAGGTGGAAAGGATTTGCCTTGTCTCAGATAAGACATTGGACTGTGGACTTTTGAGTTAATGCTGAAATGAGTTAAGACTTTGGGGGGCTCTTGGAAAGGCATGATTGGTTTTGCAATGTAAAAAGGATGTGAGATTTTGGAGAGGCCAGGGGCAGAGTGATAGTGGATATGGTTGGGCTGTGTCCTCACCCAAATCTTATCTTGAATTGTAACTTCCTCAATTCCCACATGTTGTAGGAGGAACCTGGTGGGAGGTAATTGAAACATGGGAGCAGGTCTTTCCCATGCTGTTCTCATGATAGTGAATAAGTCTCACAAGATCTGATGGTTTTAAAAACAGGAGTTTCCCTGCACAAGCTCTCTCTTTCTTTGCTTGCTGCCATCCATGTCAGATGTGGCTTGTTCCCCCTTGCCTTCTGCCATGATTGTGAGGCTTCCCCAGCCATGTGGAACTGTAAGTCCATTAAACTTCTTTCTTTTGTAAATTGCCCAGTCTCAGATATGTCTTTATCAGCAGTGTGAAAACGGACTAATACAATAGGCAAATGATCATCCAAGTGTAAGTCTGAGGAAGCCCAAGGTTTAGCAATAGGTTTATGGTCTTTTGGGAGAGTTCTAGACTGGCACTTTCACCTGGAATCAATGTATTTCTTAATGTTTGAACAAATTTCCTTTTCAAAAATCAACTGATATTGTAGCATAAGAAAAGTTTTTATGTATCTATTGGAAGATGATTTGAAAAACACTAACTTGTTTTATAAACAAAAAAATATTTCTAAAAATAAAAAAATTGCTATTGGTTTCTGTATGTCAATTTAAAAGCCTGCAACATTATAAAGTTTTTGATTGAGGTTGCCATTGATTCTCTAAGATTCTTCAGGTATATGGTACATCTGCAAATACAAAAATTTTATTTCTTCTTTTCAATTCTCCTGGCTCTAATTGATTTCTTTTGTCTGATTGTGTTGGCTGACATTGCCAGTAGAATGTTGAGGATAGTGAAAGTAGTGGTCATCCTTGCATTGTGCCTCTTATTCAGTGTTTTCTCATTAAGTAAGGCACTGGCTTTAAGACTAAGGAATATGTATATTTTATCATGTTAAAAATGTATGCAACAATTCTTATTTTCTTGAGTTTCTTTTTTAAATCAGAAGAGGGTACTGACTTTTTTCAAAGGCTTTTTTCAGCATTTATGGAGATAATCATACTATTTTTCTTCTTTAAAATCTCAACATGGCATATTATACTAATGAATTTTTTATTTTTGAAACAACCTTGCATTCCTGAGATAAATTCTACTTGGTTGTCCTGTATTTTTTAAAATGTGAAGTTGGATTCTTTTTGCTAATATTTAGAATTTTTCCAACAATAAGTGAAACTGGGCTGCAATTTTCTCTTTTTGTACTGTCTATACCAGGGTGAAGTGTTAATTTTATACTTGCTTCATGAAAAATGAGGATGTTTTCCTTCATTTTCAATTGCCTGTAACATGTAACAACAGAGCATTGGGACTATCTGATCTCTGAAGATTTGGTAGTGATTTTCAGTCTCTCTAGCACAAAATGGGAACAATTATAATATTTCCTTCTAGGGAGTTGTCAGAACAATTGAGTTGATGGACTTGGAAGTGCTTTACAAACAGCACATCTCTTGTCATGTGTTGATTACTGTAACAGAGGCAACAACAAAATGTAGTGCAGAATGGGTAATTAAATCACTCTCAATTGGGAAAAAGACAGATACTGAGAAGGTTTCATAGAAATTATCTTTTAGTTCAGTTTTGAATGAGGAGCAGGATTTTACTGACCCAAGAAGTAAATATTCCAGATAAAAGAAAGAGCTTCAGTGGAGATATTTAAGCTTATGATTGCAAAATTTACCATATCCATGCAGTGATGTCCAGTTGACACTTTGACATAAATTTGTTTCTTTGATTCTTTGAGAATAGTACGTGATATGGTTTGGCGGTATCCCCATCCAAATCTCATCTTGAATTGTAACTCCCAGAATTCCCACCTGTCAAGGGAGGAACCTGGTGGAAGATGACTCAATTATGAGTATGGGTCTTTCATGTGCTGTTCTCGTGATAGTGAATGAGTCTCACAAGATCTGATGGTTTTAAAAATGACAGCTTCCCTGCACAATCTCTCTCTTTGCCTGCTGCCATTCATGTAAGATGTGACTTGCTCCTCATCGCATTCTATCATAGTTGTGAGGCCTCCCCAGCCATGTGGAACTGTAAGTCCATTAAACCTCTTTCTATTACAGATTTCACAGTATCGGGTATGTGTTTATCAGTAGTGTGAAAACGGACTAATACAGTAGGATAGATATTATCCCCATCTTAAGGTCAGAGAGGGCAACGACTTCACAAGTAAGGAACAGATCCTAGCACAGACACAGAGAGTAGGTGCTTGATAAATATTTGGGGCATTTTCTATTGATACAAAACCACAGTTGATTTTGTTTCATTTACCCTTCCTTCTGTTCGTCTCTTATTTTTGTGTATTATGCAATTAAACATGTATTACCAATGGCTAGTGTTGTTTTGCATGATCACATACTGGCCATTCATTACTTCATTTATGTATATTTTATCTTCACAACTAAACTATAGGTAAATTTGTGATACTGTTTGATAGATAAAGTAGACATTTGTTGCTTGAACTCCTTGTTGACAGAGACCTAATTTTTATTCTTGCATTCTGTTTCTTCAAAGAGCTCATGGGTTTCAAGGGAAGCTGACACTGTCTTCCACCCTTCCACTCTCTAGTCACGGGCGAGCTCAGGTTGTCTCAACACTAACCAAAACATTCCACTGCTCTGGTATGGCGATGGGCAGAGGATCCAGTGTGAGCTAGTAACAACAGAACTTTTTGGGAAAGAGACATCCTTGCCCTTTTTTCACTGGCTCTAACAAGAAACATGAGGAACCAGACAGAAAACACAAGAGGTGAAACCTGCCCCAAATGGAGCTCCTAAAGGGGAGCAGATTGAAAAATAGACATAAGCCAAATCTTTTTAAAAATTATTATTATACTTTAAGTTCTAGGGTACATGTGCACAAGGTGCAGGTTTGTTACATGGGTATACATGTGCCATGTTGGTTTGCTGCACACATCAACTCATTGTTTACATTAGATACTTCTCCTAATGCTATCCCTCCCCCAGGCCCCCGCTCCCAGACATGCCCTGGTGTGTGTGATGTTCCCCACCCTGTGTCCATGTGTTCTCATTGTTCAATTCCCACCTGTGCATGAGAACATGCAGTGTTTGGTTTTCTGTCCTTGTGATAGTATGCTGAGAATGATGGTTCCCAGCTTCATCCATGTCCCTGCAAAGGACATGAACTCATCCTTTTTTATGGCTGCATAGTATTCTATGGTGTATATGTGCCACATTTTCTTAATCCAGTCTATCATTGATGGACATTTGGGTTGGTTCCAAGTCTTTGCTATTGTGAATAGTGCCACAATAAACATACGTGTGCCTGTGTCTTTATAGTAGCATGATTTATAATCCTTTGGGTATATACCCAGGAATGGGATCGCTGGGTTAAATGGTATTTTTAGCTCTAGATCCTTGAGGAATTGCCACACTATCTTCTACAATGGTTGAACTAGTTTAGACTCCCACCAACAGTGTAAAAGTGTTCCTATTTTTCCACATCCTCTCCAGCATCTGTTGTTTCCTGACTTTTTAATGATTGCCATTCTAACTGGCGTGAGATGGTATCTCATTGTGGTTTTGGTTTGCATTTCTTTAATGACCAGTGATGATGAGCATTTTTTCATGTGTCTGTTGGCTGCATAAATGTCTTCTTTTGAGAAATATCTGTTCATATCCTTTGCCAACTTTTTGATGGAATTTTTTTTTTTTCTTGTAAATTTGTTTAAGTTCTTTGTAGATTCTGGACATTAGCCTTGTCAGATGGATAGATGGCAAAAATTTTCTCCCATTCTGTAGGTTGCCTGTTCACTCTGATGGTGCTGTGCAGAAGCTCTTTAGTTTAATTAGATCACTTTTGTCTATTTTGGCTTTTGTTGCCATTGCTTTTGGGGTTTTAGTAATGAAGTCTTTGCCCATGCCTATGTCCATGCCTAGGTTTTCTTCTAGGGTTTTCATGGTGTTAGGTCTTATATGTAAGTCTTTAATCCATCTTGAGTTAATTTTTGTATAAGGTGTAAGGAAGGGATCCAGTTTTAGCTTTCTGCATATGGCTAGCCAGTTTTCCTAGCACTGTTTATTAAATAGGGAATCCTTTCCCCATCTCTTGTTTTTATCAGGTTTGTCAAAGATCACATGGTTGTAGGTGTGTGGTGTTATTCCTGAAGCCTCTGTTCTGTTCCATTGGTCTGTATCTCTGTTTTGGTAGCAGTACCGTGCTGTTTTGGTTACTGTAGCCTTGTAGTATAGTTTGAAGTCAGGTAGCGTGATGCCTCCAGCTTTGTTCTTTTTGCTTAGGATTGTCTTCGCTATGCTGGCTCTTTTTTTGGTTCCATGTGAACTTTAGAGTAGTTTTTTCCAATTCTGTGAAGAAAGTCATTGGTAGCTTGTTGGGGATGGCATTGAATCTATAAATTACTTTGGGCAGTATGGCCATTTTCATGATATTGATTCTTCCTATCCATGAGCATGGAATGTTCTTCCATTTGTTTGTGTCTTCTTTTATTTCATTGAGCAGTGGTTTGTAGTTCTCCTTGAAGAGGTCCTTCACATTCCTTGTAAGTTGGATTCCTAGGTATTTTATTCTCTTTGAAGCAATTGTGAATGGGAGTTCACTCATGTTTTGGTTCTCTGTTTCTTTGTTACTGGTGTATAGGAATGCTTGTGATTTTTCCATGTTGATTTTATATCCTGAGACTTTGCTGAAATTGCTTATCAGCTAGGCTGAGACAATAGGTTTTTCTAAATATACAATCATGTCATCTGCAAACAGGGACAATTTGACTTCCTCTTTTCCTAACTAAATATCCTTTATTTCTTTCTCTTGCCTGATTGCCCTAGCCAGAACTTCCAACACTATGTTGAATAGGAGTGGTGAGAGAGATTATCCTTGTCTTGTGCTGGTTTTCAAAGGTACTGCTTTCAGTTTTTGCCCATTCAGTAAGATATTGGCTGTGGGTTTGTCATAAATAGCTCTTATTATTTTGACATATGCTCCATCAATACCTAGTTTATTGAGAGTTTTTAGCATGAAGGGCTGTTGAATTTTGTTGAAGGCCTTTTCTGCATCTATTGAGATAATCATGTGGTTTTTGTCATTGGTTCTGTTTATGTGTTGGATTACATTTATTGATGTGAGTATATTGAACCAGCCTTGCTTCCCAGGGATGAAGCCGACTTGATTGTGGTAGATAAGCTTTTTGATGTGCTGCTGTATTCAGTTTGCCAGTATTTTATTGAGGATTTTCGCATCGATGTTCATCAGTGATATAGGTCTAAAATTCTCTTTTTTTGTTGTGTCTCTGCCAAACTTTGGTATCAGGATGATGCTGGCTTCATAGAATGAGTTAAGGAGGGTTCCTTCTTTTTCTATTGATTGGAATAGTTTCAGAGGGAATGGTACCAGCTCCTCTTTGTAGCTCTGGTAGAATTCGGCTGTGAATCCATCTGGTCCTGGACTTTTTTTTGGTTGGTAGGCTATTAATTATTGCCTCAATTTCAGAACCTGTTATTGGTCTATTCAGAGATCCAACTTCTTCCTGGTTTAGTCTTGGGAGGGTGTATGTGTCCAGGAATTTATCCATTTCTTTGAGATTTTCTAGTTTATTTGCCTAAAGGTGCTTATAGTATTCTCTGATGGTAGTTTGTATTTCTGTGGGATCGGTGGTGATATTCCCTTTATCATTTTTTATTGCATGTATTTGATTCTTCTCTCTTTTCTTCTTTATTAATCTTGCTAGCGGTCTATCAATTTTGTTGATCTTTTCAAAAAACCAGCTCCTGGATTGATTGATTTTTTTAAAGGGTTTTTCATGTCTCTATCTCCATCAGTTCTGCTCTGATCTTAGTTATTTCTTGCCTCCTGCTAGCTTTTGAATGTATTTGCTCTTGCTTCTCTAGTTCTTTTAATTGTGATGTTAGGGTGTTGATTTTAGCTCTTTCCTGCTCTCTCTTGTGGGCATTTAGTGCTATAAATTTCCCTCTACACACTGCTTTGAATGTGACTCAGAGATTCTGTTACATTTTGTCTTTGTTCTCGTTAGTTTCAAAGAACATCTTTATTTCTGCCTTCATTTCCTTATGTACCCAGTTGTCATTCAGGAGCAGGTTGTTCAGTTTCCATGTAGTCGTGCGGTTTTGAGTGAGTTTCTTAATCCTGAGTTCTAATTTGATTGCACTGTGGTCTGAGAGATGGTTTGTTGTGATTTCTGTTCTTTTACATTTGCTGAGGAGTGTTTTACTACCAATTATGTGGTCAATTTTAGAATAAGTGTGATGTGGTGCTGAGAAGAATGTATATTCTGTTGATTTGGGGTGTAGAATTCTGTAGATGTCTATTAGCTCTGCTTGGTGCAGAGCTGAGTTCAAATCCTGGATATCCTTGTTAACCTTTTGTCTCATTGATCTAATATTAATAGTGGGGTGTTAAATTCTCCTGTTATTATTGTGTGGGAGAGTAAGTCTCTTTGTACATCTCTAAGAACTTGCTTTATGAATCTGGGTGCTCCTGTATTGGGTGCATATATATTTAGGATAGTTAGCTCTTCTTGTTGAATTGATCCTGTTACCAAAGAGACACTTTTGATCTTTGTTAGTTTAAAGTCTGTTTTATCAGAGTCTAGGATTGCAACCCCTGCTTTTTTTTTGTTTGTTTGTTTGCTTTCTATTTGCTTGGTAGATCTTCCTCCATCCCTTTATTTTGAGCCTATGTGCGTCTCTACACATGAGATTGATCTCCTGAATACAGCACACTGATGGGTCTTGACTTTCTCCAATTTGCTACTCTTGTGTCTTTTAATTGGGGCATTTAGCCCATTTACATTTAAGGTTAATATTGTTATGTGTGAATTTGATCCTGTCAGTATGATATTAGCTGGTTATTTTGCCTGGTAATTGATGCAGTTTCTTCATAGCATCGATGGTCTTTACAATTTGGCATGTTTTTGCAGTGGCTGGTACCAGTTTTTCCTTTCCATGTTTAGTGCCTCCTTCAGCAGCTCTTGTAAGGCAGGCCTTGTGGTGACAAAATCTCTCAGCATTTTCTTGTCTATAAAAGATGTTATTTCTCTTTCACTTATGAAGCTTAGTTTGGCTGGATATGAAATTGTGGGTTGAAAATTCTTTTCTGTGAGAACGTTGAATATTGGCCCCCACTGTCTTCTGGCTTGTAGGATTTCTGCCGAGAGATCCGCTGTTAACCTGATGGGTTAACCTGACCTTTCTCTCTGGCTGCCCTTAACACTTTTTCCTTCATTTCAACCTTGGCGAATCTGACAATTATGTGTCTTTGGGTTGCTCTTCTCAAGGAGTATCTTTGTGGTGTTCTCTGTATTTCCTGAATTTGCACATTGGCCTGCCTTGTAGGTTGGGGAAGTTCTCCTGGATAATATCCTGAAGATTGTTTTCTAACTTGGTTCCATTCTCCGCATCACTTTCAGGTACACCCATCAAACGTAGATTTGGTCTTTTCACATTGTCGCAGATTTCTTGGAGGCTTTGTTCGTTTCTTTTTACTCTTTTTTCTCTAATCTTGTCTTCTCACTTTAGACATAAACCAAATCTTGAGCCACCATTTTAAGCTGCACCTGAAGCCAGCAGACTTAGTTTTCAAGCACAGAAGCCAATAAATGCCTTTATTCTCAAAATCAGTTTCTGCCATTTTCAACCAAAGGCTTTAAAACTAATACAATAAAATAGACATGCTGTATATATCTGATATATCTCATTAATAGTAAGGAAGCAGGCAAATAATCATTTACTGAGTTTTTGTGAGAATATAAATGTAGTACAGTGTAGCCATTCATTTCTTCATTCAATACACACTAAGCATCTACAATGCCACTGGGTAATAGTTTTTCATGCAGAAAAATATATGTGAACTACCATTAATATTTTTATTAATGTAAAATAAATGTGCCGTTAGTGTTTTAAGATTTTTAGAGCTTTCTATGAATGATAGTTTATTCATTCATTCTCTCAATTCAACAAAAATATTTTCAGCACTTACCATGTGCTAGTCCGATATTTCTCAGAGATGCTTCCCCTTGTGATTAGCAGAACTCATTTGTAGAAAAGCATGTTAATAACTATGAAAATGAATGCACATTACCAGTCCATATTACAAAACCAGAACTTTGTACCACTTGCCCAATCTTGTTTACTATATTAGTAGAACCATGAAAAGAAAAATAAACTTATTAAGTTTTTATATATTTATCAAATTAGATTTAGTTTTGATTTTGTTAAGTGGTAAGAAAAATAGCATATTCTTTCAATATTATATTCCTTTATTATACAAATATATCCTGTAAAAGTTGAAGTATATTTAAGCCTGACTTCATAAGATCAAGTATATTGGTCAACAGAGCATTTGTCCTCACAGCACAAAAAAACTGTGCAATATTGACTGAGCTTCAGAAAATGAATCTCACCCATGTTTACTTTATATAGTATGATATATAATCCATCTTATTTGTACCACAACATTTTGAAGCTACATTTGGAACTGAAATTTCTAAAGATGAGATTCTTCAGTGAGTTTATAACTTTAGTTAACTCTTCAAATTATAATAGATACCTACAAATTGTCTTTTTGTTACACTAGTTTGATCAGTCATTAACTTTAAGTTCACAAGCAGCATTAGAAATGTTCTTTAAAATAGGCTGCCTGAATCCAGGACTTTGGGAGGCTGAGGCGGGGTGATCACTTGAGCCCAGGAGTTTGAGACCAGCCTAGGCAACATAATGAGACTCTGTCTTTATAAAAGATGTTAAAAAATTAGCCAGGAATTGTAGAATGCCTGTAGTCCCAGCTACTGGGGAGGCTAAGGTGGGAAAATCGCTTGTGCCCAGGAGATTGAGGCTGCAGTGAGCCATAATCGCACCACTGCACTACAGCCTGAGTGACAGAGCAAGACCTTGTCAAAAAATAAAATAAAATAAAGTGAAAAACAGGCTGCCTGATTCTTCGATTTGTACATTCCACTGCCATAAATGGATATTTCCATTTGAAAATCCTACTGTCAGCTCAAAAGCAGCATGCCCAGTGCTTAATCTTTCTCTGTTCTATTCCCAGCCATTCTCACCTTGCACCCCAGGCCATTCGTATCATGAATTTGATGCACATCACTGTATCAGTCCTGCCATACATCTATGTACCCACATATAATACATAGTAATATTTATGTGCATGTTAAAGTATCCATACAGAGATAAAAATGTGTTTCGATTTTTTCACCAACATGTTTTTGAGATACATCATGTTCACTTACAACTCCTTATTAATTTCTTTTAAGGACTATGTAGTATTTCACCTATTGATTCGTTTTTAAAATCTACCTCATATCAATGGACATTTATGTTGCTCTAATTTATCTCTATTGGAAACAATGTTGTAAAGTACATTTTTGTACAAATGTCCTTGTGCATGTGTTTTTCTGGGGTATTCACCTGTAAGTTGACTTGCTGGTTATGGGATACCACAGAGGCGCAGTTACTAGATACTGCTTTCCAAAGACAGGCTAATTTATCAGTGTTCGAACATTCTCTTTTCTTCACGTTCTTGACATTTAGTAGTTTTATCTGCATTTTCAACTTGAAATTCCTTAATCTCAAGCTACCTTTGACAAGTCCCCAAAATAGCTGCAAAATAATTTGATGTGCCACTAGATGCCTCTGTAGTGTTTGGCTAATTTCTACTAAAACTCTTTGCTACAAGACACCTTCATGACACACAGTCAATTTTAAAGATTCTAATTCCATATTCAACTGCTAAACTTCCTCTCAGAATTCCATCACCAAATTTTGGCAAATACTTTCAGTCCAATATAAATCTAGTCACTACAGAACTTTAGTTAGGCATGTACAACCTTTTGTGTAAGCCCCCAAAGGTCATTCTCCATGCAGTACAATTAACAGAACAATGAAGAGGAATATGTATTGGCCAGGGTGTGGGAACACAATCACTTTTACATATTTCTGATGGGAGTACAAAGTGATTGCTATATGAGCTTTGGTGTACCATTGACAACATCTAGTAAAACAAAAAAATACATGTTGATTGTACTGAGTTTTTATTTCAGCCAAATTCATTTGGTAAAAAGTAGTATTTTATAATTATGGAAAATTAACTTTTCTTCACAGGCCTATTGGCATTTTGTATTTCTTTTTAATATAATTTCTAGTTTGTATCCTTTGTTCACTTTTCTGTTAGGCTGTTTGTATTTCCTTATTCATGTGTAACAGTACTTTCTATATTCAGGATGCTATTATTTCATATAATTTTTTGTGTATTTACATAAATTGCAAGTAACTTCACACTGTATTGCTTGTCTTTGAACTTTGGTTATGATGTCTTTGTTCTTTTTTTGGTCTGAAACTTTCTTCTTCTTATAAAATATTGCTTAATCTTTTAAAAAGTTTATGTTCCTAATCCACTCGTAATTTTATTGTATTTTATTTTATTTTTGAGATGGAGTCTTCCTCTGTCGCCAGGCTGGAGTGCAGTGGCCCAATCTTGGCTCACTGCAACCTCCACCTCCCGGGTTCAAGCGATTCCCCTGCCTCAGCCTCCCGAGTAGCTGGGACTACAGGTGCAGGCCACCACACCCGGCTAATTTTTTTGTATTTTTGGTAGAGATGGGGTTTCACCATGTTGGCCAGGATGGTCTCGATCTCCTGACCTCATGATCCACCCACTTCAGCCTCCCAAAGTGGTGGGATTACAGGTGTGAGCCACCTCACCTGGCCACTTGTAATTTTTTATGATGTAAAGAACCCTAATTTATATTTTCCATATGGAAAGTCATTTATCAAATAATATATATTTTCTCTACCAATTTTTAATGTTACCACTGTCTTTACACTAAGTTCCAGAAGCTGCTTGGGTTTGTGCATACTTTATTCTGTTCCATTGATCGATTTATCTTTTCCAAAACCAAGATCACAATATTTTAATTACTGTAGCTTAATACTAAATCTTGACATCACGTATAGCAAATCCTTCCCCTGAACTCCTTTGAAAATTACCTGGACTATTCTTGGACTTCTACTTAAATATCAATTTTAGAATTAGTTTGGTAGATTTTTTTCATTGAAAAAATATTGATTTAAGAAATTAATTCACAGAGAATTGACTTCACAACATTACATCTCCTAGTCTATGGACATTTGCAATTATTCAGTGACTTTTTAACATGTTTCAACATAGTTTAACAAGTTTTCCACATATAATTGCTTAGTTTTATCATGATAATTTAAGATTTTGTTGCTAATTTAAGTAAGATCTTTATTTGTTTGGGATATTTTCTAATTATTTATTAAAAAGGGACACTATTAAATTTTGTGTGTTTATCTTATTTCCCACAACTTTATTATTTCATTGATTTTAATTAGATAGTTATTTATTTTTATTTTATATGTCATGTCATCATATACTCTTTCAATAATAGCCTATTAACCCTTTATTTGTTATTTTATCTCTTATTCAATTGGTTAAGATTTTCAATAGAATATTGAATCATGGGCAAGGGATGTTAGCTTTACTAATTTTGTTATTGACACTATTATTTACAAATCAGTGTGTGACCATTAAATATATAGTTTGCATTAGGATTTTATACCAGATAAATAGATTTTATTTGGTGTTTAGAATGAATTTTTTTTAAAAAAACATGAATCTTGAGGTGTCTGTTATTCTTTTTATAATGAGTACAGTTTTCTCCTTTAATCTGATATATGTTGACTTGTATTGAGAGACTGTCAAATGCTAAACTATTTTTATATCCTTAGGATAAAGTTTATGATAATGAGTTAACATTTTTAAAAGTACACAGTTTGGATTCATTTAGAAATATTTCATTTTTTATATTTTTTAAATATATCATTATAAGTTAGGTTGGTCTATTATTTTATTCTCACTTACATTTGTCAAATTTTGGTATCAATGTTAGGCCAAACTTGAAAACTAATTAGACAGCTTTTTCTTTTTCTGTTATGATAGAGATTACCTAGTCCTTAATCATTTCATACGATTTACAATCTGAACCAGATGTGCTTTAGGGAAAAGATTTTTTATTTTTACTACCAAATTAAGTTCCCCTAATAATTATTAATTACTTAGACTTTCTATATCTTCTATTATTAAAAAATTGTCTATTTTATCAAAATCTCAATTTTTAATTATATGACTCTAAAATCCTCTACTTCATTTGAATTATATCTACTATTTTATTCCAAACATTGTTCGTTTACATTTTTTCTTTTTCTTGGTCAGCAGTGGCACTTTCCACACAAGGTAGGGGTTTGACAGGTCTGGAAATATGAATTTATTTTAATGCCACTTTGCTTTCTTATTAAGAGATTTTGGTTTATTCACTATAAATGTATACTAAGTCTATTTGCTTCCTTTAAGGAAATTATTATAAACACCAGCCTTTCTGTTTTATTAACCAAATTCAGTGTCAGCAAGGCCAAATTCTCACCTGATCATGGGGAGGTTGGGACACAGAAGGTCAGGAGAAAGAGTCAGTCCCCAGATATTTTTGGACAATATATTTGCCTCAAGTTGACTAGCATTCTGAATAGTACCTTTTCCTCCATTGGATAACTTTTTAAATCTGGTTGTTTTTAAAGATTTTTATCTTTATCATCATTCTTCTTCAATTTCTGTATGTCTTGATCCAGGTTTAGGTTCTTTCATTTATCTGACTTGACATTTGGCACACCCTTTAACCTGGAAACACATATGCCTCTGCAGTTTCAGAAACCCTTCAGCTATTACATCCACATATTTTCTCTTCTTTATTTTTACTGGCACATGCTTGTAGACGCTGATTAAATGGGTGTTGAAGCGTCTCAATCTAGCTTCTGTGTTTCAACTTATCCATATTTTCCATCTCTTTTTCTGTAGTGAATTCTGAGTGAGTTGCTCAATTCTTTTTTCATGTCATTAATCTTTTTCTTCAGCCATATTTAGACAACTAATTATCTTGTCCACTTAGCTTTTTATAGCAATGACTATATTTTTCATTTCCATGATTTCTAAATCTGTTGCTTTTGTATGATTACCAACTGTTCTCACTGAAGAAATGGTGTTTCCTATTTTTCTGTTTGAGGGAAAATATGGACTATGTATATATTTGTTTTAAACTTGCTGCCTTCTTTTTCTCTCTGTGATTCTTCCATATCTTGAATATGCTCTCTTCCATAGAGGTATGTTTGCTCAATTGATTTGTCATTTTTGGAAGAACTATGTTGTGTAAAAAAAATGTTGTGCATGTTGTGCTCTGATTTGTGGGTTTGTGTTTTCCTTGGACCATATCTCTGTGTTACATAGGTCAGACCAAGTCTTTCATTAGAGCTTTTTGAGATGGCTCTTCTTCGTTGAGAGGGATAGGGGTGCTATCGGATCAGAGAGAGGCGAGGGGACACCCCTTAGGGACTCCTTTCCCAGGAGGCCACATCTGAGATCTCACTGCTTCCTGAAGACTCTTATTTCCTTCCAAACTATGTGGCTCCTCGAAAATGGAAAGCCCTTTATTCACTTTAGGTCCTTGGGGAATTCCCAGGCGACACCCAGGGCTGGGACCTGGGGTGATGGGAATGGGAGGAGTTAGATCATCCCCTCCACAGGACTGAGGCAGGGAGGCAGGTCAAGGCCGTCAGAGACTCTCTGCCCACAGCAGCACCTAGGAGGACCCCACATTCTAGATAAAGTGACGCTGTTGAGATGAGAGGCAATTGGATTTATATGATATCTTCCTGTGACCTTTGCCTGAGACCTTTGGTCTGAGGGGAGTTTGCTTAAAGATCTGCTCCTGGCGATAATATTCTCTTTTGTGAGTGATAGCTTCCAGGTGGCTGAGATCTGCTGCTAGCTTTAGCACAAAGCTTCCTGGCCTTTGGCAAGGCCAAAAGCGGGCATTACACTACCTTCCAAGGAATAATCTTTCCTGAACACTTGGCACACAAGGATGGAGGAAAAGGAGGTGGGAGAAGTAGCCAAAGGATTAGAACAATTCCGTAGTGGAAGGATGCTAACAGTAGGGGCAGAAACCTCACCATAGTTCTTTGTGCCAATCTATAAACAAATACTTGTGTCTCAATTACTCAGTTGTACAATGGCATGCTATACTTATTCAGTGCTTACCATACTGTACTATACTATGGTTATCAAAAAAACTTCTAAGTTTTTCAGAGGGCACCAAATAGTAATTTTTCTGCCTAAGGCCAACCTCTCATTTTATCTGCATCGTGGTCATTTTGTGACAGCAGTTTCCTAGAAAGAGATGCTGATGATTCATAATCAGGTACCACTGATACGCTCATTAGAAGACTTGCTAACTACTTTAAATTTGATAGAAAATTAACTGCAAGTCTAACTCAATAACTCATATAAATCTTAATTTACTACTTTTTTTCAGTGTTGAATAAAAGAACGAAAACCTGTAATCTTCAGAGAATAAAAGCACAGCAAATTAAAAAAAGATTATAAAACATTTTGGGGTAAGGACTAGGGGTAGCTATTATAGGATTAAATATATTTGACATTGTCTTCTGGAAATGACCACTTAAAACCTAATTCATTCTCAGGGTTACTGAAAATCATAAGTTATTTTCATGTTCTCAAACCATTCAAGATATAGAATGGTGCTCGATGGTGAAAGCCACCGTGACCATAAAAATAGTCATATAACGCAGGGCCAGGCACGGTGGCTCACGCTTGTAATCCCAGCACTTTGGGAGGCCGAGGCGGGCGGATCACGAGGTCAGGAGATCGAGACCACGGTGAAACCCCGTCTCTACTAAAAATACAAAAAATTAGCCGGGCGTGGTGGCGGGCTCCTGTAGTCCCAGCTACTCGGAGAGGCTGAGGCAGGAGAATGGCGTGAACCCGGGAGGCGGAGCTTGCAGTGAGCCGAGATTGCGCCACTGCCCTCCAGCCTGGGTGAGAGAGCGAGACTCCGTCTCAAAAAAAAAAAAAAAAAAAAAATCATATAACATAGCAGGCATCACTACATCCAATTCTCATTTATTCTTCTTCCTTGATGCCACTAACCCAACTGGATGCTGATGGTTTGGAACACACTGCCATTTAATACTCCACTTAGACTGTACACATAGTGTTAGTTCCAGGAGACAACTGGGAGGCCTATAAAGGAAAGGGAAAGAGGAGCTGGATCGTAAGATTACGTATTTCTGAGATTGTTTCTGGTTTGTTTTTAAAGCATGGCCAGCACATTTTCACATTTAAGACCCATTGATACTAAACACTCATGAAAGAGAGAAAAAAAAAAAACTTTCAGTCCTAGCTCCAAGGTAGAAGTTAATTTTTAAAAAATTGTTATTATTATTATTTTTTGAGACAGGGTCTTGCTCTGTCACCCAGGCTGGAGTGCAGTGGCTCGATCTTGGCTCACTGCAACCTCCACCTCCCAGGTTCAAGCAATTCTGCTGCCTCAGCCTCCCAAGTAGCTGGGATTGCAGGTGTGCGCCACGATGCCTGGCTAATTTTTGTATTTTTAATAGAGAAGGGGTTTCACCATGTTGGCCAGGATGGTCTCAAACTCCTGACCTCAAATGATCTGCCGACTTCAGCCTCCCAAAGTGTTGGGATTACAGGCATAAGCCACCACGCCCAGCCACATTTTTTTTAATATGAAAGGAAATAAAGACACCAACACATTGTACATTACTGCACAATGTACACACAGCCTTTATGCATGATGTCTCTGAGATTTGTGTACTTTTTCTTTTGGAATGTCCTGAGTTCTGGAAAGCTGGAATGGAGTTCATTCCTAGTCCCACTTGGGTTTTTGCCCACTTGATTGTCCTCTGGTGAATGTTATCCATGGCAGACAATGACTTTTTACAAGCCACTTTGAGATATAGCTCAAGTGCTTGTGTGTCCATGCTACCCCGTGCTATGGAATGGACTCTGCCCCCACTCCAAGACAGTGTCCAGTTTGTGCATCTCCATGTGGATTTTTTTCTGTCACTGTGTAACTGATGGATTTTTTCCCTCTCATTTTCCACTGCAATCACAAACAGTAAGTAGGTGCCCAGAGAAGAGGGAGATTAGATCTAGTTTTGACCACGGAAGGAAGCACGTTGATTACCGCCGATGCTTCTTCTCCGGGGTGGATCTTTCTGCCCTTAAAAACTCAGCCTCGAGCTCAGCCTGATTGGGAATTCTAATATCTGCAGATGCTACTATCTTTTCCTTGTAAAATGACAAGGAGATCCTCTAGATCTGCATTGGCAAATGCAGTAGCCACTGGTTTAAATTTAAATTAAATTAAATTAAAAATTCAGTTCCTCAACCACAGTAGCCACATTTCAAGAGCTCAATAGCCACATGTAGCTAGTGGCTACTGTGTAACACAGCATAGATGTAGAACATTTTTATCACTGTAGAAAGTGCTATTGGATAGAGCTGTTCTGCAACATACATAGAATATTTCCATTTCAGCAGCAAAATTTGGCGCTGAGAAGAGACTTGATATCTTTGGATAAGGTGACTATCTTAGAAGGTCCTTTGGGATAGGACAAAGTGATACCCTGAAGGAACAAGATTGGAGAACAAAGAATAGTTGTTCTTCGGTCAGCTAAGGATTTTGCTTTGATTACCTGTGTAAGTTAGCTGTGGTCTGAATCTGATTGGCTTAGAACATACAGGTGTTTTTTGGAGGCTGTGTAGAGTGAAGGCAAGGAAGGGAAAAGAGATCTGGCAATTAGCAGCGGCTAGGGGAGAGAGCCAGGATGTCTAATGAAGGGATAAAGCGGCATGCTTTGTCAAGTGCAATGCAATCCCTCCTCCATCTCCCCCGAAAAACTGTGTAAAATATTCTTTACTCACTAATGAGTTGAAAATTTAAAATATTGTTTTTGCTGAATCTGCTGTCAACAGGAGTATTGGGAATGTACAATGTGTCCAATTACATTGAGTTTAAACATTTTACTCCCTTGCTACTTGGTATCTTCTTTCTCCAAGGCAATCTGTGCGTGTCTTTTTCTTAGGACATTAAAGACTTTTGATTGGCTGGGCGCGGTGGCTCACGCCTGTAATCTCAGCACTTTGGGAGGCCGAGGCGGGCGGATCACGAGGTCAGGAAATCGAGACCATCCTGGCTAACACGGTGAAACTCTGTCTTTACTAAAAATACAAAAAATTAGCCGGGCGTGGTGGCAGGCGCCTGTAGTTCCAGTTACTCGAGAGGCTGAGGCAGGAGAATGGCGTGAACCCGGGAGGTGGAGCTTGCAGTGAGCCGAGATCGCGCCACTGCACTCCAGCCTGGGTGACAGAGCGAGACTCCGTCTCAATAAAACAACGACAACAAAAAAAAGACTTGTGATTGGCGGAATCAGCACAATGATCAGTCCCTTCCCAGGTGTGCCAGTGTTTGACACTTCCCTGGAGTCTTCCAGTTTGCAGCTAATTTGATGGATTATATAGCTGACTGCTTTGAAGCAAGGAAAAATGAATTTGTTTTTTCTCCTTATTTAACAAATATGTATTGTGCATTTGATATGTAACAGACAGTGTTTTAGAAGTTGGTTATATAGCAGTGAACAAAATCATATTCCTGCCCTCAAATAGCTTAAATCTCTTCTCCTTTTATGCCCTATCATTACCCAAAAACATTTAGTTACAGATATGACAATTACTAGATAATTGCTTTACCTGTTACACTTGACCATGCTAAACATTATTTAATTTAAAGATTACCATTCATTTGTAAGGTAAGGTTAAAAGATTCATTCTGGATCATACAGTTAATAAGAGATAGGGGTAGGGTTCCAACACAAACTTCCCCCTTTCTCTCTTCCCTTTTCCGCCTCTTGAGACATTATATGCTTAGGTGAACCAAAGATGGGAGGCGGGAGAAAAATCAGATGAGTCCTTTGCTTTTATATTTCCCACAGTGCCTAGCATGATATCCCAGAACCTAGCAAAATTGTCTGACATGTAGGAGGCATTCAATAAATATTTGTTGGCTGGTTACATAAATAGCTACATAAATGGATGGGAAAATGGCATCGTGTGCAGTGTAGGCATTTAATCCATATTTGTTGTTAAAGGCTACTCCAGAAGTAGGATAAAATTAAATTCTCCTGAATTAGATTTGGCTTACTAACCACCTTCATTTAGGTTTCAATTATGCAAATCAGTTTTTTGCAACAACTTAGGACTTGGTATTTTTTTTCATAAAATATAATTATTAGATGCATATTAATAGTGTAAAATAATTCTTAATGTTGGAAGGATATAATAAAGTGTGTATGCTCAAACTTCTGAGGGGAGAATAAATAAGTACAACCTTTCTGAAAACCAATTTGAAAATATTTTTCAATAATTAAAAAATTGTCACACCATATGACCTAATAATTCTACTTGTAGTGATCCATTTAAAAGAAATATCCAAGAATGCAAGTGAAGACCTATCTAAGGTCTATCTATTTTATGTGAGGGAAAAAAAGCCAAAAAATTCAAGCATCGATATTAAGGACTAAATAAATTATAATATTTATATTATAGAAAAATGTACAGCCATTCGAAATATCTTTAATAACCTGTTTAGAATATAATGTTAATTTTAGAGAAGCAGAATTTAAAACTACCATATAATCCAAACTATTCAAATAATGCACACATACATACACATATACACACACATACACAAATGTTGGCTGAGATTATCTTGACTCTGAATTGTAAGATTATGAGTTATCTTGGTTTTCTTCTTCACACTTTTTATATTTTTTTGTTTTTAAACAATGAAGAACATAATACTGTGGTAATCTCTAAGAGTGTTAATGTACAAGAAGTACACAGGCATAATAAAGAAATACAAACTCAGTTTTAGACAATGAAATGTTATATCAACTTTTAAAATATTGGTTAGCTTAACAGTTTGATATTTTAAAAAGGTGTCATTTAAAATACTTAGTTGAAATCATATTTTTGGTTTGTTTGAATTATTGGGTATGTGGGAATGGTGGTGGTGAATATTTTTCACTAAGAAGAAAGTCAAGTGGTAATTAACTGATTTTTAGGATGTATTTGAGCCTCATTTACTGAACTACCAAAAACGTTTATAGAATGAAAGAAAATGTAAAAGAAACAGCTAAGTAAGAAATAATAAATGGAAAAGTTGTAATTTTATTGTCCTCTATTACAAATGTGAAATATTCCCACATTTTTTCATATTTTATAAGAACTGTTTATACAGTTGAAATTTTCTATAGAAGAATTACATTATCTTCATATGAACCATATTGTATTTTCTTCCTTTTTTGACAATTTTTACCAAAGCTATATCTATGGATGCTTTGTTATGCATTTACTTACCTAGCAATTCATGTTTCTAAAGTGTATAAAGCAGCAACATTAAGAAGTGCTTTTGTTCTTCTGTTAGATATTTGTCATAAACAAACTTCTCTATCTCGTAATATACATGTTTGCAATTTTATAGGATAATCTCTACAGCTTTAGTGATACTAAACAGCTTTAGAATTTATCAGTTCAGCTATTAAGGTAAATTGGTTGAACAAAACCCATAAAATTTAAGATAGGAATCTGATCTTTATATTGCAAATGTGAAAATAGTTCTCATATATATTTGGGATTATTATCAGCAAAAGAAAATATACTGTTCATTCATTTGGGGCATAACTTTTTTAAGTAAAACATTATTAAAGGAGTATGTAAATGGATTTAAATATAAAATAACACAATGGTATCATAACTTTAAAGCATATTTGTGAAGAAGTTATGCATAACATAAAAGTATTATCCTTCTTGAAAATATGAAAATATTAATCCTAAAAATATGCATCAAAATACTGGGTAGCATTCTACCAACTTATGCTTTTATATGGGACACTGGAAAAGTTAGTTACATAAACGTTACGCTTGGCCTTTGAGAAGGTTTTATTTATCATTTAAAGCAATAAAAACTAAAGTGAGTATTTAGTTGATATGTTTTATATACAATATTTTTGTGCTAAAATATGCATTCCAATTGAATTTTTAATTTTTTTGTGTCAGGAGATGTCATCAAATAGGCAATGGTAATCATTTTAATGAGTAAAAGAGGAAAACCACAGATTGTTCCTACGATCAGAAGAAATAAAATGAAGGAGTAACACAATAGTAATTACCTGAGCAGATGGATTTCTAATCCTAGAGATAAACATGCTAATTAAGCTACACTACAGAATGACAAGATATTAAGGTCTTCTGAGTCTGGAGAGATTGTTATTCTAATTTACCAGTAGAATTTAATTCTCATTATATTAAAAAGTACTTAATCAACCAAATCTTTTTTAATTAACAAATGTATTTAGGCAGTTTTAGTGTTTCTGTAAATTTCTTTTACAGGGTGTGAGTTTTACAGGGGCACCCTTCCTCATCAATATATTCATGGTTTGTTTACTGTCTGTACTTTGCACAGAGCAGAATTGAGTTTTCTTGTCTCTCTAGCAAGGCACTTTTTCCTGTGTGCTGTCAATGGGGGTTTTAATTGCAGAATCAAAGCTCATATTGCTGGCACTTTCATAGCTACCCTATGCTGCCTTCCTTAAGAGATAAAAAATCTTCATTAGTAATTGGAACTCATAGCCCCTTGACTGATAGGTGAGCTCCGGGTTTTGTTACTTCCATGGCCAAACATTTTAGAAGAAATTAACTGGAAGAATGAGAATAATAGATGGGATACAAAAGTTTGTGTGATAAGTAATGTGAGAAAGAAGCAAAGGAGCCAGTGCCATATTTTCATGCTTACATGTACATGGTAAGTTTACATTTTCTAAACTAGTAACTGATCAATACATCGCAGTTTTTGGGTGGACACATAAAATACATAAAATCAGCATGACATTTCTTATGGGGAGAATGAATGCCCTTGTGGAAGAAATGCATTTTTAGGGCAAAAAGACTCAGGAAAAAAATCTAGGCAATGGCTTAGTTTAGTTTCTCATTTGTGTGGGTGTGTGTTTGAGGGAGTGTTACTTTCCTGTCCCTTTTCTTATGCTTATATTTTAGCTGTAACCATAATAGGCACTTATTTTCTATCAGGAGATACTTTAACTTATTAAAATGCGGTAAATATTTAATACAGTTATAAATACTTAACTCGTCTCAGTTTACATCCAATTCAACAAGCATTTATTGAATAATAACAATATTTTTAAAAACACAGGACTGGTTATACAGAGCTATACCAACTTAACAAAATATGATCCCAATCGCTTAGACCCTTGCTACTCAAAGTATGGTCTAAGCGCTGGCATTTCTTGGGAATTGTTAGAAATACAGAATCTTAGGCCCCAATTCCTGCCCTCTGAACCAAAATCTGCACTGTAACAAGATCCTCAGATAAATCAAATACACATTAAATTTTGAAAAGCACTGTGTTTAGAAGACCACAGTCTAAAAAAGGGAAGTAATTTCATAAGAAATGCTCTAACAGAGAACAAATACCAGAAGCCAAAGAATGTAGTTCTGGTTTCAGGGATTCACAGTAGTTTTGAATCTGCCCCTTACTACGTTATACTTTCCACAAGATACATCAGCAGCTTCTAAAGCGTGCCTCTGGTCAAATACATTTGAGAAACAGTGCATGATGTACACTACAGCTTAGAGATGTCTTGTTCATAATAGTATGTTAAAGATTTTAGCCAGGCATGGTGGCAGGTGCCTGTTGTCCCGGTTACTCAAGAGGCTGAGGCTGGAAGACTGCATGAGCCCGGGAGTTGGAGGGTGCAGTGAGTTTTGATTATACTACTGCACTCCAACCTGGGTGAAAAAGTGAGATCTTGTCTCAAAACAAATAAATAAACATTCGGAGAAATCCTGAAATAAATAAATCTGTTTTACTTAAACCCAGGATTTCACAAATAAACATGAAACTGCTTTTTCCTTGCACAGCAATATTACATCTTTGAGAACCAGCCTTGTGTGGAACACACTTTGAGAGACACTGCATGTTATGAGTTTGCAACGTTTTGCCTATGAAGTTTTTTACTAGAGTTGTTCTGCACTCCATTGGCTTCTTTTTTTCTTTTTATACTGAATATATTTAACCTTGAATATAAGTTAGAACAAATAATAAAATTTAGCTCTGACACAATGTATGTAATATTATAGAAATTCTGAGGCAAATTAATTCAACTGTTCTGTTAAAAATTATCCAGATCTGGATAGATAAAGTTGTCTTTGAACAAATAGTATGCTAAAGTCTGGCCTCCACATATCATCGAAATTAAGCCGGATCCTGCAAGTAAATGAAAGGGAAGTTTTGGTTAACTATCAATAATGAATAATTCATTAGTGAGATTATGAATAAGAACAATTGTCATGACTAAAATAATGTTTCTGAAACTGACATAGCATTTGAAATAGAATAGTTTATAGATTCAGCTAAGAGAGGGTAGGTATATAGTCTGAGGATGGTAAATTGTTGCAATTTAAAATTTCTTTCAGGGAATAGGTGTATGGTTCTGTCAAATGATAGTAAGGAGTTCTTAAAACTCAGAAATCGAAGGCAATGGAGTCAAAGCACACGCCAAGGAATTCACGATTCTCAATTCTTTTAGCTCTTCAATCTGCCTTTTGTTTGTGTTGTGGTTGTTTAGAATATATTTTTTTCTAAAGTGCTTTCCCTCTAATTATAAAAGGAAAGCATTTCCACTAACCTGGGAAATATTTCAAGTACAGAAAATATATTTTAAAAAACAATCTCACCTCCCTGAGATTCTAAACTATTTGGTTTTAGGAAAATGTCTTTAGTTCTGATTTCATTGGCCCAGTGATTCTTGTTTGTTTTAAAATATTGATCTGGCCTTATATAATTTTCATAAATCTGCTGTTCTCTGTGTGACAGTAACAGTATAACTCCCATAAAAGTTAAAGTTTCCTGAGTGAAGAACTCTGACAGGACCGCACAACTTCCTCGCACAAAGACACATGTCCAGAGTGAGACCATGAGATAGAATTTCCCAAATGTGTAGCCACTGTTCTCTTACATTTAAATTTTTCACTCAAAGGAAAAAAAAAAAAGCCTAACTCAAATGTCACACTGCAACTTTTTTTTTTTTTTTTTTTTGAGATGGAGTCTCTTGCTCTGTTGCCCAGGCTGGAGTGTGGTGGCATGATCTCGGCTCACTGCAACCTCCGTCTCCTGGGTTTAAGTGATTCTCCTGCCTCAGCCCCCTGAGTAGCTAGGATTGCAGGTGCATGCCACCATGCCTGACTAATTTTTGTATTTTTAGTAGAGACGGATTTTGCCATGTTGGCCAGGCTGGTCTCGAACTCCTGACCTCAAGTGATCCACCTGCCTAGGCCTCCTAAAGTGCTGGGATTACAAGTGAGAGCCACCACGCCTGGCCACAGCAACTGTCTTCTGAGTAATCCAACCAAGATTATTGAACAAAAATAGTCATCCAACTCTTTTAGCAAATTGAATTGGCCATTCCATTATACCTAACTTGACTCTTCTTGGCATAAAGGTGGCATATGCCATGTGACTGAGCTGGCTAAGGCACGGTAAATTCTGTGGTATTACAAATAAAATCCAAAAGTTGTAAGTTCTTGTTTTTGGAGAGAAAACATCATTTCACATATGCTCATAGCATTTCTTTCAGTACCTTTTCTGATTTGTTAAAAATTTACATCTTTGAAAGACATACAAAATAAAACCTCAGTACTTTCTACATGTGTTTTCTGTACATACTAAATAATACTGGAGGAAATTACACATCTAAGACTTAACAGACATGCAAGGTAATTGGAGAATTAAACTCTAGTGAAGGAGTCAATAAGTAACATAAATAATACTAGTACTCTAAACATATAATGTGACTAGATAGTGTGATCATTGTGGTCAATATCTGGCTTAAGCTAAACAAAAAGTTTTAGAAAAGTTCATTTTCACTTGGTTAATTTCCTTACTAAGTATATGTTTGATGAATTCAGTTCAATTTATAAGAAAAAATATAATTTCTTCTTGTACAACTACCATAAAGACAGTGATGTCATACATGAAGAAAAGTGAAGGTGTCACAAATATATCCAGTGTGTTATTCTCTGTAACTTTAGAATGATAAAGCTTTTGAAGTCTTTTGGTTTAATTACCTGACCCACATAAAAATATTTCCCCCATCTTTATATATAAATATATATTTATATTAATATAACTATTATGTAATGTGCATATATTTATAATGCTATATATAATTATATATAACACACACATATATATATAATTATTTACAGCAGGCAATTGTCTATATCCTTTTGGGACCCTCCTATGGTGAAGATTGAACAGCTTTCCTTGGTAGTCCACTGGAGTATGTTCCCTGTCAGGACCCCAAATATACATTACAAATTTTTGAATAGATGAGGAAATGTCAGAGAAGGAAAGAAGAGGAACTGTATTGTTTGGCATCAGTTCTTTTGTGTACCTGTAACTCATACTATTTCTGAGTCTACCCAGTTGGCCTGTTTTTACGATAGAATCTTTGATGCACCTACAGGCATATAATCAAGTGTGTATGTAGACTCCATTAAATGTGCAAAATTTGTCCCTAAATTTGTATAAGATACAAATACACAATATATAATATATATAATATATAATATACAAATTTGTATAATATACAAATTATATCATTACATGCCAGGAAAATCTCTTCTCCTTAATTTTATCTCATTGAATTCTCTCCATACTGACACAACAAATATTTATTAATGCTCTACTATGTGCCAGGCACGGCACTGAGGACTGAATATTTTATTATGGACATTTTAGCTCTTATAAGATTTTTTTAACACTTAAAAATGAAAATTAAGCCATTCCATAATTTTCCTTTCAAAAGGTTAAGCAGCATTTGCTATTTTCCAGTTGAGTTTAGAAACAACTCCTTTGACCATCTGTATGTTCTTTCCCAAGTCATGTCTTGTATGTTTGCCTCTGTGTGCTTTGAAAGCAATAGTCACAGAACTAGAAAGCAACAGGGAAGTCCTACTATGGCTTGTGATACTAACTGATCAGTCTATCTTCTTTTCAGTTTCTTTTTACTCTTCACATTGTCTAAATGGTGTTCTCAATTTCTGTAAGCTCTGCTCTTAACCCTGTATATTCTTTATTTTAGAGTGTGTACCCACTATAGAGGCAGCATCCATCACATCTGTGCAGTACTAGCTTCAGGATTCTATGTAGAAGTGTCTCTGTGTGGCCACCTATGTTGAAGGAAAGGCTAGTTAAGGGACACATCTTAGTGACTCTGAAAATGCTCCTAAATTATCCAATTCCATAAGCTTCAGTTTTTACCTTTGCTAAATTGGAATATAATACTTATCTCACAGGACTGTAATAAAGGTTAGTGAGATAAATGCAATGTCCCTGGCTTATATTATGCATATCAATGAATGGTAAGTACGATTAATATTACGTAGGCCATTAAAATTGAGAGGCAGTTCCAGAATATGTTTGGGTATGCATGCTGTTGTCAGAACATATTGAAGATATTACACAATATTATTGCCAAATCAATGACTGATTTAAGAAAAGATTATATGACCTTTGTATTGGAAAGCCAGATGCAACAGATTTAGAACTAAATGGTTTTCATATTTGACAAACGTTGAAATCTGTTTAGAAGCATAGAAGCATCCAACTTTGCTTTACGTTTACTTTTATTTACTTTTTTATTTTTTAGAGATGGGGTCTCACTCTGTTGCCCAGGCTGGAGTGCAGTGGTGTCATCATAGCTCACTGCAGCCTCAAACTCCTGGGCTCAAGAGATCCTCCCAATCTCAGCCTCCCAGGTAGCTCGGATTACTGGCATGAGCCACCATGCCAGGCCTGTGTAGCAGTTTATTAACACAAATAACTGTTAATATTGTAATGTTCTGTTTCTCTCCTAAATTTCTAATTACTGTTACATAATATGATTAAGGAAGAAAATAAGTAAAAGTGTGTGTAATCTCGTCTCCTGTATGTTTGCTGTTTTGTATCTTGATTTTCCTATTTCATAAAATAGAATTCTATGGAAAACATAATCCAATTTAGATTGGATTTCTTAAAAGTAAGACTGAGCTAAATGTGGTTGGCTACTTCAATTCTAGAAAATGATGATTTTAAAAAACAACAGGGGAGATTAAAGTTAGACACCTTGAAGAACTTCTCAATTGTTAAGAACTTGAAAATACTATAAAGACATAAAATTTATTGACTTTGTTTCAACTTATGGGTTGCATAAGGGAATAAAAAGGCTCAGAACAATGTCTGCGCTATTGCTGCTCCAAGTATGGTCTCTGGACTAGCAGTGCCGGCATAACCTGGGCCCTACCCAGACTCACTGCCTTTTTACAAGATCTTTAGGTGACTTGCACGCATTATGTACATTGCAATTTGAGAAATTCTGCTCTGAGATATACTTCTAGGCTCTTTGTATTACTGTGGGAAAAGAAGAGTGGAGGCTAATTTATCTTTGTATATTCTTATGTTCCTAGTTCTTTACCTGGAAGCTCTTTTCATACTTTGCTAGTTTCAATACACACTCATTTTTATTGTTGTTTCCACTTCCTTCATCATAATTTCGTCTTCATTGAAGTATGGCTTGAGTCTTGACTATTTCACTTGAATTCTTCTACAGAGGGCAGTTCCCTCTAGTGATCTATAAATCAGGTTTCACCTCTTTGTCCTACTAAAAATTCAACCTTTTGAAGATCCATAAATACTACGAGAGGGCTTATTTAGATAAGTTGTGTACAATAAGAAGTTAGAGAAAACTGTGTCTTGGGACATAGGAATAAATAAAATATAGTCCCATAATAAGATGTGAGAGCATGAAGCTTTGTGAATAGATGAGGAAATGTCAGAGAAGGAAAGAAGAGGAACTGTATTGTTTGGCATCAGTTCTTTTGTGTACCTGTAACTCGTACTATTTCTGAGTCTACCCAGTTGGCCTGTTTTTACGGTAGAATCTTTGATGCACCTACAGGCATATAATCAAGTGTGTATGTAGACTCCATTAAATGTGCAAAATTTGTCCCTAAAACACTTTTTAAAGAAAGTTATATCTATCTGCTCTAGTTTCGCTCCTCATGGAAACTCAGTCCTTATTTCCTACTATAATGGAAAACTGAGAGGGCAAGAAAGGGAGAAAAAACTGGTACAGATCAGTCTTGGAGGCAAGCTAAGAAAATCCACGGCTTGTTGAAGACTTTGCCAGAATATAGAGTCTTTACTGACTTTCACTCCGGCTCCTTTATTATTGACATCAACATCTGTCATTCCTCTATAAGTTCCAATTTTACCAAAAGGAGAAGTAGAGTATGCTATACTTTTTTTTGTTTTGTTTTGTTTTGTTTTTGAGATGGAGTCTGCTCTGTCTCTCCCTGGCTGGAGTGCAGGGGTGCAATCTCGACTCAATGCAACCTCCACCTCCCAGGTTCAAGCAGTTCTCCTGCCTCAGCCTCCCAAGTAGCTGGGATTACAGTTGCCCGCAACCACGCCATGGCTAATTTTTGTATTTTTAGTAGAGATGGAGTTTCATCATGTTGACTAGGCTGGTCTCGAACTCCTGACATCAAGTGATCTGCCCGCCTTGGCCTCCCAAAGTGCTGGGATTACAAGCATGAGCCACCGCACTCGGCCACTATACTTCTTACATTTCTATTTACCAGATGTATTTTTGTTTCTAAATACGTATTAAGATGGCAGCTTCTCTCCCGTGGATGGTATCTGGGTTGGCCTGAGAGTATATTTGGGCCAAAAGAGACAACCAGTGGAGTCCATCTTCAGTAAAACTGTGTGTTTTTAAAATTATCTTAGATATTATTATCTTAGAAAGACAATTATAAAATCTATGAGAAAATAAAATATATTTCCACAGTTATTCTATTTAACATTATTTCTGTGCATTAGATAATCTAAACAAGCAATTTTGATATACCTAAAGCAGCCCACCAATGTGATGTCAAGGGGAATTCCAACATAACTGCAATAGAAAAAAGTGTTTAATTTCAAAACATGCATTTTTATATTTTACTCAAGAAGAAATACGTCTGTTTAGTCAAATTATATCCACCCAACAAGAGAAGGTTTATCCATGTTCATGAAATCATGTAGCCCCAAGTTATACTTCAGTCCTGGTCAAAAAGGTCATTCGTTAAGTCAAACCTTTACAACTCTTCTCCTAGAAATAATGCTGTGAATTGTGAGGTTCTCAGGTCAGCTCCCAAAGTTGATTTTAAGTGATGATCCTCAGGCTGTCCTGAATCCTCAATGCCTAGTTCCCTCATGAATTCCAAACCACTTCACTCTGAAGTCACTTCTGTCCAGTAGTCATTTGTTAACATTTTCTAAGTGCCACGTGTTAGATCATTAACTCACAACTTTTCTAGGTCCAGAACCTATAGCTCATTTCAACCCTGAGGATTGAACCACCTATACTCCAAGCCCTTTTACAAATATCAGTGGCTGTCTTGCAGAGAAAATTAACCCCAAGGTAAAATAGAGCACTTCAGAAGCAGAGTGATGGGGGCGGGGTGTCCAGTGATTCTTTGAGTTACTGAGGGAGGGTTTGTGTCTGTGGAAACTAATACTAGGCGATGAATATACAGGCATTCTCTAATAGCAGTGAAGCTGGGAAGTTGTAGTTGATTTGGAAATTGTGTGTTCTTCAGTTGGAGACAGATTGTACTTTTTTTTTTTCTGAGACAGAGTCTCGCTCTGTTGCCCAGGCTGGAGTGCAATGGTGCGATCTCGGCTTACTGCAACCTCCGCCTCCTGGGTTCAAGCGATTCTCCCTGCCTCAGCCTCCTGAGTAGCTGGGATTACAGATGCCCACCACCATGCCTGGCTAATTTTTGTATTTTTAGTACAGATGGGGTTTCACCGTGTTGGCCAGGCTGGTCTTCAACTCCTGACCTCAGGTGATCTGCCCACCTCAGCCTCCCAAAGTGCTGGGATTACAGGCGTGAGCCACTGCACCTGGCGGAGACAGATTATACTATCAATAGATCAGGGCACTGAAAATATGACAGTGATTTAAGTTGGTCATAAATAATAATAAACTTTGAATTATAACCTGTGGTTGGTTATCACTCATATTTTGACTGATATGCTTTAAAAAAATAAGGCAGTATAGTAAGGGAGAAAAAAAATACGGTGGATGAGTAAATTTTGAGTGGATAGGTGAACAAATGGATGAGATATTCATTTACTGAGTAATTATTATCTGCTAGACACATGTCAGACAATTTCTCATTATCTAATTGGAACCTCATCAGGTTTCCTCCATTTTGTAGAGAAGGAAACTGATGTAAGAGATGTGACTTGTCCACAACTACCCACCTAGTAAAAGGTAGGATTGGAATTTGTATCCATTTTCTTCTCACTCCAAAAAGCACGGGTAGAAATAAAAACCACTTAATGCAAGAACTGGTATTTATTTTAAAATAACTATTGTTGGACAGGTGTCTGTGAATCCCCCCAGTCTTTGATCAGTTTCTGCCCTCAGGGAAGGATTTTGGAGGAAAAATATGTCTTACAGGGCAAACCTTGCCCAGTTGGTGATAAGTTGAATGTGAAAGGGAAGCATCTCTATTTCAGTTTAGTTCTGAATCAGATTGGATCTTGAAAAAGAAAAATGATGCAGGGAAAACCAGGGTAATACAAATAAAGTTTAGCTAATAATAGTATTATACCAATGTTAATTTATTAGTTTTGACAATTGTACTATGGTTATATGAAACGCTAACATTAGGGGAAGCTAGGTGAAGGGTACATGGGAACTCTCAGTTATATTTTTGTAACTTTTCTGTAACTCTAAAATTATTTCAAAATAAAACGCCTTTAAAAAAGTTTAAAAAAACCTCCCTGAGAAGAGTGGTAGAAAAAAATTTGGCTGGAAAGAGGGATGAAGACCTTTCATCTTCAGATTTTATCATTTAGCTATCATACAAGAATATGCAGACAACAAAGTTCTACTCAGGAAGTGGTTTACGTCCAACATCTGTTTTAATACATTTTCCTCGTTTCTGTTATTTTATTCTGCTTACCAGTTGAAGTGATGGCAATATGAAGAATAGTTACTGAAATAGCATAATCCCAAACCCATTCTTCCACAACTGGAACAAAAAGCAATCCACAAACAAAGTAGGTGACCTCTGTTGAAACTAAAATAACTGCAAATACAAGGAAGAATATAATTATTGAGGACTAGAGCAATGAACATTCTGAAATACAACTAGTAACAAGACCAGGAAAGCTTACTTTGAGAAGAAATTTTGCTAAGAATTTTTTAAATGTTCCATTTCCTAACAATCCTCAAATTTGGATAAAACAATTAACATATTTTATCTTTTAACAGTTTTAAGATTTGTAGAAAACCACAATATATCATTTCTGTTTCACATTCTTTGTGTTTAACATTTTAGAAGTGAAATACAATAAAGAAGTTACAATATAACCAATATGTGCAAATCTGTAATTGGATTGCAAATCTCATTTTAAGATATATTAAAAACTAATGGGCCGGGCGCGGTGGCTCACGCTTGTAATCCCAGCACTTTGGGAGGCCGAGGCGGGCGGATCACGAGGTCAGGAGATCGAGACCACGGTGAAACCCCGTCTCTACTAAAAAATACAAAAAATTAGCCGGGCGCGGTGGCGGGCGCCTGTAGTCCCAGCTACTCGGAGGCTGAGGCAGGAGAATGGCGTGAACCCGGGAGGCGGAGCTTGCAGTGAGCCGAGATTGCGCCACTGCACTCCAGCCCGGGCGACAGAGCGAGACTCTGTCTCAAAAAAAAAAAAAAAAAAAAAAAAAAAAAAAAAAACTAATGAAAAAATCCAGTTCTGAGTTTTAAGAAATGAAAGAACATTAAACCAAATGTAAGAGTTTATTGAACTACAACATTTGTCTGATACCAAGCACTGCCTAACTTGGAAATGAGTTCCTTTGTGTTTTTGTAATAAAATGCTTCGTTCAGATTGTCACTTGGGAAACATAACTGATAACCATGGATGAAAGAAAGTCTCATAAATGACAGGTATGGATGGAGACACTCTTCTAAATCCACTGGTTGTGACAGAGTATTTTACCTGAACATGTATAAAGAGCTAGATATTTACAGGTGAGAACCACAAATCTCTAAGAGCCCTGAACACGTGATGGGTCAATCTTTTGCCTCTTGTCTTTGATATGGATCTTTAAGACTATCATATTTTCAAAAGAGAGATCCATCAGACTTTAAAGTGACAAATATATGTGATATACCACCAAGGTCCCTTTGTAAATGATACCACTTTCCATAAAAATTACCTTTCTTTCTCTTAAAACACAGAAAATAAGTGATATGTTCATATAATTCAGGAATAAACAAATCTAAGCAGACAAACTATATTTTTCAAAGCAAAAAATAAAATAATCATCTTATGTCCTACTGTGCAGAAGTAATTTATTATCCAGCAAGCCAGTGATTGCAGTCAGTGAGCGAGGCACCAAGGAAGCAAGCCCCAGGTGCAATCTTTTTAAAGGCCTCACACATATTCCTCTTCAATTCTATTTAACTTAACAGGTTTCAAAAGTTAAATTCAGAATTCATACTAACTCCTTTTCTATTGCACAGGAATTCCTTTGATCAGTGGAGATCAGTTCAGCATGCCCTGCCACCTAATATCCAGGAAAGAACTGTCCTGTTGTGTCATATTGACAACATCTCTTTCCATCACATTTCATTCCTCCCTCCCCTACTGGTTTATAAAATCACTACATTATTGTAGGGAAAGAGAGATGCCTCTTTTGTTAGCATTTAGAGATTTTATAGGTTAACTTGAAGGTGCTTGGAGATAGTGATTTTAGTCTTGCACAAGCTGTATTCATGTATATTAATAGAGAATGCTTATGCTTTGTTTATGATAAGAAAGAAAGCATGACTTAAAGGAAGTAATACAAAATTTGAAGTCAAGATAACAGCATTCTAGTCTCGCTTTGACAGCTTAAGAGTCATAAGACCTTGTCTGGGCACGGTGGTTCACACCTGTAATTCCAGCACTTTGGGAGGCCAAGATGGGAGCATCACTTGAAGCTAGGAGTTTGAGGCCACCCTGGGCAACATAGCAAGACTCTGTCTCTAAAAGAAATTGAAAAAAACTTAGCCTGGCATAATAGTGTGCCCCATAGTCCTAGCTACTCAGGAGGTAGAGATGGGAGGATCTCTTGAGTGCAGGAGTTTGAGGTTACAATGAGCTATGATCATGCCACTGCACTGCACTCAAGACTGGGTGACAGAGTGAATCTCTGTCTCTTAAAAAAAAAAAGAAGAGTTGTGGAGTCACTTCCAAGATGGCTGAATAGGAACAGCTCTGGTCTGCAGCTCCCAGCGAGATCAACGCAGAAGATGGGTGATTTCTGCATTTCCAACTAAGGTACCTGATTCGTCTCATTGGGACTGGTTGGACAGTGGGTGCAGACGAGATGAAGCAGGGCAGGGTGTCGCCTCACCCGGGAAGCACAAGGGGTTGGGAAATTTCCCTTTCCTAGCTAAGGGAAGCCATGACAGACTGTATCTGGAGAAACGGTGCACTCCTGACAAAATACTGCACTATTCCCACAGTCTTAGCAACCGGCAGACCAGGAGATACCCTCCCATGCCTGGCTCGGCAGGTCCCACACCAACGGAGCCTTGCTCACTGCTAGTGCAGCAGTCTGAGAGAGACCTGTGATGCTGCATCTTGATGTGGAGAGGGGCATCTGCCATTGCTGAGGCTTGAGTAGCTCACAGTGTAAATAAAGAGGCCTGGAAGCACAAACCGGGCGGAGCCCACCACAGCTCAGCAAGGCCTACTGCCTCTATAGATTCCACCTCTGGGGGCAGGGCATAGTAGAACAAAAGGCAGCAGTCAGCTTCTGCAGACTTAAACGTCCCTGTCTGACAGCTCTGAAGAGAGCAGTTGTTCTCTCAGCACGGCGTTCGAGCTCCAAGTGTTCGAGCTCCAAGAACAGACAGGCTGCCTCCTCAAATGAGTCCCTGACCCCTGCGTAGCCTGACTGGGAAACACCTCCCAGTAGGGGCCAACAGACACCTCAAACAGGTGGGTGCCCCTCTGGGACGAAGCTTCCAGAGGAAGGATCAGGCAGCAATATTTGCTGTTCTGCAGCCTCCACTGGTAATACCCAGGCAAACAGGGTCTGGAGTGGACCTCCAGCAAACTCCAACAGATCTGCAGGAGAGGGGTCTGACTGTTAGAAGGAAAACTAACAAACAGAAAAAAATAGCATCAAGATCAACAAAAAGGACATACACACCAAAACCCCATCTGTAGGTCACCAACATCAAAGACTAAAGGTAGATAAAACCACAAAGATGGGGAGAAACCAGAGCAGAAAAGCTGAAAATTTTAAAGAACAGAGTGCCTCTTCTCCTCCAAAGGATCACAGCTCCTCACCAGCGAGGGAACAAAACTGGATGGAGAATGAGTTTGATGAGTAGGCTTCAGAAGGTTGGTAATAACAAACTTCTCTGAGCTAAAGGAGCATCTTCTAACCCATTGCAACGAAGTTAAAAACCTTGAAAAAAGATTAGATGAATGGCTAACTAGAATAAACAGTGTGGAGATGATGTTAAATGACCTGATGGAGCTGAAAACCATGGAATGAGAACTTTGTGATGCATGCACAAGCTTCAATAGGTAATTCCATCAAGTGGAAGAAAGGATATCAGTGACTGAAGATCAAATTAATGAAATAAAGTGAGAAGACAAGATTACAGAAAAAAGAGTGGAAATAAATGAACAAAGCCTCCAAGAAATATGGGACTATGTGAAAAGACCAAATATACATTTGATGGGTGTACCTGAAAGTGACGGGAGAATGGAACCAAGTTAGAAAACACTCTTCAGGATATCATCCAGGAGAACTTCCCTAATCTAGCAAGGCAGGCCAACATTCAAATTCAGGAAATAGAAAGACACCACAAAGATACTCTTCGAGAAGAGCAATTCAAAGACATATAATTGTCAGATTCGCCAAGGCTGAAATGAGGGAAAAAATGTTAAGGGCAGCCAGAGAGAAAGGTTGGGTTACTCACAAAGGGAAGCCCATCAGACTAACAGTGGATCTCTTGGCAGAAACCCTACAAACCAGAAGAGAGTGGGGGCCAATATTCAACATTCTTAAAGAAAAGGATTTTTCAACCCAGAATTTCATATCCAGTCAAACTTCATAAGTGAAGGAGAAATAAAATCCTTTACAGACAAGCAAATGCTGAGAGATTTTGTCACCACCAGGGCTGCCTTACAAGAGCTGCTGAAGGAAGCACTAAACATGGAAAGGAACAACAGGTACCAGCCACTGCAGAAACATGCCAAATGGTAAAGACTATAGATGCTATGAAGAAACTGCATCAATTAATGGGCAAAATAACTGCTAACATCATAGTGACAGGATTAAATTCAAACATAACAGTATTAACCTTAAATGTAAATGAGCTAAATGCCTCAATTAAAAGATACAGACTGGCAAATTGGATAAAGAGTCAAGACCCATCAGTGTGCTGTATTCAAGAGACCCATCTCATGTGCAAAGATGCACATAGGCTCAAAATCAAGGGATGGAGGAAGATCTACCAAGCAAATGGGAAGCAAAAAAAAGCAGGGGTTACAATCTTAGTCTCTGATAAAACAGACTTTAAACCAACAAAGATCAAAAGAGACAAAGAAGGCCACTACATAATGCTAAAGGGATCAATTCAACAAGAAGAGCTAACCATCCTAAATATATATGCACCCAATATAGGAGCATCCAGATTCATAAAGCAAGTCCTTAGGGACCTAGAAAGAGACTTAGACTCCCACACAATAATAATGGGAGACTTTAACACCCCACTGTCAATATTAGACAGATCAACAAGACAGAAGGTTAACAAAGATATCCAGGATTTGAACTCAGCTCTGCACCAGCGGACCTAATAGACATCTACAGAATTCTACACCCCAAATCAATGGAATATACATTCTTCTCAGCACCACATTGTACTTATTCTAAAATTGACCACATAATTTTAAATTATATAAAATTTAATTTAAAATTAAATTTTAAATTAAAAACACTCCTCAGCAAATGTAAAAGAACAGAAATCACAACAAACTGTCTCTCAGACTGATCTCTCAGATCACACTGCAATCAAATTAGAACTCAGGATTAAGAAACTCACTCAAAACCACACAACTACATGGAAACTGAACAACCTGCTCCTGAGTAACTACTGGGTACATAACGAAATGAAGGCAGAAATAAAGATGTTCTTTGAAACCAATAAGAACAAAGACACAATGTATCAGAATCTCTGGGACACATTTATAGCAGTATGCAGAGGGAAATTTATAGCACTAAATGCCCACAAGAGAAAGCAGGAAAGAGCTAAAATTGACACCCTAACATCACAATTAAAACTAGAGAAGCAGGAGCAAAGAAATTCCAAAGCTAGCAGAAGGCAAGAAATAACTAAGATCAGAGCAGAACTGAAGGAGATAGAGACAAAAACCCTTCAAAAAAAATTAATGAATCCAGGAGCTGGTTTTTTGAGAAGATCAACAAAATAGACCACTAGCAAGACTAATAAAGAAGAAAAGACAGAAGAATCAAATATATGCAATAAAAAATGATAAAGAGGATATCACCACCAATCACACAGAAATACACACTACCATCAGAGACTATTATAAACACCTCTATGCAAATAAACTAGAAAATCTAGAAGAAATGGATAAATTCCTGGACACATATACCCTCCCAAGACTAAATCAGGAAGAAGTTGAATCTCTGAATAGACTAATAACAGGTTCTGAAACTGAGGAAATAATTAATAGCCTATCAACCAAAAAAAGTCCAAGAGCAGATGGATTCACAGCCGAATTCTACCAGAGGTACAAAGAGGAGCTGGTACCATTCCTTCTGAAAGTATTCCAATCAATAGCAAAGAGAGAATCCTCCCTAACTCATTTCATGCTAGGATCATCCTGATACCAAAGCCTGGTAGAGACACAACAAAAAAGGAGAACTTCAAGCCAATATTTCTGATGAACATCAATGCAAAAATCCTCAGTAAAATACTGTCAAACTGAATCCAGCAGCACATAAAAAAGTTTATCCACCAGGAACAAGTTGGCTTCATCCCTGGGATGCAAGGCTGGTTCTACATACTCAGATCAATAAACGTAATCCATCATGTAAACAGAACCAATGACAAAAACTACATGATTGTCTCAATAGATGCAGAAAAGGCCTTCAACAAAATTCAACAGCCCTTCATGCTAAAAACTCTCAATAAACTAGGTATTGATGGAACGTATGTCAAAATAAAAAGAGCTACTTATGACAAATCCACAGCCAATGTCATACTGAATGGGCAAAAACTGGAAGCATTCCCTTTGAAAACTGGCAAAAGAAAAGGATGCCCTCTCTCAGCACTCCTATTCAACACAATGTTGGAAGTTCTGGCCAGGGCAATCAGGCAAGATAAAGGGTATTCAATTAGGAAAAGAGGAAGTAGAATTATCTCTGTTTGCAGATGATATGATTGTATATTTAGAAAACCCCATCGTCTCAGCCCAAAGTCTCCTTAAGCTGATAAGCAACTTCAGCAAAGTCTCAGGATACAAAATCAACATGCAAAAATCACAAGCATTCCTATACACAAGTAATAGACAAACAGAGAGCCAAAACATGAGTGAATTCCCATTCATAATTGCTACAAAGATAATAAAATACCTGGGAATCAAACTTACAAGGAATGTGAAGGACCTCTTCAAGGAGAACTACAAACCACTGCTGAATGAAATAAAAGAGGACACAAACAAATGGAAGAACATTCCATGCTCATGAATAGGAAGAATCAGTATCATGAAAATGGCCATACTGCCCAAGGTAATTTATAGATGCAATGCCATCCCCATCAAGCTACCAATGACTTTCTTCACAGAATTGGAAAAAACTACTCTAAAGTTCCCGTGGAACCAAAAAAGAGCCCACATAGCGAAGACAATCCTAAGCAAAAAGAACAAAGCTGGAGGCATCACGCTACCTGACTTCAAACTGTACTACACAGCTACAGTAACCAAAACAGCATGGTACTGATACCAAAACAGATACATAGACCAATGGAACAGAACAGAGGCCTCAAGAATAACACCACACATCTACAACCATGTGATCTTTGACAAACCTGACAAAAACAAGAAATAGGGAAAGGATTCCCTATTTAATAAATGGTCCTGGGAAAACTGGCTAGCCATATGCAGAAAGCTGAAACTGGATGCCTTCCTTACACCATAGACAAAAATTAACTCAAGATGGATAAAGACTTAAATGTAAGACCTAACACCATAAAAACTCTAGAAGAAAACCTAGGCAATATCATTTAGGACATAAGCATGGGCAAAGACTTCATGACTAAAACACCAAAAGCAATGGCAACAAAAGCTGAAATAGACAAATGGGATCTAATTAAACTAAAGAGCTTCTGCACAGCAAAAGAAACTATCATCAGAGTGAACAGGCAACCTACAGAAGGGGAGAAAATTTTTGCAATCTATCCATCTGACAAGGCTAATATCCAGAATCTACAAAGAACTTAAACAAATTTACAAGAAAAAAACAACCCCATCAAAAAACGGACAAAGTATATGAACAGACACTTCTCAAAAGAAGACATTTATGCCACCAACAGACACATGAAAAAAGGCTTATCATCACTGGTCATCAGATAAATGCAAATCAAAACCACAATGTGATACCATCTCATGCCAGTTAGAATGGCGATTATTAAAAAGTCAGGAAACAACAGATGCTGGAGAGGATGTGGAGAAATAGGAACACTTTTACACACTGTTGGTGGGAGTGTAAATTAGTTCAACCATTGTGGAAGACTGTGTGGTGATCCCTCAAGGATCTAGCACTAGAAATACCATTTGACCCACCAATCCCATTACTGGGCATATACCCAAAGAATTATAAATCTTTCTATGATATAGACACATGCACATGTATGTTCACTGAGGCACTATTCACATAGCAAAGACTTGGAACCAACCCAAATGTCCATCGATAATAGACTGGATTAAGAAAATGTGGCACATATACACCATGGAACTCTATGCATCCATAAAAAAGGATGAGTTCATGCCCTTTGCAGGGACATGGATGAAGCTGGAAACCATCATTCTAAGCAAACTAACACAGGAACAGAAAACCAAACACTCCATGTTCTCACTCATAGGTGGGAGTTGAACAAAGAACACTTGGACACAGGGCGAGGAACATCACACACTGGGTCCAGTCAGGGGGTGGGGGCCTGGGGGTGGATAGCATTAGGAGAAATACCTAATGTAAATGACGAGTTGATGGGTGCAGCAAACCAACAGGGCACAGGTATACCTATTTAACAAGCCTGCACATTGTGCCCACGTACCCTAGAACTTAAAATATAATACTAATAATAATAAAGAGTTATGAGGTGTTGAGCAAGATTTTAACTTTTAGGTCAGTCTGTTTTCTTCTCCATAAATTGGAATATGGAGTATTATTTATCTCAAAAAAATTGTTGGGAGGATTTTAATGTAAAATGAAAGGAATTTGCAAACTTTTCTCTGCGATGCAAAGGAAAGATATTAGTAATTGGAGTGTTTTAACTGGACTCACACTTTCCAGTGTCCTTGCTAAAACTGATCTCCTGGGTGACAAAATTATTGAAACCTACACAAAACCTGACCATAATAAATACATGCCAAAGTCTCTGAGATTACTCTTATATTTTATTAATATCTCTGAGATTAGACAGGTATAGATTCTCACAGCAACAACTTTAAAGAGTTATGACATTTTTCTCCCCAAACCCAAAATTAAAGATCTAATACGCTAAGGATTTATTGATATCTTTGTACAAATGTTTGTGTTTCATGAGAGGAAAGCATGACTGTAAACTCTGCCAGGCATTTTGGAGATCTTCACTAATCCCTGCTATGTAAAAGTTCTTCACTAATCTCTGCTATGAAAAAACACAGCCTTCTTCCATAAGCCTGTGATATTGCCCTTTCTTTATTGACTGACCCAAAGACTAGAATTAAATAATGACAGTTGAGTGTTCAATCTCTCCCTCTACCCAAAACACACACATGGCCCATACTTGACTCTTTACTGGGACTGTTTTCTTTTTAATCATTTGTGGATAGTGTTGGTAAAAACTAGGGAAGGGCCTGAAAGAAAGTTAAGATAAAGTCTTAGACCTCTTGTATCTCAGAATCGAAGTATCTTGTTCTTACATATGCTTTGCTATCCAAAATTGAATCAATAATGGCACCAAACAAGGCTGTACTAAAGCTTTTTGTTTGAATTCAGTAACTCTAACTGACCAAGTTTCCTATATAAATTATAGTAGAAATCCCGTTTCATTGGCCTCCAGCGATTTTTCTATATTTGCATATTTGTACCCCAAAAATATTCTCCAGTGGTTTTCTAATGAATTGTATTGTTTAGGGAATTGACAGTACATTAAAAAACAAGAATAGGGAAAATCTTCACAAAATATGAAGAGTAATTACTGTATACAGAATGTAAGTATGCGATTTATTTTATTTTTCTCCTTTCTGCTTGTAGATATTTTCTAAGCTTTCATTAATTAATATGTTTTATGATAGAAAACATTAAAATTTTACTTTTCTGAAGATGGGGCAAACTCACCATGAAGCTCCCCCAAACAAGAATGTTTTACATATATTCAAGGTACATAGGTGTGAAGGTTTACAAACACACCAGATATTAATTAATAACTATTCAACAAAAATGCCAAATTTAAAAGAGAAATTTTGCCTTAGTGTATTCTTTCTTACTGTTTTTCTTCTGCAACAAGTTCTATACTATTTTGGGAAGAAAAATAAAACCAAGCAGAAATGTACAAAGTAGAGAACGAAAGTTCTCTGTCATCCCAGATGGGAGATAACAGTTTGTCGCATAATTCTCCAGACTTCTTATCACTGACACCATGTATTTTACTTTATGCTACAAAAATGAAATTGTATTATATGAACTCTTTTTCTGTATTTAATTTTCTATTTTATATCTCACAAATATTTTTCTACATCAGCACATTAAGTCATTATTCTTCCTTTTCTTTAAAAATAATGAACAAAAATTTACCCCAATACAATGAAATGAAAATTTATATAGGAATTCTCATTCTTTTTCTCCACTTATTCCATATTACTCCACCTCCAAGGAATAACAACTTTAAAATTTTTGATGGCACTTTTCCTAATTTTTGAAGTCAGGTAAAATACATAGATGACTGCGAGACAGGCCTGATATTTAAAATTTTAATTAAAAAATTAAAAAATTTATTTTTAGTGGCATTTAGTTCACTAATTGATAAGAATTTAAAATTAAAACAATTACCTTTATAGTTTATGTTGAGCCATGAGGGATTTGTTTTGAAATCAAATGGTGCCAGGACATTCAACTCATGCACCCTAAAGATGTTATAAATGAAAACAGTTTACTCTGAATGAGGCAGTTCATAACTGCACATCAAAGTGATGCACATTACTGTTCCCATACAAGGATAAGTCATGCGATTTACCCACGTTGTGGCACATTTCAAAACTGGCTGAAATGGGAAGGAATCAGCAATGAAGATAATAATCTCTATAGAATCTTTTTCTGACTCAAACATCTCACTCTTCTTGCTAGAATTACAAATTGTGGTAACAGTTACAGCAAAATTTCAGGTCAATCATTAGGTGAGAGGGTAAAAAGGTAACAAGAGACAAGGCAATGTCTAGTTATGAAATGTAAACTCACTTGAGGACCAAACCAGTAGTTCTTCAGATGTAAAATAGGTTCACCTAAATGGTGCTATAGCATATTTTTTTTAACATTAAGTGAGCTACTGTAGCAGTTAGAATAAATTAATTCAATGCTAAATACATCTCATCATGGACATATTTTTGAAATATAATGTTGAAAAAAGTTATAAAATGACACCTATTATATGATATCATTTATAGAAAAAAAACTTGCTAAGCAGAAAAAAATGAAGTGAGCTAAAAAGAGTTATTAAAAACTGGCTGACTTGGATGATAGCCAAATAACATTTTGTCTATATTGTCTTCTTTGTCCAATTAAGTTCCACTTTGTCCACCAAGTGGACTTAATTTTATTTGATGTCTCAGCTAGAATCTTGGTAGTTCCTGCCATCAAACATGGAAGGAGAACGTAATACTATGGAGACAGCAGAGGCTTGAAAAACAACAAGATACAGGTTCTAATCCTGGTGGTGCTATAACCGTGCACTTGGGCAAGTCACCTAACCTCTCTGGGCTCAAATTTCCTATCTATAAATTGAAGAGATTAATCTCCGAGTCCCCTTCCTGTTCTAAAATCTGAGTCTATAAAGCATACAGCTGGACTTTATACTACACCCAAGTTTGTAGTTTTGTGCAGCTGGCCAACCAGTTAGCTACCTCCTGAAGCTTTAAGGTCTAATTACTTCAAATTCCTCACCTCTGACTCATGTTAACTACAAATCCTTGAAATGCCACGCTCAGAGAATCCTACAGAGTCTTGCCTTCTCCTTGCCCCAGGCATAGCCTCACCATCTCCAGTCCCAGGGAAGAGGCTGGGGCTGCATGTGAGCACCAGATACTTCCTCCCTGGGCTTGCCTGCAAGCATGCCGAATAACATTCTTTCCATTGCAAACATTGGTATCATTATTTTTTGATAGTTGCATATTGGTATTAATTTGCATATTGAAATAGAATTCCTTGCTTGCACAATAAAATTAAATTGTGTAAGCACTCAATTTCTAAGAAATCATTTGTAAATATACATAATGTATCTCAAGGCAACCAATATATTGGCAGCCAGAATCTGTAGAGACAAAATTCAACCATAGCAAGACAAAGAATTACCTGAAAAATAATGTTTTACACTTACATAAAAATGATACCATTAAAATACATGTATTATCCCATTTTGTCCTCATGATAACTTTTTTGGATGATTCCATTTGACAAATGAAGGCATTGAAATAGGAGATACACTGTGGTTTGGTCAAGATGATTCAGAAAGTCAGTAAGAACTTGGTTCAGAATGTAGGTCTCTTGCCTCCCAAAAGCTATTTCCAATATAACAGAAATTATTTAAATTGTATGTGAATGATCTTTAAGCTCCTTTCTTGTTCAAACCTTCTCTGATTCAATACCAGACCAGGGAGTAATGAGTTCACTTTCTTTCCATGAGCATCCTCCAAAGAGGTAAGAGAAACAGTCCTAACTGGTTCTATCCACTTTAAGATTGTTACTTTTATCATTTTCAGAGATAGAACGTTTGCCTATTTTTACTTAAATAATGCAAGTAGGCTGGATGCAGTGGCTCATGCCTGTAATCCTAGCATTTTGCGAGACCAGGGCAGGAGGATCATTCGAGGCCAGGGGTTCAAGACCAGCCTAGGCAACATAGCGAGACCTTGTCTCTAACAAAAATAAAAAATAAATAAAAGTAAGAAACCAAGTCTTTTTTTTTTTGAGAGGGAGTCTCGCTCTTTCACCCAGGCTGGAGTGCAGTGGCGTGATTTCAGCTCACTGCAGGCTCCGCCCCCCGGGGTTCACACCATTCTCCTGCCTCAGCCTCCCGCGTAGCTGGGACTACAGGCGCCCGCCATTTCGCCCGGCTAATTTTTTGTATTTGTAGTAGAGACAGGGTTTCACGGTGTTAGCCAGGATGGTCTCGATCTCCTGACCTCGTGATCCGCCCGCCTTGGCCTCCCAAAGTGCTGGGATTGCAGGCGTGAGAAGAAACTATGTCTTTAAAAAAATCTACATCCTCTAATCCATAAAGACATGTGAAATGTTAAATATAAACGTCTTTCCTATTCCATGTTAGCTTTTTAATTCTGTTTGAAGACAATGTGCTACTTACTCAAACATCACGCAGCCCATGCTCAGGGACACATAGTACACAGTGTAGAACAGAATGACACATAGAAGAAACTTCTGCAAAACAACCTGTGGAGAAAACAGGAAGGAGGTCCAAGAGCCTGGGATTTTTCACATGGTCTTTGGTAACTAGTTTGACAAAAGATGATGAATCATTACTAGATAGTGTTGGCTAGCCTTGTATTGCTTAAGGACCCATGGGATGGGAATGACTTCAAAGTGCCCATCTTGGAGCTTCTTTAGCGGTGCAATTTTCTTAAGAGTCATGTGTCTTTGCGTTTGGTTTATTCTTCCTACCATGTATTGAAATCAATTAGTTTTTCTTTAATTTGAGCATTAATAGCCTCTAGATATTTCTAGATGATTGCTTTCATTTTGATCCAAAATAAGATGAATAATATATAGACTCTATACTAACATGTATTTTCAACCATGAAACTATTCTTATCTCTGTTAATATTAAAATTTAAATAACATTTTAATTTTTTAATGCATTAACTTACTATAAAATTTTACTTGTATAATCCAAACATGAGGATTGTACTACATGCCCAGAAAACCTACAAATACTAAATCTGTGTAAGACATTTGGAACCATTTTTTAATTATAATTTGCGAGGCAATATATTTGTTGACAAACTTTTTTTTTCTTTTTTTTTTGAGACGGAGTCTTGCTCTGTCGCCCAGGCTGGAGTGCAGTGGTGCAGTCTCGGCTCACTGCAAGCTCTGCCTCCCGGGTTCACGCCATTCTCCTGCCTCAGCCTCCCGAGTAGCTGGGACTACAGGCGCCCGCCACTACGCCCGGCTAATTTTTTGTATTTTTAGTAGAGACGAGGTTTCACCGCGTTAGCCAGGATGGTCTCGATCTCCTGACCTTGTGATCCACCCGCCTCGGCCTCCCAAAGTGCTGGGATTACAGGCGTGAGCCACCACGCCCGGCCTGACAAACTTTACATAGAGATACACTTACTTTTCCTGACAAATTTATAAAACACTAAATATAAAATAATATCAAAATAATACATTTAAAAATCACTTGTAGGAAATATTTGGAAAAGCAAGGCATAATTTTTGTAAATAATTAATTTTTCTACCTGAATTATAAATCTAGATTTTCAAATAATACTTTTCTCATAAGCAAATTCATTTGCTTTTAGTATTTTCTTCCTCAAATCTACACCCTACAGAGCCTATAGAACGTAACAATTTTCTAAAAAACAATCAGACCGTCACTTCCTCTGCTTGATATCCTTTTATGCCCTCATATCATTATCAGGATTTATTCCTCCATTTTTTTCATTGACAAATAGTTACTGGGCAGGGTGGCAATGCAAGGTAAATTGGATGTGGTCCAAGCCGTAGAGATGCAGTTGAGCTGTTGTTCTCAAATGTGCAAGCATCAGACTCACATTAAGTTCCTGTTAAAACACAGATTGCAGGGCCCCAGTCCCAGAGTTTCTGATTTGGTAATTCTGGGATGGGCTCCAGGAATTTGTGTTCATAACAAGTTCCCAGCTGATGCTGGGTCACTTGTACCTATTACCACACTTTGGGAACTACTGATCTAGAGGCAAGAATGAATCAAGAAATGGCTACAATACAAAGAGAAGAGGTATTATTGAGGAGGGTATGGAGTGCTATGTAAGCCCAAGCGAGACACCAGTAGAAAATGGGTGGGTTATGTGTGTGTGTATGTGTGCCTCCATGCACGTGTGTGATGGGGGCATGAACATTCCCTGGAAAATCCTTGACAACATTTACTGTAGGTTTTCTTGAGTTAAGGCATCACATCTGCATTACCTCATTTAATCCTTATAAAACTTCTGAGTGGTAGAATCCTTTTTTAGAGAGAAGAAAAATGAGGCTCAGAGAGGTCTTATAACTTTCTGAACATTTAACAATAAATTGTGGAGCTGAGACTCAAGCCCTGCTCTGACTCAACCCTTATGCTACTTACGATGAGCTGGGGCAGTGGCAGGGGTTGCCATAGGCACAAGAAGCACTTGCAAAGACCTAGGTGAAGCCAAACCTTGATGGAGAGGGGTTTTGGTGGGAGAGGTTTAAAGAGCTGAAGTCAGACGTGAAGGGAAATTTATGCCTTAATGAGGAATTTTGCATGTCTCTGAAGGCCCTGGGGAGACTGAAAGATTTAAGGAGTAGTATAGACTAGAGAGGGGCCATCAGGTCGGGAAAGCATTTAAATGGATTTGCAGTGGAAATGGAGAGGAGGACAGGTATGTGAACTATTAAGAAAACAGAATGGATAACTTGTGGGGGTTAAGGGAGAGGAAACTGTTGACTCTATCTCCCAATTTTCCAAACCAATTTTATTGACTAGATGGACAATAAGAGGAGCAGGATCAGTTCTAAATGATTAGAATGGCAATTGATGATCTAGCGAGTGCTGTCCAGCAGAAACACAATGCAAGCCACATATGTAATTTTAAATTTTTTAATAGCCACATTTATAAAAATTTTGAAAGGGTAAAATTAATTCTAATAATATTTATTTAACACAATGTATCCAACATATTAAGATTTTGACATAAATGAATCATTAAAAACAGAGATATTTTATGTTGTTTCTTCATACTACGTCTTAGAAGTACAAAAGGTAATTTATTTACAAGACATCTCAATTCAGACTAGCTACATTTCAAACGCTAAACGGTCATGTGTGGCCAGTGGCTGCCACAGTGGACAAGACAGTTCTCACCTCTGCCCGTCCTCCAGCCTCATCTCCTCATCCTCTGCCCCAGTTGATAGCCTAACTATATTGACTCTTTATTGAAGGATTCCTATGTGACAATCACTGTATTCATATTTTCTCATTGTATTCATATTTTCTCATTGTATTCACCCTTCCCTGTACCCCACCACTATATGCATACAGGAAAAACTTTCTGGGTTTGGTTGTCTTTCATTTGCATTTCACAGACTTGGAAACTGAGACAAAGAGAGATTAAGGAAGTAATCCCAGCTCATGTGGCCTATATGTGGCAGGGCTCCAGGCCAGACCTGCTGGATGTTTCCTCTCAACCCTGTGCTGTCCTGCCTCCCACCCAGAAGTTCACAATGAAAGCATGCTGAATAATCTTTATTTATTTATTTTGAGATGGAGTCTTGCTTTGTCGCCTGGGCTGGAGTGCCATGGCTTGATCTTGGCTCACTGCAACCTCCACCTCCCAGGCTCAAGCAATTCTCCTGCCTCAGCCTCCCAAGTAGCTGGGATTACAGGCGTCCGCCACCATGCCCAGCAAATTTTTTGTATTTTTAGTAGAGACGGGGTTTCACCATGTTGGCCAGGGTGGTCTCAAACTCCTGACTTCAAGTGATCTGCCCGCCTTAGCCTCCCAGAGTGCTGGGATTACAGGTATGAGTCACTGCGCCTGGCCTGAATAATCAATTTTAGTTCAACACTCTCTTTTTAAACGTATGAAAACTGTGACTTAGACAAGTTGAGTGAATAGCCCAAGGACACACCTTTATTTAGTGGCCAAGTTGAGATTAGGAAAATAATTATATTGAATTAACAAAGTAAAAGCACTTAATAATGCTTCCAAATGAGGGAACATTATTTTATTATGATACAATATTATTGCTGCACTCTAGGAAAAGCCAATATATGAGAGTCAGAATTTGTAGCAGTCTAGGTATTTGGCTACTGCCAAACTTTTTATTATGTTTTTAAATGTATTTGGATCCTGAATCAAATAAACTGTAAAAAATTATGACATTTATGAGACATTTTGGCTATTTAAACTTGACTGGATGTTTAATAATGTTAAAAAATTATTGTTACGTTTTTGAGGTAAGATAATGGTATGGTGTTTTTTTTTTTTAAGTCCTTATCTTTAAAGATGCCTAAGGACATATTTGCAGTTGAAATAGTATAATGTTTGGGTTAGCTTCAAAATAAAAAGGTAAGAGAATAGCTGGAAATCAACATGAAACAAGATTGAATAGGAGCTGATAATTTTGAAGCTAGGTGAGGGATAAATGGGATTCATTATACCATTTTATTTAAATTTGCATATGTTTACTTTTTTGGTAATAATTTTTTTTCAATAAATTTATTCAACCCATGAGCATCTTCACAAACTTTTAAAGCATGCTTTGATTAATACAATTTTGAGGAATATCCCTAGGGGATGTGGTAAGGGGTAACCTTTGCTTAATACCTGTATGTGCAAGACGCCAAGCAAGCCACTTTGCAAACCTTATCTCCTTTAATCCTCACAACAACACTGCCAGACAGGAAGTATGATTCATCTTTATCATTGGAGCACAGAAGCTGGCGCTTTGCCTTCTTTGTTCCTCTGGGGTCAAGGACATACAGTTTCAGGGGGTTTACAAGTACTCTGGCCCATTGAGATGGTGCTGGCATGAAGAGAAGAGGATCACTGAGCAAGTTCATGGACTCAGCAAAGTCCTAGGGACCAGAGGATGGGTTGTTCTGCTGGACTATACAAGGGCAATGAAGAGGCAGGTAGCTACACCTACTAGCAAGGAGAAACACACGTTCCCCCATTAACAGCAGGTTAACAGGGCTCTACTAGGGTTTTGCCTGCAACTAGTGCCTCACCTTCCTTTTAGCTCCCTGGTGCCAGCCACAAACCATTCTAGGTAGTCTTCTCCTGCCTTCTCCAGCTCTTCTCCATACACGTCCCAAAACTTGCAGTCCAGTCTCAGCCTCTCCCCCAGCCACCTCCTCACCATCTCCCTCTTTTCTCCCTCAAGACCTGGTGCTCCGCAGGTAGATCCCTGCAGAGGCTATTCAAGCTCTCTCCGGGATTCTCTTTCCAGTCTATTGATGGAGCTCATTTTGGAAGTTGAGAAAACAAACGAGCACCCACAGCATTCAATGTTCCTCTTCATTGCTTTCCTGCTACACCAAATCTAATTATCTGGCACAACATCACCTCCAATGGAGGAACTGGTAGAAAAGGAAAACACAAGCACATTTCACATACTATCTTGTGTATATAAGGTCACCCATGGGTCCTGTTATTTCCTTTGCGTTCACTCTCCTCTTTGATGCTCCAGCCATACTTAAGTACTTCCTATTTCTGGAAAAATTCAGTGCTGTTCCCCCTGTCTAGAATTAACGGCTCCTCTCTTTGGAAAACTAACTCTCACTCATCTTTTCAGGTCTAAACTGATACCTCACTTCCTCCAAGAAGTTCCCCTGACTTCTTATTCTCTACTATATGCTCCCTAACACTCTCTTTTCTCCCGAAAATTCCTCATTAGTCTGAAGATTTACAATATTCAAACACAGATCATTATAAATGCAATTTCTTTATTAAAAAGCTTCCACCTTTTTTTTACAATCCTATTCTGAAAGTGAAATAAATGTGTACCAGTCTGCAAATTGTGCACATTTATGATGTAATGAATGTTTTTCCAAGTTGCTTTCAGAAAACGGTCTGCTACAACTGGTCTTTACATGTTTGTCATCTTTTTTGATCAAAATATTTTGATATCAGCCTTCCTTCCACTGCCCTAAAAAATAAAGCAGTTTTAATAAGTTGAAATTAAGAAAAGACTATACCTATGTAAAAAAGGATAGAGGAAAGAGCTATTGATTTGCGCTTTTAGAATCTCCCAAAACCACGAGCACTATCTTTGCTAGGACTAGGCTGGAACCTGGATAGAATATGAGCATGTGCAGGTGGCATCCCTAAGGATTCTGAGCTTAATTGGAGCCTGAGTACTTCAGCAGTGTAACTCACTTAACTGACTTGCCAATTTCTACACTGGCTTAATGGGGCATAATTCAAAACGGAAAAGCTCACGTTCATTCCACTCTCCTGGAGTTGAGAGCCACCTCTCTTCATTCAGCTCTCAAGTTTTTCTTGTTGTTGCATTTAACAACACCCTAGTGGGATGTCTTCTAGATATTATTTTACGGTTCTGCAAGTAATTGCTAAAAGATACAGGGTCTACTTTTTCTATGCTGCTTACCTCATTTTATTTAAGAAGGGACTGGGAGGAAGAGATGTGTCCATTTGGCTCACTAATATATGTGTAGTGTCTGGTGTGGTTCCTGGCACACAGTAGGTATTCAAAGAATATAAGTTGTTGGATGATTCATTACAGTTTTAGAATTAATAGAAGGCTGGCCCTACACGACATTCTGATTATTTAAGTAGAATCAGTTATGATTGGTCAGAGTCCAGGCCACACTGAACAGTACCCCAGATAAAAGCAATCTTTGCTGTACAGTGAGAGAGTCACCAATCAGGAGATAATTATCAAGTGTTGACATTCTGCCCAAAACTGTTTCAGACTTCCTGGGGATAAAAAGGAAGAGGTAAGAAGAGACAAAATAATCACACAGAAAATAATTAGAACAAGCAAGTATACCCAACATTTATATGACTCTTCACTGTGTACTTGCCTAGATGAGCTCACTCATCCAAATAAACATGTGGGTTAGTCACCTCTTACAGATGAAAAAACAGAGGCCCAGAGAAATTAAGTGATTTTCACAAAGCTAGTCACTGAAAGAGTTACAACTGTATATAAAATTTATTGAATCCTGGTCAGAAAGTAAGCTTTGTGGTTCTGATTACAGCTGGTCCCTGACTTACAATGGTCCAATTTAACAATGTTTCAAATTTACAACAGGTTTATTGGGACATAATCCCATTGTAAGTCAAGGAGCATCCATAATTGCTGAAAGTAATTGCAAAACTACCTCAAAGAAAAGGGATAAGCTAGGTTTCATGAAGATCTAGGCTCTTAGGAACAATCATAATGGTCCATACTCTTCATATTCAATATCTGCCCGCATACATGGCCTTTAAGTGGTTCACAAAAGTTATTATTCTTAACCCTGGTAACTGCATTTTAACAAACCTCTCAGGTTAATACAATGCAAATAGCTACTGAGGATATAGGAACTGGTCTAGGTGACAAACAGAAACCTAGGCCTGTCCTAGAGTTTCCCCTCAGGCAGGATTTCCACATGGGACAGCCACAGGTCTGGGTTCCTGAGTAAAATGGGCAACAGACAAATTTCCAATTAAAACGAGCGAATATAATCTTTTACTTTACTAACAATAAAGAAACACATACCCAAACTTCATAGACACTATTGTTCTATCAAGTTAGCGAAGATACTTTTTCTTTTTTAAAAAATGAATTACTTGTTCTGGTGAATGAAATGCATACTGTTCTAGACAGCCTTGCTAAAGATGACGGGGTATAGTGTCAAGCTAATGTGACATTATAACACATTTCTTTCTCAATGACAGAAAGTGAAGACAAAATTTCTAAAGAACTTAAGTATTTTTCCCAAATTCTCACAGGCAGGAACAAGGACATTCTCCTATAATTCAAAACTATTACTACACACAATAAATCCTACATGGATATAAAATATTACTGATACAGAGTTTATATTCAGATTTCCTCTATTGTTCTGAAAATCTGAGAATTCTAGAATCAATCATATTTTCACATGTTTCATTTGGTTGTCATGTCTCTATAGTAACCTACTCTGAATTTGTCTGATGACTTCCTCATGATCAGATTCTTTGGGGAAGAATTCTACAAAGGTAATATTGTGCATTTCCCATTGTATCTTATGAGAAGATGCATGATATGACTTTCATTATTACTGTTGGTCAGTTTGATCACTTGGTAAAGGTGATATCTACTAGATCTATTTTCATTGCACAGTTTATCATTTGTAATTAATAAGTAATCTGTGGGGTGACACTTGAGACTATATAAATATCCTGTTCCCCCAAAACTTTTTAGCCATTCATTAACATATCTCATCTGAATTAATTATTTATATTGGTATTGTAAACTGATGGTTTTATTATTTTATTTTTTCTTCTACATTTCAGTAGATATTCTTCCATAAAGAGATTTCCTTTCTTACCCTTGAACTTACCTATTAATTTATTTATTATTTATTCATTTATTTTTGATAACCTATGGTCTTTTTTATTTTCTGTATGCCGTAATTAATTAACATCATGATTCCTGTTAATGCTCAAATTATCCCAAGTTTGACCAATTTGAGCACCTACCAGATACCACCTGTGTTCTTTTTACATATCCCCATCATTTTTGTACTTCCTTGCTTTATGACATTCCAATGGGATACTGTCTTTTTCATTACTACATTTTCATGTACACTTTGGTCTGTTTGTGAGCTTTCTATTCGCTTCCATTGAGCTATCTACTCATGAATCAATACCACACTGTTTTAATTACAGAAGCTTTATAGTATGTTTTTATATCTGGCAGGCATTTGTTAAAAGGATAGAGCTTGCGTTAAGTATTCCTACCACACACGCATGCACACACAGGAAACCATCAAAGGAACACAAGGAAACTTTATAATGTTTACAAGGAAACTTGTGGAGGTGATAAATATGTCTATTATCTTAGTTATGGTGATGGTTTCACAGGTGTTGCAAATGTTCAAATGTATAAACTTGTATATATTAAATAAGTGCACTTTTTGTATATTAATTTATTCCTCAATAGAGCTGCTTAAAAAATATCTAGTAAGGCTAGTCACCTCTCCTTTTTCTTTTCTTTAGGGTTCTCATAGCTATTTTTATTTTTTCATATAAACTTCAAAATCTACTTGACTAGCTCCATAAAAACAACTTATTTTTATTGAGATCATGCCACTTATTAAAATGGAAATAAATGATAGCTTTATTATGTTTACGAGTACCATTCAAAAATGAGAAAAATTTCCAAACTTATTCAAGTCCACTTTTGTATCTTTCAGGAGTATGTTAATTTTTTTCTCATATAGATTTTACACACTTCCTGTTAAGCTTATGATTAAACAAATTTTTTGCTACTAATACAACTGAAGTTTCCTCTTCCATTACATTATCTAACTAGCTATTGTTTGTGTATAGAAAGGCTTCTGATTTTTGTATTTAAATAGTCTTATTACCTTACTAATTTTTAAAATTGTTTGTGTTAGTGTTTTCATTGATTGTTTTGGATTTTCCAGATACACTACAATATCAACTGTAAATAGAGATAGTTTTACTTCTATTTTAATTCTCATGGCTCTTTTGTTTATTCTGATCTGATTGAATGGGATAGTATCTCTAACATATATATTTTATATGTGTGTGTATATATATATACACACACACACATACAAGCATGTATATATATATATATATATATATATTTTTTTTTTTTTTTTTTTTTTTTTTTTTTTTTTTGAGATGGAGTCTCACTCTGTCGCCCAGACTGGAGTGCAATGGTGAGATCTCAACTCACCACAACCTCCATCTCCTGGGTTTAAGCAATTCTCCTGCCTCAGCCTCCCAAGTAGCTGGGATTACAGGCACATGCCACCACGCCTGGCTAATTTTTTGTATTTTTAGTAGAGACAGAGTTTTGTCATGTTGGCCAGGCTGTTCTGGAACTCCTGACCTCAGGTGATCCACCCGTCTTGGCCTCCCAAAGTGTTGGCATAACAGGCATGAGCCACTGCACCCAACCCTAACATATGTTTAGATAGTAGTGGAGTTAGTGTACATTCTTGCCTTGTTCTTGGCCTTTCTGTAAATGCCTCTAGTATTCTCCATTAAGTAATATACCAGCTTTAGGATTGCAATGTGTGTGTGCATGTGTGGTTTTATATATATATATATATACATATATATCTGATCAGACGAAATCATCAGTTCTTATTTTTTTCAGTATTTTAATCAGGAATGGTTCAGGAACAGTTGCCAATTTTTGTCAAAGGCAGTTTTAGCGTCTATGAAGATGAGTGAAGATGATCATATGATTTTATGCTTGGATTTATGAACATCTAAATTATGTTAGTAGATTACCTAATATTGAACCATCCGTACATTTTTGGAATAAATGTCACTTGGTCATGATGTTTTATTTTTATGATGAGTTCTTTTTTTTTTTTTTTTGAGATGGAGTCTCACTCTGTCGCCCAGGCTGGAGTGCAGTGGCGCAATCTCGGCTCACTGCAAGCTCCGCCTCCTGGGTTCACGCCATTCTCCTGCCTCAGCCTCTCCGAGTAGCTGGGACTACAGGTGCCCACCACCACGCCCGGCTAATTTTTTTTGTATTTTTAGTAGAGACGGGGTTTCACCGTGGTCTCGATCTCCTGACCTCGTGATCTGCCCGCCTCGGCCTCCCAAAGTGCTGGGATTACAAGCGTGAGCCACCGCGCCCGGCTATGATGAGTTCTTGGGTTCTGTTTGCTAATATGTTTAGATTTTTCTGTATTCATAAGTGAGATTGATCTATAGTTTATTTTTTGTACTATCTTTATATGGTTTAGGTGACAACATATTTCTTGTTTCATAAAACTTTCTTGTGGCTTTTCTTGTTTTTCTATACTCAAAAATGATTTAAGTAGCATTGGGAGTATATGATCTTTGAAGATTTAGGAGAATTCTTTTGTGAAATCTAGGCCTAGTCCTTCTCTATAGCCTTCTCCATTTATTCTGTGGAAACTGGAAGCTCTTGTGTGATTTTGCAAAGCAGAATGTTCCCATTGCCTACAGTAGCTTCACTCTTTACAGAGCAAGTAGCTATATTCTCTAGGTCTGGCTCATATATCATCTTCTCACTCCACCCCTCACTGCAGGACAGAATCAATCTCTATCTTATTTTATTGCTTCCATAATATTATATTTGTCTTATAGATCTGATCGTTTTGTATTGTAGCGTACCTATTTTGGAGGTATACATTTCTTTCTCCAGTCTCTAAAAGACAGACACTGATTTGACCACATTTAATTCTTCAGCCCCCAAAATATTGGTCAGGCTTTCATAGGTATTCCATAAATATATCTTGAATAATAATCATGGAAGGAAGGAAAGAAATAATGGAAGACAAGACCACTATAGTAGGAACCATAGTCTTTTTTTTTTGAAACAGAGTCTTGCTCTGTCACCCAGGCTGGAGTACAGTGACACAATCTCAGCTCACTGTAACCTCTGCCTCCTGGCTTCAAGAGATTCACTTGCTTCAGCCTCCCTGAGTAGCTGGGACTACAGGTGTGCACCACGACACCCAGCTAATTTTTGTATTTTTAGTAGAGATGGGGTTTCACCATGTTTACCAGGCTGGTATTGAGCTCCTGACCTAAAGTGATCATCTGGCTTGGCCTCCCAAAGTGCTGGAATTACAGGCATGAGCCACCACACCTGGCCGGAACCATAGTCTATTAATAAAATATGTGGACTCTCAGTCAGATACACTGGAATTTCTCCGCCAGTTCATCACTGACAAGTGTGTGACACTGGCTGGTTACTTTCTGAGTTTTGTTCTACTCATCTACAGGTAAAGTTTCATAAGGGATTTGTATTCTGAACATGTATACAATTCTTAACATTAAGTACTGTATGTGCCCAATAGATAATACTTTCTCTCTTACTTCTCCCCATAGGAAAGCCTGCATTGTAGTTCTTTGGACAATTCCTGGAGAAATCATGAGATATGACTCTCTCACTTGTAGAATCACAGCAAAGTCTCCATCCTACTGATAAGTAGTTCCCTCTGAAATTGCCTGAATGAATGAAATTCTCCAGTTCAGGTGAACAATTCTGACGATATGCAGGAATGTGTTGTGCTTCTGAGATTTTTACAACATTTGTTTTACAGAGGAAAGTTTCCATTAGTTTAACATAGTTAGGAAACATGTCGTCTACTGGAGTAGAATACATTGTATTCTGAACAATTTAGCAGTCCTCACACTTGGGCTTTCTTCCCAGTTCTTGTGCTATTTTCCCAGACAGCAAATTAATTAAATGGCCTTTGGCCATGACTTTTTCCCTTGAGTCAGCTTTTCTCTCATTTAAAGTATAGAGATAGGGGGGATTTAATTAGCCCAATGCCTGGCACATTGCATGCACTCAATAAATGTTTGTTGAGTATTCGAGTTATCTCTAGATGAAGGTCACTTTTGCCATTACTATTAATTTATGAGCATATCAGTAATTCTTGTGCTGATAATATTGACAGTGAACAAGCACTTAAAAGAAAAGTTAACTCATAACTTATAGGGATGTATCATGAGAATTCAGATAGTCAACAACCTGTCTATTTCAAACATATTCACTATTCTTCTAATGTTCTAAGGCTGTAATTCTACACATGAAGCTCAGATGATTCTAAGATAGTGAGGAACTGCAGCAACTATCTGGATATTTTCCCTGCAATGCGTGTGTGTGTGTGTGTGTGTGTGTGTGTGTGTGTGTCTGTCTGGTCTGTGTAAGCCCTGACTAAATATAGAGCCCCCATTCTTTGTGTAAGCTACTTAAGAGAAAGGATTTTATCTTCTAATTTTTATCTCTTCAGCAGAAGTTATTATTGCTAGTTCAATCCCAAATCTATACATAAATTATGAAGTTTAAAAACCTCTTAAAAATAAGTTTTTTAAAAATATTTTTCCTGAAATAATGTTTTACTGACCTTGAAAATTTTTCTTAGCTTTTGTCATGCTCAACATTTCTCACTGATGACATATGTGGTGATGATGGCAGTGTAAAGAAAAAGCTTGAGGAAATACACACGGTGCTGATATTTTACTAAAATGAATGTAGCACTCACTCGTAATTATAATTTAATTTTTAAGTAAAAATCTGATTTTCCACTATCATTCCCTTAAGGCTGGCTCGTTATAGGCCTAAAGCCTGTATGAATTTACACAGCTGCTTTGAGGCTTTGCATATTTCCTTGTTTTAGATTCTTTGATTTTTTTTTTAAAGGGGTATTTTTGCACTGAAGTAAAACACAACTATTAACACTAGCCTCAGGGGAAAAAGAAACTAACAAACCTACAGCTTGAAATGTTTCAACACTTTGCCTTTAAAATTTTGCACACCCTTCAGAAGTTACAAAAATAAAAGCCACTCCCTGCAAAAAAAAAAGAAAAAAAGATTGAGAACAAACTGTCATGATTTCAGAAAACGATAGCAGACGTGCAGGTGTTAATACCAGAGAGCTTACCTCCCAATAAAATGGTGCCTTCTAAACAGCCACTATTTACATGTTTTACAATCCTTTCTTGGGCTTGGGTGCCTTTATATTGCCCTATTACCACAAGATGCAAGCCGTGCAGCAGAATGTTTTCTGTATGGTACCCAGCCAAAAGTGAAACAAGTTGCCCACTGACAGAGAGGCCATTTATAGAACATATTCATTTACACCAGTGCTAGGCAGCAACTGAAAGGCAATGCAAAGAAGTAATTTCTCTTTACCTTGCTTGGAGCAACTCTGACCTGGAGAGCCATGTACACATCCTACGTCAGGGAGGTGATGAAAGCCCCACTCCTTATAGCGATGACATCTGGAAGAAGACACAATTGTCACTGTGAGCTTTTCAATTACTCCTGGAGACTAAGTGTGAGACGCAGTAGTGCAGGATGATTGGATTACGCAAAACGAGACAGATGCCATCTGTGAGCCATGCGTAAGCTGCTAAGTGCCAAAATGAACATCCTTATTAAACGATGGAGTTCTCATACCATTTGTAGTTTGGTCAGATTTGAAAGATGAGTTGATTGTTTTTAGATAGTGCTGCAAATAGGCAGGGACTTGGAATCCTCTCTGGCTGTATGAGTAATTACTGTCTCATACTTAAATTAGAAACATGGGTTTTCAGTTAGGTCTTGAGATTGTTTCCAAAGGATGCTGCTGCATTCATGTTGAAGCGTGGCCTGTCCTCTCTGTTTCACTCACAAGGGCCACAGAGTTCTGAGAAAGAAATCATCAGTTCCTTTCACATCATGGCAAAGAAATGTAAAACTTATGACTTTTTGTTAGGAAACAAAAGGGTTCCCATACTCTAAAATAATGGCCACAATACAGTGGGTGGAATGTTTTCGTTAACTGCCAGGAGGCAGTATTGGAGCTCTGTGTCTGTCTGCGTCCTGAGGCTCCAGAACCAATCCTTCATTTGCAATTGATTCTCTCATCTTTTTACTGGCACCAACTCTATTAATATTTTTATTGCTATGATTACATAGTAATATAGTAATATACCTCATAGTATTTATGGGGTATATGATATATTTTGATATAGGCATCTAATATGTAATGATCGCATCAAGGTAAGTGAGATTTCCATCACCTCAAGCATTTATTCTTTGTGTTACAAACAATCCAATGATACCCTTTTAGTTATTTTTAAATGTACAATTAAATTATTATTGACTATAGTCACTCTGTTGTGCTATCAAATACTAGATCTTATACATTCTCTCTCTTTTTTGTATGCATTAACCATCCCCACACTCCCCCTTTTCTCCCACTACCCTTCCCAGCTTCTGGTAACCATTCTTTTACTTTCCATCTCCATGAGTTCAATTGTTTTCATTTTTAGTTCCCACAAATAAGTAGGAACATATGAAATTTGTCTTTCTGTGCCTGGTTTATTTCACCCAACATAAGGACCTCCAGTTCCATCCATATTGTTGCAAATGACAGGATCTCATTCTTTCCTTTGGCTGAATTCTATTCTGTACATGTACCACATTTCTTTATCCACTTGTCTGTTGATGGACATTTAGGTTGTTTCTTAATCTTGGATATTGTGAAACATGCTGCAATATACATGGGCATGCAGATACCTCTTCGATAGAACGATTTCCATTCTTTGGGGTAGATGCCCAGCAGTGGGATTGCTGGATCATATGGCAGTCCTATTTTTGCTCTTTTGAGGAACCTCCAAACTGTTCTCCATAGTGGCTATAGTAATTTACATTCCCACCAACAGTGTATGAGGGTTTCCTTTTCTTCACGTCCTCACCAGCATTTGTTATTGCCTGTTTTGGGATAAAAGCCATTTTAACTGGGGTGAAGTCATATCTCTTTGTAGTTTTGATTTGCCTTTCTCTGATGATCGGTGATGTTGAGCACTTCTCACATACCCATTTGCCATTTGTATGTCTTCTTCTGAGAAATGTCTATTCAGATATTTTGAGCATTTTTAAATCATATTATTAGATTTTTTCCTGTAGAGTTGTTTGAGCTCTTTATATATTCTGGTTGTTAGCCCCTTGTCAGATGGGTAGTGTTTGAGCATTTTTTTTCCCATTCTGCAGGTTGGTGTCTTCACTTTGTTGATTGATTCCTTTGCTGTGGCACCAACTTTAGATGGGAACTTAGCTGTGCCCTGTAATCCTTTTTCCGTTACAGCATCTTCTTAACCTCTATAAAGAGCACATTCTGCAATATCTACCTGCATACCAAAAGCAAAGGTGAAAAGAGTGCCTTCAGCAAGTCCAGGCCTTGATAGTTTTCATCTGAATATGTTATTGAATTTGACATTCATAATGCATATTAATAACACTATCAATGCTCTTTTATTAATATACCTTAGATAATTCCTTTAATGTGTGGTTGCCCTGTTCTCTGCTTATACTGTGAGTTCTTGCAGAAACAGACTTTTCTGCCTGCTAGTAACATTGCAACAGCTCCCAGTGTTGTCTTCAGATTTCAGCACACAGCGGACCCTCAGTAAATGCTGATTGTCCAAATCCCATGCCCTGCCCTATTTGTAAGAGTGATGACCCAGACTTTCTCCTTAAAGAGGGCAGGCGGAGGCCAGCTGTGGTGGTTCATGCCTGTAATCCTCGCACTTTGAGAATCCGAGGCAGACGGATCACAAGGTCAGGATTTCGAGACCAGCCTGGCCAACATAGTGAAACCCCGTCTCTACTAAAAACACAAAAAATTAGCTGGGCATGGTGGTGGGCGCCTGTAATCCCAGCAACTCGGGAGGCTTAGGCAGGAGACTCGTTTAAACCAGAAGGCAGAGGTTGCAGCGAGCCGAGATCACGCCATTGCACTCCAGCCCTGGCAACAATGAGGGATTCCGTCTCAAAAAAAAAAAAGGAGGGTGGGGGGGCAAGTGGAACTTCCTGGGAGTCACAGCACAGCATAAATCAGAGAATTTGTGCCTGACTCACTCTACTCCCAACACAGGCTGCTTTGTGCACAACTCAGGTGCCTTCTGAGTTACTCAGGTAAACAATAACCACCCAAAAACTATCCTCTCAGGAAGTTGGCACCATACATTGGGAACTAATACTCCAGCAACTCTACTGGATAAAATACTGAAAAGTACTAATTTTCTATAGTTATATTGGAAAAAAATTTGATGACCAATAGTCTAATGAGTAGAGATTATGTGTGTATGGGTATTTACATCTATAATAAGCATCTTTTTTTTCTTTTCATCAGAGACACCGCACTGGATTTAAGCATTATTTTTTGAACTGCTACTGTGATCTATTGCGAGAATAAGGCATGAGGCATACGCATACACATTTAGCAACTACAATTCTGATTTTCAAGTCTGTCATTAGGCTGACAAAATATTTACATGTGTACATTTTATATGTATATATGTGTGTATATATATATTGTGTGTACATGTATTCATTCAGCACATACTTATGATAAAGAACAAAATACATAAAACTCTTCACATTCTTTAGTTCTGAATTGTGCTCCTTGATATTTCATCATGTTTTAAATTATTTTCAGTCCCTTTGTATAATTTGTATCCAGAGTTCTCCTTTGTTTGTTAAAATTGGACTCAGCTACTTCCTTCATGATAGAGGCATTCAAAAACTTCAAGGTACTAAAGAAATATTTTCATGATTGTAGCACATAATTTAGAATTTCTCCTTAATAAAATCAAAGGAGAAAATGAGCTCAGATCCACAATTACTAATTGCAAATCGTTAGGGCCAGATAGGCTTCCAATTTCAGAAAATTTTGCATTTTATTTAAATAATAGGATCCATATAGTATATTATATCACATGTCCAAGTAGTCTGGAACTTCCCTCTGTATCCAAACATTGTTTGAGCAGCAAAATGTATAAATATTTGCCACAAGTGGGATGAATAAAAACTAAATAATTTTGTCAATTTGGTTTCATCACCAAATTCATTAAGGTCTAGTAATATTCTGTCACCCAAGGATAATAAACAATAAAATAGTTTCCACAGATTTTTAGATTTTTGGATTCACAAAAGGAGTAGTGGACAAATACAGATTTAATTATAAGAATCTACAGATTGGCATTGATAATAGAACTCTTGCTAAATTAAATTAAATTTGGCCTAAAGCAGCCTCTGCACATAACAAACTGCAGCCTAACTTAAGAGCATATTCTTATAACAAGTTGCTGAGCCTCAGCCAATCACAGCAGCTGAGCTTTGGCCAATCACAGACTGCCAACCAATTAGAGCATGTCTATATCAGGCAAATACTAAGCTGTAGCCAATTAAGCTGTTTCTGTATGTCATTTCCTTTTCCTATCTAATACTGCCTCCCCATGTTGGGTGGAGCTCTCTGAACCTCTCCTGGTTCTGAGGGTTGTCCAATACATGAATTATTCTTTCCTCAAATAAACTCTGCTAAATTTAATTTGTCTAAAGTTTTTCATTTAAAACTGTAAATACAATTTTAAATGACGTGGTAAAAATAAAGATGCTGTGTTGACAAAGTCAATTTGTCCCCAAGAAATTAAAAAGTAAAATTTCTTTGCCCTCAGTGCCAGAATGAAATAAGAGATTTCCCCTGATGCTTTCTGCTCCATTATAGCTGGCTTTGCTTTGGAAGTCTGATTGTGTTATATTTTTAGTTTTACTGATTCTCTCTAACCCATTTCTTCCCTTCAGGCCCTTCTACCACATCTATTGTTCACTGCCTTTTTGAAATTGAATTATTCTATAGGATATCATGAAATCATAAAAATATTAAGAACAAACAGACTCTTTTATTTCAGGGAGCCATGAAAATAATGGTCAAAATTGAGGTAATTTTTTTTTTCTGTTAATAGCCTTTATGGAATTTCCTTTAGGTTTAGGCCCATGTTAAGGCAAAGATACGCGTATACACATGAGCACACACTGATTTCACTGCTTCATATTTGTTGAATAGTAAACTGTGTCTTGAAAGATAAAGGCACAATAAGGAGCAGTGCCCTATATGGTAATGAATGGCACAGCATCATAAAACAGTTGGCATGGATGACTAGTTGTGAATATCCAAACTGTTATTAGCTAGTAGTTTCCATACTCTCTCCATAAACCTAAACCAGGGTTATCAATGACTGCAAATGTGGACACTTGAGTTTTGGTATCTAATTTTACCTACTTTTAAGCCAGTTGACCATGTGCTGCATCTTATCATAGGTAGTACAGAGTAAAGGATCATCTTTAAGAGGATATAGAAAATATCTGGAGATATACTTTGTATCAACTTGAATTAATATTGGGAAAGAAACATACAAGTTACAGCAATTCAATACGGTCATCACAGAGTAAAAATAAATGCGAAAGATAAAGTTAGAGCCCTAATTCAAAGAATATGAATTGTGTCTTCAATAGGAAGAGAAAATAGAGTGGAAAGAAGGAGAGAGAGGGCATCCGGATAAGGGAAATACAAAGTACAAAGGAAGTGAGAACAAGTCAATGAGATCTGCTTTGCTAGAGAATGAGAAATAAGACTAATGCAGGGTTGGAATGTTGATTGGTGAAGGCCTCAAAGAACAAAAGGAGCATTGTATTTTGGTTCAAAATAAAACAGCACTGTTCTTGAGCAGCAGCATGAAAGACAAAATCAGCAGATGTGAAAAATTATTTTAACAGCAATATAGGAGAAGAAACTACAAAGTGGATATATATTGGCTTATTGAAAAGGCTTGAGGTTTGATTTTGGGGCCTAGAATAACTGAGAATAATTAGATTTTTAAGAACACCTTGGAAATAACAGCCTTCTTGATGAGAAACTGAAGAAGGGGGAACAAAGAAGAACAAAAATAACGTCAGGATTTTAATGCCAACGAATTGAGGGGATTACAGTGCTATTGATAAGAATACGTTATGAAAACAGGAAATGAAAAGCAAACTGTGGGATTCAATACATTAACTTCCAGGGTCAGCTCATAAGTCAGTGGGCATCAGAATCACCTGGAGGACTTGTTACAACACAGATAGAAGGGCCTCAAACCAGAGTTTCTAATTCAGTAGGTCTTGGGTGGACCTAGTGTTTGCACTTCTGAGTACCATATTTTGAGAAGCACTTGTTTAAATTATGTCCTCTAAGACAATTCATGATGGTTGAAGGTGAGGATGGAGGTCTGGGCCAATGACATAAGTATGAGAATTATCTATACCCAAGCTATTGTTGAAATTTTGTTGTGGAAATTTCTGACTTACAGCACTCTCTATGATTTTGATACCTTCCCTCAACTGTTTCCTTAATTATATGCTCATATTGAAGTGAAATGAATGTTTATTCTCTGGCAGTTGGGAGTAAAAGGGACTGAAAGTTTAAGAAATAAAAACATTCTGAAAATAGACAATGAGTGTATAAGGGAAGATCAGAGCATAGCTTTTGAAGGATGCAGCAGAAAGAGAACCAGGAGGGAATTGCAATCAGGCATTATGTGATATTGGGAAAAAAGACTAGATACTTGACAATCTACTCTAGAAATTTTTTCTCACCCTCTGCAAAGATGCAAAAAGATGGAAATTTAAAAGGAAAAGTTAATAAGTCTACTTTGTATTTTAATTATTGTCAAGTACCCAGGTGCTTAAGTGAAGAGTTTCATGTACATATAAATTACTTCTGTGCCCTAGCATATTTGTAGAAATCTAAATGAGATGTTGTTCCATTTAAAATTTAAATAACTCCCTTGAGAAAATGCCAACCAGACTGCTTCAACTAGAAGCCAATGCATAAACATGTATTTGTTATTTACTTGTTAATGTGTTCAGTATCTTGACGTATTCTGGCCTTTTTTTTTTTTTTTTTTTGCATGAGAACTAAAGTCCTGTGTAATATGATTTGATGACCCTAAAATGATGTTTGGAAAAGTAAACAAACAATATTGTGGTAGATGCAGAGCATACCATTTATACAAAGGCTCCCCTCAACCCTTCAGAAATAATGGTTACAAAGTGATACTACATTGTTCCCAAAGGGCTCAGACCTGTCTGAGCTTACACTTTTTACAAAATGGCAGGTTCAGATCCCTGAACTTAACTTTTTAAAGGATGACTCAGTGGAGGGGAGTTCGCCTGAGACTCCAGAGCACGGAAGGTGATTAAGGGGCAAACCTGGCTTTGTTTAGCAGGCTCAAGCTCATTGTATCAGCCTTGGTTCTGGTAAGGCAGCTGCTGGCAGAAATGTTCAGCCATTTCACATTCTCTGTATCCTGATTGGAATTTACCTCTTACAAGAATGATTTGAAGTTAAAATGAAGTTGGGGGAAAGTTCAAGCAACCCTTAATACTTGAAAATGTACAGCTTCCAGGCCCCAACTGGGGAAAAATTTGACTAAAGCCAGATTATATGTGTGTGTGTGTGTGTGTGTGTGTATATATATATATATATATATACATATAATATAAAACATGCCCGTAGGGTTTCTTGGACATAAAATTGTTTTTTGAAGACAACAATATGATGAGTTGAGTGAATGGATCAGAAACATACGGATTAAATTTTCCCTGAAATTTGCATGGATTTGGAAGTCATGGAGAAAAGGGCACTTGGCAAGATGCATTTGGGATTTTACTGAACCAAAAACATTTGAGAAATTATCTGAGGTTCCTGGGTGGATGCAAAACTGTGCCAAGTTTTTTTTCATTTTTACAAACTGCACTAAACTAAAAAAAGAAATAAAAGTCACCTAATCGTAATTTAATGAAGACATGGAATACTGCTTGTACAGCAACTACCAAGCTTCACAGATAAGCATTAGTTTTCTAAGGGATTGGGCTGAGGGCGTTTAAGCGCAAATGTAAATCAAACATGGGCATTAGTTTCACAGACTACAAAGAAATGCTCAATGCGCAAAGATATAGCAGTAGTACAACCTGATGCTGTGGGGAGAATGTTTCATTTGCTGGCCATTTTTTTCCTCAACCTAAATGAAACTAAAATAAACAACAACAATAACTAAAACGTCACTTTAAGAAAAACACATAGTGATGCTTACGTGTGTGCATTATTAGGCTTTTTTGTTTGTTTTAGTACACAGCATGTCTATATCATATCACTCTTGGGGTGTGACCATGCTACAGTAAGGGCCTTCTGGGACTTCTAGTATCAGGTAAGACAAAGCCAGGTTTATACTAATCTTGGTGCTTTAGCAAGTAAAAGTAAGCTTCAAGTAGCTTTATAAGCTTTTAAAAGGTTGTTAACAAAATGATATATGAAGAAAACATGTATTTTTAAAAAATCTCAGTTCTACTGTTTTTATTGTACTAAATATTGTTCAGCACTAGCAAAGATCTTAGTTTAACAATTTTTCCCGTGCCTTTTTTCTAGTGGATCAAAAACTAGTATCCTATTCATACAGGATCCTATTCAATAACTATATTCATGTAATAGCTTAGAAAGTAGTGATAAAGAGATTTTCTAAATAGTCACTTTCCAGTGTTTAGTTGAAAAGGAAGGCAGAGAAGAGGAATGGAATGCATGGTGAGAGCTTTTATAGGGTTGTATATGTATGATAATCTTTGTAGTATTAATCCAGGGATCTAAAATTTAAACATACCATGGACATAAGCAAGAATATTAGAAACCTCAACTTACCCCGAATTTGCTCTTGATCCTGGGTAAGTGAATTCACTGTTTTTTACTTTGCAGGTGGGTTCTAGCTTCTCAAAAGGAAGGTTCATTTGAGCATAAAACCTATCATAAGCACTTCCAGCTAATAAGCTAATAATAGGAGCAGTTTTTAAGTGAAATCTGAGCTGAACTGGAGAGTCATTTATAGATCCTGTTAGGTGTGCACATTTTTACTTGGGCAAACTAAATTAGCTGTGTAAATAACATTTAAAATATTTGAAAGTCAGTCTCATGGACTTCTTACCTCTGGCATTATCCTATCATATGCAGGGAATGAGAACTTGGAGAGGGTGAACAGCCACGCGAAAGTGGATGGGTTTACTCAGAAGATGCTAAGACACCCGAGATACAGATGCTTGACTTCTATAAGTTTTTCTTTAGAGAAGATATCTTATCTCTCTGAAGGGGATAGGCCTTCATGTTGGCAGAAAGGAAGTCCAGATACCTCTGTGAATTTCCAAATTTGTGAATGCCACCATAAAACACTATTTTCCTACAAAACAAAAGCAAAACCACAAGTGAAGATCTGTGCACCTCTTCAGACACATGGTGATTGATCTCTCTCACCTACAAGTACATTTTTACTGGCTCTGGTACTTGCTGTATCAATTTTTCAATCTGCTTTTATTTATTTCCATACAGAACACACAAGGGAGCTCAGCTGCCTCATAGAGCGGAGCTATTGTAAAACAATTCAATAGATCATAGATTTCTATTTTTATGGCTAAAAGCCATTAATTTATTATACTGGTTACTTCCTCTTCACTTCCATCTTTGGCCTTAACAATTGTCTTTCTTTCCGGGGCCTGTTTTTTAAAATAAGAGCAATTTTGTCTCATTACCAGATTTACTGCATGTGACATATTACGGAGGGAAAAGAAGCTGCTCCAGGATGTGGCTACTGAATGAATGAATGAATGAATGACTGCACTCTCGCCTTAGTGAGGCAACGAGTTCTTATGAATGAGCTCCACAGCATACAGAGCTCAAACTTGAGCCTCAGCCTGAGACTCACTTCCTTCAGGGTGTTTTCCAATACCCTTCCCCACCCCAACACATTCGCCTTAGTTAGTGCATCTACCTGTGTGTTTCTATGGCACCTTGCACATTGCCCATCATAGCTCTGGTCACTTTCTACTGTGATTGCCTATTTATTTATCTTTATATCCACTAGACTATAAACCCTATGAAGGCAGGTATTGTGTCTGACCTGGTTTGTTAACTTCTGCAACCCAAGCACATAGAAAATGTCCCAGACACACACACACGCGCACACACACACACGCACACACATTCATATATACATACATATATATATATATATATATATATACACATACACACACACATCCATACATATATTAACAGATAAATAAATGGATCGTGGGCTACATTCAGATATCTATAGTCCTTTAAGTGGAATATAGTACCTACTAAAGGACTATATACATTTGAAAGTGTGAAAACATGAATAGTAGAATAGCAAAAGTGTGCAAAAGTTCAACAACAGACTTAAACATGATAGATTTCCAGACCAGAGAGATTTAAAAAACATTTTTAAGTGTGCTTTTTCTTAAAGAAACTATACATTCCCTCATTTTACACAACCTTTAGTTTTCTTTCATTCCTCAGTGTTGAATACACTGTTGACTGCTTTAGATCTATTTAACAAACAGATTGAAGCTAAAAATTGTTCTTTTCAGCATGCCTAATGATATCCATCTTTGTCTTGAGATATCACATTTATGAAATCCATAGTTTTTATCATTAATACCAACGTTTTCATTTTTCCAATTTTTATTGTTTTACAAAATAAGAAGGGAAAGGGCAGTAAAGACTAAAATGAGTGTAGAAACAGAGCTGTGCCGGCCAGAAAGGTGACAGTGCCAAAAGAGCTGAGGTTTGGCAGACAGCTTCCCCACATGCAATCCATCAAGTTCCTCTGGATCTTCCTCCAAAGTGTACATTGCATATATCAGCTTCTCTCATTTTCTATTACTATCTCCATGGTCAAGCGGTCAAGCCACCATTATCCTTCCTTATACTACTATACTAATTCTCTGCGTCCTCACATGGTCTTTTCTCTGTGTGTGCACATCCCTGGTGGCTGTTTGTGTGTCCAAATTTCCTCTTCTTATAACGACATCAGTCGGATTGGATTAGCGCCCACTCTAACAACTCTCTGCTTTTACCTTTGCCACCATATAATACCCATTTACCACAAAGCAGCCGGAAGCAGTTTAAAATATAAGTCAAATCACTGGCTTAAAATCTTCATTGGCTTCTTACTGCCTTTTTTTTTTTTTTTTTTTAAAGAAAAGATTCTAATTTTTTCTTCTATTGTAGAAAGGTCTCCCTACCTGGAATGGTTGAATTGTCTGACCTCATTTGACAAGTACACTCTTCTCCTGCCCATTGTACACTTTTGTACATTTTTCTGCCACCTATTTGCCTTTGTTGCATCCCAAGTACACCAAACTCTTTCCCACCTTGTGTGGCCTTTACTTTCTGCTGCTTCTGCCTGTGATACCCTTCCCTTCATCTTTGTCACTTCTTTCAAATCTCAGGTTATCTGTCCTCTAAAACAGCCATCCAGTGACTCTAGCATACCATTCTATTTTACATCTCTGCACAGAACTTATTGCTGTTTAGTACTTTTCTTCTTTTTGTTTAGTGTCATTTGCTCTAAAAGAATGAAGACCTTAGAGAGCAGGGGTCTTGTGGCACTTGGAGGAAGTTGAAGCTCTCGATTAATGGGTAATTCTCAGATATTTTTTTTTTACACAAATCAAAAGCTGATTACATCCTTCACAAGAAAATTATGTCAGGAAGATACCAAATGCTAACAAACTCCCTTTGTCCATGAGATTTCTTTTTTTCTGAATACACAGGCTAATTGGAAAGATCAAATGCATGTGAGGTACTGCAAAACTCACTGCACACATAGAAGGGGTAATGTGGGTGGAAACACAGAGCATAATGTGGGAAGAGACTTAACACAGTCCCCAACACATATTAGGCACCAAAATCTGTTCATTGTTTTATATATTTATCACTTATTATTTGTTAATCCCTTAATTTATTCACTCACCAGGTCTGGCTCACCAATCCCAAGAGGAGCTGTAGATATCGACTATAAAATTTACTTCTTATCCCTGTCTGCATGTCTTCAGAGAGGGATAAGAAGTAAATCCACCAAAGCAGTTAAAGTCTAGAAAAGCTGGACCTGGAACTGGCTGCTTTGCAGCCTTCCAATGTTAAATAGTAACAAAACCAACAAGGAACTTAATGACTCAGAACTGAATACACTCAACATAGAAATTTTTCTAAGAGAAATTTCATAGATGATTGTTGGACAATTAAGCATGGGCTTGAACTTAGAATCACTATTGATTTTCAATTCTCTTAAAAGTGAGAATTAGTTCATTAATTTGCTAACTATGAAGACCTTTAAATATTATTCTAGTTATGGAAAACTTGATGGCATAAAGTAATGATTTTTTATGCCCATAAATTCTAGATCAGGAATTCAAGAAGGGTGCTGTTGGTTAGTTCTCACTTATGGCTCTCTTATAGTTACAGTCAGATTTTGATTGGGGTGACTGTCATCTGAAGGCTTTGGGGCTTCAGGATCCTCTTCCTAGGTGCCTTCCTTACTTACATGTGTGGGAAGTTGATCAGCTGCTCCAGTTTTCCTCTTCAAGGAGCCACTTTAATGCCCTCATAGTATGGTGGCTATCTTCCCCCAGAGAGAGCAATCTAAGAGATCGGGGTGATAGATACAATACCTTTACACCCCCGAGAGCCATATACAATCACTTTTGTACTCTCTCTGTCACACAGGGCCAGCCTTGATTCATCGACTAAATCCACAGGGGGCTATATAAGGGCGTGGGTCATTGGGGGTCATTTTGGAGGCTAACACGAATATCATTAAATATTAATATCTTGGGTAGATAATATGATTAGAGGGTGCCTGAGGACCAAACAAGGATTTTTACATGACAAAAGTTAAGAGAAATGAATTGATTATAGCAATCAGTAATATGGGTATAGTTTTAAATAAAAATGAATAATTATAGCATATTCATAAGAAAACATAAAATTATTTTAATCACTGAATGTTCTATATACCTTTGTATACAGGATCGTTCACTGATTCATTTATTCAAACATTCATTTCACTAAAATGTATTGAATAGCTGCTATATACAGAGTTGCGTGAAGAAACTTGTTGAAAAAGTATGAATTTTGACATCCTCTTTTCAAATGTAACATAGGTCAATAAAGGCCTTAGTTGTTTGACCAATAAATTATAGAAAAAACAACTCTACATTGATTGCTGCCTTAAAAAAAATGCCAAAAAAAAGTTTTAGACTATTTAGACCCATTTCTTGATAGCTTTCCACTGTTCCTTCCAATGCAAACCCACAGTCAGCACCAAGGATGGGAGTAGGAACCTTAAAACTTGATTTGATTAATCATTAGTTTCAATGTATAGCTTGTCTTTTATTTAAAGGCATATATGAGCACACACGCACGTACACATGCGAACACATACATCCTACATGCATATGCCCATTAAAGTATTGATTTGGCAATAAGTTATGTAGCTGAATTTTGATCCTTAGTTTCTTCTCTCTGAAAATCAAGTCCAGATGATCTAAAACAAGCTGACAGTAAAAATGAGAGAACAGGTTTTACCAAATTTAGACCCACTCAAAACTTCATGGAATCTAAGTTTAGAATACACTGAATTTTCCAGCTCTTTCTGGGTTTTGCTTTGCCTAGCACTAGGGAGTACATCTTTCCAGCAGTTTAAAAGAAGGAGGAGGAGGAGAAAGAGCAATAGCAGTTTGTGAAATAACTTCTGAAACGTTTAGAAAATAAAAAGGGTAGAGAAAATGACACCATGATAACTTGGTTGTTAACTTTGCATGTTTCTCTAGAATTCGGTTACCCCTAGGGCATGAATAGTTTCAAATGGATGGTAGGAAGGAGATGTTAGATGAGGGTCTTTAGAGTTTGAGCAAACCTGAAGTATTTGAGAAGTATCTGGAAATAAATGAGTCTAAACTACCACTGGACTTATAATAGATACTGTTACAATTTACCAGAACATTTAAAACTCAAGACAATTTCTTCCAGGTCTCTAAAAACAAAACAATCAATGGGGACTGATGAAAAATCATATTACCTATTCATTCACTGTTTTCTAGTATTTCAGTGTTTATTACTATCCAGCCTCATCTTGGTTATATTTTAAAAACCAAACATTTTCCTACAGCTGTGAATTAGCTTAAACAGTACAATGTAGTTACCATATTGTGCTTCAACTGCTAAACCTGTCATGTCACAGCACTAAAATGATTCATTTAAAAATCAAGATTTTAAAAATATATGTTGATTAAAATGTACCACTAGAAAGATATTACATGTCTTACAATGGAAGTGAAATGTATATAAGTATGGGTAAAAAGGCAAGTCACTAGTATGAGACTAAAACTAAAATTTTCATGGTAAAATACCAGCATGTATGTATTTGTACAGTGTATACTTCTAAACACTGAAGGCTTGTAAAAGTAAATGTGTTAAATAGAAGTTTGATAGTTTATCATAAACCTATAGGGAAAAAAACAGACTTTGTGTTTTTGATATTTTGTGCATTGATATATTACTACAAACATGAAGATGTTTGTGAATGTTTGTTTTAGTCATTTTCTTTGAAGTCACAGCATTGTACCATCTTCATTACTGTATAGAGCTGCTTCAATCATAAGTCATCTAGACTTCCCCTGCCTATCTGGTTTTTATGTTTTTGTTTAAGGCAGTAAAATAAGTGTTTTTCGAATCAAAAAAGAAGATACTGTTACAGAACTGAGCATATTGAACATTTATAAAAAGAACCATTCAATAATACTGTTGCAGACAACACAACGCAGACAGGTGTTCCAAAAATAAGTCCATAAGCTCTATATTTGCATTTCCAGACTGATGTTCTTGTGAAACTCAATCATAATGACTCTTGAGCCTGGCGATTCAGCTAAGCATAATTGAATATGGGCAAATTTACATAGAAAGTTTTGTGCCAACAGAAAAATATTTATGTTTGCATATAGCAATGGCATTCTTGGACAATTTGAAGTTTTGCAGAAAAACCCCATGTGAGATAAGACCTGATACATTAATTAAATTGTGCTAGCTTGCTCAAATTGCTATGATATAAACTTACACACTTTCTTCATCATGGGTTAAAAAAATAATGATGTATTACAGGAAGTGAAACCAAATTGCATGAAACCAAACCCACACAAAACTGAAGTTACTCAGATAAACAAAGTTTCCTCCAAGAAAGCTTTGCCTTGCCCTTTTCAAGACATTAACTGTTTAGATTATGTCGGATTTAAACTTACCAATCAGAAAATTACAGAATGAATATTTGTCTTATAAGAAGCTTTTCTCTTTTCAATTGCAAGGTCATGCATTTTTTTCTTCATGCCCCGTTACTTTGGGGAGCACATTTATTATGTAAGATAGAGACTTTGGAGAAAGTCTTACGATCATACACATCACTCCCTTTGTCCATGTTTAAGTAAATGTTCATTTGCAAGCCTAGTTATCCCCAGGGCATTATTTATTTTAACATAAATAGCATCAGTAAAATTAATTAGAGAAAGATTCCTCCCATTTGTCAGTTACTCTAAAGTTTTGCTTTGAATAAATTAATCGCTCAGCTCACAGTGATGAGTAAGATGCTCAAGGATTACTGAAAGGAAAAAAAGATTCTTATCAGGGCTTCCCCTTGATCTTACCAACAGAACATTGATGGAACAAAGGCAAACAAAACCAAAACAAAACAGCCAAACTGATGCTGGGAAAGAGACGGATATGTCACCATTGCTGAGGATAAATATAGTGGAAGCTGCACCTGGCCAAGGTGAGCATTCAGATAAGAAATACCCCAAATTTAATGGTAATCTAAAGTCAGTACTTACAAAGAGATCAGACCAGGAAATGTTCCAAGTTTGTTTAGGGAAAGTAGGGGAATATGGAAACTCACAAAGAAGAATAAGAAATAAACACATAATTCCATTCCTCAGATATAATCCTTGTTAAATTTTAGACTATTAATATAAATTTTTTTTAAAAAAATAGAGGTCATATTTAATTAACTTTTAATTGACATTTCCATGTGTCAATAACTATTATATATTTAAAATTGCTGTAGAATGAATACTGCACAGTATGGAAGTTATCATTTTATTTAACAAATCTCTTATTGACAGACTTTTACCATACACAGGCTTGGTTGTAATTGTTGCTGTTGTTTTACTATTTTAAATGATGCTGTGATGTGAATTCTTTTATGATTGTGAATAAATATTTGAATAAAGTAAATTACTAGAAGTGGAATTGCTAGGTAATTTGCACATTTTCTAGGCATTTGTTGTGTATTGAAAATGCTCCTCTAGAAAGGTTATACTGATTGATAACCAACCATGTAGGAAAGGTGAGGTTCTTTTCAAGGCTTCCGTCTCAGCCCTTGCAATTTTGTCTCAGTAAGTCTTAAAAGCATGGGGCCTGAGGCCTGGAATTTGGGAGAGAGAGGGGAAAGCCCTGCTAAACATGTGTGCAAATGTGCTTCTTTGACTTCATCTGCTTATTCCATGTAATCTTGTAAGTGAAACACATTACACATATAAGAATTGTTGGCCAGTGCTAAATGACAGAAAGCATGATAAAATTAAGCTTCATAATTTTTATCTTAAAAGTAAGAGAGATTTATTTTATTTTTTATTTTTATTTTAAATTCTGAGATACATGTGCAGAAGCGCAGGTTTGTTACGTAGGTATACCTGTGCCATGGTGGTTTGCTGCACGTATTGACCTGTCCTCTAAATTCTCTTCCCTCACCCCCTAATCCTCCAACAGGCCCTGGTGTATATTGTTCCCCTCCTTGTGTTCATGTGTTCTCACTGTTCGACTCCCGCTTATGAGTGAGAACATGTAGTGTTTGGTTTTCTGTTCCTGTGTTAGTTTGCTGAGGATGATGGCTTCCAGCTTCATCCATGTCCCTGCAAAGGACATGATCTCATTCCTCTTTACGTCTGTATAGTATTCCATGGTATATATGTACCACATTTTCCTTATCCAGTCTATCACTGATGGGCATCTGGGTTGGTTCCACGACTTTGCTATTGTAAATAGTGCTGCAATAAACATATGTGTGCATGTATCTTTATAGTAGAATGATCTATATTCCTTTGGGTATATACCTAGTAATGGGATTGCTGGGGCAAATGGTATTTTTGGTTCTAGATCCTTGAGGAATTGCCATACCGTCTTCCATAATGGTTGAACTAATTTACATTCCCATCAACAGGGTAAAAGCATTCCTATTTCTCCACAGCCTTGCCAGCATCTATAGTTTCTTGACTTTATAATAATTGTCATTCTGACTGGCATGAGATGGTATCTCATTGTGGTTTTGATTTGCATTTCTCTAGTGATAAGTGATGTTGAGCTTTATTTCATATGTTTGTTGGCCATGTAAATGTCTTCTTTTGAGAAGTGTCTGTTCATATCCTTTGCCCACTTTTTGATGGGGTTGTTTTTTTCTTGTACATATGTTTAAGTTTCTTGTAAATTCTGGATATTAGACCTTTGTCAGATGGGTAGATTGCAAAAATTTTCTCCCACTCTGTAGGTTGCCTATTCACTCTGATGATAGTTACTTTTGATGTGCAGAAGCTCTTTAATTTAATTAGATCCCATTTCTCATTTTGATTTTGTTGCAAATACTTTTGGTGTTTTAGTCATGAAGTCTTTGCCCATGCCTATGTCTTGAATGGTATTGCCTAGCTTTTCTTCCAGGGTTTTTATGGTTTGGGGTTTTACATGTAAATCTTTAATCCATCTTAATTTTTGTATAAGGTGTAAGGAAGGGGTCCAGTTTCAGTTTTCTGCATATGGCTACTCAGTTTTCCCAGCATCATTTATTGAATAGGAGATTCTTTCCCCATTGCTTATTTTTGTCAGGTTTGTCAAAGATCAGATGGTTGTAGATGTGTAGTATTATTTCTGAGGTCTCTGTACTGTATCATTGGTCTACATGTCTGTTGTGGTACCAGTGCCATGCTGTTTTGATTACTGTAGCCTTGTAGTATAGTTTGAAGTCAGGTAGTGTGATGCCTCCAGCTTTATTCTTTTTAATTAGGATAGTCTTGGCCATACAGGGTCTACTTTGAGTCCATATAAAATTTAAAGTAGTTTATTCTAATTCTGTGAAGATGTCAATCATAGTTTGATGGGAATAGCATTGAAGCTATAAATTACTTTGGACAGTATGGCCATCTTCAAGATATTGATTCTTCCTATCCATGAGCATGGAATGTTTTTCCATTTCTTTTTGTGTCCTCTCTTATTTCCTTGAGCAGTGGTTTGTAGTTCTTCTTGAAGAGGTCCTTCATATCCCTTGTTGCTGTATTCCTCAGTATTTTCTTCTCTTTGTAGCAATTGTGAATGGGAGTTCACTCATGATTTGGCTCTCTGCTTGTCTATTGTTGGTGTAAAGGAATGCTGGTGATTTTTGCACACTGATTTTGTATCCTGAGATTTTGCTGAAGTTGGTTATCAGGTTAAGGAGTTTTTGCGCTGAGATGATGGGATTTTCTAAATATAGAATTATGCAAACAGAAAAAAATTGACTTCCTCTCTTCCTATTTGAATATCCTTTATTTCTTTCTCTTGCCTGATTGCCCTGGCCAGAACTTCCAGTACTATGTTGACTAGGAGTGGTGATAGAGGGCCTCTTTGTCTTATACTGGTTTTCAAAGGGAATGCTTCCAACTTTTGCCCATTTAATATGATATTGGGTGTGGGTTTGTCATAAATAGTTCTTATTATGTTCTATCAATACCTAGGTTATTGAGAGTTTTTAACATTAAGGAATATTGAATTTTGTCAAAGGCCTTTTCTGCATCAACTGAGATAATCATGTGATTTTTGTCTTTGGCTCTGTTTTTTTGATGGATTGTGTTTATTGATTTGCATATGTTGAACCAGCCTCGCATCCCAGGGATGAAGCTGACTTGATCATGGTAGCTAAGTTGGTTTTTTTTTTTTGAGACTACATTTCACTCTTGTTGCCCAGTCTGGAGTGCAATGGCGCAATCTTGGCTCACTGTAACCTCTGCCTCCCAGGTTCAAGCAATTCTCCTGCCTCAGCCTCCTGAGTAGCTGGGATTACAGGCATGCACCACTGCACCCAGCTAATTTTTGTATATTTAGTAGAGACAGGGTTTCACCATGTTGGTCAGGCTGCTCTTGAACTCCTGACCTCAGGTGATCCATATGGTGGCTGTTTTTTGATGGGCCGCTGGATTCAGTTTGCCAGTATTTTATTGAGGATTTTTGCATTGATGTTCATCAGGGATATTGGCCTGAAGTTTTCTTTTTTTGTTGTGACTCTGCCAGGTTTTGGTATCAGGATGATGCTGGCTTCATAAAACCAGTTAGGGAAAAATCTCTCCTTTTCAATTGTTTAGAATAGCTTCAGATGGAATGGTACCAGCTCCTCTTTGTAGCTTTGGTAGAACTCGGCTGTGAATCCGTCTGGTCCTGGGCCTTTTTTGCTTGGTAGGCTATTAATTAGTGCCTCAATTTCAGAACTTGTTATTGGTCTGTTCAGGGATTTGACTTCTTCCTGGTTTAGTCTTGGGAGGGTGTATGTGTCCAGGAATTTATCCATTTCTTCTAGATTTTCTAGTTTATTTGTGTAGAGGTGTTTATAGTATTCTCTGGTGGTATTTTGTATTTCTACAGGGTCAGTGATGATGTCCCCTTTATCATTTTTTATTGAGTCTATTTGATTCTTCTCTCTTTTCTTCTTAATTAGTGTAGCTAGTGGTCTATCTATTTTGTTAATTTTTTTTGAAAAACCGGCTCCTGGATTCATTGATTTTTTTTGAAGGGTTTTTCGTATCTCTATCTCCTTCAAGTCTGCTCTCATCTTAATCATTTATTTTCTTCTGCTAGCTTCTGGATTAGTTTGCTTTTGCTTCTATAGCTCTTTTAATTGTGATGTTAGGTTGTCAATTTTAGATATTTCCCACTTTCTGATGTGGGCATTTCATGCTATAAACTTCCCTCTTAACACTGCTTTAGCTGTGTCCCATAGATTCTGGTACATTGTCTCTTTGTTCTCATTGGATCCAAAGAATTTTCTGATTTCTGCCTTAATTTCATTATTTACCCAGGAGTCATTCTGGAGCAGGTTGTTCAATTTCCATGTAATTGTGTGGTTTTGAGTGAGTTTCTTAATCCTGAGTTCTGATTTGATTGCAGTGTAGTCTGAGAGACTGTTTGTTATGATTTCAGTTCTTTTGCATCTGCTGAGGAGTGTTTTACTTCCAAATATGTGATTGTTTTTAGAATAAGTGCCACGTGGCACTGAGAAGAATGTATATTCTGTTGATTTGGGGTGAAGAGTTCTGTAGATGTCTATTAGGTCCACTTGATCCAGAGCCGAATTCAAGTCCTGAATATCCTTGTTAATTTACTGTCTTGTTGATCTGTCTAATATTGACAGTGGGGTGTTAAAGTCTCCCACTGTTATTGTGTGGGAGTCTGAGTCTCTTAGTAGGTCTCTAAGAGCTTGTTTTATGAATCTGGGTGCTCCTGTATTAGGTGCATATATATTTAGGATAGTTAGCTCTTCTTGTTGAATTGATCCCTTTACCATTATGTAATGCCCTTTTTTGTCTTTTTTGATCTTTGTTGGTTTAAAGTCTGTTTTGTCAGAAAGTGGGATTGCAACTTCTGCTTTTTTTTTTTTTTTTTTTTTTTTGCTTTCCATTTGCTTGGTAAGTTTTCCTCCATCCCTTTATTTTGAGCCTATGTGTGTCTTTCTACATGAAATGGGTCTCCTGAATACAGCCCACTGATGGGTCTTGACTCTTTATCTAACTTGCTTGTCATCATGATGCTATCTGGTTATTTTGCACATTAGTTAATGCAGTTTCTTCATGGTGTCATTGGACTTTATATTTTGGGTTGTTTTGCAGTGACAGGTACCAGTTTTTCCTTTCCAGTTTGCTCTTGCAAGGCAGGCCTGGTGGTGACAAAATCCCTCAGCATTTGCTTTCCTGGAAAGGGTTTTATTTCTCCTTCACTTATGAAGCTTAGTTTGACTGGATATGGAATTCTGTGTTGAAAATTCTTTTCTTTTTTTTTTTTTTTTTTGTTTTTTTTTTTTTTTGAGACGGAGTCTCACTCTCTCACCCAGGCTGGAGTGCGGTGGTGCGATCTCGGCTCGCTGCAAGCTCCGCCTCCCGGGTTCACACCATTCTCCTGCCTCAGCCTCTCCGAGTAGCTGGGACTACAGGCGCCCGCCACCACGCCCGGCTAATTTTTTTGTACTTTTAGTAGAGACGGGGTTTCACCGTGGTCTCGATCTCCTGACCTCGTGATCTGCCCGCCTCGGCCTCCCAAAGTGCTGGGATTACAAGCGTGAGCCACCGCGCCCGGCCAGAAAATTCTTTTCTTTAAGAATGTTGAATATTGGCCCTCAATCTCTTCTGGCTTCTAGAGTTTCTGCTGAGAGGTCCGCTGTTAGTCTGATGGGCTTCCCTTTGTAGGTGACCTGGCGTTTCTCTCTGGCTGCCTTTAACATTTTTTCCCTTCATTTCGACCTTGGAGAATCTGATGATTATGTGTCTTGTGGTTAATCTTCTCTGGGAGTATCTTAGGGGTGTTCCCTCTATTTCCTGAATTTGCACGTTGGCCTGTTTGCTAGGTTGGGGAAGTTCTCCTGGATAATGTCCTGAAGTGTGTTTTCCAGCCTTTTTCCATTCTCCCAGTGTGCATTAGGTATTCCAGTCAATTGTAGGTTCAGTCTTTTTACATAGTCCCATATTTCTCAGAGGCTTTGTTCATTCCTTTTCATTATTTTTTCTCTAATCTTGTCTGCATGCCTTATTTCAGAAAGGTGGTCTTCAAACTTTGATATCTTTTCTTCCGCTTGATCGATTTGGCTATTGATACTTGTGTATGCTTCATGAAGTTCTCGTGCTGTGTTTTTCAGCTCCGTCAGGTCATTCATATTCCTCTCTAAACTGGTTATTCTAGTTAGCAGCTACTCTAACCTTTTATCAATGTTCTTAGCTTCTTTGCATTGGGTTAAAATATGCTCCTTTTGCTCAGTGGAGTTTTTTATTACCCATCTTCTGAAGTCTACTTCTGTCAATCCATCCATCTCATCCTCTGGCCAGTTCTGCACCCTTGCTGGAGAGTCATCATGATCATTTGGAGGAGAAGAGGCACTCTGACCTTTTGGGTTTTCAGTGTTTTTTTGTTGATTCTTTCAAATCTTCTTGAGTTTGTCTAGTTTCAATCTTTGAGGCTGCTGATCCTTGGATGGGGTTTTTGTGGGGACTTTTTGTTGTTGATGTTGCCGTTGTTGCTTTCTGTTTGTTTTTCCTTCAATGGTCAGTTCCTCTTCTGTAGGGCTGCTGTGGTTTGCTGGGGGTTCACTTCAGGGCCTGTCCATCTGGTTCGCTCCTGTGCCTGGAGATGTCACTCAAGGAGGCTGGAGAGCGGCAAAGTTGGGTGCCTGCTTTTTCTTCTGGGACCTCTGACCTCGAGGGGCACCAACTGCCTCCCTTGGCTGGGAGGGGGGGCTTCCCTGCCCCGTTTTGGCTCTCAGGCGGGCCACCTAACCGCACTGCTCTTCCTTCCTCTCCATGGATCACTGGAGAGATTTATTGACTTTCTGAAGGTTATATAAGCAACTCAAGGCATGACCTAAGAATAAAATGCAAGCTAGTGACTATTCTGATAATTACCAAACCAATTTTTCATCCTCATAAAAGTAATTCAGTTTAATTTCTAGGTTAATTTAAAACTAATAAAAGATGTCAGATGAATAGCTCAGAAAGCTCCTACCTTCTTAATCTACAATCCAAACAATAACATGCTTTTAATAACATCATTTACAAATGAGCTAAAACTGTGTCATCTCCATGGCCATAACTCGGGACACTGGCAGAATTATATATATCTAAGAAATTCAGTCAGATCGATTTATTGAGGCTACTTAAAATGCCATGATGAATAGAAAACTTTGAGTGGGAGTTGTGGGGGGGCACCTAGACAGGCTATGTAAATCGAAATGATTAAATCATTTTGGTCATGTTTCATTATTCTGTGGTCATTTTGCCACAGACTCTATTTCTAATTTTACTTTCTGGTTTTCTTTTTTTTTTTTTTTTTGAGACGGAGTCTCGTTCTGTCGCCCCCAGGCTGGAGTGCAGTGGCGCAATCTCGGCTCACTGCAAGCTCCGCCTCCCGGGTTCACGCCATTCTCCTGCCTCAGCCTCCTGAGTAGCTGGGACTACAGGCGCCCGCCACCACGCCCGGCTAATTTTTTGTATTTTTAGTAGAGACGGGGTTTCACCGTGGTCTCGATCTCCTGACCTCGCGATCCGCCCGCCTCGGCCTCCCAAAGTGCTGGGATTACAAGCGTGAGCCACCGCGCCTGGCTACTTTCTGGTTTTCTTAACGTATTATATAACTGGGAGGCAGCAGTTTGGAGGGCCACATTGGACAGGGAACCCAGGATTCATTCTTGGCTTTCCTACTAACTGAATGACTTGGGATCATTTCTTTAAACTTTCTGATCTGCAGTTACTTCATTGGTCATGTAATCACTTATCTTGATGATAAGCAAATCCTACTATCAAAATATAGATATGACCCAGTTGAGTTGATGTGGTGGTTAAGATATTTGACTCTGGAGCCTGATTATAGATTCAAATCCCAGCTACTTACTACTTAATAATCACATAACTTTGGGAGATTTGCTTAACTTCTCTGTATGTATCAGTCCCTTCATCTTCAAAACATGAATAATAATAGCAACTACCTCTGAGAGTTCATGTGAGAACTCAGTAATACAGTTTTTGCCTAACATATGGTAAGTACCCACTAAATCTTAGCTGCCAATAGTATAACACTCATTATAAGTGCAATAGAAATGTATTATATGAGATCCTTCAGTTCATCTAATCTAGGAAACCTTGGGATTAATGTTTTCATTGAATTTATTTCAGCACTATTTAGCTCAGTATCTTCACTGGCAGCAATGACTTATTCTCATGATGAAATTTGCTTCATTTTCTAAATAAGTTTTTTGTACTTACAAAGGCCTTCATTTTATCTTTATCTTCTTGTTTCAAACCTGCTTTCAGAAAAACACTGAAAGAGTTGCTAATATTGTTATGATTATATTCGATTGGCTTTCAACATATGCTTCAAGTTTTATGAGATCCTAAAATTTGTACATTAGCTTTTTAAAAAGTTATTTTGAATCACACCAGTCATTCTGTTAAATAAAAATTTTGACTACACGACCAAAGACAGTGTTGAAATTTGGCATTGTGTGGCTCTGTCTTGGTCGGCCAAGGGAGGTCAATTATCAGAAAAGCAGAAAATCCTCAGTGCAACATGATTCACCCTAAGGAGGTCCTTCAGCTGTTTCCAGAGGGCAACTGGAATAATAAGCAAGCCTTTAGTATAAAAAGAATTTTTATTAATGTAAAAAAATTTTTTTATTAGTATCCAAAATTTAATATCACATCTTAAATTACTTCAGTTCCCATATGACAAAGGTAAAATTAAAAAAGATTTCAACATAAATGCAGATATGGCCCTGCACAGGTTATAATAATTTGACAATGAAATAGTCTTTCAAGTCAAGAGGAAATATGTTAAAACAATACAAGGCATAAAAAGATTTCTTTATTTGAGTTGATGAAAGAGTGGCAAGTACCGATGCAAAAGAGATCTATATAATTATACCAGAGATAAAAAGATAAACCTGTCAATATCTCAAATTTGTGATATTTTAGGAAGCTGTAGTCTTTCCTGAATTTAAATAAACAAGATAAAAAAAAAACCTGACAACTCTTGGAAAAATCAATCCTTCCAGACCACACTTTGTTAGGGAAGAATAGATTTTTAAAAAATATTGAAATGCTAATTTTTGAGACGGGTTACTAAAGTAGTTGAAATTTATGATTATTATCTATGTAGCGCTAATATAAAAGGGGAATGATTTTGTGTATCTTTAATTACCTTTTCATCATACCTAAGTAAGCTTAGGATTTATTTTAAGTTTCTGATTTAAAACACACATTGCAGGGAAATCAGAGCAATAACTGGATTTTAACATCAAACATTCTGATGAAGAAAGCACCTCATCAATTTGAAGTGTTTTCCAAATATGCAAAGTGATTGGAAGACATAAGTTAAAGGAGGATTTCAACCCCAATTTTTGACATAAAGCATTTCTGAATTCCATGCAATAAAAGGATCTTAGCTTTAATGTTTTCTCATAAAGCCTTATATAATTTGAAGTATCTAACTTTGTCCAAACTAAACATAAAAATAAATTACATATGAAATTCATGTATTGACAGCTAAAGATGAAAAGGAATATGTTTGTGGCATTGGATCAAACCAGTTAGTGCAATTTAAATTTCCAAATGTGTCACATGTGAGTAGAGAAAAGAAATTAGAAAATATGATCTGTGTTCTCAAGATAATCCATCCATACGTGAAATGTATGGTTTAAGCCAATATCTCAGTAAGAGTAGAAATATGCAAATAATACTGTGGGCCTGTCGTCGAGTGGGGGGTGGGGGAGGGTTAGCATTAGGAGAAATACCTAATGTAAACAACGAGTTAATGGGTGCAGCAAACCAACATACCACATGTATACCTATGTAACAAACCTGCACGTTGTGCACATGTACCCTAGAACTTGAAGTATAATAAAAAAATATGCAAAGCACCTAGCTCAGTGTGTGGCATGTACTGAGTGCTAATAAATGTTGGCTAACATTAGCCATCTTATTTCTTTAGAGAGTGCATGTTATTGAGTAACAGGAATGCACCATAAATTGTTTAGTAATTCACCTACATGTGCGTATTGAGACTGTTTCCTCTATGGGTTGCTTTCTTTGATTGGTTGGTTTACTGGGTAATACAAGCAACACATATTGTGTACTACACAAATATGACTACTTCGAAAGGATAGAGTGCTATAAGTAGAACCACTGGAGAAAGAGATGCAGATTTCCAGCTCTGATACAGACTACCAAAAGGCCTACACTGATTTACACTTTCAGTATATGTGAAGGTCTATTTTCCTTTGGATATGATCCCAAAAAATGTAGTGCCAATCTGATAACTTATTTTTATTTGTGGGTTACAAAGAAGTTTAGGCTTTTCCCCCCAAATGTTCTAATTGTCAGAAATAGCATGTATTTTATAGTCCATTCTTTTTCCATTGCTATGAAATAAATCTTTATTATATGTTAGGTTTAATGTAGATGATGATCTAAATATTGGCATATAGACATACAAAAAGAAGTGTGTTTCTTTGAAGGAAAACAATGTCTCCATTTCAGTATTCTAATTCTAATCATGTGTGATCATCCAAAGCTACGTACTGGGGCCATGTTGTTTTATTGCCCCATGAAATTGTCTTAACTGGGCTTTATTATTACCTTGCTTTTCACTGAGAGAAGTTTCAAGAAATGCCCACGTGGGCATGGTGGCATGCACGCGTAATCCCAGCTACTCAGGAGGCTGAGATAGGAGGATAGGTTGAGCCCAGGAGTTCAGGATTGTAATGACCTATGATTGCACCAGCCTAGGTGACAGAGACTTCATCATAAGAAAGAAAGAAAAGAAAAAGGAAGAAGGAAGAAGGAAGGAAGGAAGGAAAGAAGGAAGGAAGGAAGGGAAGGAAGGAAGGAAGGAAGGAAGGAAGGAAGGAAGGAAGGAAATGCTTACATGAACTGCCATATCTGAAAATCCTACCTCACAATGTTCACTTGGCTGATACAGACTTCCTCCAACCTGGGAAAATAGATATGCACGACATATGACAGACAAAAGCTAATATCCCTAAAAAACGAAAAGCACTTGGTAATCAATTTTTTTAACTTACCAGACAAAGTGGCAAAGGATAAAAAGCATGAAAGGCAGCTCTTAGAAGACAAAATATAATTGTCCAATAAACACATAAATGTATGCCCAATCTTACTCTTAATTTTAAAAATGCAAATAGAAATAATGAGAGACCAATCTCAGATTCCTCCCTCCCCTGTTGGTAAGTTGGCAAGAAAAAGCTTCTGGATGTGAAAGAAATAAGCACACTTATAGGCTGCTAATAAGAGAAAAATTGGTGCAAATTTTTGTGGAATAATTTGGCATTACTTATCAAATGTTTAAATGATTTTTATTTTGCAATTCCACTACTAAGCATTTATCCTGAGTCTATCTTGCACATTTACACAGAGACAGATAAATGCAATAACATCTATAGTAATAATTTTTGTAATTATAAAAAAATTGAAAGCAATCTGTTTCATAAATAGGAGATTAGATTGATAGATTGTGGCCATTCATACAAGGGAATATCACTCAGCTGTTAAGAAGAGTGACATCTATTTATCCACCAAGATTTATATATACTATGTATGCAAACCAGCAGCTCAGCTTAGTGAGTAGATTCTGAAGGCTCAGTGCGGAGTCTGGAATCATACCTGGGTTTGAAACTTCGCACCACCATTTATAGCTGGGGTTATCTATAGCAAATATCATAATATCCATATGTATCACTTTGCTTGTCTGTGAAATGGACACAAGAATAGGACCTCTTGCTATGAAGTTGCTATGAAGATAAAATGATACAATATTTGCAAGGCACTTAGACAAGGGTCTGGCACATGGAAAGCACTATATAAGTTCTTGTGAAATATAATAAATACTCACATGGAAAGTCGTTTAGAAGTAGACTTCTAAAGTAGAAAGTAAACTGGTGCAGAAGAGTGTATCCATATATGGAAATGAAATGATAGAGGTGAGATACATACTTCCATATGAATAAAACATTTCTGGAAGCCACAATAAGAAATGAAGAGTTTACCTCTAGGATATGGCAAGGAGTTACATGATCTTAAGGCCCTTTTATTTTCACCCTTCAGTATCGTTTGAAGTTCTTTTATTTTTATTTCATAGGGAAGAGGAAGGAGACACAGCAGCAGCAGCAACAGCTCCTGGAAGATTTCACGGCAGGTGAGAGGCTGTTTCACCCTGAGCTCACAGGTAACCTCTGCAGCGTCGTAGGTTTCATGCTGCAAGCAGCTGGGCTCACATCATCTTGTCTCTGACTTGACCAAAATACTGTCTCCTATCTCTGTGTGTGTGTGTGTGTGTGTCGCACACACAGATATCCATGTTAAAAAGTTAGGATCATGTGGTAAGTGCAACTTTTATTTCTATTATTAGTAGTAGTAGTATTTGAGATGGGGTTTCATTATATCACCCAGGCTGGTCTTGAACACATGAAATCAGGTGATCTCCTGCCTCACCCTCTCAAGTAGCTGGGATTACAGGTGTGTGCCACTATGCCCAGCCCTATTATTTTTAGTTAATGATTCATTAGGGATGTTTTCCCATTTTCTTCAAAAATATGATTTTAATAACTGCATGATGTTCTATTATGTACATACACTACAGCCTTTTCTGAACAGAACTAAATGAGCCAAGTGGAGCAGAGAATCAAGTTCATGTCCTGTGAGGTCAGCCTACACAATGTGTTCACAGTCTTCATTTTTTACTGCTGTATGGCATTCCTCCTCATTGTTATAGAATGTGGGAGGCAAGGATCTGGCAAGCTAATTCACTTTAAGATACAAATTACTGATATGGGGAAGATTGATACTGATACTGATATGGGGAGAAAACACTCTGCATTTTAAGAAGAAGCAGACCATTAATCCAAAGGTTTAATTTCTAATGGTAGATTTTCACTTATTAGCAAGACGAGTAAGGGAAACGTTGCGGACGGAAGAAACATTTAAATGTAGCATTTGCAGATGAGACTGGGTAGATGTTGGCTGAATTGAAATATTCGGAAGCTGGCACAAATAGGCCTTCAATATGTCATCTTTTTTATTGTTACAAATTGCTACAGCATAGGAACAATAGCCACTCAAATGAGTCACAATAGTAACAAGAGACCACAGAGACCCCTGGAATATAAAATACAAGTTTTCCAATTTTGCCCACTCATGGTTTCTGGTTTTGCTATTACCTTGTGTAAGTTTACTCGACTTTTCTGTGTCTCACTTTTATCAACTACACAATATGGTCTACCCTAGAAAGATTGTGAGAAGTAAATGCTCAAAATATTCAATTCCATACTTCTTACTTTCATCCTTCCTTTGCCTCTCTTCCCAGAGAGAATGTTACAGTAGATTGAACACAACACCTTTGACAAAAAACGTGAATGCAAGTCTTGCCTCAAACGCTTACCACCTAGGCAGGCAACTAATATTAGCTCACTTTGCTAATCGATAAAAATAGGCTAAAATATATAAAGGTATGCTTTAACTTAAATGAATGTTAATGTCTGTTGTGCCTATTACCTGACATTTTTATTGCCATTAGGAGAAGCATCAGGAGGATAAAAATACATTTAACATTTTTGAGAACATAATACGAGTTAGCTTTTTCTCTTGCTTACCTTCTTTAATCCTCAAAGTAGCTGTCTAAGGTAGATACTTTACACAGAGAGAGATGAAAGCTTAGAGTTTACCCCAACGCACACACTTCAGAAGCAGTGGAGCTAGAATTAAAATTCTAAGGCCTCTATCTGCTGCTTCACACTGCCTGTGTGATCTTTAGAGGTCTGTAGAGGCACATGGAATTCAAGAGTTACTATTATCATATTACTAAATGGTTATAAAACCAAAATGGCATGAGTCACCAAAGTGGGAGTGACTCACCAACATCTCTATTGTGAGAACTTTTTGTTCTGCAAATCTTTCCTCAATATGGAAGGAACTAATTTATGATGAAGTGTTTCATAAAATAAAAGCATGATATGTCAATGCCTATAAGTGTATATCCCAATGATAGCTGGATTTTTAGGTACAGATGACTAAGCTTCTTACACGTGTATAAAGTATGTAGATATTTATATAGATATCACATATATAAGAAAAAATTATGTGTGTGTATATACATACATGATAGATATATATGTATGTATATGTAAAGAATATATGGTTGGACTCTTACTTTATGCCTGAATGATAGACAGGGAAAATTGAGTAAAACATTTGAAAAATAGGTAAATTCAATTCCTTTTCTTTCCCTTTGTAAAGTGAGCCACACACCTTCTAGCTACTTTCCTGGTGAATCATCTTAACATCATGTCCACTCACATTATTTTGTCTTTCTCATTCATGTCATACCCACGGAAACCAAGAAAGTGAATCTTACACACCTGTCTTCTCTTCTTCCTTAACTGTGGCCAAATGTCTCACCCTCCCTGCAATAAACATGTCTGAGCTCCTGTTCTCATGCCAGTGTCTGTTCCAGGCAGAGCAACACGAGGCACTGCATGTGCAAAGACAGAAAGTCACTATTTCTGCTCTCCAGGAGCTCACAATTGAATGAGAAGAAGCTCAGTTTGGGTGGTGGAGCCGGTGAGGCTGACTTGGACATGGAGGAGGCTGGAGGAGGGAAAGTCCTCCTCCAAATGCAGAGTGAGCAGGGAGAGCCAGGGATGATTTTTTTGACAAAGTGTGAGAAAGCTGGTCAGAAAATGTAGCAAAGGCACCAGGACAATGTAAATTTAAAAGATGTCAAGCCACGTGGTTTTGGGACATTATTCAGCTGGCTTTAGAAGGAAAGAGATGAGAAAACATCTAAATTCAGGAAAAGAACAGAGCATTGCGGCATTTTCCTCACCTTGTCATTGACACCTTCCCTACCTCCTATGCTACTAAAAATATTGGTCATCTTGGGTAAACGGCTTGTCCTGAGTCATGTGGTCATGCCAGGCCCCTACATACGAGTCATTACTGCCTCTCTCACCTAGTATGTACCCTGGACCGTGAGCTGCAGTGATAAGTGAGGCTTGACTGTTCAAGTCAGACACATGGCCCTGAGGTTTGCTAGCCTTCTCATCTCTGCTAGTGTGCTTGAATTTCCTAATCTTTGATTTCCTTATAGGTATAATGGAGATAATAATATCTCCCTCAAAAGATTTTGTTTTAGTGACCATTTAAAAAAATAGTAAAGTACTTATTCTAGTGCCTGGTATATGGTAAATATTCAAAAATCGTACTGAATATTGTTTTGCTTTAGACACATGTCATTTTCCTGCCTGGTGTGTTCTTTTTTTTTTTTTCTTTTTGTGATGGAGTTTCGCTCTGTTGCCCAGGCTGGAGTGCAATGGCACGATCTCAGCTTACTGCAACCTCCGCCTCCCGGGTTCAAGCAATTCTCCTGCCTCAGCCTCCCGAGTAGCTGGGATTACAAGCAAGTGCCACCACTCCTGGCTAATTTTGTATTTTTAGTAGAGATGGGGTTTCTCCACGTTGGCCAGGATGGTCTTGATCTTCTGACCTCGTGAACTGCCCGCGCCTCGGCCTCCCAAAGAGCTGGGATTACAGGCGTGAGCCACCGAGCCCAGCCTTGCCTGGTCTATTCTTAACTTCCATGGTTGCTCATTTTATCTCCTGCCTTAGCCTCATTCCTCTCATGTTTAAAATGATTCATGACTCCCTCACACTGCCCAGGGCCACAGGCTCCTTCGCCTGTTGCCACATTCTCCTGGGTCCCTACTCCAGTGGGGTGTCTGCGTGGGCTGGGTGTGTCCTGTTCCTCAATCCTGCTTCTAAACCTGCCCCCAGATCTCATGTTCATCCCTACACTGGAATACTCTGTGGCTGGTTAGAAAAAAAAAAAAATCACAAGTTAAATGATGTGACTATACTGACGAGGGATGTCTAAGGTGTATTATTGAATGAAGAAGGGGAGGTATAGCTTGGGAGGTGTGCTACGATCTCATTTCTCAAATAAAATGTGTTACTTAAAAATCCCTATGGTCTAAAATTTTTCAATAAGCATATATATTTGGGACATATGTGCTCCTGATTCTCCGACTCAGAACAGGACTTATACCATTGCCTGCTCAGCACCCCAACCCCGGTTCTAGACTCAGACTGCGACACTGGCTCCCCTTGTCTGGTTCTTGGGCTGTTGGGTTTGGACCGGAAGTACACCACTGGCTTGCAGGTCGCAGATCCTGGGATTTCTCAGCCTCCATTATCACGTGAGCCAACTTCTTATAAATTTCTTCCTATATGTCTCTTTCTCTCTATAAGGTATATCCTATTGGTTCCATTTCTCAAGAATATGCTATTTTTACTATTGTGTGTGAGTGTTTTCAAGGAAATTCGTATAGTTACAGGCGTCACAAAGAATCCTGTGAAATGAAAAATGGAGATTAACACAAAGGGATAGAAGAGGGGAGTCTGCCTAAACTAGTGTTTTGCGAAATGGCCATGAAAGGCTAAGTTTGCAAAACTCAGGATGTTAACGGCTTTTACAGGAACAAACATCATTTGGTCAAATAAGTCTAAGAAATACGAAGTTCGGTGAAGTCAAGCAGGCTAATTTATTTAATGCAGGGCATCTCTGAGGCTTTAATGGGCTCAGGCTTTCTGTGAGTTTGCAAAATGGAGAGAGTAGATGGTGTCCCTACAACACCATCTTTTCCTATGGAGCAATGCCGGACATTTTTTTTGTTTTTTTACGGGGGGGAAACAGCCAACATTTGAGAAATGCTGACCCAAACCAAGTGGGCCAGCTATTTCTCTCCTTAAATATCTCTGGGGTTTTTGTTATGGTTGTTGTTAAATCCTGTTCTCTTTTATTCTATTTCTACCAAGTGTTTGTATCAGACAGTTACCTTTCAGTTCAAAACTTTGTCCATTTAATAACCGTATATTCAAAATCTCAAGACCTGGTGAACTTGAAATATAAATAACCTCAGGCTGTTTATAATGATCCCAAACCCCAAATCATCCAACTAAAACAAGTATCTCCTGTACTTCAGAGAAATACCTCCTTTGCTTAAAAGGGAAAGTTTTGTTTTTGAAAAAATACTTTTAAATTTGATTCCTAAATGTAAAACCACCCTCATTATTTTTTGGACCTCACATTTAGAGATTTAGTTGATCTTCATCATCATTGAGTTTTCAGTTCAAGACACATTATCCTCTAAGCCCCTTTTTGAACTCCTAACCTTAGGTGATCCATCCACCTTGGCCTCCCAAAGTGTTGGGATTACAGGTGAGAGCCACCGTGCCCTGCCTCTAAGCTCCTTTCTGTTAGCTTAGTCATTAATTCATTCCTTCACTTGTTCCCTTTTATATCCACTTCCTGATTCCATGTCTCTTTCCTCCTACCATTCTAATATATTCAAATACATTAAATACAGAAGTTTGGGATTTTATGTTTTTGTAAAACGTGGAATGTTGTTTTTATATTATTTGTGGGAATTATTTCAGTCCTGCTGCCCAGGCTCTTATGAGATTTTGACTAGATAACTTTTAATAAAATGTTAACAATTAAAACATCACTACTAACTGATTAACTCTTTTAAGTTACATAGGTCAACATATGCATGAGATAAGTCAATGAATTTAGTAGCTATGTGTATATATTTTGCCAAGCAATAGTGAATGCAACACAGAAAACCAACACATCCAAAGAACATCCTAGTATTATTTGCTAAAAATTGAAACGTTCATTTTATCATTCTCTACATTCTTCTTGCAACCGGAAATGACTTCTGAATACACTGCCTCATCTGTCATTGTCAAGGATTAAATATGAACCAAATTTGCAAGGTACTTTTTTTAAAGTTTGCTACAGCAGAATAATGTCATTGTCACCACTTTTAAACATTTTACGACTTTGGAATTTTTCCTTAAAAAAAAAAAAAAAGCACATTGCCAAACTAATTAGAATTGGTCATGAATATTAATGTTTGAGTTGAAAACAACTGCCACTAGGTGGCAAACAATCTACACATAGACTTAAACAAAAGAGAAAATTACAAATGCACTATATCATATATGAATATTAAATGAGACAGTGCAAAATAAATGGTTAATGCAGTATCTTCTGCATATTGTTAATAATATCACTACTTGGAAACAAGCCTGACAGTACAGTGCCAAATGTACTTTTTGAGGAGTTATGCTTTCTTTTGTCTTAAGTAAGATTTAAAAGAAAAGAAAAAACAGAATGAGAATAGCACATATTGACCTTAAATTCTAACATTTGTCATTATTTGGAACTGAAGCATGGACACTTATTAATTATCTCATCTGTGCTCTCCAAGTTAGGCATCTCTCTATGGTTGAGAAGACACTGATGATGAAACTCTATAGCCCTGAGAGACCTTGAACTTCTTGTCCTTGGGCTTCTTGTCTAGTTTCATGGATTCTATATAGTCATCAATTTTTATACCATGTTGGATATAGGAGAGAGAAAGCACTGCTGGGATTTTTCTTTCTCCATCTGATGCAACCTTCTTGGGAACAGGAGAGATGATGCTATTATGTGAATAGACTTCAGTGCTGGACTGCTAGGCTTGAATATTAGCATAATTTCTCGCAAGTTGTGTGCTGTGATTTTAATGTGTCCCCCAAAGTTCATGTGTTGGAAGCAACAGCCTTAAGAGGTGGGACCTTTAAGAAGTGATTAGGGCTGGGTGTGGTGGTCCATGCCTTAATCCCAGCACTTTGGGAGGCCAAGGCAGGTGGATCACTTGAGGTTAGGAGCTCAAGACCAGCCTCGGCAATGGTGAAACCTCGTCTCTACTACAAATAAAAAAATAAAAAAATTAGCCGGATGTGGGGGCGTACACTTGTAATCCCAGCTACTCAGAAGGCTGAGGCAGGAGAATCGCTTCAACTTGGGAGGCGGAGGTTGCAGTGAGCCGATATTGTGCCACTGCACTCCAACCTGGGTGACAGAGTAAGACCCCATCTCAAATAAATAAATAAATAAATAAATAGTGATTATGTCACAAGGGCTCTGCAGTTATGAGTGGATTAACACCATTATTACAGGAGTAGGTTCCTGATAAAATAAGTTCAGTCCCTTCTCCCCCACTCTCCAACTTTCTCTCATGCACATTCCCTCTTTCCCTTCTGCATTCCATCATAGGATGATGCAGAAGACAATTCTCACCAGATGTAGGCCCCTTGACCTTGAACTTCCTAGTTCCAGGACTTTCAGAAATAAATCTCTGTACTGTAGAGATTACCCAATCTCAAGTATTCTGTTATAGCAGAACAAAAGGGACAAAAAAAGATAGTGTAACTGTGACAGACTATTATTGCTCCCAAATAATCGTTTCCCCTTCTTCTAAGGGGATGATACTTCTTTGTTCTATTGACCTTGGTCTTGGCCATGAGTGTGCTCTGGCCAGTGGTATGTGAGTAAACATGATGTATACTGTATCTAGCAAGCAGCTTCAAGAGCTGCAGTGGGTTTCCACCATCTCTCTTGCTTTTACCCTCTTCCAAGGAAATGATGTGTCCCTCAGAAGAGCTGGCTACTCCTTCAGCCTGGGGCCTGGAATGAGAAGACCCACAGGGAAGAGCTAAGGAAAGTGAGGTGCAGCCACCAAAATAATATATGTGAGAAATAAGTATTTATTGTTAAAAGCTATTGGAATTTTGAAGCTGTTTCTTATTACAGCATTATCTAGTGAAAACTGACTATGGCCCTCAGTTTATTAACCTGTCAAATGTAGCTAATAATATTATTCATCTCACAGGACTTGGATTGAATGAGTTAATACACAGGAAGAATGTAGAATAGTACATAACATTATGGAGGCTAGATATTATTATTAAAATAGTCTAAATGCATATGCCATAAAAGATTACATGTATTGAATGACTAATAGAGACCAGGAATGTGTTACTCGTGATTTTATTTAATTATACAGTATCTTTCTAAAGTATTGACATTCTTGTTTCATAGAACAGAAAACAGAGACTCAAAGTCTCTTAGTTCAGTGAGACTTTCAGTTCCTAGTTCAGTGTGGCTAACTTCCAGTTTTTTTGTGTATGTTTTTTACTCTGAATCAGTCATGAACTAATAGTTTTAGAAAATACGAATAAAATTGAGTTATTAAAAAATAAATAAAATGAACAAATTTTAAAAGACATATAATATATAATTCCAATTTTTTATTATTAGACCCCATAGACATAAAATTATATTTTAATTAATGCCATTGGAACAAATGTTAAAAATGAAAGAATTACAAAAATTATCCATATTATTCAGTGAAAATATGTATGTAGACAACTAATACAGAAAAATCACTGTTTTGCTAATAAGTTTTTGTCATTTCATGATTGTAACTAATCAAAAATATGAATGAAAAGCAACTTCCCAACTTAAACACTATTTACATACATTAAACTACCCACATACAGTTTTTAATGTGACCAGTAAGCTTGCTTCTTACTTGTTAACATATCTAATCTACTTTAATTTCTTTTTTCTCTTTTCTTTTTTTTTTTTTTGAGACTGGGTCTCACTCTGTCGCCCAGACTGGAGTGCAATGATGCGATCATGGCTCACTGAAGCTTTGACCTCCTGGGCTCAAGTGATCCTCCTACCTCAGACCCCAAGTAGTTGGGACTACAGACATGTACCACCACACCCCACTAACATTTTTTTTGTAGAGATGAGGGTCTCGGGGGTCTCACTATGTTGCCCAGGTTGGTCTCAAAATCCTGGGCTCAAGCTATTCTCTGGCCTCTTATGGCTGGGACCACAGGTGTGTGCCACCATGTCTGGCTTTTTCTTTTTTTTTTTTCGGAGAGGCAGAGATCTCACTTTGTTGCTTCGGCTGGTCTTGAACTCCTGGCCTCAAATGATGCACCATCCTCGACTTCACAAAGTGCTGGAATTGCAGGCATGCGCCACAATGCCAGGCCTACTTTAATTTTAACAACTGATAGTAGAGAAACAAGTCTCACAAAGCTATGTTAATTGGAATGAAACAAAAGATTTTAAGGCAGTTTTAGCAATCTCAGGATATTCATTTTAAATTTTTATCCAAAATGAAGCTGTATATTCAGAATTTCTATTTTTATCAGAAGCCAAATTCAATAATTCACTCTGTAAAGTTACAGTTAAGTTCAAATTATTTCTTAATGAAGGAAATAAATTCTAGATTGAGCCCTTTTGGGTTATCATTGGCAAAGTAACTTTAAGACATTGTGTTGTAAAGGTTCTGCTGCAGACAATTAGTAGGCATCTTTGAGTCCATGTAGCGTGAGTCCGTGTCAAACTCATCATGTGATTTCAAGAACACCTGAACTGTTCTATATCTGCTGACTAAGATGAGTTAACTGCTCCTCGTTGAATGTTTCAGCAAGCAAGTGGTAGAAACAGATTTGTTTGCTGGTCTCCTCCGTTGTGTGAGGTTCTTCCTCTATTGGAGCTCGTTACCCTGTAAGCAGATCACCTGAAATATGGATTATATTTGTTCTACTACCTATACTGTCTAGCAGGACCAGTGGCTAACCATACCCTGAAGCCAGCCTTAGAGAGGATAATTGGCTTAATAAAAACATACAGTTGACCCCTGAACAACTTGGGGGCAAGGAGCACTAATGCCCTGCAGTTGAAAACCCTCGGATAACTTTTGACTCCCCCCAAAATTTAACTACGAATAGCCTATTCTTGACCAGAAGCCTTAGCAAAAACATAGTCTATTAACAGATATTTTGCATATTATATGTGTTATATGCAGTATTCTTAAAGCAAAGTGAGCTAGAGAAAAGAAAAGGTTATTAGTTATTAAGAAAATCATAAGGAAGAGGAAATACATTTACTATTCATTAATTGGAAGTGGATCATCATAAAGGTCTTCATCTTTGTTATCTTCATGTTGAGTAGGCTGAGAAGGAGAAGGAAAAGGAGGGGTTGGTCTTGCTCTCTGAGGACTGGCAGAGGCAGAAGTGGAGGAGGTGAAAGGGGAGGCAGGAGAGGCAGGCGCACTTTATGTAACTTTCATTGAAAATAATTCGCATATAAGTGGACCTGCATAGTAGTTTAAACCTGTGTTGTTCAAGGGTCACGTGTGCACACACACACACACACACAGTTATATATGCATACACATACATATGTTTCTATATCACATATACATATGTGTTGTGCATACTTATTGGTTAAAGTGTGTATTGTACTAAATATTGCTGTCTGCATTTCAAACTCAAATAATGACTTTTAGACCTCACTTCTTTGAATTGTAAGTACAGTTGCCATGCTGTATTGTAGGCACTTTGATGACAGAAATAAAATTTGAAATGTTTCTGGAAATCTGTGTTCATCTATAATTGATTGACTGGTCAATTGGCTGGCTCGTTAGTTGCCTTGGTTACAGCATTCAAATATTTATTGGCTATCTAGTCTAAATAAGATCAAATTACAACTTAATTTCCAGTATGAGAAAAGAAAAGATGGTTTTTCCATAAAAAATTGGACAACCATGAGATTCTAGGGATCAGCCTGTAAGCACAGGCAGAGGAATTTGGATAGAACCAAAAGATATAAACCTTAGTTCCTTACTCACAGTAAGAAATAGGGCATTGTTTTAAGCGCCTCAGTTCTGGCCAGACATGGTGGGTGGCTCATGCCTATAATCCCAGCACTTTGGGAGGCCAAGGCTGGAGGATCACTTGAGTCTGGGAGTTCGAGATCAGCCTGGGCAACAAAGGGAGATGCGCCCATCCCATCTATATAAAATACTTTTCTTAAAAACTAGCTGGATGTGTTGGTGTGCACCTGTGGAGCCAGCTACTCAGGAGGATAAGAGAGGATTGCTTCGGTCCAAGAGGTTGAGGCTGCAGTGAGCTGTGTTCACACCACTGCATTCTAGCCTGGGTGACAGACTAAGACTTGTCTAAAAATAAAATAAAATAAAATGAATAATAAAAATAAAAATGGAGAATATGTCATATCCATATGTTTAAAACACCAGCATTTAAAAATAAAGCAATAACTTCAGTTTTTAAATTATATCCAATCAAACATTTTGTTACCATAACAGTTTTATCTATCTATGGAAATGCAAATATATAATAAGCTTTTCCTTGACTCTTTCTACACATACTTCTAATCCATGCCTTCGTGAGAATTTTACCTATATATTTATGATACATTTTTATGCTTAAAAGTCTTTTATTAGCCTATAACACTTTCAGTATAGTATTTGAAATTTAAAAATTTTGTGAACATAAGGCTCTAAGCATTAAAAAAATTCAATCTGGATTGAGTTATTGTTATTAGTGCACAATTGATCCAAACATTTATTAAAATTTTGATAAATATGTGTTGAATAAAATTTATTGCCAATGCATCTTTTAATGAAATAAATGGGGCTGTATCTATGTATGAACATTACCCATTACTAAAATGAAAAATGGCATTTCCGTTTTTCGTTTTTATAAATGTATGCCCTGAGAAACACAGTTAACCTAAATAAGTAGACGGAACTGGATAGAGTTTGTTGTGGCTCTGTTATTCAATTCTTTGAACTCCTTTTGAGACATATAACAAAAATTCCATAGTGATTTATCATCAAAAATTAGTTTTTAATAATCTATTGGTTAAGAACTCTATTAGATCCTTACTGGATTTTGATGAAAATAATTGAAAAGGGAAACTCTCACCAAAAAATTTGCTAACCAATCATTTGTGTTATTCACTTTCTCAATACTGATACCAATACTTGGAACTGCTCCTTGTCCCACCTCCCTTTTATTGGTGCCTCAGAAGTTTTTTCAAACATTAAGAATACGATAAAGTAAAATTCAATTCAGGAAAGGTGAGTTGTTCACTTTTATAAAGTTTGAGAAGAGGGATTATAAATGGAGATGTGGAAATTCAGAAAGCACAGAAGACAATTTTAGTAGTTTTCTGAGAGTATACATGTGAAAGTTGAAGATCTGGAAGTTGATTTCCTTAAAATCACGGTCCTATGTAGGCCTTGGAAAGGTTCCTGGTGCTCCCAGGTGTACATAAACCCCAATTTGAAGGTACTATTCTATTGTCAGGAGAGTAATTGTTTTCTGGGGTGAAGGGGGTTTTGCTTTACAAGTTTATTCACAATCTACTTCCCAGTCAATAGACCTAATAATATTATCTTACAAGTTACTCTTTTAAGACAGGTGGACAACTCTTCATTTGTTATTGTGTGTAAAAAGAAAGCTCTTGGCTAAATTAAGTAATATAAATGATTATGTTCTTGCCAAAAGACTGAACCATCTTTAGTTCTAAAATTACCTTTCTCAGTACCCAGTTTAATCAGAGAAAATTCTTTTCTAGACTCTAGGGATTTTGAACTGTACAGGACCTGGTGAAAAGGTACTGAGAAAGCATTTTATGAAATATCAGGCTTGGCAAAGTTTTGCTCTTCTGGGCAACCATAATTCTCTCTGCAGACCTTTATCTAACAAGAATACATTAAAATTATTTTCTTATTATCTGTCTTCTTCGCCACACTATGAAGTCTTTCAGGTGAAAGTATCATGTCATACTCATTTTTGAACCCCCACTCCCCAAAACTCCTACACAATACTTGATATATAGAGGTGCTCAATAAATATGTACAGAAATGAACTCTACAGAATGAAGTGAAAAAATTCTATTTGCATGGTGTGATGTGAAAGATTAGAGAGAAAACTCTTTTGCCCTGAAATATTAACTTTCAAAATCATTCTTAATTTATTTGATAGAGTCATTTGCATCTCTTAGAATCCTAATATTAAAAAATGAAATATGACTAAGATTTAGCTGGGAAAATAATAATAGAGAGGAGAGAAATTGTTCCCTACGGTGGGAACAATCTCTGCAACAACACTGCAGACATTGCAGGAACATGGCAAGGAGCGGAGCTTCAAGGGAGACAATGATCTAGGAGAAGGTGAATGAAAAGTTTGATCACCAGGGTCAGGTGTATGACTTAGGATTTGATCAGAAGCATAATAAGTAGCCATAGAGAGTATTAAGCAAAATACTGCCATGATTTTATTTGGTTATTACAAGAAACTCTTAGAGACTTCTTTCTCTAATAAAGTTAGCCTGGGTTAATTACACCAGTCCTTATACTAAAAGCAATAAAAACTTCTAGAAAAATAATTTTTAAAATATATTTAAAGCATCGAAAAATCAAAAGTGAATAAGGAACTTCCCGGCCGAAACCAAATAGAAAATAGGAACCCCAACAGATCCAAGAAACCAAATGAATTCTAAGCAGGGTAAATCAAAAGAAGCCCACAGTTAGATATATCAGAGTGAAGCTGTGGAACACGAAAAACAAAGAATTTGCAATCAGCAAAATAAAAGATAACGTTTTCATTTCCTAGAGCTGCCATAACAAATGGCCACAAACTGGGTGCCCCAAAACAACAGAAACTTATTCTCTTACAGTTATGGAGGATGGAAGTCTAAGATTGAAAAAAATTTTTTTTTTGAGAGAGATAGGTTGTAGATACCTCCTTCCAATCTCTGCCTTTGACTTCACGTGGTGTTCTGCTGGGTATGATCCATCCTGGGACAAAATTCCTCTCCATCTGTGCATCTATAAACTAGAAAACAAATTATCTGCTTTCCAAATTCAATGATGAGACAGGTATAGGATAAACATTGCCATCCCAAAAGGGAGAAAGTGAAAAAAAAATGGGGTCACTGGTTCGGAGCAAGCTTCCAGCAGGGAAAACTCCATCTGTCTTCAAAGCCTGAGAGTGAACCTGTGTGGATCAATCCACTCTCTGGGCCTGCAGAGGCCTCAGGGCCCACTTCTTTAGTCTCTAGCTCTGCATCCACAGCTCTGCTTTTGGAGTCATTCTTTTTTCTTAAAGGGTAGCAGATGTTTGTAGTTCAGCAGTTCTATCAGCCTATTTTTTGTGTGTAGAATCTCAGAAATCCAACAGCTTTCCTTCATTTTATTGAGTCTGTTTCTCAGTCTAAGCTGGCATTGTTTTTCTGCTATACCATTTTCAAAAACATTATTGGTCACTTATATATCTCAAGGAGGTCCACACCTCCTTGAGACATGAGTATTCTCCACAGATTCTTCCTGAATAACCTCATCTCTATTTCTGGTTTCTGCTGAGATAGTTGGCTGGATCTATGAGTCATAAACCTAATCTCTCCAGCAAAAGGTTGCCAACCACACCTTTGGTGTTCTATTTAGCACATGCTTCAGCATTTTTTGAAGTATAGATAGGCGGAGAATGTTCCAAATCACAATGTTCTGGTTCCTTTTTGCTTAACACTTCTTTCTTCAATTTACCTCTTTCATGTCACATTTTACAGTAAGCAACAATAAAAACTCAGGCTGCACTTTCCACACTTTGTTGGGAAAGCTCCTCAGCTAAATATCCAAATTCATCACTTATAAGTTCTGTTTTCTACCTAGCCACAGAATACAATTCAGCCACATTTTCCGCACTTTATAACAAGCATTACTTTTCCTCCAGTTTCTAGTAACATATCCTCATTTCCTTCTAAGACCTCATGAGAAGCATCTCTAACATTCATATTTCTACCTCTCCAAAGTAGTCTACCTTTTTTTCTATTAAGCACCTTAAAATTCTTCCAGTCTCCACCCATTAACAGATTCTAAAGCCACTCTCCATTGTTAGATACTTATTTACAGTATTTTAGTAAATGTTTAGGCACCTGTTACAGCAGCACCTTGATTCCCAGTAACAAAATCTGTATTAGCTTCCACGGTTGCTGTAACAAATTGCCACAAACTGTGCTACTTAAACAACAAACATTTTTTCTTACATTTCTAAAAGCTTAAAGTCTGAAATCATGGTGTTGTCAGGGTTTGTTCTTTCTGGAGGCAATGAGGGAAGCTCTACGTAATGCCTCTTCCCTAGCTTCTATTGGTTGCTGGCAATCCTGGGCATTCCCTAACTTAAAACTGCATTTCTCAAATCTCTGCCTCCGGCTTTATATGGCATCCTCCCCCAGGTGACTCTGTCTGTCCTCTCTCCTTCTTATAAGGACAAAAGTCATTCGTTTAGGACCCACCCTGAATCCAGGGTGATTTTGTCTTGAGATCTTTAATTAACTATATCTGAAAATACCCTATTTTCAAATAGGGTCACATTTTGAGTTCTGGATGGATATGAATTTTGGGGGAACATCATTGAACCCAATACAGGTCCAGCAGAAGAGCAACAGCAGACTGGTTTTCAGTAGTAATAATAGAAGCTAAAAAACAGTGAAGGCTACTTTCAGCATACTGAGAGAGAAAGTGACTTCTAACCTAGTGAAAACATATTTTTAAGACAGACCCAAGATAAGGTCATTTTCAGATAGTTACAGAGTAAGCTTGCAACCAATAGATATTCACTAAAGAAAATTCGAGGTGGAGCCAAGATGGCCGAATAGGAACAGCTCCTGTCTACAGCTCCCAGCATGAGCAATGCAGAAGATGGGTGATTTCTGCATTTCCATCTGAGGTACCAGGTTCATCTCACTAGGGAGTGCCAAACAGTGGGTGTAGGACAGTCGGTGCAGTGCACCGTGCGCGAGCCGAAGCAGGGCAAGGCATTCCCTCACTAGGGAAGTGCGAGGGGTCAGGGAGTTCCCTTTCCTAGTCAAAGAAAGGGGTGACAGACAGCACCTGGAAAATCAGGTCACTCCCATGCTAATACTGCGCTTTTCCAATGGGCTTGGAAAACGGCACACCAGGAGATTGTGTCCTGCACCTGGCTCAGAGGGTCCTACGCCCATGGAGTCTCGCTGATTGCTAGCACAGCAGTCTGAGATCAAACTGCAAGGCGGCAGCAAGGCTGGGGGAGGGGTGCCTGCCATTGCCCAGGCTTGCTTAGGTAAACAAAGCAGCCAGGAAGCTCAAACTAGGTGGAGCCCACCACAGCTCAAGGAGGCCTGCCTGCCTTTGTAGGCTCCACCTCTGGGGGCAGGGCACAGACAAACAAAAAGTCAGCAGTAACCTCTGCAGACTTAAATGTCCCTGTCTGACAGCTTCGAAGGAGTAGTGGTTCTCCCAGCATGCAGCTGGAGATCTGAGAACAGGCAGACTGCCTCCTAAAGTGGGTCCCTCACCCCCAAGCAGCCTAACTGGGAGGCACCCCCCCAGTAGGGACAGACTGACACCTCACTCGGCCGGGTACTCCTCTGAGACAAAACTTCCAGAGGAACGATCAGACAGCTGAATTTGCAGTTCATGAAAATCCGCTGTTCTGCAGCTACCGCTGCTGACACCCAGCCAAACAGGGTCTGGAGTGGACCTCTAGCAAACTCCAACAGACCTACAGCTGAGGGTCCTGTCTGGTGGAAGGAAAACTAATAAACAGAAAGGACACCCACACCAAAAACCCATCTGTACATCACCATCATCAAAGACCAAAAGTAGAAAAAACTACAAAGATGGGGAGAAAACAGAGCAGAAAAACTGGAAACTCTAAAAAGCAGAGTGCCTCTCCTCCTCCAAAGGAACGCAGTTCCTCACCAGCAATGGGACAAAGCTGGACGGAGAATGACTTCGACGAGTTGAGAGAAGGATTCGGATAATCAAACTACTCTGAGCTACAGGAGGAAATTCAAACCAATGGCAAAGAAGTTAAAAACTTTGAAAAAAAATCAGACGACTGTTTAACTAAAATAACCAATGCAGAGAAGTGCTTAAAGGAGCTGATGGAGCTGAAAGCCAAGTTTCGAGAACTACGTGAAGACTGCAGAAGCCTCAGTAGCCAATGCGATCAACTGGAAGAAAGGGTATCAGTGAGGGAAGATGAAATTAATGAAATGAAGCAAGAAGGGAAGTTTAGAGAAAAAAGAATAAAAAGAAATGAACAAAGCCTCCAAGAAATATGGGACTATGTGAAAAGACCAAACCTACGTCTGATTGGTGTACCTGAAAGTGACGGGGAGAATGGAACCAAGATGGAAAACACTCTGCAAGATATTATCGAGGAGAACTTCCCCAATCTACCAAGGCAGGCCAACATTCAGATTCAGGAAATACAGAGAACGTCACAAAGATACTCCTCGAGAAGAGCAACTCCAAGATGCATAATTGTCAGATTCACCAAAGTTGAAATGAAGGAATAAATGTTAAGGGCAGCCAGAGAGGAAGGTCGGGTTACCCACAAAGGGAAGCCCATCAGACAGCTGATCTCTCAGCAGAAACTCTACAAGCCAGAAGAGAGTGGGGGCCAATATTCAACATTCTTAAAGAAAAGAATTTTCAACCCAGAATTTCATATCCAGCCAAACTAAGCTTCATAAGTGAAGTAGAAATAAAATACTTTACAGACAAGCAAATGCTGAGTGATATTGTCACCACCAGGCCTGCCCTAAAAGAGCTCCTGAAGGAAGCACTAAGCCTGGAAAGGAACAACTAGTACCAGCCACTGCAAAAACATGCCAAATTGTAAAGACTATCGAGGCTAGGAAGAAACTGCATCAACTAACAAGCAAAATAACCAGCTAACATCATAATGACAGGATCAAATTCACACATAACAATATTAACTTTAAATGTAAATGGGCTAAATGCTCCAATTAAAAGACACAGACTGGCAAATTGGATAAGGTGTCAAGACCCATCAGTGTTCTGTATTCAGGAAACCCATCTCACGTGCAGAGACACACATAGACTCCAAATAAAGGGATGGAGGAAGATCTACCAAGCAAATGGAAAACAAAAAAAGGCAGGGGTTGCAATCCTAGTCTCTGATAAAATAGATTTTAAACCAACAAAGATCAAAAGAGACAAAGAAGGCCATTACATAATGGTAAAGGGATCAATTCAACAAGAAGAGCTAACTATCCTGAATATATATGCACCCAATACAGGAGCAACCAGATTCATAAAGCAAGTCCTGAGTGACCTACAAAGAGACTTAGACTCCCACACAATAATAATGGGAGATTTTAACAACCCACCATCAACATTAGACAGATCAACCAGACAGAAAGTTAACAAGGATATCCAGGAATTGAACTCAGCTCTGCACCAAGTGGACCTAATAGACATCTACAGAACTCTCCACCCCAAATCAACAGAATATACATTTTTTTCAGCACCACACCACACCTATTCCAAAATTGACCACATGGTTGGAAGTAAAGCTCTCCTCAGCAAATGTAAAAGAACAGAAATTATAACAAACTGTCTCTCAGACCACAGTGCAATCAAACTAGAACTCAGGATTAAGAAACTCACTCAAAACTGCTCAACTACAAGGAAACTGAACAACCTGCTCCTGAATGACTACTGGGTACATAACGAAATGAAGGCAGAAATAAAGATGTTCTTTGAAACCAACAAGAACAAAGACACAACATACCAGAATCTCTGGGACACATTCAAAGCAATGTGTAGAGGGAAATTTATAGCACTAAATGCCCACAAGAGAAAGCAGGAAAGATCCAAAATTGACACCCTAACATCACCATTAAAAGAACTAGAAAAGCAAGAGCAAACACATTCAAAAGCTGGCAGAAGGCAAGAAATAACTAAAATCAGAGCAGAACTGAAGGAAATAGAGACACAAAAAAACCCTTCAAAAAATTAATGAATCCAGGAGCTGATTTTTTGAAAAGATCAACAGAATTGATAGACTGCTAGCAAGACTAATTAATAAAGAAGAAAAGAGAGAAGAATCAAATAGACGCAATAAACAATGATAAAGGGGATATCACCACTGATCTCACAGAAATACAATCTACCATCAGAGAATACTACAGACACCTCTACGCAAATAAACTAGAAAATCTAGAAGAAATGGATAAATTCCTCAACAAATACACCCTCCCAAGACTAAACCAGGAAGAACTTGAATCTCTGAATAGACCAACAACAGGCTCTGAAATTGTGGCAATAATCAATAGCTTACCAACCAAAAAGAGTCCAGGACCTGATGGATTCACAGCCGAATTCTACCAGAGGTACAAGGAGGAACTGGTATCATTGCTTCTGAAACGATTCCAATCAATAGAAAAAGAGGGAATCCTCCCTAACACATTTTATGAGGCCAGCATCATCCTGATACCAAAGCCTGTCAGAGACACAACCAAAAAAGAGAATTTCAGACCAATATCCTTGATGAACATTGATGCAAAAATCCTCAGTAAAATACTGCCAAACTGAATCCAGCAGCACATCAAAAAGCTTATCCACCATGATCAAGTGGGCTTCATCCCTGGGATGCAAGGCTGCTTCAACATACGCAAATCAATAAATGTAATCCAGCATATGAACAGAACCAGAGACAAAAACCACACGATTATCTCAATAGATGCAGAAAAGGCCTTTGACAATATTCAACAACCCTTCATGCTAAAAACTCTCAATAAATTAGGTATTGATGGGACGTATCTCAAAATAATAAGAGCTATCTATGACAAACCCACAGCCAATATCATACTGAATGGGCAAAAACTGGAAGCATTCCCTTTGAAAACTGGCACAAGACAGGGATGCCCTCTCTCACCACTCCTTTTTTTTTTTTTTTTGAGATGGAGTCTCGCTCTGTCACCCAGGCTGGAGTGCAGTGGCGCAATCTCGGCTCACTGCAAGCTCCGCCTCCCGGGTTCACACCATTCTCCTGCCTCAGCCTCCAGAGTAGCTGGGACTACAGGTGCCCGCCACCATGCCTGGCTAATTTTTTGTATTTTTAGTAGAGATGGGGTTTCACCGTGGTCTCGATCTCCTGACCTCGTGATCCGCCCGCCTCGGCCTCCCAAAGTGCTGGGATTACAAGCGTGAGCCACCACGCCCAGCCTCACCACTCCTATTCAACATAGTATTGGAAGTTCTGGCCAGGGCGATCAGGCAGGAGAAGGAAATAAAGGGTTTTGAATTAGGAAAAGAGGAAGTCATACTGTCCCTGTTTGCAGATAACATGACTGTATATCTAGAAAACCCCATTGTCTCAGCCCAAAATCTCCTCAAGTTGATAAGCAACTTCAGCAAAGTCTCAGGATATAAAATCAATGTACAAAAATCACGAGCATTCTTGTACACCGATAACAGACAAACAGAGAGCCAAATCATGAGTGAACTCCCATTCACAATTGCTTCAAAGAGAATAAAATACCTGGGAATCCAACTTACAAGGGACGTGAAAGACCTCTTCAAGGAGAACTACAAACCACTGCTCAATGAAATAAAAGAGGATACAAACAAATGGAAGAACATTCCATGCTCATGGGTTGGAAAAATCAATATCGTGAAAATGGCCACACTGCCCAAGGTAATTTGTAGATTCAATGCCATCCCCATCAAGCTACCAATGACTTTCTTCACAGAATTGGAAAAAAACTACTTTAAAGTTCGTATGGAACCAAAAAAGAGCCCGCATCACCAAGTCAATCCTAATTCAAAAGAACAAAGCTGGAGGCATCACGCTACCTGACTTCAAACTATACTACAAGGCTACAGTAACCAAAACAGCATGGTACTGGTACCAAAACAGAGACATAGATCAATGGAACAGAACAGAGCCCTCAGAAATAATGCCGCATAACTACAACTATCTGATCTTTGACAAACCTGACAAAAACAAGCAATGGGGAAAGGATTCCCTATTTAATAAATGGTGCTGGGAAAACTGGCTAGCCATATGTAGAAAGGTGAAACTGGATCCCATCCTTACACCTTAGAAAAAAATTAATTCAAGATTGATTAAAGACTTACATGTTAGACCTAAAACCATAAAAACCCTAGAAGAAAACCTAAGCATTACCATTCAGGACATAGGCATGGGCAAGGACTTCATGTCTAAAACACCAAAAGCCATGGCAACAAAAGCCAAAATTGACAAATGGGATCTAATTAAACTAAAGAGCTTCTGCACAGCAAAAGAAACTACCATCAGAATGAACAGGCAACCTACAAAATGGGAGAAAATTTTCGCAACCTACTCATCTGACAAAGGGCTAATATCTGGAATCTACAATGAACTCAAACATATTTACCAGAAAAAAACAAACCCATCGAAAAGTGGGCAAAGGTCATGAACAGACACTTCTCAAAAGAAGACATTTATGCAGCCAAAAAACACATGAAAAAATGCTCATCATCACTGGCCATCAGAGAAATGCAAATCAAAACCACAATGAGATACCATCTCACACCAGTTAGAATGGCCATCATTAAAAAATCAGGAAACAACAGGCGCTGGAGAGGATGTGCAGAAATAGGAACACTTTTACACTGTTCATGGGACTGTAAACTAGTTCAACCATTGTGGAAGTCAGTGTGGCAATTCCTCAGGGATCTAGAACTAGAAATACCATTTGACCCAGCCATCCCATTACTGGGTATATACCCAAAGGACTATAAATCATGCTGCTATAAAGACACATGCACACGTATGTTTGTTGTGGCACTATTCACAACAGCAAAGACTTGGAACCAACCCAAATGTCCAACAACAATTGACTGGATTAAGAAAATGTGGCACATATACACCATGGAATACTATGCAGCCATAAAAAATGATGAGTTCATGTCCTTTGTAGGGACATGGATGAAACTGGAAACCATCATTCTCAGCAAACTATCACAACGACGAAAAACCAAACACCACATGTTCTCACTCATAGGTGGGAATTGAACAATGAGAACACATGGACACAGGAAGGGGAACATCACACTCCAGGGACTGTTGTGGGGTGGGGGAAGGGAGGAGGGACAGCATTAGGAGATATACCTAATGCTAAATGACGAGTTAATGGGTGCAGCAAACCAACATGGCACATGGATACATATGTAACAAACCTGCACATTGTGCACATGTACCCTAAAACTTAAAGTATAATAATAATGAAAAAACAAAATCTGAAAAAAAATAAAAAATAAAAATAAAATAAAAAAAGAAAATTCGAAAGAATGCACTTCAGGCAGAAGGAAAATAGGACTAGATGGCAAAAAGAATGAAGAGTGCAGGACAAGCATAAGCAGTATAAAATAGTAATAATAACAGTAGAATTTTAAAAAAATAAAAGTAAAGTAAATAACAACTAAAATATGTGAATCAGGAGGGGGTAAGTTGAGTTAAAAATGCTCTAAGGATCTTATAAAAAGTGAAAGTAGTGGTTACTTTGGAATTTTGTTTATATTAAGTACACAGTTTAAAATTTCTAGGGTAACCACTAAAAAAGAGGAAAAAGTGATAAATTTTAAAACAAGTAATTAAAAACAGTAACAGACATACACAACCAGTGAAAAGGAAAAAGTAAGTAGAATAGGTGGGAAAAATATAAAATATCAGATATGTTGCTAAATTTACACAATCTGCAGTAAGTTACATTAAATGTAAATAGACTAAATGAACCAAAGAACAAATATTGTCAGAAGGGATAAAAAATACAACTGCATGATATTTGTAACAAACATAACTCAAATATGTGTATACAAAAGATTGAAAATGAAGGAATGCAAAAAGAAATACCATGGAAATATTTACACTAAAAATTCTTGGGTAAAATGCATTACTAAAAAAAAATAAGAAATTCCTATATATTGATTAAGAGGTTTCACTTACCAGGACAATATAACAATTTTATATTTGTCTTCACATATTACAGCTTCAAACTCCATTATTCAAAACAATAATTCAATGAAATAAAAATAAAAATAAAGACAAATCAAGTATGCTGGATGCAGCAGTTGACACCTGTAATCTCAGCATTTTGAGAGGCTGAGGCAGAATGATCACTTGAGGCCAGGAGTTTGAGGGCCTGTTTCTACAGGGGAAAAAAAATCAATTATAATGGGTAATCTTAACACACTTTTCTCAGCAGTTTATAGAGAAACAAGTAAGAATATATTAGTAAGATTATATAAGAGTGGAAATTACTAAGACTACATAATATTTGAAAAATAAAATAATACAATTGATGTAAAGTACAAATTCAACCATTGTTGCATACACAGTCTTTTTAAGCACAGATAAATCATCTTCAAAAATTGACTGTAAAATGAGCCATAGCAAATTTAACTACATTTCAAAGGGCTGAAGTAAGATAAAGCACATTTTCTTATCACATCCAATTAAACCAGATATTATTTTTTAAGTGTAAGTAAAATAGTTCCACACTTATAAATTAAGAATAGTACATCTAACTAACCCATGAGTCACTTCTAACAAACTCTTGTGGGATAGGTAAAGTAGTTTTAACAGGAAAATGTATAATCTTAATATGTATATTAGAAATATAAGGGCTGAAATTTAGTGAGCTAAGCATACATTGCAAGAAGTTAGAAAAAAAAACAGTAAAATGAACTTACAGAGAAGAAGGAAAACAATAAAGATAAGAACAGAAAATAATTAAATGGAAGACATACAACAGAGAGGAACAATTTAACAAAAATTTGGTTCTCTAAAAGTGTAACTAAATTGACAAAATTCTAGTACTACTAAATGTGTGTGTGTCTGTGTGTGTGTGTGTGTGTGTGTGTATAAAGGTAGAATAAGAACTAAGAAGTAATTACTACTATCAGGAATGAAGAGACATTACTAGAAGCAATAACAAGTTAATAAAATATAAACAACTTTATGCCAATATATTTGAAATTTTAGACAAATTCCTGGAAAAAATGCATTTTCCTAAAATTGACTGGAGAAGAAAACTTAAGTAATTCTTTACCATTTAAATAATTTGAATTAGTAAAGACCTTTCCACAATAAGGAAAAAAAATCTCCATATCCAATTGACTTTAACTTTGAGTTCTATTCAATGCTCAACAGAGAAATCATGCTACTGTTACTGTTTTTGTTTTGTTTTGTTTTGTTTTGCTTTGTTTTGTTTTGTTTTGTTTTGCTTTGTTTTGTTTTTAAAGAGATAGGGTCTCACTCTGTCATCCAGGCTGGAGTGCAGTGGTGCAATCACAACTCATTGCAGCCTTGAATTCCGGGGCTCCTGCAGTCTTCTCATCTCAGCCTCATAAGTTGATGGAACTACAAGCATGCGCCACTATGCCTGGCTAATTTGTTGTTGTTGTTGTTGTTTTAGAGATGGGGTCTCACTATGTTGCCCAGGCATGTCTCAAACACCTAGCCTCAAGGGACCCTCCCACCTCAGCCTCTCAAAGTGCTGGGATTACAAGCATGAGCAACCATACTGGCCATATCTTTTTTTTACATATGAAAAAGAGAGCATTCCTCAAATCATTTTAGTAGGTTAACCTAACCTCCATACAAAAACCTGACAAGTACACTACCAGAAAGGAAAATTAAAGATAATTCCACTCATGAATATAGTTACAACAATCTTCAAAAGGACAACAGATCACAAACAAGTCAACATTTATATAGTCTATCACAAAAAACAATTTGAAGGATAAAAATTACACGATCATTTCAATAGAATAAAAAGTGTTTAAATTCAGCATCTATCTATAACTTTTTCTAAATGCCCTCTTAAAAAACTAATAATAAAAGTGAAATCCATTAATCCAATAGAGGCTATCTGCCAAAGCCTACAGCAAACATTCTTAATGATGAAATGCTAATATCTTTCTATTTAATATTGGTAATAATATAAGAATGCCTGTTAGCACCACTTATATTCAGTTTTTTTTATTGGAGATCTAAACCAGTACATCTAGGCAAAAACAAAATGAAACATGTAAGTTTTGGGGAAAAAAGTAGCAGCACTGCCATAATTGCTGGCGGTATGACTGAGTAAACAGAAACTTTTAAATAATCTAAATAGAAATTATTAAAATTAATAAGAGAATATAGCAAGGTTAATGAATACAAAATAAATACACAAAATTTTGTGTTATATAACTATATGTAGCAATAAACATATTAAAGTGAAATTAAAAGATATAATTTGAATAACATAAAACTATGGGTATTTAGAATATATTAAAATATGTTTAAGAGAACTGTAGGAAACTTTTATAGAATATTATTGAACATAGTTGCTAGTTTAAAGGAGCACTCACTGGTTGAAGTTTTGACAATTTGAGCATCAGAATGAAAAATGAGATAATGGCATTAAATGCATGGCATTAAAAAATAAAATTTATGAGTTCATGCTGATAGCAAAAGCATTAAAAAGGAAGGTGAGAGAATGGAAAGTTCTCTACAAAAGAATGCCAACTAATGTTAAAGGGATGATAAAATTTTAAGTCACTCTTTTGCAACCTCTATAGTAGTAATTGATCATCAATGAATGCTCAAATCACTAGGTGAGAGATTACTGGAGAGCAGGATGTGCATATAATTTTATAATATCACCCAGTGGGTTACTCATTAATTTCAAAGAAAAAAGTTACATTCTCAACGGTGAAATCTTTCAGATATCACCTCAACAAAGAGATCAAACTTAACGTCAGCAATAATGAAACAAACTGAAATCAAGAGTATCTGGAGGTGAGCACTGAGCAGGAAATAAAAGCTCTCACAGAACCCCTGCCAAAAGCCTTAACCAAAATTGGATCACGAGAAAACAATAACATATTCAAGTTGAAGATTTACAAAACAATGGCCCAGGTTTTAAAAAAAATGTCAATGTTATGAAAGAAACAAAAAGATTGTGGAGGGGGCTGGAGAACTGCTCTAGTCTGAGGAGATGAAAAATATGTGAAAACTAATATATTGCATGATCCTAGATTGTTTCTGGATTAAAAACAAATGCCCAGACATCTAGGAAGTTTTTGGGTTTGACCAGAGAAGCAGGACTGCTATAAGTGAAACCGAATATGGGATTTATTGTGGAGATTGGGTGGGATGCAGTTGTAGAAGCTGGTGGAGCAATCTATGCAGGCTGTTGCCTCTGTTTCTAGTATTAAGTCTAAAATTGATTTAGGTCAGCCAGACAAGCAGTAAGGAAAGAAGGGTGCACGTGATGAGAGCAAAGGGAAACCAGGACTGAGTCTTGTTCTCACCACCAACAACCTCAAGGCAGTGGGAAACCTACAAGAGAAGCTAGCCCCTTTTCCCATGGAGCTGCACATGCACTTGGCCAGGACTTCCGGAAACTGAAGGAGATTCAGCAGGAGCGGGAGGGTCTGGATGTTATCTCATACCAACGAGGTGGGCTAGCAGGGCAGTGAGAGCGTGTGTGAACTGTCACGGTGCCAGGTGCTCAGCAGCGACCTTCAGAGTGTGACAAGATGCCTGCAGCTTCACTTCTACCTGCCCAATCTCATGCAAATTTCTCTTATGGGCAATGCCAAATCAGAACCATGCAGGAAAGAGAATTCTGAGAAATGTAGCTCCATCTTAACTAAGTCTAAAAGTGTACAAAGCAACTACAGTCTACTCTTTGCCAACTTCCCATCAATACGTAACTCTTTTGATTGTAGTTATCTTCTGAATAAAGACAATAACAAAAGCATGCTTCGGCCTAACCTGATGAAAATATTCCCCATGCAACATCAAAACATGAGGACCCTGCAACTGACAATGTCTGTGTCACCCCAAAATTTATATGTTGAAATCCTAACTCTCAATGCGATGATATTAGAAGGTCATGGGGATGAAGGCCTTGTGAATGGGATTAGTGTCCATATGAAAGAGACTTCAGAGGCTTTCTTGCTCTCTCTCCACCATGTGAGGATACAAGAAGTCAGCAGTCTGCAATCCAGAAGACAGCCCTCACCAGACCCCAACCAGGCTGGCACCCTGATCTCATAAATCTAGACTCCCGCACTGTGAGAAATAAGTTTCTGTTTTTCTCATAAGCCACCCAGTTATGTTACATTGTTGTGGCAGTCTGAACTGACTAAGAAAGACTCTTTTCCCAAAAGAGGAGGCCAAGTCCCGTTTTCCACCTTTGTGTGATATTCATTTCTCTTCTAGCTATGCCACACTCTCCCTTTGACATCCTATAATTTAATACTGAGATATAAGATTAATACTATTAATACATTATTTTAGAAGGTACGGGAATGGTAGCAGGGAAGAAAATAATTTAAATAAGGGAGAAACACTTTACATTATTATAGTTCTTGCTTTTGCAACTGGTCACATGATTGCAATTGGTATTTATAACTACCTCCTTTCAGTACCCATTCCCCATTCCCTTCACCCTCAGCAAGGACCTCTGATGGTCATGGTGGGTTGACTCAAACCTTCATTCATAAAGGCTGTGGGCCATTAGCTTTCCTGTATTGTGTTAACATAGCTTTCCATTGATTTCATCCTAGGACAAGAGAATGCTACGAGACACCACTAGAGAATCTTTGGCATTCCAGACATACTCCTCCTTACCCCTATCATGTAGTAGCAATCCTCACTCCAGCCAGCGCAGTAATCCAAGACCCGAAGATTAATTTGTGTTCTCTGCATTAATTACATAGAGATGTTAGCAAGAACAGCACAGGCCAATCGTTATGGGTGGAAGCATCAAGTGAGTATAGGCAACGGAAGTGAAAAGAGTGGATATAGACAACATTTTTTAAAAGTTTGATGGGAAGTGGTAGAACTTGGCTAGTACAATATCACCCAGTAGGTTATAATATCACTCAGTAGCTTACTCATTAATTTCAAAGAGTGGAATAACATCCTTTGGCCACTCATCTCTTTCCAGCCAGAAAAGAGGTAAGTGGCCAAAGGATGTTAGAGTGTGTCTTTGTGTGTCTGTGTAGAAGTTTCTAAATGAGAACTGTTTCTTCTCCCAGTTTAGTAAATAGTAAAACCATGTACCCACCTGCTCAAATCAAAAGCTTAGGAATAATTCAAGTGTATTACCTTTCTTTGAGCTCCATATCCAGTCTGTCAGTGAGTCCTGATGTCTGTCCCTGCAAAATATATCCAAATACAATTACATCTTGCCACTTCCATTGACCATCTCAGTTGACAGCATTTTTCACTTGATTACTGCAATAAGCCTCCTAGCTTGTCCCTTTGCTTCCATTCTTGCTGCATTTCTTCCTCTCCTATTCCAATGCCTGGGCCTTTTTCCACACAGCAGTCAGAGTGATCTTTATGAAGAGGAATCAGAGCACGTCTCTACTGCAGTAAGCCTCCTAGTAGTTTTCCCTCCATTTACCTACCATGGCCTATGGGACATTCCTTGATTTGGCCCCAGCACCAACCTCATCTTCTACCTTTATGCTCCAGCTCAGGTGTCCCTTACTCTGATCCTTAAACATATGAAACTTACTCCCCTCTCTCAGTCTTTTTTGCGTTTGCCCTTTGCTTTGCCTGGAATGCTTTGCCTCTGCTGGATCCTTGCATGGCTGGCTCTACCCTTCTTACCTAGTCTCAGTTCAAATGCCCCTCTTTAGAGATGGGGCTGTGTAATTGCATATACATGCTGTGTAATTGCATATATACATAGCATAGTATTTGTTGATTTTCTTCCTCCCTTTCAGTGCATAATAAACTTCCTGAAACCTAAGACCTTTTCTGTCTTTTTTTATGTTCTTTCTCTAAATTAAGAAGAGTGGCTGGCACATAATAGGTGCTCAGCAAATATTTGTTGAAAATAAATGAATGAATACTTCCCAAAGGAAAAAAGAGAGAGAGATAATACAAGAGATAGAATAATTTACATGTTAAATTATTGTGCAGTTATTCTCCCCCAGATGCAACGTCCACCCCTCCTGGCATTGCTCTGTCTTAGGAAGCTGAGCCCTGTAGACTTCAACATTCCAGTTCCTTCCTAGATGGTTTCTAGTTGGGTTGAGTAAGTAGCAGGAACTGGCAAGAAGATTGAAGAACAGGAGAGAGGACAGTATTTCTTCTCCATTTCCTGGTTGCTTCATGACCACTTCTTCACAAAGACTGAACTTCCCTGAAATGATAGTCTCTCCCGCCTCTTCCCCAAGACTGCAATTCTCCAAGTTCCAGTAACAGCATTACTACTGCTCATCCCTTCAGTTCTAGGGGTGGTAATTCCTGATACTGCTAGCTCCTGGGTGCTCTAACATTTTTCTTAGGCCTCTTAACTGTGACCAAACCTCCATAAGTAGCCTCTTATTAAAAGTCTCTCTATTGGAACCATTTGGAATATGTCTTCTGCCTTCCCTTCAAGATCCACTCTCCACCTTTCTCCACCATATTTTGTGCACCAGGAGGCTAAACCATCTAGACTTGACCAATGAAGTCCATTAGCCAAAGTCTTTCAGTAGAGTTCAGCTAAAAAGAAATACCAGCAGGAAATTAGAGGGTGAAAGAAACATCAAGTCAGAGTATTTATTCTCCCTCTTTAGTTGTCAGTTGTCTCAAACTGAATGCCTTTATCCCATTTCTTAGCTCCTGTCAGGAAGTTCATTCTTATAACCAGTCTGTACTTTTGACTCTTGTCACTTCAGACCTTGAGGTATTGAAAGCTCTCTGCTGCTCCAAGTTGCAGGGTGTTGTTCCATCACGTGTTGCTTTTCCCAAACCTTGTGCACATCTTTGCATATAGTCCCTTTATTAAACTCTCCAAATTACTCAATTTGATTGTGCCATGTGTTACCTGCCAGGACCCTGACTGGCAAATGCAGTGAGGCTCCACCATTGCGATACCAGATGATGCCTCTCCAGCGAGCTGTCAGTGCGTATTAGTTTATTTCAATGCAAAGGATTGTGCTTGTTATTCCAATACATTTCTCTCTCACTAAGCAATCGTGACTTAATCAAACTTGGACAACACATACTTGTGAAAAGAACAGGAGATGGGGCAGCTCTGGCTTGCCTGAGATTCTCCGATTGCAGGTTCTTGTCCTTCGGGATCCACTGAACTTTCTGGGCATCACATTGGGCTACCTGTTTGTGCTCTATCTGCTCTGCTGTGCTAAAGGGAAGGGTTGTATAGACTATGGGTCTGTGTTGGAGCCATTTCTTGTTATGCTGAGAATTCTTTTTTTCGGTTTTTTCAAATTTATTGAAATAAAATGTACATATATAATTTACCAGCTTTACCATTTTTAAGTTTACAGTTCAGTGGTAATAAATACATTTATACTATTTTTCCCCCTTCATCCTTCCCTTCCCCTGAGTGCTGAGAATTCTTAATCTCAGTCTACAACTACTTGAAGTTCACACTTAAGGCAGTCATCAATTTGAAAATGAGGCCATGCTGTGTAATGGTGAGATCATGGCAGTCAGATATACCTGGATCTAAGTCCTGACTGTCTCATTTGCCATGGATATGCTAACAATGGCCACACACCAACACTAACACTATCTCTGCTAAAACGGAAGGATGTCCGTGCTGTGACACGCAGATCACAGTTACCTTATATTCAGAAATGACTTCTCATTTTTTGGGTCTCTTTGTGCTGCATCTGTTCTGTTGTGGTAATTGGAGGGGTTTTACAGGCCAGGCTGAATTTTGAGGGGGAAGAAGACACCTTCCAGGTAGAATACTCCTTGGAAGTGTTCCCTCCTGTTGACAGAAATCACTGATGCTGTGTTGCTTCCTGTATTTCACTGTGGAACCACATCCTCTGCCCGAAGCAATCCAAGTTGCTGCTGATTATCATTCATACATATAATTCAAGGACTGTATTTAGACACACAGACTCAGGGTGTAAAAGAATGTGTATCAGTCTGTTTTCACAGTGCTATAAAGAACTACCTGAGACTGGGTAATTTATAAAGAAAAGAGCTTTAATTGACTCATAGTTCTGCATGGCTGGGAGGCCTCAGGAAACTTACAATCATGACAGAAGGTGAATGGAAAGCAAGGCATGTCTTACATGGTGGCAGGAGAGGGAGACAGCGATGGGGGAAGTGCCATACTTTTAAACAATCAGATCTTGTGAGAACTCACTCACTATCACAAGAAGAGCATGGGAGAAACTGCCTCCATGATCCAATCACCTCCCACTAGGTCCCTTCCCTGACACATGGGGATTGTAATTTGAGATGAGATTTGGGTAGGCACACAGAGCCAAACAATATCAGAAGGCATGCCATATATGCGACTTTTTAATGTAACTTTTCCACATTAAAAAAAAACACACACACACAAGGTCACCAGTACACAGGCTCTGGGTGGCCTTCCAGAACAGAGCCCACGTAGCTTTATCAGGCCATAGCTAAATGGATGCATGATGAGCAAGTGGAGTTTGTGTGGCCTGTTTCAGGTCTTCTGAACTCTGACCCTGTTTGTATCAACTGAAGGTTCAAAAACAGTGTCTTTCCCTTCAATTAGCTTTAGGCATAACCGGAAGTTGGTGTGTATCAGTTAGGATTTGATTGCATGCAAAAAGCAAAATATTCTCATGGTAGCTTTCGCATAGAAGAACTCAGATTTCTCACCTAACAAGAAGACTTGTCCAGGAAGGTGCAGCTACTTGATGATCCAGGCAGGGACCCAGACTCACACTTTTTGTCCTGCCAAGCTTACCTTGTAACGTTCATAAGCACAATTATAACATGACTGCTGTAGACCAAGCAAATACCTGCATTCTTGACAGGAGGAAGGGGAAAGGGGCAGAGAGCCAAAAGGGCTGAGTTTCCCCAGAGATTTCTGATTACATTCATTGGTCAGAACTGGGTTCCATGGCCAGTCCTAGCTGCAAGGGCCTCTGGGAAGATATTTTTAACAGAGTCCATAACTATCATGACAAAATTGGGGTTCTGTTACTACAGGAGAAATGAAGAGCTTGGGAAGGCAACTAGCAGTGTCTGATCTGTGCTAAAAATTTAATTTTTCTTTTCTTGCTCTCAATTATGTATTTTCTTCCTTCTTCTGATGTAGTTTACTCTCTGTCCCTAGAAGCACTTTTTACATACCCATCCCAGAAGAGTTTACTCTCAGTTGCAGTAGAAGATGTAGAGTATTTGTGAGTTCAGAGTGAAGTTGGAATTGGGGTGGACCCTCAATTATAACCTCAATCAAGGTAGTTTTACATAGGCATATTTTGCCCCTCAAAAATCAGGCTTTCCTGGCCAGGTGCAGTGGCTTAAGCCTGTAATCCCAACGCTTTGGGAGGCTGAGGTGGGTGGATCACTTGAGGCCAGGAATTCAAGACGACCCTGGCCAATATGGTGAAAACCTGTCTCTACTAAAAAGACAAAAATTAGCCGGGTATGGTGGTGGGCACCTGTAATCCCAGCTACCTGGGAGGCTGAGGCAAGAGAATCGCTTGATCCAGGGAGGCAGAGGTTGAATTGAACCAAGATTGTACCACTGCACTCCAGCCTGGGCAACAGCAAGATTTCATCTCAAAAAAAAAAATCAGGCTTTCTTGTAGGATTATGAGTTCTGCTTCAAAATAAGATTTTTGTAATAAAGCTGAAACAGGAGAACACAAAGCTCTTAGGGTTGGAGAGAAATTATAACCTCAATCAAGGTAGTTTATTCCTTTTCACAATTTATTTTCATTTCTTCTCCCTTGCCAAGTTTATTGTATTATCCTTATTGTCATTATAAAGTTAGAAAAATTTTTAGAAAACATTTGGGAAATAGAGAAAAGGAAAGAATAGTCACTAATAGTTTTACTATTCCAATACTTCCACTATTATTGTACTTAATAGTTCTTTCTCTTTTTTTTGAGATGGAGTTTCACTCTTGTTACCCAGGCTGGAGTGCAATAGTGCGATCTTGGCTCACTGCAACCTCTTCTCCCGGGTTCAAGTGATTCTCCTGCCTAGCCTCCTGAGTAGCTGGGATCACAGGCTTGCACCACCATGCCCGGCTGATTTTTTGTATTTTTAGTAGAGACGGGGTTTCACCGTGTTGGCCAGGCTGGTCGCGAACTCCTTACCTAAGGTGATCCACCTGCCTCAGCCTCCCAAAGTGCTGGGATTACAGGCTTGAGCCACTGCACCCGGCCAGGAAAGCCTGATTTTTGAGGAGCAAAATGTGCCTATATATAATCACATGTAAAGTGAAGATTTGAAAATTATCCTATCAAGTTAATGAATTATATCTGTTTTATTCAACTGGGCCCTCTATTCTAATCAAATTACTATTTGACTCTGCTGCATACGCAAGCTTTTTTTAAAAAAAATTGACAATTCTCTGCACTCAGCTTAATCATGTCACTTTCCTGTGATCTTTTGTGTTATTTATTAAAACAAATGATTATCCATATTAAAGTGTAGTTTTTTCATTTTCCTCTCAGACATGACATAGATATATTTGGAATAGGGACGTGCTGATGTCCTATCACTCTTCATAAAAGGCAGAGTTGGGAAAGTGAGAAAAGTCCACATGTTACTTAGGATATTCCTAGATATCTTAATGCCATAAAGCAGCAAACTACTAGGTGATTATCAAGCGAAATTATCAGTACACTAATTTAATATTTTTTTTAACCTTTTTCTTGCAACAAGAGAGCTCATCTAAGAAGATACCTTAATGTTCCCATTCAAAATGATTAAGCCAGAAAAGATTTAGGGCACTCTTTCCATGGCCTGTTATTTAACTAAATAATGAAAGTAAATATATGTCTTCTAAACATTTATTTAGTTTTTGTTTTATTAGGTAATATTCAAACAATTTATTTAAAACTTTTTAAAAAACTTGAACAAAGTAAACATTGAGAAGGCTCCCTCCTACCTTGCATTATCTATCTCATTCCTACTCCCCCCATGAATAACTGCTTGTATTAATAGTTCATATTACTTCCTCCACTTCTTGTATAAAATGTAGATTATCATCACTTTACTCAACAGCTTGAGTTTTATCTTTAACAATATTTCCCCGAGATTTTTCCTTATCAGGACATCTTATGCTTCCTCATTGTTTTTTTACAGCTGCCTAATATTCCATTGTGTGCATGTACCATAATTTAATTAACCACTCTGCTGATAGACACTTGGGTTGTTTCCAATCTTTTGCCTTCACAAACAATGCCATCATGAATAACCTTAGACATAAATCATTTTGATGTGTGCAGATGTGTCAGTAAGATGCATTCCCAGAAGTGAGACTGCTGGGTCAAAGGGTAAATACATTTGTAACTATTAAAAATATTGCCAAAATGTCCTTTATGGGGGGTGTGTCACTGTGTTCTGCCACTAGCAATATATGAGAGTACCTATCACCCCATAGCCTCAGAAACAGAATTTTGTTCAACTTTTTCATTGTTGCCAATCTGATAAGTAAAAAACTGGTGTTGATTAGTGAGTCTGACTTTAATTCACAGAGAGATATCATGCAATTTCGAGTAATGTGAAAGACTTTGTGGTTGTGATTTTTGTTTTTCATACAATCTGTGTCTGCCACACACTATCCTGAAGTCCTGTGTCACAAAATCACTGCTGTAAGTGGAACTGTGTCAATGAGGGCTCCCAGGATTTATATATCATGCCTTTTGACATAACGCAATAGGTATGGTGTCAGGAGCCCTTGTATTCAAGCCAGGAGAAAAATGAAGCATCAAGGAGTCAAGCCCTAGACCTTCCTGTAACTGATTATGTCCTTTGAGCCAGTCATTGAATCACTAAAGGTTCAATATCCTTATGCGGTGAAAGTATCAGGAAGCAGAATAATGAAAAATGAGATAAAGTTTTAATGACTCTTGCTGGGGAGGGAGAAGGATGGGAGAAAACACTAATTTAAGGCAGCAAAATTGTGCCTTGCTGATACCATCAATTGGAAATATTGGACTTGTGATGACCTGGGTAGAATAAAATAGTTATACTCTGGAGTCTATTTTGTTCCAGCATGTTGAGATGTTCATATGGACCCGATACAGTGAAATGTTCAGATGGACCTTTGGGATACTAAATTCTGGTTACAATGGGGCCAAGCCAATATTGAACTTAGAAGGGACTGATGTTTGTAAATACTTTGCCTCAAAATCTATGATTGGATACAGATTAAATTTATTATGTTTTGGAGATTGTGCGTATCTTATGACCATAATTTTAATTAAATTTAAATTTCAAGATAGTCTGCTTAAAATTGTACATTAGATTTTGGGCCATTGATATTTATTAAATAACTATCTCCTGGATGCCAAATATTTAATAATATGTAACTGACACATTTTCAAAACATTTAGCTGAATGTATAGTATAATCCTGTTTCATTTGAAACCTTGTGTGTTTACTAGTAGATATTTGTATAGAATAATATTGGAGAGACTACACATTAAAAGTGTATAGCCTTTCAAACCATTCCATCCAGGTTGTAGAATTTCAAGTAACTTTTTTTGCTTGCTTATATGTATTTCTATAGTTTTCCAGAAAGAACATTTATTATCTTTGAAAAATAATTTTGTAAAATCATGGAAAAATATTTTGAGGTTAAAGATGGGACTGGAGGGAGACTTTCATTGCCAAAAGTTCGGTTCAAAGAATTCTCGTATCTAGTCAATGCTGTTAAACCAACCAGAGGCATTTTAAATGAGGTAGGATAACAATTTGCTAGGTGCTTTTTTCTATATTAGAGATCTCTCTCAACACTCTCTGTAGTGTCATTCCTTCCTTTTTTACATTTTTTATTTGAAGACAAAATAGAAGAAATCATAGAGCTTGAAGGTGAAAAGCCTTTCAGCATATCTATTTGGTACGTAAACATAATTTTTCAACCACTTTATTTTATGCCTCTCATGATTTCCAACAGATATAATAGGTCTTAGTTCCATTTTCTATTGTATTATAATGGTTATTTTCACAGGACGCTGTTCACAGTATCTTTTTAACTGGTCTCTGGGCAATCCATCTAACAAAAAGCCAGATTAATATGTTCCTAAAACACCGCTTTCAGTATGTAATTTTCCCGCTCAAAAATCTCCAATAGTTTCTCTTATTTATTGTCATGAATTTCGAGCTTTTAGACAGTAGAACATTTTCTTCCCCTAAAGAATACTTATGTGGAATCCCTATGAATAAAACAGATGACAGTAGGGTTTTATTAGAACTTATGATAAAGTCAATCAATAAAAACCATGAGGCTATTTTGATACATACAGAAAGAGAATCGAGTGTTATGGTTGAAACTGAAAGTCTTCATCATTCAAATATATTTCCATATTTTATTCTGGTTACATATAGAACTGAAAAAAATCTCCATTTATAAAAAATAAGCAGATGCTGTTAATAAAAGGTTTTTTAATAGCTAAGCTTTCAATCACAATGAATCAAAAATTACATAAAAAGTTTACCCCAACGTTTGCAACGAAGTTAATGTGTTGGTAGAAGTCATCGTGTCAAAAAGTGATAGATCACACATTGGAGTGTGGGTGCTGATTTGCTTCTCTGTTTGTATCCTTGTTTCTTTTAACTATAGAACTTAATATTCACGAACATATTTTTAAAATATTTAAGATCAGGTTGGTTTCAAAAAGCTTTTTAGTTCATGGAAAGATTTTCAGCAAATGAGAGTCAGTTGGTTCTTTGCAGCTTTAAACTAGGCGTTCTTTTTTTCTCAATCCTATGTACATTGTCAAACTTCTTTTTCTATAAAAAGACCAGTTTTGTCTGCCGAGGTGGAAAACATTCTTCCTTGTTGACCTCTGCAAGTGTAGGGAATTGTTTTTTTGGTTTTCACGCTCTTCTCACTTTGATATTGTGCAGATCACTGGGGCCTTGAACCTATAGAAATGCATCTTTCACCAAAAGTTCCAAGACCATCCATTTACTAAGGACTTGGCCTTCAAGTCCTCAGACTCTGAAAATTATCTCCTGAATAAACATCAGGATCTAAGGCGTACCAGCCTCTGAGATTGCTCCTTTGGCCTTACATGTGTGTTTTCATTGTGTTATTTTTATATTTTTCGTGATGATTATTGTCCATTTCACTTTTTCATGATTCACTTTTAGTTCCTCAGAATCTATTCTTCTAATGATTTAACCCATGCACTCAAATAAAAAGCACAGTTTCATACCATTTTCACTTTTTGAATTATCTTTACTTTTTATCATAATTGTACTCTGCCTTTTATTACTTAACACTTTTAAACATTCTTTTTTTATACTTATTGCTCTTGATAGGGTAAGTACTATTTGAAAACACTTTAAAACGAAGCATACATTCAGCAAACACAGTCACTTCTCAAGTACAGTAGCAAAGAATAAAATGAACAGGCCAGGTGTGGTGGCTAGTGCCTGTAATCTAGCGCTTTGGGAGGATGAGGAGGGAGGATCACTCCAGGCCAGGAGTTCAAGACCAGCCTGGGCAACACAGGGAGACTGTGGCAAAAAAAATTTAAAAACTAGCCAGGCATGGTGGCATGTGCCTGAAGTCCCAGCTACTCGGGAGGGTGAGGTGGAAAGACACTTAAGCCCCAGAATTTCAAGGCTGCAGTGAGCTATGATCATGCCGCTGCACTCCATCCTGGGTGTCAGTGCCAGACCCTGTCTCTAAATAAATAAATAAATGGCACAATTGTGGATACTATCTGTGGGTGGCAGGCAGAAGTGACTCTCTACTGCCCCAGAGGCTAGCTGTGTTGTGTGTCTATGGCAGTGTGTAAGTTGCAGGTTTGTAAGCTGATTTTTCTAAGGAGTTTCTATAGTTAAGTGTACTTTTAAAAGACAATTTAAATTTTTTAAGAAAAGCAATTAAAATCAAGCATTAGCAGAACATAACTACGTGTTTAACAAGGGTTACCAAATTTATCTTATAAAGGACCAGATAGTAAATATTTTATTCTGTACAAGTCATACAGTCTCCAGTGAGACTGCTTAACTCTGTGGCTGTAACACAAATACAGCCATAGACAAATACGTAAGCAAATAGGCATGACTATGTTCCAACAAAACTTTATTTACAAAAACAGGGAGTAGGCTAGATTTGGCCCACGGGCTATAGTCTGCTGACCCCGGGATAGAGTATAAACAATTCTTGTTTGTCTTACCCAGTGTACATAAATAAATAAATAAATAATCATTATGGTAGATTAAATATAGCTGCAAATTCTTTCCTACTTCTTCCACTGAGAGGTAGAGTCTAAGTTCCCTTTCCCTGAGTCAGAGTTGTCCTTTGTGACTTGCTTGACCAGCAGAATGCTGTGTAAATACCATTCTGGGACTTCTGAGGCTAGATAAGAAGTCTCATAGCTTCCTCTCGGGCCTCTTGGAATGCTTGCTTTAGAGAAGCCGCTACCATCTGACAAGGCCAACAACCCTCAGGCTGTCGTGTAGTTAAGAAGTACAAGTCACGTGGCAAGGCCCTGGAGGATGAAATATCCTATGGAGAGAGAGAGAGAGGCAAAGAACATCAAGGTGCCAGAGATGTGAATGAGGAAGCCATCTTGGATGGGACCCCAGGTTGAGCTTCTCCCGCTGGTGCCCAAATAGTGTGGAGACAAACCATCCCCACCTCACTGTGTCTGAATTCCTAACTGACCCAAATAAATGCTGCTGTGGTTGTTTTAAGCCATTAGCTTTTAAGGTGTTGTAGGGAGTTCAAGGACTTCAGGTGTATCAGCTATAAAGGGATTTCAGGTATATTGAGGGAAAAACAAGACTATGACGGGCAGTAGCATACAACGAGCTTTCCCTGTTAGGCACAGAAGAGTGGGGTCTGTTGGCAGGCAAAATGCAAATACTCTGGAATCAGTGAAAGAAAGCACTTCTCTGCAAGTTTTGAGAAGGGATCTGGAATGGATCTTCTGCTCTGTTGATTAGATCATATTCTTTGGACTCTACTTTTCTCTCAGGCTGCATCTGAGGGGAGGTCCCTCACAGCAGAAGACCTCCCAGAGGCAGCAGTGAGGAGCCATCACCAGAAGGGGAAGAGAGCACAAGAACTTCTGCGGGGGAAGGGAATCAGAGAGCAGGCTAACATGTCTAGATGCTGCCTCTCAGCAACATTGTGGGACAGAGACCTCAGAAGGTCATACCAGCCATTTATAGCCCCAGAGTTTTTCTTATGTATGATTAGCAGATATTGCGTGCAGTTTCTGAAGTGTGCAAAGTAGGTAGGCTCTAAATGGCCTAAAATATGCTTATTTGTGCTATATTTATAAAAACTGGATGTGTAAAAGTTTGAGTTTAGAGCTTATGGGCTTTGAGTTAATAGCCTACTGTGAAGAAGTAAACAACATGTGGGCCAATATACAGGGGTTATCCTTGGGATCATGTATATGACAGACGGTTTTATTACACAGCAATAGATAACTAGAACAATACAGCTATGCTATATTGTAATCTTTTCCGAGATCTCTATTTTGTTTGCCCAGTTAGATTCCACATTTCTTTAGCGCACTGGTGTCTTAAATGTTTTGTATAATGCACAGGATTTAACCCAATGCTTTGTAAAGAGTTTCTAAGTAATAACTATTTCTTAAATGATGCAAATTTGCAGATATTTTGATGGTCAAAGAACTCACTATCCTGATTGGTGGACACAAAAGAATGGGGTCTGTTTGCATGCAAAATGCAAATTCTGGAATCAGTGAAAGAAAGCACTGCTCTGCAAAGTTTTGAGGAGGTATCTGGAATTTATATTTTGCTCTGTTGATTAGATCATATTCTTTGGAATCTACTTTGCTCTTATTTACTGACAGTTACATATGGTTTGAAAAATGTGATTACCATGCACCAGTATGCCAAATAATATTTCTCAGTACCATGTGACGATTTGGACATACTTAGAAAGCTCTGTGCTATAACTGACATTAGTTGGTATGCACATTTTACTTATGTAGTATATTTTAATTCTGGAGATGTAGATGCATCAACTTCTTTAACTAGCAAAATGCCACCGAGACTCATATTGGAGTTGAAAACCAAAACTGGGACATATCCCCCATGGCTCTGAGGAGATGCCTCATTGCTCATCTCTGCATCTCTCTGCAGGTCTGCTCCCTTCTCCGTGCCCTTTTGACCATCTTCTTATGTTTAGTCAGGATTTTTCAGCCCACAACTTCCATTTGCATGTGGCTTTATTTGACCCAGCAATCTACAATCCTAACTCTGTCATGTGAGACCTCAGCTTCAACTTCTTTGGCTAATTGGCAATAGTCTTTCAGCTTTCTCATTCCAAAATTTCTGCAAGCAACATGTGGTTGGTTCAGATGGTCTTTTATCCCCAGATCACCAGCCAATCTGTGGATGGGCTCTCCTTGATGGAGTGGACCACATCTCTCTAAATAGCTGAGGTCAGTGACAGGGTGGGATATAGAGCCAGTACAAGCTACAAGATACAGAACATAGTAGTCAAGGTCTATCCCTTTCTTCAGAGGTTGTGATGGGTTGGGAGAAAGGGTCAGATGACTCAAAATATATCCTATCAATTGTGGTTCATTGTCACCTTGACAACTGGCTACATGGAAGTTCAGAATTTAAGCCTAGAAATCTAGAAGAAAAATGGTGACATTAGCCAAAATAAGGAAAGTACATGGGGAAGCCAGTTTTGTGGGATATAGTATTATTATGATATTGATTTTTAGAGAATAATGTGGAGATCTTCTCTCTCTGGGTTTTCTCATAAATGGATAAAGTTCCTGAAACATGACTAAATTATATGTGTGAATCTTCAGCTCATTCTTCCTTTTTTGGGTGTAACTAAACAGTTGCTGAAAATGTTACCTATTAATTAAATTTCAAATGTGATTAACTAAAATCCATCTTATTGCCAAATAACTTCAGGTAAATAATGCCTATTAATTTTAAAATTTTGGTTATAGCACAAAAATGGCAAAAGTGCTTATCACATTCTTGAATTTATAATGTTTCGATAACAGCATTATCAGGCCAGGCGCAGTGGCTCACGCCTGTAACCCAGCACTTTGGGAGGCCAAGGCAGGTGTTGTCACCTGAGGTCAGGGGTTCGAGACCAGCCTGGCCAACATGGTGAAACCCCGTCTCTATTAAAAATACAAAAATTAGCCAGGTGTGGTGGCAGGCACCTGTAGTCCTAGCTACTCAAGAGGGTGAGGCAGGAGAATCACTTGAACCCCGGAGGCAGAGGTTGCAGTGAGCCGAGATCGTGCCACTGCACTCCAGTCTGGGTGACAGAGCAAGACTCCGTATCAAAATAATAATAATAATAATAATAATAATAATAATAGCATTATCCAGGCATCTCTTAGGTCAAAGGAGTAAATTAAATTTACAAGAGATAAACATTTCCTTCCTTGTGGAACTGTTATAATTCTGGATACCTTGACCTAGAAGATGAGGTAATGGAATAAGAAACTTTGGGCAGGAAGTAGACTTTATTTTTAAACCCATCTTAAAAGATACAGTCATACTGTGGGCCGATGATACTTCAAGTGTGCATGGCTATTTCTTGCAGTAATGTGGTCTGATTGAGCGATTCTAGAGAAGGAACACTTAAATCACAATAAAAGAGCCCAGTAAGTTTTCAAATTGTTCTCATCACTGGAAATGTCTTCCCTACAGTAAGTCAAATTCTGCTTCCTGTGACTACACTCACTGATGCGAGTTGTTCCCTCTGAAGCCATACAGAATAAGGGTCAGGTTCTTCCACCATTTCTCATGTGACATGATTTTCAGATCCCTCACATTTTCTTGCCCTTCTGAATATACTGGTGACTGGTTTTGCTGCTTTCTGAATGTGCTCTGAAGAAGATTCAAGTAGCACTTACAAACACAATAGACTAGAGTTACATAACTCAAGAGTTAAGAGAGACTGGAACTGGCTTTTTAAAAGTTATGTAATAATAGCCATTAGATGTTTTATCAAAAAGTAATAATGGTGGCAATGACAACTAACTCAGGTGTAGATCTCCAAAGTTCCCAAAGCCCTTTCCTAGCTGACATTTTTCCCCCATCCCTATTTGCACAAGCCATACTAGTCTTATTCCTAACACCAACTCCTCAGGAACTAAGGGAAAGTTGACAGTTACTGTGTGTGGTTTGACATAAGAAGGACAAAAAAAAAACCCTTCTATTTCCAGAGACAGTCTATAAATATGTGATCTTGTATGCAATTTGCATACATGAATTAAACTTTTATATACACATTGTAGCAATATATCCAATGTACTCTGCTATCACAGTTTATTTAACAGCTCACCTTCTTAAAGTATTTGGTTGTTTCCATCTTATTGGTAACAACAGTGCATTGCAATGAATATCTTTGTACATATGGTTCTGCCCACATGTGCAAATTGTGCTTATGAAATTAATTACTCATAATGAAAATGTGCCAAAGAGCATGCACATTTTAAATTTTAATTGATGCCAATTAACTTCCAGTGAACATACACCAAGTGTAGGGGGGAGCGCCAGTTTCCCCCATACCCTTGCCAAAACAGTTTATTACCAAATCTGTTGATATTTGACAGAATAAAGGTGAAATATGATGAGATGCATATCACTTTCATTTTAACTGGCATTTTTCTTATAGTGATGTTGAACATCTTTTCAAATGCTTAGTAGTTGTACTTCCTTTTTATTTCTGGACGGTTTGTATCCTTTTTCGATTTCATTAATGGTCTTTATAAAAATTTATTTCTAACAATTTTTATATGTGAAGCTATTAACATTCAGTATATAGCAAAACATAAATATTACCACCAGATTGTATACATCTTTGGACTTGGCTGAAGAACTTTGGACGTGCTGATTTTTAAAATATATTGAAAGAAAAGTTTTCTCATCTCTGAGCATATATAAAAAGCTGTCCATTTTCTTCTAGTAATAATTATAGTTTCGGCCGGGCGCGGTGACTCACGCTTGTAATCCCAGCACTTTGGGAGGCCGAGGCGGGCGGATCACGAGGTCAGGAGATCGAGACCACGGTGAAACCCCGTCTCTACTAAAAATACAAAAAATTAGCCGGGCGTGGTGGCGGGCGCCTGTAGTCCCAGCTACTCGGAGAGGCTGAGGCAGGAGAATGGCATGAACCCGGGAGGCGGAGCTTGCAGTGAGCCGAGATAGCGCCACTGCACTCCAGCCTGGGCGACAGAGCGAGACTCTGTCTCAAAAAAAAAAAAAAAAAATTATAGTTTCATTTTAGTCTTTAAATGTTTGATCCATCTGGAATTTATTCTGGTAAAAGATGAGGTGAAAATTCAACTTAATTTCAGCTACTCAATTATTCCAGAATTATTTATTAAGCATTCTATTTTTCTCCAATGATGTTAAATTTCACCTGTATTATTTACTAAATTTTATTTGGAGATTCTGTTTATAAGTCCACTCTTGTATCTCACTAGTCTATTTGTATGTACATGTGCCATTACTACACTATTTTAATTACCACAAATGGTAGAATGAATAGTCCCTCATGGCTGCATTTTTCTCACAGAATCTTCCTGAATATCCTTGTATGCCTATTTTTCATTTTTTTTTTTTTTTTTTTTTTCTTTAATGCCAACTCTTTTTTTTTTTATTATACTTTAGGGTTTTAGGGTACATGTGCACAATGTGCAGGTTTGTTACATATGTATCCATGTGCCATGTTGATTTCCTGCACCCATTAACTCGTCATTTAGCATTAGGTGTATCTCCTAATGCTGTCCCTCCCCCCTCCCCCCACCCCACAACAGTCCCCGGAGCGTGATGTTCCCCTTCCTGTGTCCATGAGTTCTCATTGTTCAATTCCCACCTATGAGTGAGAACATGCGGTGTTTGGTTTTTTGTCCTTGCGATAGTTTACTGAGAATGATGGTTTCCAGTTTCATCCATGTCCCTACAAAGGACACGAACTCATCATTTTTTATGGCTGCATAGTATTCCATGGTGTATATGTGCCACATTTTCTTAATCCAGTCTATCGTTGTTGGACATTTGGGTTGGTTCCAACTCTTTGCTATTGTGAATAGTGCCGCAATAAACATACGTGTGCATGTGTCTTTATAGCAGCATGATTTATAGTCCTTTGGGTATATACCCAGTAATGGGATGGCTGGGTCAAACGGTATTTCTAGTTCTAGATCCCTGAGGAATCGCCACACTGACTTCCACAATGGTTGAACTAGTTTACAGTCCCACCAACAGTGTAAAAGTGTTCCTATTTCTCCACATCCTCTCCAGCACCTGTTGTTTCCTGATTTTTTAATGATGGCCATTCTAACTGGTGTGAGATGGTATCTCACTGTGGTTTTGATTTGCATTTCTCTGATGGCCAGTGATGAGGAGCATTTCTTCATGTGTTTTTTGGCTGCATAAATGTCTTCTTTTGAGAAGTGTCTGTTCATGTCCTCTGCCCACTTTTTGATGGGGTTGTTTGTTTTTTTCTTGTAAATTTGTTTGAGTTCATTGTAGATTCTGGATATTAGCCCTTTGTCAGATGAGTAGGTTGCAAAAATTTTCTCCCATTGTGTAGGTTGCCTGTTCACTCTGATGATAGTTTCTTTTGCTGTGCAGAAGCTCTTTAGTTTAATGAGATCCCATTTGTCGATTTTGGCTTTTGTTGCCATTGCTTTTGGTGGTTTAGACATGAAGTCCTTGCCCACGCCTATGTCCTGAATGGTATTGCCTAGGTTTTGTCCCTAAGCCAAAAGAACAAAGCTGGAGGCATCACGCTACCTGACTTTAAACTATACTACAAGGCTACAGTAACCAAAACAGCATGGTACTGGTACCACAACAGAGACATAGATCAATGGAACAGAACAGAGCCCTCAGAAATGATGCCGCATAGCTACAACTATCTGATCTTTGACAAACCTGACAAAAACAAGAAATGGGGAAAGGATTCCCTATTTAATAAATGGTGCTGGGAAAACTGGCTAGCCATATGTAGAAAGCTGCAACTGGATCCCTTCCTTACACCTTATACAAAAATTAATTCAAGATGGATTAAAGACTTATATGTTAGACCTAAAACCATTGTTTTGTTTTTTTGAGACAGGATCTCACTTTGTTACCCAGGCTGTAGTGCAGTAGCCCGATCTTGGCTCACTGCAGCCTCGACCTCCCAGGCTCAGGTGATCCTCCTGCCTCAGCCTCCCAAGTAGCTGGGATTACAGATGTGTGCCACATGCCTGGCTAATTTTTTGTATTTTTTGTAGAGATGGGGTTTTGCCATGTTGCCCAGGCTGGTCTCGAACTCTTGGGCTCAAGCAATCTGCCAACCTGGGCCTCCGAAAGTGCTGGGATTACAGGCATAAGCCATCATGCCCGGCCATATGCTTATTTCTAAATGTGATGTTTACAAATGTGTTTGTTTAAAAAAAATCTATTGATATATTATTGAGATTGTGAAAAAAATACCGATTAATTTTGCCATGATTAGGTATTTATAACATACCTTGTGCTTAGGTAATGCCTTTTTTGTCCTTTAGTAGCATTTTAAATTTGCCTTTATAGGGTTTTGACATTTCTTACATTTATTTTCAGGTATTCTATCTTTCTGTTGCTATTGTGTTTTCAAACTGGTTACTGTTTGTTTATAGAATAGCCCAGTGACTTTACTAAATTATGTTGTCAAGTAAAATGCTTTAATATATCTAATCTTATTTTATTAAGAACATTTTTTGAGATGAAGTCTCACAGTATATGTTTAGCATTTTATCAACTAACTTTTAAGCATCTGCAAATACGAGTATACCACTTTTCTCCTTTGATTTATTAATGTAGTCAAATATATTATATTTCCTAATAATGAAACATTCTTGCATTTCTGATGTGAGCCTTATCTAGTCCAAATCTATTGTATTATGCTTTTAAGATAGGAACAATTTTACTGGCTCATTTTTTATAATTTAAAAAATCAATTCTCATAGTGAAATAGATTTGTTGTTTCCTGGTTTCATAATATCTTTCTCGGGTTTTAGTCTTGGCATTGTTCTAGTTTCCTAAAAGGAATTTTCCTATTTATTTGTTTTGGAACAGTTTAATTAGCATTGTAGTTCTCTGTTCCTTTAAGTTTCAGAAAATCACTGGTGAAATACCTGGGCCCTGTACATTTTTAGGGAGGAGAGTGGGGATGAACTTGCTTTTTGTGAATTTTTGCTATTTTTATTTATATTTTCTACTTCTGTGATTAGCTTTACCTGTTTCACAGAGCTTATCAAATTATTTGTCATACAGTTGATTAAAATAACCCTTTATAATTATTTAAATGCACTCTGTATTTAGGTTACTTTCCTAGCTTCATTCCTAATTGGCAAACTCCACCCTTTTTTATCTTGGTTGAATTAGCGAATGCATCTCTGTTTTATTGTTTTCTTTCCTTGTTTCCAAATAATCGACTCGTAGATATACTTAGTATTTCTGTTGTATTTTCTGTTTCCTAATGCATTTATTTCTAAATCTTCATCTTTGTTATCTTAAAGCTGTAATTCTTATTAATGTGCAAATATTCTTACAGACATATTTAAACTGTTAATAATCATTTCTATCTTAGGATAAATGAGTTCCAGATATTGTTGTGGGCCTAGGTTTTGGAAACGGGAAAGGATAGTTATTAATCAAGCAATTACTTGAGTCCTAGAGAAGGGGATGGGGGTGACAACAAGTATAATCATAGAGTTCAGAGTCTGGGGAGACACACATTTCCCATGTCATAGAGCCTGTCTTTACACATTCATCAGAATGTGTCCCTGTAACATCACCACATAATTGTTTGGTGTTCCAGGGAAGCAAATAACTTAGTAGGTGTCGGGAAAGTGCTTAAATAAAAAACATGGGATTCAGTGACATAAATTATGAAACACAAGTCATGGTACTTTTTGTTTTTCCATAGTATAAATTAAACAAAACCAGGAAAACAGCTTCATAGGGAGGCTTATATCTATCCAATAAAATTCCCAGTCAGGATATTTATTCACCCAAAGGCGCTACCAGAAGGGACAGAACAGATGGATGACACTGTGACAGCCCAGGGCTGCCTAAGATAGCCATGGAGTCTTCCTTCTCCCTGCACTCCTCTCCTTTTTCTAATTGCAGTTTGAATACCATCTTGCATTTTCAATATTCTTTTGTGCACTTCTATTTGATCCTAATAACAACCTCATTTATTAGACTTCTCTTCTTGTGTACTCTCTCACATCCAACCAAACAGGTCTTGCTACCTTTTTTTGTTGTTGTTTTTTTTTGAGACACAGTCTTGCTCTGTCGCCCAGGCTGAAATGCAGTGGCTTGATCTGTGCTCACTGCAACCTTTGCCTCCCAAGTTCAAGCTATTCTCCTGTCTCAGCCTCCCATATAGCTGGGATTACAGGCATGTGCCACCATGCCCGGCTAATTTTTTGTATTTTTGGTAAACACGAGGTTTCACCATGTTGGCCAGGCTGGTCTCAAACTCCTGACCTCTTTCTCACCTTTTATTTCCAGGGTTTCCTTCTGAGTTTAGAATTTGATTATTTCATTTCCAAATTCCTGTGGTAGTCTTCCATCATCCTGGAGGCAAGATAGGCTAGCTGTTGAAAAACAACTGAATCTCAGAAGTATAATATGATAAGGCTTTATTTCACAGTTACATCATAGTTTAATACAAGGTATGAGTTGGGATAGGGCAGGGTCAAAAATTGTCTATGTTGTCCTTCAGGGACCTAGACTTTATATATCTATGGCCCCACCCCCCTGGAGCCTCAGAGTTCCCCATTGTATCCTCTGCCTCTGGCTGACAGATGAGAAATGAGAAAGTATGTGGACAATTGTGCAGGAGGTTTTCAGGGCCAGAGCCTGAAGGCAGCATATATGGATCCTGCCACACTCTATTGGCAGGAAGTCAGTCATATGGCTGCCCCTAACTGTAAGAGAGGCTGGGAAGTGCAGTCTGGTTTTGTGCCCAAGAGGAAAAGAAAATATTATTTCGGTGAAAACTACATACTTGGCCACAGCCAGCCTCTCTGCCCACCTATGTTGCATACTGCTACCAGATTAGCATTCATTCAGTCATTAAACAAACATTTACTAAATACCACTATCTGCCAGCTACTATGCTATGCACCATGAATACAAAAATGCATAACTTCTAATTTTGCCTTCCTTGGAACTCACAAGCTAGTGGGAGATAAGAATACTAAAAAATATGTCTACATTGAGTTAAGTACAGTGGTCCTCCCTTATCTGCAGGGGATACCTTACAAGACCCCCAGCGGATAGCCCAAACACAGATAGTACAGCACCCTATATATGCTGCTTTTTCCTATATATGCATACTTATGATGAGGTTTATTTATTTATTTATTTTAGACACAGAGTATTGCTGTTTTGCCCAGGCTGGTCTCCAACCCTGGGTTCAAGTGATCGTCCGGTCTTAGCCTCCCAAGTGGCTGGAACTACATGCATAATTCACAAATTAGGCACAGCAAGAGATTAACAATAACTAATAATAACTAGAATATTTATAACTACATACTGTAATAAAAGTTATGTGAATGTAGTCTTTCCCAAAATATCTTATTGTACTCTATTCACATGACAGTAGTTTCTTCACTGGCAGACTCAGCCTCTCCAGTAATTTTTATATTTTTCAGCCCAAACATATTCCCAAGTCTGTATAACCACCCCTCACTCGCACTAAATGGCTGATGTCACTCGTTTCTGGGGATCCCTTGCTGAAGTCTTCCTACAGGCTCAATGCTTTCTGGCACAACACATTGCTGTGAATCGGAACATGTTGCATTCATATCTTCCACTCACATCTTTAATGCCTTTTCCATCATAATTAAGCACTTATTACACACTGTGGCCATAACTTTTGCAGTTTTAGATGCAAAATAAAACTAGTACAAACATCTTTTTCCTTCTTCACAATTTCACAGATAGAGGATTTGTCCTTACCATAGATCCAAATCTATGTTATGAAAACTAAACATACAATATTTTCTTCTTTCCTTATTAAGTCAAGGACTTTGATCTTTTTACGTAAAGGAAGTACTTGACAGCTTCTCTTTGTCATACCTAAATTGCCAGCTTCACTACTCTTGTGCTTTGAGGCCATTATGAAGTTAAATAAAGGTGTCTTGAACACAAGCCCTGTGATGCCACAACAGTTGATCCAATTATCCAGCCAGCTACTAAGTGACTGACGGGCAGGCAGCATCTACAGTGTGGAAATGCTGAACAAAAGGATGATTCATGTGCCAGATGGGATGAAGCAGGACTGCGTGAGATTTCATCATACTACTCAGAATGGCAAGCAACTTAAAACTGACGAATTATTTCTAGAATTTTCCATTTAATATTTTTGACCATGGTTGACCATGGATAACTGAAACCACAGAAAGTGAAACCATGGATAAAGGGTGACTACTGTACCTTGATGCACTAAGCCAACCAAATTTCCTATGAGAGTTCAAAGGGAGACGTAAAAGGAATCAACTGGGCTGTATATAACAAATACTTCAAAAATATCAGCTTACATAAGATAGAGTTTTATTTCTATTTCATGTAAAATAAGTCAAAAGGTGGGCCCCTCCAGCTAGTGTGGCATAACACTGATGTCAAGGTTGCAGACTCCTTTTATCTTGTATCTCTGCCATGCATGGCTTCCATTTCAGGGTCATTTTAAGATCCAAAATCGCTGCTGCACTCTAGCCAATACACTTGCATTCCAAACAGCATGAAGGAGGAATTGAGAAGAAATGAGTGCCACTTTCTTCCAAGGAGATAACTCCTACTTCTGCTTAAGTCTCATAGGCCAAAACTTAATAACATGGCCACACATAGCTACTGGGAAATCAGGCAATGTAACCTTTTTTTTTTTTTTTTTTTTTTGAGACGGAGTCTCTTTCTGTCACCCAGGCTGGAGTGCAGTGGCACGATCTCAGCTCACTGCAACCTTCTCCTTCTGGATTCAAACAATTCTCCTGTCTCAGCCTCCTGAATAGCTGGGACTACAGGTGCACGCCACCATGCCCGGCTAATTTTTATATTTTTAGTAGAGACAGGGTTTCACCATATTCATCAGGCTGGTCTCAAACTCCTGACCTCAAGTGATCACCCGCCTCAACCTCCCAAAATGCTGGGATTACAGGCATGAGCCACCGCGCCCGGCGTATAACCTTTTAAATTAGTGCCAGAGTGACCAATGAAAAATTCAAAGGAATATAGTAAGAAAGAAGGAGAGAATTAACATTGATAGACAAGTAGACTCTACTAGAGAGGGGGAGAAGCTACTTGAACTGAAGAAAACAAAACAAAACAGAACCGAGTTTCTCCAGTAAGATGAAATTTAAACTGACTCTTAAAAGAAGGATTAAGACATTACTGGCTACCTTAAAGTGAGTAATGCTTGCCATTCTGAGTAGTATGATGAAATCTCACGCACTTTTCAGTGAAGTGGTAAGGGCAGATGTTTATTCCTGTGTGACTCTAGTAAGCCAATTTGGTGACCTCATCCCACTTCACTGTTCCTCCTTTGCCACATATGCACTAAAGGCCACATGAGAAGGGAGCCCCCTAACATTTGTCATTCAAAGTATTGGTTCTAAGCTGCTATTATTCAACCCAACACTCATCCTTTTTCTCATTCTCCATTTCACGTTGTTGGAGAGCAATCTTGCCACTTACTCTTCCAGTTTTATCCTTACTTCGTTCTTTTCACATTTGAGTTTAATCATTGGGTTTTCATTATGGGCTCAGTTTCTCTGGCTAGCATTCAGCTTTGTTATCTTGACTAGGCTACCATATATTGATCCAGGTACACATCTTGATTCACCTTAGTTCAGATCGCCCTCATTCCCACGCTGGCTCTATGAGCCAGAAGGGGATATCTGACTGTGGAGCAGGATCCTGATTCCCAAACTTCTATATTTATCCAGACTATCACTGGGTAAGAGGCAAAATTCAAGGGGGTGGTCCTTTCTTAAGTTACGTTTAGGCTGAGATATAGTGGTGACCAGAACCTGCTGCCAAGCAATGTCTTAGCCTCTAGTAATGAGAACAGAATGAATATTACCCTGATCTGTCCTTCTACTTTGCTCCTTGCCTAGACATATGTAGGTTGCTTACTGAGCTGTCAGGGTCATGATTTGACTTACCTATAAGTCCAGGTTGTGGTACAGTTCAGGTCACCAAGGACTTTTACTGATTCTTTATCTAACAATTTCAACTTCAAAGCTATTCCAAGCTCTTGACAATCATTTTGGAAATGATCTACTGGTGCCTGCTGCTGGAAAAGACCATCACACAAGACTATACCCTTCAATACTGGTATGGAAAAGTATATGAAACTGCCTTTCCTATAAGTAAATGGCTTCTCACATTATCATTTGGTATTCAACCCTGATCAGCACAACATCCATCCCTGAGAATGTCATGGGAGCTAAGGAGACATAGCATTCATTTTGGTTTATGACCATCAGTGTTGCCCAAGTGCCATATAGGGAATCTCTCAGGCCATGCTATCAGTGCCCAGGGTGCCAACTAGGAATGCCACCTATTAAGAAGTCTTTTCAGAAAAGGAACCAGAAAAACCACCTTTGTATTAAGATAATGAGTAGACACTCAACCTTAGGACCAGCAGAGTCTACAGCAGCTTCTCACTTCAGGTCAACTGAATCATAATGAGCATATAGCAACCTGCTCTTCTAGATGGGTTTCAAATCACCAACTGCTAGACTGTCAATACCACGAAGTTGATGTCTTATGCTCCTATATGGATGAATATCTGGGGTCTTCAAAAGCCAACACATCCAGGAAAACTGTGCCCTTAGAGAGCTTAGAGGTAATACAGTCCCACATAGAAATGAAGAGCCACCTTAGGAGATGGCAGCAAACCATTGTCTACATCCAGGAACTTCTTCTAGAACCCAGGAGTCTCTTAACTTGGCACCTGAAGAAAATATGGGTTAGAAGCTTTTGCTTGAGCAATAGACCTGCCTCAGCAGGCAAGTCTCAAGCCCAATTCTTTCATCCGTCATGGCCTTGGCTCTCTAGTGCAGTGTCCAGAACTACACAGAAACTTCAAGGATGTGTTAGAAGATAAATTGTAATCTGTGAATTTTTTATTTAAAAGCAAAGAGAGCCAAAAAGCCTATAAATAATTTAAAATTGAATGATGAAAAACATTTAATTATCCCAAAGAAGAAAGAAAAGAAGGAATAAAAAATAATAATAAAATGGTGAACATTTCCCAAACATTAATCACATTTTTTTTTTTGTAGCTGGGATTACAGGATTGTGCCACCAAGCCTGCTAATTTGTAAATTTTTGTAGAGGTGGAGTCTCACTATAATGCCCAGTCTGGTCCTGAACTCCTGGCCTCAAAAGATCATCCTGCCTGGGCCTTCCAAAGTGCTAGTATTACAAGTGTGAGTCACCATTACTGGCCTACTTTAAATTTAAATGGACTACACATACCTAATAAAACAAGAAAACTGTAAGAATGAATTACAAATGCAAGACTCAACTATATATGGACTATAAGAGATGTACTTTATTTATTCATTTATTTTTATTGCTATTACTTTTTAGCTTCCTCGGGCTGAAAGAGATGTACTTTAAATATAAAGACAAATCGATTCAAAGTACTTTCTTAAGGGAATAATAGAAAGCCAAAATCAATGGAATAGAAAACAGACAAACAATAAAGAAAATTAATACAGATAGAATTTGTTTCTTTAAAAAGACAAATAAAATTGATAAATCTGCATGTAGCCAAACTGTTGAAGGAAAAAAGAAAGAGAAATTATTAATACTGGGAGTAAAAGAGATAATATCATTACTCCAGATCCTACATATGTTAAAGATGATAATGGAATATTATAAACAACATTACACCAATAAATTCAATAGTTCAGATGGAATAGATGGATTTCTTGTAGAAAATAGTTTACCCAAACCGATACCATATGAAATAGAATCTTTTAAAAATACTATGAAATAATAGTAACAAACAACATGAATATAATAACAAATATAGGGTTATAATAATTATAATATCTGAGTTGTCTTACATCTATTAAAATTTTTAGTTACTTAGAAAGTTTCCCATAAAGGCCCAGGTAGTTTCACTGGTGAATCCTATCAAACATTTAAGGAAGGAATAACAACACTCTTACATAAACTGTTTAAGAAAATAGAGGAAAAGAGAATACTTGCCAACTTGTTTTATAAGGCTACCAAAGGAGTGATACCAAAATCTGACAATTATGTTCAAAAGAGAAAAAAAGAGGCCAGGCCTGGTAGCTCATGCCTGCAATCCTAGCACTCTGGGAAGCCAAGGCAGGCAGATCACTTGAGCAAAGACCAGCCTGGGCAACATGGTGAAACCCCATCTCTGCAAAAAATACAAAAATAGGTCAGGTGTGATGGCATGAGTCTGTAGTCCCAGCTAGTTGCAAGGCTGACGTGGGAGAATCACTTGAGCCCCTGAGGTTGAGGCTGCAGTGAGTTATAATCACGTCACTGCACTCCAGCTTAAGTGACAGAGCAAGACTTTGTCTCAAAAAAGAAAGAAGGAAGAAAAGAAAGAGAAAGAGAGAAAGAGAGGAAAGAAGGAAAGGAAAGGAAGGGAAGAGAAGAGAAGGGAAAGAGAGAGGGAGAGAGAAAGAAAGAGAGAAAGAAAGGAAGGAAGGAAGGAAGGAAGGAAGGAAGGAAGGAAGGAAGGAAGGAAGGAAAAAAGAAAGAAAGAAAGAAAGAAAGAAAGAAAGAAAGAAAGAAAGAAAGAAAGAAAGAAAGAAAGAGGTAGGGGAGGGAGGGAAGGAAGGAAGGGGAAGGAAGGAGAAGAGAAAGAAAGAGAAAGGAAGAAAGAAAGAAAAGAAAGAAAGAAAGAGAGACTGAAGGAAGGAAGGAGAAGAAAAAGAAAGAGAAAGAGCGAAAGAAAGAAAGAGGAGGGAGGGGAGGAGAGGGATGGAAAGGGAAGAAGGAACGGGGAGAGAAAGAGGAAGGAAAGAGGGAGGGAGGGGGGACATTAAAGAGAAAATAATTACAGACCAATATTCTTGTCTATGTAGACACAAAATTATTTTTTAAATATGAGTAAATCAAATCTTGAAATATATGTAAAGGATGATACACTATAACCAAGAGGGGTTTATCCTGGGCTTCAATAAATGAGAGAAAAAAAAAATGTAAAATAGGTGAGCAAATCAAATATATATAGTAAGATGGTAAAAGTAAATACAAATATAAAGAATTAAATGAAGATAATTGACTGAATGTTAAAAAAAATTCGGACTTCCAGAATGGATTAAGAAACAATAACAACATACCACATAAATGCAATGTATATTAAAAAAAACAGCAACCATATGTAGTTTACTATATATAACAAAACAGAAAAGTTGAAAGAATGGGAAAAAATCGTACAAATTAAATAAAAAGAAAATTGGTGTAACTCTACTATGGGTTGATTATCACTTATGTAAAATGCTTGGGACCAGAAGTGTTTCAAATTTCAGACTTTTTTGAATTGGGGAATATTTATATATACATAATGAGATATCTTGGGGATGGGACCTGAAGCTAAACACAGAATTTATTTATGTTTCATATACACTTTATACACATAGTCTTATACACTTTATACACATTGTTATTAATAACTGTGTGCATGAAACGAAGTTTTCACTGCATTTTGACTGTGACCCATCACATGAGGTCAGGTGTGGAATTTTCTACTTGCAGTGTCACGTCAGTGCTAAAAAACTTTAAGATTTTGGAGCATTTTAGATTAGGGGTACTCAGCCTGTACTAGCAATGATAATAGACTTTAAGCCAAAAGGCAGTAGTAGAATTAATAACAAGAAAGCTTCAATTCACTGGGAATGTTTAACAATTCTAAATTCATATGTACCTATAATATTTACATGGCCTCAAAGTATATCAAACAAAAATTAACAAGAGCCACAAGGAGAAATAAAAAATAATGAATATTTGCCTCGTTTTCTCACTTGTTTTAAATTCACCGAATTATGTTATATTTTGTGCTCATTTGTTAGTTAGTTTGAAATTTTTTAGGACAAACAGGGATACAGCTTAATTAATTGATTTTAAAACTCTAATAGTGAGACCTCACCTAAATTATTAAAATTTATCATCGTGGTCCCTAATCCCCTTCTGAGAAGGAACTGGAAGTGTGTTGTCTTAGTAAGAAAGCCCCTCCTTTGGGCCTAGGACCTCCCAACAAATGCTACTTTTTAATGAGACTTTCCTCCTTTGGTCAATAGATAGGCCTTGGATATAAAGCAAGTAATGTGACTTCATTAAAATACTAAAGTTAAAGTGCCAATACTATCTTTGAAATTAAATGTAGGAGTTGCATCTCTTGTTTTTATTTTCATTTTAAATCTTATTCTTTCATTCATTTGCTTCTTTTGAAGTTTATTTAATGGTAATGCACACAAGAGATACAAAATTGAAAACACACGAATGGAAATATTTTTTAAAAATTCATCTCTTAGGCCTCCACTACCCAAGCCCCAGTTCTAAATTGTACAGGTAATCCATGTTACGGAAAGGTAGATTACCCAACAAATGTTCTTCACCTTGCTTTTTTTTTTCTTTTACTATTTACCTTAGGCACTATTTCATATCAGTTTATCAAGTGGGTACCACATTTTTTTTAATGTCCTGCATCCTGTATAACATTCCTGCATGGATGAAGCACATTTATCTGACCTGCCCCTTTGCTGTCACAGACAGCATTGCAATGAACAGCTTTGTATACGTACCTTTGTGTTCTTGTTGGAGTGTATTTAAAGAGAAAATTGTTTTAAGTGAGTTGGGTAAAACAGTACAAATGTGCATTTAATTTTGATCAACATTGACAAATCATCCCATAGTTAAAAGTTCTACAAATGTACTCTCCCGACAATTACTGAAAGTGCTTGTGCCCCGGAACTCTTGCCAGAAGCTTATTATTACAATGTTTATCTTTAGCATTCTGATTGGTGAAAAATATTTCTTGTTGTCATTTCAAGAAGGACTATTCTTATGAGGGGGTTGAGTACCTTTTAAAAATGCTATAAAATAATATTAACAAAAATATGAGTATAACTAATATAGTGTTATAATTATAAACATAATAAATCTATCATAAATATGAAATAAGTAATATAAGATATACTATTTGTCAAAAAAATTGCATTACCAATCAGATGAAAGCCACTGTATACCCTTCCCTAGTTATCATTTTCAGGTATTTATGCAGATCTTACAACACATTTATTTACTCCCAAATTACATATATTTGTGTATATGTGTGTGCATATAAGTAGTTGGCATGTTTTTAAATTTCATATAGTGTCATATTACAAGTATTCATCCTGTAGTGTGCTTTTTGTCCTCGACATTATTTTGTGATAATTCATTCATGATATTTATGCAGCTCAGATTCATTCATTTCCTACTGCTCAGTAATCCATTGAATGAAGATATAACCATTTATTTATTCTACTATTGATGGTCCATTTAGGCTGTTTCCAATTTTTGCTCTTTGTGACAATGCTACTAGGAACATCATTGTAAACGTCTCTTCATCGACATATGAGCAGACCTGCTGGGACCTACTGGGTCACAGGGTTGGGATTCTTCAGCTTTACTACATATTGCCAAGTTGCTTTCAAACACAACGGTTCCAATGTATGCTCTCATCAGCAGTATAGAAGAGTTCTCTTGCTTCACAGTTTTGCCAGACTTGGCTTTAGAACATATTAATTTTTTGCCAATAGGATGCATTTGAAACAAAATTTCATACAGATTTAGTTTTCAGTTGCCTGATTATGAATAAGACTAAACATCTTCACAGATGTGTAAAAGCCATTTGTGTTTTTCTTTTATATAAACTACCTGCTGTGGTGTTAGCTCGTTTTTTCTATTAGGTTATTGTTTTTTGTCTTATTTTTAATTGCTTTGTAGAAAGGTTTTTATTTTAGGTTAGGTACCTGCTACCTTAACTATTATTTTTTACCATCAACAGTTTTTCTAGATTTTCTTTTTTCTTGTGTCCTTATTTATAGTACCTTTAAAACCAACTATTTAAATTTATATATTTTATATATATTTACATAAATATAACTTTATATAAATGTGATCATATATAGGCATTTTGTATGTGTGCAATGTTTTTCCACTTTTATGTGGTTTTCTCCTTAATCTCTCCTACTTTTCCCCTCATGTGGCTTCCCTGTTCCCTCTACAAAGATAACTCATATTATAAACTTTACATTAATTATTCCATACTTTTACTGCATTCAAATGCTTCTATACAGACTTGTACATTTATGTACATACTCTGCAGGATATTTTAATTTTGTCACTATTTGGTTTATAAACATGCAATTATGCTAATACAAATTTTTTTTTGCTTTTTATATTTTCATTTAACAATACTTTGGGAAAATACCTCTAAGTTAACCTGTGTAATTCTAACTCATTTTTCTAATGGCTCCTATATTTTGTTGCATCAACAAAAATTTTGCTAAGCAAAAATCACAGCATAGAAACTTACAGGGACCTAAAGAAGGAAAATTGTACTTAGTCAAGATTTTATAAATATATTTTGGATATGTATATGCATGAACTTTAAAGTGACATTAAGAGATACATTTTACTCCATAAAATTTGTTGTTGTGGAAATTAAATATATGAATGTATATGTACTTCTTTTGCTTATATACTTATGTATCTATATTATATATCATTTTGTATATGTATTACATAAATATATATTTTTTACATATTAGAGGTAACTATCATATATATTTATGATATTTATATTTATATATCATATATGAGGTAAATATATATTTATATATTACATAAATGCATAGTATATATAAGCATATACTATATATGTATAATATGTATATACTATATATTGTGTATATATCTATACACGTACACAGAGAAAGCGAGAGAGACAGAAAGAGAGAACAGAGCCAAGTAATAGGAAGTTCACTCTATTCCTGGCTCAGTAAGAGACTGTGTGGAAGTGGGGGAATAATTTCACTCTGTGGACTTCAGTTCTCTCTCCTGTAAAATGGAGGATGGAGTCAGGACATAGACTGCTTTTCTGACGAGGTCAAAGAGTTCTTCAAGGCAATTTAGGAGGAATCCAAGGTTTGCCAAGGCTTTACATTCACCAGCTGACATGGCGCCACCACGTGGTAATAGTGTAAACAGTTTAAAATGTATTGGATCCGTCAGCTTTTAAACGTGATTCATCAGTGTTTAATTTGAGGAATTAAGATTATTTAAACTTTGGTGTATACATTGAGACTTTATTAATATGTTTATTTTTCACTATTTGAAATTTGCATAGAATGTGACTACACTGTATAGACAGGGAAGTTTTGAAATCTAACATTGTTTCTGTACCACAGAGTAACAACCAACCTCATTTAAAAATGGGGAAAATATTATAATAGAAGAATTATTCACATCAGAAAGTATATTTTAAACAACAATATACAACATCTTTAATAGCCATATGGTTAAAAAAACTTTTCAACATGCCTAAAGTTCCTGAAATTAGTTAAGTGAGTGGGGTAAGCACAGAGTTGGGTGAAAAGACACAAGACAGTACCTCAAGAACTTTTATTGTTAGTATTATATTCTCGTTTAGACTTCAAAATATTTGGGATTTACACTAAACTGAAGCACATTACACAATCTAGTAGTGAGATAGTAAACAGAATCAAAATAGAGTATCAATTTTGTTTAACATTTACATACCTATTGTCATTTATTGAAATGACTGTATCAACTCTTGCTGTTTTTAGATATTTGATTTAAGTTTTTTTAGCAAATTCTTAATTTTAGTGCAGTTTTATATTCACAGAAAATTTGTAAAGAAATGAATTTCCATATACCCTGTACCCAATTTTCTATGTTAGCATCTAACACTACCATGGCTCATTTGTCATAACTAAATTACAAACATTGATACGTTATTATTAATTAAAATTTGTACTCTATTCAGATTTGCTTAATTTTAATCTAATGTTCTTTTTCTGTTCCAGAATGGCATATTACATTTAGACATTATGTCTCCTTGTGCTCCTCTTGGCTGTGACAATTTCTCCGACTTTCCTTAGTTTTGAAGGCTTTGGCAGTTTTGAAGAGTATTTTTCAGGCATTTTGTTGACTGTTCCTCAATATGGGATTGTGAGATGTTTTTCTTATGATTGGACTGGGGTTCTGGTTACTTGGAAAGAAGACAACAGAGGTAACGTGCCATTCTCTTCACAGAACATCAAGTATTCATACTGTCAACATGACCTGTTACTATTAATAACCATGATCATCTGTTAACCTTGATCATCTGGCCAACGTAATGTTTTCCAGATTTCTCCGTTGGAAAGTTACTCTTTTTCCCACTTTGCCTGTAATACCCTTTGGAAGAAAGTCACTATTCAAAACCCACACTTAAAAGGTCGGTAGAGAGCTATACTCACTTCCTTAAGTAGGAACTATGAACATAAGTTACGCAGAATTCCATATATTTGTCTCTTTTCCACATTTGTTTATTTATTCAGCTATTTATATCAGAAGAACTCATGGATAGTTATTTTATACTTTGGATTACAATCCATTACTACACTATCTATCTTGATGCTCAAATTGTTCTAGTTTGGGCCATTGGGTGTTCCTTCAGGTTGACTTCTCCTTTCCCTTTGACACACTCCCATCGTTTTGGTTTTGAAGCACTTTACTTCCTGACACTACAAGATGCTCCAAGCTCATCTTGTATATTTCCTGCCCCAGCCTTAGAATCAGCTATTTATTCACATTCTGGTTCATTGCATTCGAGAATGGTATTAGAAACCAACCAAGATGTGGGCACGAGGCATGACTTTTGTTGACTTTGGATCCTCCCTCTGTATGTATTTACATAAACGCTTTCCTCTCCATGTCCTGATCATCTTAAAACTGAGCTTGTTTTAAATAGAGCTTTGAAATTTTTAAGAATAGTTTAGTCAATAAGACTTCTTTCACTCTTTTTAACTATTGTTTCAATTATTGCTACTGTTAACACTACTACCCCACTAATGATAAAGTTTGTCACTCTCAAATACGAATTGCAGATAAAAGCTTTCTGGAGAAAAATATATGAATTATTTACGCACTTTTCCTCGCTACATTCCTTTTCACTAAATCAGCAGCCAACAAATACGTGTCTCTAAGTGAATAAACAGAGCTGTGTATACATATGCATACAGGTGTTTCCCTTTAGGCTTCTTATTGGAGCACATTTCTAGAAGAAATGTGCCAAAATTATTAGACTTTGATTCACTTGCAAGCAGCACCTGTGTGTTCTCTTCATCTTTACATTTGCAAGGCTTAGCTCAACGCTTGATACATTCCAGAGGTTTCCTAAAGGTTTGCCGAATAAATTGCAGAGCCCCCTGGAACATGGTGAAGTTTACCATCAATCATTTAAATGCATCTCAGGGTTTGTTGTTGTTGTTGTTTTTCGGGGGGTTTTTTGGTGATAAGTTTTTGTTGTACTTTATTTGCTTGTTTTTGCTTAGGAAGGCTTCAGTGACAGTAGTTAAAGAAATTGTGGTCACTATCACATTTTTTTTTTTTGGTAGAAACTGATTTCATCTCTCTGATACTGTTTTATCTGAGCCATGGTAAATTAATCACAGTTTTAGGCTTCTTCGTCACTGGTAAAATAAAGCCCAAACTGCTCATTTAAGAGAAAATGCTTGGCCAAAAGAAGCCTGTAAAACCAGAGTGTGCTTTTCCTTGATTCACAGTAAAACATGAACCCTTTATTTGAGCTCTTTAGACATGGAAAAGCATTTCTATGTATTGTGTTGAATAAGCTATTCTTCCCCCGGATGGTATTGAATTTAATTAGAAGAAAATATCTTCATGAAAATAAGGCTTTAATGATATACTGCTTCATTTTAAGACCATAAGTCATCATATCCTCTAAATGGTGGGATAATGATACTGAAACAAAACACTAAAGAGGGAAAAAGTTATTCATTTGGTGTTCAGTCTTTCTGTGGAAAACGTGTGCTTTTATTCTTTATCTTCCTTATATTTTTACTTCCAATTTCCCACTTAAAAGAAGAGTCTCTTGTATGTTCTATTTTAATTTTACTCTAGATTCAGTACAATTTCATAAAATGAAATTCATTTAAATATAATTTAGGAACCAAGCCGTCTTGAATGAAAGTATTTTGAGACAGCACTCAGGGTTTCAATATAAACACCGCCATCATCCATCCATTCATTCATTCATCCACTTATTAAAAATCTGTGTGTCTGTTGCCATCCTGGTGCTGAGAAAACATGAGTGGGAAAGAGAGATTCATGACCTCAGCAATTCACAGGGAAGAAGGATAAAGAAACCGAATAACGTAGTAGGATGGTCCTAGCTGAGTGAAAGAGAGCATGAGACCTGGATATGACCTGAAGTCTGGTTATATAAGAGTTTGTATGAGATAGCCTCCAAAGATAAAGTATTGTGCACAAGTGTACAACAAATGGGGTAGGTGAGAACTGAGACAACCTTCAGTCTTGTCTCTGGGCACTAGAGTTTTTCTTTTTCTTTCTTCTCTTTTTAAATAACAATTAACATTTGTCAAGTGTTTGCCCAAATCTGGACACTGATCTAAATATTTTGTGTGTTCTTAGTTAATACTTCATTCTTCACAACAGCTCGTCACAACACTTGGTGCACTGAGACAGATTCTGTGTTGCCTGGAGTAGGCATTGTAACTCTCATTTCCATTTTGCAGATAAGGAAACAGAAGCACAGAGAGTTTACATAATTTCACTAAGATCATATATCCCCAAGTATCGTAGCCAGGCTGTAAACCCAGGCAGCATGCCCCAGAGCCTTCCTCCTGCACATCAGTGAAGAGGGGAATGTGGGGTGCACACAGTGCTTCTTAGGTCTGTCAGGTGGCAACAGGTGACCTAGAGTCTGGGAGAGTGAATCTAGCCTTGCTCCTTGAGAGTGATGGGGTCGGGAGCCCTGAAATCCACACATCTCAGAATGGATACCATTATCATTTGGAACAATGGTGGCCCTGAGACATTCTCTGGAAACTTCGGAAGCCCAAGGATAGTGACAAAGAGGGAGAGATGTTGGGAGGAATCAGGGTATGGATGGCGTGGATCAAGAAAATAAGTGTAACCTAGAAGATACTTTATGGCAACTGTTCATGATGCTGGATGTGTTGATACAGCTTAAAGGTTATTTCAGTGCAGGGGACGCTTTGATGGCCTTGTCAAAAGTGTGTAAGCATTGCTCTGTTAGTTATTGATTTGTTTTCCCAAGCAGTGCATATGACATCCCTGAACCTTTCTCTGCTTTCTAGGCACACCATGATTATGAGAGATTTATGTTTTTCACTTCATTGAGCATGGTTTAAATGTTTATAGGTCTGTATTACTTTCATAAACTGAAAATAAAAATCTCTCATAATTTGATAGAATTGGGTTAACTTCTAAGAAAATAACAGTGCTTTATTTAAAAAAAAAATCTTCAAAATAGTAATCATAGTTTAAGAATATTGTCGACATGAGAGAGACATGTCAGAAATTTAATTGAGCCTTACTATGCAGTCCATATTTAAGACCAAGGGATCATACAGGTGAGCCAAATAGTCACCTTCTCAGTGTCTTTAAGGGATAGATGAGAAAACTTGAGGTGTTTCATTGAAGATGCAAATGAACTCTCAGACATGAGCAGATGTATTGCTTGGAATGATTGATGGCCTTTTCTGAGATGAGTGAGTGTGGTAAGCTGATTTCATGACTGTGCTTCTGCCAAAGCCTCCAGCCTAGTTCTCCTCTCATCTCTAAGCCCCTTTCCTCTTAGACTACCACTCTATCAGTGAAGGTAAAAATAATAGGTTGAGTTTTTCTCAGAAGTGGGGCAAAGGAGTTCATTTTCCCATTACCTAGCAATACAAATTGTTAAAAGAAAAAGAATAAACTGGAATAAGGCTGTATTCAAATGTCTCATCAAAATGTCCCTGCCTTGGGAAATGCTGTGCCAAAGTAGTGACTATTTCCAAGTCTCTGAAGTCAAAACAGCTGCATCTTAGTGGCTGCCTTAAAATCGTGGTATGAAAATGACTGTCAAAACAGCCCCATCAAAATGTCATGTACTTGGAGCCCATGTGAGATGCTCTGTAGACATCTCTGGGCATAATGGGACAGGAGTCTCATAATGGGTTCCCCTTTGTATCCACAGTCCCTTGAAGCTTTGAAATACCCGTATTAAAATTATCACACCACGAAATAATCTGTACAGCCAACTCCCGTGACACATGTTTACCTATGTAACAAGCCTGCACATCCTGCATCTGTGCCCCTGCGCTTAAAAGTTAAAAATAATAATAATGAAATAAAATTATCACACCAGCTAAGCATCAGGGAAAAGGTAAGCAGAAGCTTTTACAGGAGGAAAACTCCAGAAGGAGAAAGCTTCCTGTGGGAAGGGACATGGCCTGGGGATTGGAGAGATGGGGGTGCCTTGGAGAAGGGGCAACAGGGAGGAAGAAGGTATTTCAGGCAGAAAGGACAATGAACACAGAGACTCCTGAATGAGAAACTGAATGGGACGATGGCCACAACTTACAGGTATTTCAGGTTGCTCACTATCCAACCTTTACTGAGCACCTACTGTATGCTTTAGCATGTTGTCCCCATCATTTTGGAGAGGACATAGTCAATCTACTACATGGTACAATCTTTTTTCCTTCCACTCAGCAACAGCAAAATACATCTGGTTCCCAAGACAATATGGTTTTCCCTCAAATATTTTTCTAATTGATTTCTAAATCACATTGATTTGAATTAAATAATTCGGAAAAATGATTTTTTTCTCTTTATTTTTTGAAATCACCTTAATCAGAATTAAATACAGAGAAACGATTTGGTTTCTTCTGAAACACACAATTACACTGCAAATATAAACATACAAAAAACTGCTGACCACTTAAGTATTAAACATTCACTTGGTATGCTATAGCTTTTGGAAAATAAAATACCAATAATTACTCAATTTTAATAATAATACTTTGCGTTCTATAGAATCAAAAAGTGTGCTGAAATATTTGAAATACTATGTCAATCTTCTTTAAAAATGAATCTTAAATATGGATTAAGTACAGATTATTTTCCAGTAACATTACTATTAACCTGAATGTTCCCATGGTAACAAGACATCTAACAGAATATAAAACAGATAACTTTCAATATTTAAATCATAACTCATAAATAAAAACATGTCTTAGTTGTGTGAAAGTTACACATTAATTCCATTGATAAGGGATGCAGAAATCTCCTTAGAAATCATATTTTTAAAATTTTGCATTAATTTTTTATAACCAATTTCTGATTATAAAAGTAAAAATGCTTTCTGTAAAACAAATTGTAAAAATATAGCAAAAGAAGAATTAAGCCTGAGATGAGAACCACTAATCTTTGTTTTAATCATTTTTGTACATTGTTTTATTTATAAGTTTTAAAAACAAAATTTGAATCAGAGTATCAATTTAGTTTTGTTGCCTTCATTTGTTACTTCTTCCCATATCAGTTATTTTTTAAATTTGCTTTATAGATAGTAGATTCACGATAGTCTCTACAATGTCACCATATGCTTTCTGCTTCAGTCATTTTTGTTTTTTAGTCTTGTCCACAATAAATCTAATACTTGGAGTTGCGAAGTCATACTCCACGCCCTCAAAAAATAATGACTAAAATGGTGTTAAATTTCTTTATGTCCATTTTTTTTTTTACTGATTTTATCAGGTGATCTCTATAAGCATTCAAAATTGACTAAGGATGTTTTAGACTAATTAGCCCTCACTACACGTTTCCTATGTCTAAAATACAGTAATTGAGAAATGTTGTAGGAACACAACCAACCTAAACAACCTAACTTGTGAAAGAGAATTTAGGGAGAGACAATGCCTTACACGAGGACTTCTTTGTTATTAAATACATCTGATTTCCATAATTTTAACTTTGAAACAGTGTCAAATACCAGACACACACAGATTATAACTGCCTATCATGGTCCATTTAATAGCACAGGGACTGTAAAATCTGACAGACCCAATTTACTAGAATGTAACCTCATGGTCAGCCAGGGAAATGCTGACTTTGCCTTTTGGTTGCAACTAGCAGCAAGGAAGATAAATTTACACTAAGTTGAAGAAGGCCTCCATCCATGAGGAGAAATGCAGTTGGGGACTGCAGGAACTGTGGGAACTAGGAATGGAAAGATTTGGGAAAATGGGAAGTCCTTTTTTCCCCCAGAAGTCTCATGTCAGCCGCTCTCTATCCCTTGATGTGTGGTTGTTCCTCTGCCTAGAGAGCGCCTTCTCTGCTCCTGGGTCCATAGGGCAAGGGAAGGTGGCCGCCCACAGGTCTGGGACTCACGGGAAGATTCAGGACCTGTGCATCCGGGAATGGATTCTCCCTCACTCCCGTTCACGAGGTAATTGTCTGAGCTTGACTCAGGTGCCCAATTTTGTGCCCATCGGCTGTGACCAGGGAGCAGAGTCACCTTGTAAAAGCCTCAGTGCTCTGATTTCCCACTGATTATTGAAGGCAGGAGATGGTATGACGCTCCTGATTTTTTCTGCTGTAATCATGTGGCTGAACCGTAGGCTCTGAATTCATACAAAGTATGATTTTCCTTTTACTGTTTTTTCTTTTTGAGAATTGTATTAATAGTAGATGAATAAATTTTCCTTGTATCTTGTGTATAAACTTCCAGACCAAATTTTTCTTTGGGGGATCTTAGTGTAGGTGTTGTTCTGCAATTTGTTTTTGTTTTGATGCTTAAAATGTCATATATATTAGAGTTACATACTTTTAATGAATTAATTTTTAGAGGTATACAAGTAATACATGAATGCATTTTTATTGTTAAAATCTAGTAATACAGATCATATGGATGAAAAAGTCAAAGTTCTCTTTCACACAACACCTGGGCTATCATTTTTTACCTTATTAGGACTGTGATTTATATATATTGTTCTGGAACTTGAATTAATGTATAAATATATACTCATTATTTAACAATACATAGCTCTAAAACAGTACTTAAAATACATGTCCAGAGGAAAAAACAAAATCCTCTTTCAACATCCTCCTTCTACAGGAATTCAACTTGCTTTCCCCAAATTGCCATTAACAGTTTGATATGTATTCTGGATTTTTTTTCTACTTATTTAAATACACACATCCATGTAAAAATATACAGTTGGGAGTGTTTTAATATAATTGGGATCACAGTGTAGAGATTAAATAGAACTCTGTTTATTAGAAATTTACAGATCTGTGTTGAAGATGGTTTCATGTCAGTATCTGTAGACAACTTATAAAGTTCTGCAAAGCATTCCATATCATAGATGTTTCATAATTTAACTATTCCTTCATTGGTGGATATTTATCATTTCCATTTTTCACTATTAAAAATATCGTGATGATGAAACTATTTGTACATATTTCTTCATAGCTATATGAGGATATTTTTCTACATCAAAGAAACAAAAATATTACAAAAGGATACTCCAGAAAAGGCTGTAAACATTTCATTTCTGCCAATAGTGTATGAAAGTGCACATTTCCACACAACTTTTCCAGTCTTGGATATCAGCAATCCTTTTTAATTTTTGCCAGTCTAAAGGGTTAAAAATATATAGCTGAACTTCCTTTTGTTATAATTTGTGTTTCCTGATAATTAGTGAGAATGGGCATTTCTTTATATATTCATTGGTCATATGTATTTTTTCTTCTTTGAATTGTCTATTCATATATTAATATGTTCTTTTATTCTCTTGAAGTTTTTACTCTATTTTTAAAAAATCAATTTGTAGGAATAATTTTTTGATCTGTCATATATTTTGCAAATATTTCCCAGTTTTAACTTTGTTCATGGTGTTTCATCATATGAAGTTTTAACTGTTTAAGCAGTCAACACTATTAGTCTTTTTCCTTATGGTTTCTAGATGTTCTGTAATGTTTACAAAGTTTTTTACCACACCAATTTTACAGTGTATTCTCTAATTTGTAAATAAGTTGATATATTTTCTAAATGTCCAGCTTTTAAAACTATCTAGAATTATTTGTGTATGTTCCTATTGTAAATTGGAAGCTATTTTACTCTAAATAGCCAATTGTCTTATTTATGTAAATGACTAATATTTACCCAGCAATTTGAAAATCTACCTTTCTTATAAATTAAATTCTCATATGTAATTGATCTGCTTCCAGATCTTATTTTCTACTTATCTATCACTACTCTTATGACAGTGCCATACTATTTCAGCTATCATAACTTGATATATGTTTTAATATGTGGTTTTTCTTTTTTTTTTTTTCATTTTTCCTGAAGTTCTCACATGTTCTTCTTCTGGATGAGTTTAAATATCTTCCAGTGAAGTTCCACAGGGTGTCTTTTGTGGATGTCTTTCCAATTTCCTTCCAATTTCCTATAGGAAAAATTCCCACAGGTTGGAAAACTCACCTATAAAACCATTTGGGACTGGTGCCTTTCTGAGATTGATCTTTGGCTATCTTCCAGGCTCTTTGGTAGTTATTGATCTATTCAGGTTTTCTATTTCTGCTTCATTCAAACACAATCATTTGTATTTTTTAGAAATCCTTCCCTTTTATCTAGATTTTCAAATTTTTTATATAAAATAGTCTTCCTTACTCATTTCTTATGCTGGTAATTTTCTCTTTTCACATTTTGTTGTTGTTGTTCTTTTACTTTTTTTCTTAATTGGACATGACAAAGATTAGTTGACCTTATCCATGTGGATAAGGTCTCCTCTGAACTGTGTTGCTTTTCTTCCCCAAGTAGTCCCTTCTCCAAAGCAAGACCTAATTGTGTGCTATATAAAGTCAGCAGGGCATTCTGACCACCGAGTTCCATTCTGAGCAGAAAGAAGTCAGGCAGGCTGGTGACCTCCCCCGTCCAGTTACCAAAACCAAGAGGGCTTTGATCTGGGGTGTAGCCCATTGGCATTATTGATCATATGTTTCCTTTTTTTTTCCCCTCTGTATCTGTGGTGGAGTTCCGGGGGAGTCATCCCCAGCTCTGCTCAGCTTCTCCAGGGCAGGATAATTCTCTGAGGGGACCTCGGCCTCCCATGGCAGATTATTCACCCTCCAGAAAGGGTTTTTCTGATTTTATCCAGGGGCAAACACTGCTAATCCCCGCCACTCAGCCTAAGTGGAAAGGGAGGAAGGAATAAGGTGTCCAACTGGCCTAACTATTTCAAGAATGTGTTGACTCTGAGCTCGGATAATCACTGAAATTCCTTCAACACTAAAATTTTCTCTTACCCGTGTTTTAGCCTGAGGTTTTCTCTAACCTCGTTTCCTCATCAACCTGATTTCATTTGGTTTCTATTTATCTTCCTAGAAAATTTCATTTTCTGGGCATTCTTTCTCATTTTCTGGCACTGATATAGATTTACTCTTGAGAAACAAATAAATAAAACCATTTCTGCCATTTCCTTAAGGGTTTGGAAGTGAGAAAGGGTGTATACAGGTGCACTCTTCCACCACTTTTAGCCTGTCTTTTTAAAAGTTTGTTTACACTGAACTAAAGAGGATAGTCCAAATAAGTGATGATCAAAATAAAGACTGAATTAGGAACCCTTGTTGTGTTCTCCTTTCACTGTGTACTTCCTTTCTTAACAGTTAAACCTGTGTAATGGTTAAGTCACGGTGACAACAAGGACTGCATCCCTGTCATGTGTCATTTGTATCCTTAGTGCACAACGTTGCCTCAAACAAACTAAGCATTCCGTAAATATTGGTTAAATGGAGAATTGGATGGATTATTTCATGCACAAACCAAAAAAGGCAGAAAATCACTAACACGATTTCTGGAGGGTTTGGTGCAAGTTTAGCTAGTGACAGGACCAGAGCCAGGACCCATGGGACTCCTCCTCGGGTGCTCTTTCCACTGACTTTCTTGGGCTATTTGCTTTATTAATGACTTTCTTCCAATCATCACTTAGACAAAGACAAGTGAAAAGACGTCTGACTTTAGCTGACAATGGCAGAAATCATCACTCTGCTGAATAACTAACATAAACATCAACTTCCTACATTAACACTTCAGGACATCAGCTCAAATAGCTCCATCCCTTCTTCCCCTGCTATTGTGTCCCCTATTAGAGTAATAAACTGAAGCTCATATCTCCTCTCTGATTATGTTGTAAGCTTTGTTAGCATTTCTGGCCTTTAATGCCTTTGCAAAGGAAAAGATGGTGGTTAGACTCTGTGTGGGTGTGTGGGTAGGTGAGTGTGGGTATGAGAGGGTGGGTGTATAGAGCTCATTTGTTTGTTGTTTTAAAAATTTAACATCTGAGTTAGGGAGAATAGTGAATTGGTAAGCCACTGGTTTCCTAGAATAAGACTGTTTCTTTCCAGAGAAGAGTAAGGTGGCCCTTTTCTATTTTGTTCTAGCAACATAGTAACCATGGATCTGTGAACCTAATAGCTAAATTGTGGTGATCACAGAACACCTTTCTAAAATACACTTTGATATAATCCATTTGTCCACGAACAGCTTACCACAGGTAAATAGATGTTATTTTTCTTGCCAGTGATGATGCTGCGTGTATGTCTAATGTGAACGATGGGCTGGACTTAGCAAAAATATTTTTGTTTGCTTTTATTGTAATTTTTGTTTCTTACTTTCTGGTAAACTCTGGACATGGTTTTTTTGTGTTAGAAGTTTGTGCTTTAATTTTTTTTCTTCTACAGATTAACATGAAGGTGATTATTACCATAGAATTATTTACCAAAACACTTCTTAAAATATGGATAAGGCGCCACTGAGCTTGTTCCTGAAAAGGCTTATGTTATGAATAAAATGTTAATTGTTATATACAGTCATTTCTATGGAATCTGGGATGTTTTCAGGTTGTAGGTCCTGATAAAATTAAATATATCTACCTTATATTAAGTAAATAGTTACCAATAAAAGTTTTAAATTGGCATTCACCAGTTTCTATTTAGAATGGTTTGTACATGAAAAAAATGAACAACTATTTTAAAAGATAGGATATGCAATTTCAGTTTAGCCAGAAAATACTTCTATAGAAAACAGGGCAACCTGCCACAATGTCTCAGACTGGGCTTGTCAGAGTAGCATCGTATCATGAAATCATGGAATCTTACAGATTGAAATTACTTTGAAGATCTTTTAGTCTGCTTTTATATGTATAGTGGTGTGAATTTGCTCCATGACCCTTGAACATAAAAAAAAATAAAGTTTCTTAACTTTTCTGAGTCAAATCAAATCTTGCTAGGGCCTCACCTCTTAGAATTGTTGAAAATCTGTTCTTCCTCATTTGGAAAGGTGGGCCTTTCCTTGAGCCCTGTAAAAACCCAGGGTCATACACAGTGTAGAGAACTCTGGGAGTGATCTTCTGGCCTGCTATCAAGGTCCCTGGGATGTTTAATTTGTCACTTCGGCTAGACTATGGTGTCCAGTTGTTCAGCCAAGCACCAGTCTAGTTATTGCTGGGAAGATATTTTTTAGATATTAGCATTTAAATCAGTAGACTGAATATAACAAATTACTCCTCAGAATATAGGGAGGCCTCATCTAATTGAAGGCCTTAATTGCAAAAGCTGAGGTTTCCCAACAAAGCAATTCTGCCTCAAGACTGCAACATAGAAATTCTGCCTGAGTTTCCAGCCTTCAGGTTGCAGACTCAAGATTGCAATACCAACTCTTCCATAAATTTCCAGGCAGTGGGCCTGCTCTCCAAATTTCAAACTTACCAGCCCCCTACAATCATGTGAGCTAATTCCTTAAAATAAATCTCTCTGCTTTGGTTCTGCTTCTCTGGGGAACCCTGATTAATACATTCCCTTTTGAGCTCTTCCCTGGCCATGTGTTGCATTCAAAGTTGGACCATTCTGCTGCTCTCAACATCCTCACCCTCTTTGGTAAGTCCTTGCCCCTGTGATGCTTGCTTTGGTCATCAAAGCAGCAGCCCTTAAGGTTCAGGCCCAGGACTCCACATGCTGCCTCGCCAGAGGTCCTGCTCCATTCTGAGGCCATGCGATGGCAGAGTACTAATTTGTATCACTTTGGGGTCTCACTGCTTTTCTGCCTTCTCAGCCTCTGGGAATCCAGCTCTTCCCCAGGGCTGAGTCATGCCCCAACCAACACCTTCATATCCAGACTTTAGAATCTATCCTTTTCCACCGACCTCAACTCTGACACCTTAGGCAGAACCAACTACCTCTCAACAAAGACCTGAGTGGGGATATATTAAGCTGTTTCTTTCTCTTTAGGCAACAAACCCAGAACACAAAAGCTTGACATTATGTACTAGGAAATTTACTCTTTTATTCCTTTGATTATTCTACATCAGTAAGAATAGACACGAACTAATTTTCATTAAACTTTCTTGCTTTGAATGTAAGGAGCCAAGACCCAGAAAAGTTAAGTGGCTTCCTCAAGTTTCCCAGAACACTCCTTTAAGATGAATAAGATGCTATCTGATGCCCTATCCCTCCCACTTCCCACCCCTTCACCTTACATCTGGCTATAAGCGACTATATATTTCTGCAAGTTCATGGAGGAACCAGTGTTGAAACTGCTTTGCTACTTCGGTTTGAAATGGCAGGTTGGAAATTGATGGATCACAGTTTCTGTGGCTATTGGCTGCCAGAGCCTCCCCATATTATTCAGCCACAGGCTTTGGAGGGAAGAGGGACCCTTCTGAAATATGCAACTTAGTCCAAGCTTGAAATTCAGTGGGCGCCACTTGGCATCCGTGATTAGAAAGTTCTAAAAAGCATTACACAAAGTATAACTGCTTTATCCCTCCTTTTGATAAGTAATCCTCTCTGTTTTTGTTTTCATTTTTTAGTTTACCAGCTCAGTAGAGAAATGATGCAAAATGGGGCTTCGGGCTGCGGCATTATAACTTGGGTTCTTCCTATCGATCTCACAGGCTCATTATGTAAGCTTATTTCTTCTGCTGATACAGGAGCAAAAAAGGCTGACTTGTGACATTTTTGCAGTTGCACTCAGTTGTCTAAACATACTCAGACATTCAACAGTACATGAGTAGCCAGCCATTTGGTTTTGCAGTCAAGAAGGCTGTGGCTGAGGATTGCCTGAGAAAATATCTGCTTTTGATCAAAATAAAATTCAAACCATAAACCAATATATATAGTTCATTGCCTATAATAAGCTTTGTCCCTTAGGGTCATAATAAAACTGTCAGCTTTATGTGTCACCAGATCTCACTTGCTTCTCCCTTTCCCTCACTTTTGCTCTCATTATTCACCTACTTTGTAGCTAATGATTTCTAAATTCTGGTTGGTTTCTTTAGAGATCTGCTTTCTATATACATACGTGATGTCCTTGAATTTTTTTATGCTTAATTCTAAGAGAGTGGCGTATGTGTATAGATCGTCAGGCATGAGGATATAGAGTTTGAAATAAGAATATGTCCTCTTGTCATGGCACCATGAAATACATCTGCCAGGAGCAGAAGTCTCAAGATTTCCCCAAAATCTACTTCTGCCAGATTAGCACCTGTGACCACTGCCTTGTGGCCACACATTGCAAGTATTATAAAAAGCACATTGTACAAACTTAAAACAAAGCTCAAATCCTAGCTCTACTGATTGCAGTCTGTTTATAAGTAGAGTGTAAGTTACTTTTCCTCTATGCCTCAGTTGCCTCATGCATAAAATTGGAGATTTAAAACAAAAAAGTTACATCACAGAGTTTCTAAGAGGCTTTGGTGAATTAGTGCATGTAAAGCCTGCAGAATGGTACTTGGCACATTGTAAGCACTGAATTAGGGTTATAGTGGTCCCTGCTTATTTAGGGGGAAATGTTCCAAGACCCTTAATTGATGCTGAAACCGTGGATAACACTGAACTCTATGTATACTATGGTTTTTACTGTTCATATCTATGATAAGTTTTAATTTATAAATTAGGCACAGTAAGACATTAACAACAATAACTAATGATAAAATAAAACAATTGTAACAATATATTGTTGACATGAATTCTGTGTCCCCACCCAAATCTCATCTTGAATTGTAGCTCCCATAATTCCCACACATTGTGGGAAGGACCAGTGAGAGGTAATTGAAACATAGGGGTGGGTCTTTCCTGTGCTGTTCTCATGATAGTGAATACATCTCAAGAGATCTGATGGTTTTATTAAGGGGAGTTCTCCTGCACAAGCTCTCTTGCCTGCTGCCATGTAAGACATGCCTTTGCTCTTCCTTTGCCTTTCACCGTAATTGTGAGGCCTCCCCAGCCATGTGGAACTGTGAGTCAATTAAACCTCTTTTGTTTATGAATTACCCAGTCTCGGATATGTCTTTATGAGCAGCATGAGAACAGACTAACACAACTGTAATTAAAGTCACATGAATGTGGTCTCTCTCTCTCTATCTCAGAATATCTTATTGTACTGTACTCACCTATTTTCGGACCATGGTTGACCTTGGGTAACTGAAACCGTGGAAAGAGAAACTGTGTATAAGCAAAGACTATTGTAGTTATTATTAACTAGATTTTTGAGAGACTTTTGTTCTGTTTTACTGAAGACTAAAATAGAGTTTACAAGAAAAAAAGTGTATGTATTATATTTGGCTCTGTTATGAACACTGATCTAGAACATAGTAATATTCCTTTGGTTTCCTTTGGATAAAAACTGTATGCTTATTCTAAAAAAAGTCTTTGCTTTCAGGCAGGAGTATTTGAGATTCACCCTCAACAAGTGGTTTTTGAGATCACTGTAGCTTCAAAAATTCTTCAGATGATCGTCTAGATTCACAACCATTTCCTTATGGTTTGGAAAGAAAACAGAGAGGAGATCAAAGTAATAAGCTAGGCTTAAGATGTAGAAGGTTTAAATTCTAGGCTTTCTTTGGCTGCGTAAAAGAAAGTCTCTGAGATTTAGTTTCCTCATCTGAAAATTGAAGGTGTCCCTGCAAAGAAGCTATTTAGGAAACAATTCTGTTGGAGCACTAATTTATAACACACGATTTTAAGTTCTAGATATTTAAAGAGTTAAATGTAAGAGTAAAACTATTTAAGTATTAATATAAAGCATAGATGAATATCTGATATGGCGTAAGAAAGGTCTTTCTGTTTAGGGCAATGAATACACAATTCAAAACAATATGTTTACATAAATACATGAATGCATGAAGTGTGTGTGTGTGTGTGTGTATGTGTGTGTGTGTGTAAAGCTTACCTCTCATGGGGGAGTGGAGAGTAATAGATCAAGGAGGGGTCCTTGGGGACATCAACTCTAATGTTAGTTTTTTAATTTCTTACATCTCAAGAAACATCTGAAAAGGGAAAATTGAGTTATCAAAATTTTTAAAATAACTTCTATAAATAAAAAAACTTAAAATATAAAGGCAAATACTACAATAGTATTTTTAACAATGTAGCAGGGAAATATATATACTATATAAACAATTCTTAAAAACTAATAAAAAGGATGAAAATACCATTATAAAAATAAATAAAAGAATATGAAGCCAATCACAGTGTGTGGACCTGATTTGGATCTTGATTCCAAGAAACAAACTGCAAAAAAAAATTACAGGTATAAGACAACTGGAAATTTTAACACGATATCTGCTGAAAACAAGAATTATTGTTAATCTTTTCAAGTATGATCATGGTACTGTAGATGTGTTTAAAAGCATCCTTAATTTTTAAAGATACATTCGCAGTCATTTACAGATGAAATGGTATGATATCTGGGTTCTGCTTCCACATAATACAGGGCTGGGGTTGGTGGATTAGAGGTAAAACTAAAGGAAGATTGACCATGAGTCGATAATTGTTAAATATGTATGATGGGCTCGATATTCTATCAACTTTTGTGTAGTGTTCAAAATCTTCCATAACAGGAGGAATACAAAAAGTGTAATACTGTGTAGCATGATGAATAAACAATTCAATATGTTTACATAGATACATGAATGCATGAAGTGTGTTCTGTGTGTGTGTGTGTGTGTGTGTGTGTGTGTGTAAAGCCTACCTGTCAAGGGGGAGAGGAGAGGAATGTGATCAAGGAGGGGTCCTTAGGGACATCAACTCTACTGCTAATTTTTTTATTTCTTATGCTGGGCAAAACATAAAGTGGTAGTTGTTATATTATTTTTTATTTTATTTTGTGCATCTTTGTTATTCCTTTATATGAAAAGATATTTTTAAACTATTTTGTCTCCAATTTTTTTCAAAAATAGAAAAACGTGTTTGTTTTTGTTTTTTTTTGTTTGTTTGTTTTGGAGATAGAATCTCACTCTGTCACCCAGGCTGGAGTGCAATGGTGCAATCTTGGCTCACTGCAACCTCAGCCTCCCAGGTTCAAGTTATTCTCATGCCTCAGCCTCCCAAGTAGCTGGGATTATAGGCATGTGCCACCAGGCCTTGCTAACTTTTTTGTATTTTTAGTAGAGACAAGGTTTCACCATGTTGGCCAGGCAGGTCTCAAACTCCTGACCTCAAGGGATCAGCCTGCCTTGACCTCCCAAAGTGCTGGGATTACAGGCATAAGCCACTGTGCCTGGCCTAAAAACATGTTTTTTAATAAAAGAAAAAAATAAAGCTAACCATTAGCTATTAGGAATTTTAGCTAAAAAGAATACAAATTTAGATAAGATTCCATGTTGTTTTTTTCCTAGCAGATTGGAAACGATTAAAACATTATAATAATCAGTGCTGGCTAAGGCATAGTGAATTAGATATCCTTATACACTGCTGGAAATAAAAATTATTTTCTAACATTCTGGAAGGCAACCTGACGTACAAAACAAAGTAATTCCATTCCTAGGTAGTTATTCCATAGAAATAACCAGAGAGAATCACAAGATTTATCTTCAAGTTTGTTCATTGCAATAATTCTGTTTTACAGGAAAATTGGAAACTTCAGTGTCTAACACTAGAATGTGGTTAATACATGTATGATGGTATGTTCATAAAACAGAATTCTATGTTGGAATTAAAGAATCATGTTTCTAATGACATATTATTACATTTCAAAAAGCAAGATAAAGACTGTGCATACAGCATGATTCCATCTTTGTAAACAATAAACAGCATCTGAGCGTGAGAGTGATGGCAGGGCTGTCTCAGTTTGAGATTGTGTGCTGCCTTCTGAGATGTAAGCAAGTCTGGGCAGGCCCAAATAACTGGTAGGTGGCCTTCCGGGCTTTTCTCCGTTTGCTTGGGGGAATGAAGGAACCTCCTAGAAAATAACTCATTCTAAGCAAAAAGGGAGTTGTAGAAAACAGTGTGACTGTAAGACTAGGCCCTGGGATGAGAGACTACCCTAATTCTGAGTCCGGGGGTGTCTGAATCCTGCATCTACCCGGCCTCAACCTCTGGGATCTAGGATAGGAGCTGGTCTTGGGAGACAGAGGACAGTATGCAAAGGCAGGAAGAGCTGCTTAAACCAAAAGTCTTGCAACACATCAGAGCACCACCGTGTTTTAGTGTGCCACAGTGGAATGTAACACAGATGTGATGGAGGGCTTTCTTTGCTGCCTTTCTGTTGGCCTGTGGCCAGCTTGGAACCTTGAACACTTCAGTGTGTTAGGGCCATTCTTGATTGTAAAAAGCAGCCAGGGGCCTGCCATGTGGGATCCGCCTGGGCTAGTGCCTGGGCACCTGTACGTTACTCTCTAGAAACCACAGAAACATGTTGGGAGCAAGGCAAGATTTTCCAGGGGACTAAGGTCCTGCATTTTCGCAAGCCAGTAAAACAGAGGTGACACTATCGAAGTGACCCAGTGCTTAACTCCAGATGGGATGACTTGAAGAAACTCACATTACACATATATGTATATATGTCCAGAAAATGACTAAAGTAAATAAATCAAAATGTTATTTGTCCTTATTATAGGTGATTTTAGTTTTTCTCATTTCTGTGTGGGTTGTGATGGTATCAGTTTAAGATTAAATATCTCTACCACTGAGATCCAGATATGACGGAGCATTCCTGAAAAGCTTCTGGTGAGTGTTCTATGACCACTATGGTGAAAGCCCCCGGTTTCTGACTCACTGAAGGCCTGGGGATTACTCTAAGATATTTTACTCTGAAGAAAGAGAAAGCATATTTGATGTTTATTACTACCGTTATTAGGAAAATATTGAATATGCTATCTCCATTCTCTTTTAGGTCAAATATTCTATATTATTTTATAATTCTGTAAAAATGTTTATAGGTCCATAATTAAATATCTTTGACTCATCTAGGAATATGAATGTATAATAAATAACTTCTGTTGTACAGGTTGCGTTTGGCTCACAAAATTTTCTTTATCTCCTAGTAGAATTCACTAAAATAGTCATGGAAACCATTGATTTAAATATATTCATAGGGGCTGGGTGTTGTGATTCAGATCCATTATCCCAGGGATTTAGGAGGCCAAGTAAGAAGGTATGCTGCCCAGGAGTTTGACGCTGTAGTGACTATGATCACACCACTGCACTCCAGCCTGGGTGACAGAGTGGGACCCTGACGCTAAAAACTAAATAAATAATAATAAGTAAAATATTAATATAAGAGATCCAACAGCTAGAAATATCTATAACAATAAAAAAATAAAATAATTTACTTAAATTGTTTCTATTTATGCCAGTCTTTTCAAGCCCTCACATATCTGGAAGTGGCTCTGTCTTTATTTTAGCTATTAATATATTAAACTGTTTTGTATTTCTCAGTAAAGCTGAAATATGAAAACGATATTTTTGCATATATCAGGGAACCATGTCCGACACAATAGCAGTTTCATGTGATATAAGATAAATGCATTAAGGTCTCAAGGGGAGGAGAAGGGAAAGTTGGATCTTCTGAGTTACAAAAATTTGACAAAGACAATTTGAATGGGATACTAATAACTTGTATTTTAAAGCTGCCAAAGTCCTGCATTTACTATATATAAAGTACTCACAGTCTTTGTCTAGAAGAGTACCACATTAAGAATATTGTTCTTAGTTAAGATTTTGAGCTTTTAGAATATCTGTTGATTATGGAAGAACCAGCCTTTTGATTAAGATTGTTCCTATATTGTTCCCATATTTTTCCATCAGCATTCATAGTTCATTATTAATATGGTGATCATGTTTGTTTGGGTGAATGGCCTTTATCATATTTCAGTAATTTCTTTGTTTTCTACTTTACATTTAGCATTAAGAGAATTTTTTATCAAAACACTTTTGGTATCTATGATATATTCACGGCTCTTCTCCTTTAGTTTATTGATGTAGTCATTAGACTGAAAGATTTCCTAGTTTTGAATCATTCACACATTCTTGGAACCACCTACCTGGTTGTGTAGCCTTCTTTTGATGTACTGCTGTTCTATTTGTTAATAATTTATTTAGAAAATTTGCATATATATCTGTTAGTAAATTTGGCCTACATAGTTTTGTTCTTGTTGCTCTACTAGCTGTATTGGATGTTGGTATTAAGGCTATATTGGTTTTATAAAATGAGCTAAGGAGATTTCCTTTCTACCCCTATGAATTGGCATCATTAAAATAAGTATTATCTATTCTTCCAACGTTACTATCAGTTTAAAATCAATATGGGCCTGATGCTTTTTAAATGGTTAAGTTTTGTCATCTTTCCAAATGCTTATAAAGGGTTTTTCTTGTTTTTTGTTTTTTAGTCAAGTTTCTATTTCTTTGTGGTCAAATGCTGTAGATGCGTTAGTCCAGATGGGTTATGCTAAGCTGAAGTAACAAAACGTACAATCTCAGAAGCTTAACACAATATAAATTTATTTCTGGTTCACATCACAGTCTGAGATGGGTCGTCAAAGAGCCATCCTTCAACTTATAGCTATGCTATCCGGAATATTCTAAAATCATCATTAAAAAGGACTAAAGGGATGAGCAGGCTATGTTTAGGTCCCAGGCCCTGAAAGTGCCCTATATCACTTGTATATTCTCACATCTTTCACCAGTTCCCTTTCTCATGGTCTTAGCCTAATAATGAGGCATCTCAGTGCCTGTAAGAAGAAACAGTGAGAAAATGAAATAGCATCTCTCTACCATATAAGTTACATTTTGCCAGGAAATTATCTAGTTCCCCTAGATTTTAAAATTCATTGCCATATAATTGATGACAGTGGTGGGCCATCCAGAGCAGCGGCTGCCATCAAGCCAGCTGCAGGGGGGAGGCGTGAGTGGTGTCGGCAGGAATGGCTGCGGGAGCAGCAGTGGTGGTGGTGGGTCCCCTGTGCCCTGTATCCTAAGGCAGCCAACTACACCACCCCCACCCTCGCATGATTGCATGATTGGGCACGGCCAGCTGCTAGGTCCAGAGCCTCCACCACAGCCTCAACCTCACTCCTCCACTGCGTCCCAGGGGCCCGCAGCACCTGGCTGAAGGCGCAGCTGGGGCCCGCGGGGCCCACCCTGGGAGCATGAGGTGGTTTGTTTGTGCAAGGTTGGCCAGGGATGCCACCCTGGGAGCTGCTGCAATGGGGCTGGGCTGAGTTGCCCACCAGCAGTGGAGCAGTGCAGTCAGGCACGGGGGTGCAGGCAGAGAGGGTCCCTGAGGTGAAGCTGGGCCCAGGGCTATGCCGTGCTCCATGGAGCTGGTGGGAGCGAGGAGGAGGTAGGAGGCCCCCTCTCGGCATGGCTGTAGCCACCCAGGTTGTGGCTATGGACCTAGGCATCTCTGCACTCTCTGGGGGCCCAGGAAGGTACCCCCTTGCCCCTGAAGGCTCAGAAGTACCTGTTTCTGCTGCCTGGCCTCTTCTCACTGTCAGTGCCCACTCAGATCATGGAGCAAACTTGAGGCCAAACCTGGGTGCTGTGGCAACCTGATTGGATGTGTGCACACTGGGAGCAGCACTGACACCAGGCCCCAGCCACCTCGGCCCCCTCCAGACTTTGGGCACCAATGAGCACAGGAGAGAGGCCAAGGGAGTGCTGAAGGCAGCTTGACTCTGGCTTGCAGGCGCCCCTTGGCACAAACAGCCTGGGCACCATGAACAGCAACAGGAGGCAGACAGGGGCAGAAAGAGCGGGTCCCTGGTGAAGCCCCACCTTCAAACCAGGGAGGACCTGAAGCCTGGGGGCTAGGCTGCTGGTCCCACGTGGACCAGAGTGGGAACTTGTGGTGCCGTTTCTGGGCCCGCCCTTGGATGCCCATGGACCAATCAGTGCACACTTCCTGCCCTCTGAGGCCCATAAAAGTCCTAAACTCAGCCAGACTCAAGAAGGCAATGGGAGGACCAGCTGCAGAGAGGAGTTGCCCACCCCAGGGTCTCCTCTCTGCTGAGAGCTGAGGAGATGACAGAACGATCAGCTGCAGAGAGGAACCACCCTCTCTGCTGAGAATTGGATACTCATCAAGAGGAACTGCCTAGCAGAGAGGAGCTATCCCCTCTGCTGAGAGCTGAACACTCATGGGGACACCTTGGCTATGGAGAGGAGCGGGTCTCCTCTGAGCTGTTCTATTGCTCAGTAAAGCTCCTCTTTGTCTTGCTCACCCTCCGATTGTCTGTGTACCTCATTCCTCCCTGATGCAAGACAAAAATTTGGGACCCATTTGGCGGGGCTAAAAGAGCTGTAACACAAACAAGGCTGAAAGACTCCCCTTGCCTGCCATGTTGTGGGTGTCAAGGAGAGAAGAGAGAAGGAGGGAAGAGCTGTGGCCCTTAGGGTACCCCAGACCTAGAAGCTCCCCAAGCCAGGGCTGTGACACACTCTTTAGAACTCTGCAGTTCCTGGCGTCTCCAAGCTTCCGGGCGCCACAATTGCATTCCCCAGTGTCAGCTGTGGAAGCTGATTTATGGTACTCCCGGTCCAGCTGCAGGCTCCCCAGAAGCTGGTGCCCTGGCCAGGAGCTGGTGCCTGGGCCAGCACCTGGAGCTGCCCACACCACCGCAGCCAGTGTGCCTGGCTGTGCACAGTGGCCGGACCCCACACTTGCACACACACCCCCTCACCGCTCTGTGCCTGGCTTGCCCTTGGCAGGTGCAGGATCCAGGCCAGTAGTGGGGTCTAGGCCAGTAGTGGGAGCCAAGGGCAGGCTGCCAGGCCGAGTGGGCGGAATGAGCTCAGCAGGCCAGAGCAAAACTCAGTCAAAGGTGCACCGGCCACAGAGGTTTCAGGCTGGTGGAGTGACACCCCGAAGATCCCATAACAGAATTGTGTCTAATGTATAATAATTTTAATTGTATCCCTATCTCAAATTATATCTTGTCATTCTTAATTTTGTATAATTTTTTTCTCTTTTTTTTCCCTTATCTGGCTTACCTGACATCTGTCTATTGGTCTTTGTACTATTCCAAGTAAATGAATTAGTGGCAATAAGCAAAAGAAAGTTCCTGCTCCCATAAAATTTTTATCCTCCTGCTTTTGTTCAATCTATTTTGTCGTTTCTTATATAAATTAGATGACTTTTAATTTTTTTTTTTTTTGAGACAGAGTTTTGCTCTTGTTGTCCAAGCAGGAGTGCAATGGTGCCATCTCGCCTCACTGCAACCTCCGCCTCCCAGGTTCAAGCAATCCTCCTGCCTCAGCCTCCTGAGTAGCTGGGATTACAGGCACCCGCCACCATGCCTGGCTAAGTTTTGTATTTTTAGTAGAGACGGGGTTTCACCATGTTGGCCAGGCTGGTCTCGAGCTCCTGAACTTGTGATCTGCCCACCTCGGCCTCCCAAAGTACTGGGATTACAGGTGTGAGCCACTAAACCTGGCCTTAAATTTTTTTTTAATTTTTAATAAAAACTTTGAAATTTATAAAATTTCTTCCAGCCTTAATGTATTCCATAGGTTTTGGTCTTAACAGTTCTCATTTTCTTTCCTTTTCAGATCACTATTTTTCCTTTGGTTTTGATTTTCTCTTTGATTTAGGATTTTAAAAATAAAATCGCACATTTTCATTTCCAAGGAATTAAATTTTTTGATGATTATATCTTTTTTATGTTGAATTATTATCAGATAATGTGGCCTGTAAAGTTTCTACTTTTTAGAATTTATTTAATGGTTTCTTTGTGGCCAAGAACATGATTGATTCTTCTAATGTTCCACAGATTTCAGTACAGAATATATGTTCTCTGATGGAAGACATAGTTTTATACACCTTGTAGATTGTACTATTAAAATAATCTATGTTCTTATTTATTATTTATCTACTTGATCTATCAAATTCTAGAAAAAGTATATTAAATTCTTTCACTATATTTCTTTAAAGATCTAGCTGCACTTATAGAACCTTTGTACGTATTTGATGACTACACTATTTTGTGCATTAAATTTTATGTGTAATCTATGGAAAAAAACTTTCTTGAGTCTAGGTGAACTGCATCTCTCACCATTAAACAATGCCTCTCTCGGTTCTGTTTAATGTTTTTGGCGTTGTTGCTTACTGATAATTTCACACCTGTGTTCTTTTTTTTTTTTTTCTTTGAGACAGGGTCTCGCTCTGTCACCCAGGCTGGAGTGCGGTGGCGTGATCTTGGCTCACCGCAACCTCCGCCTCTCAGGTTCCAGTGATTCTCCTGCCTCAGCCTCCCAAGTACTTGGGATTACAGGCGCACACCACTGCGCCCAGCTAATTTTTGTATTTTTAGTAGAAGTGGGGTTTCACCATGATGGCCATGCTGGTCTCAAACTCTTGACCTCAAGTGATCTGCCTGCCTCAGCCTCCCAAAGTGCTGGGATTACAGGTGTGAGCCACCGCACCTGGCCCATAGCTGCTTTCTATTTGTCTGTTTTGCTGGTACAGGTTGAACACCCCTAATCTGGAAATTCGAAATATGAAATGCTCCAAAATCTGAAAATTTTGAGTGCCAACATGATGCCAAAGTGGAAAATTCCACACCTGACCTCGTGATGGGTTGCAGTCAAAACACAGGCATACAACGATGAAGACGACATTGTTAGTGCCTATAGATGACATGGTGAAAATGTGTGATGGACTTATTAAAAGAATAGAGAAGCGTGCATTCACAGAGAACAGGACATTATGTCAGTTCATAAACTCAAAGAGACTCCTAAAACAAAAACTGTTATTGATGAGGCAGATGACTCTGGAGCAGACATTTTAAAAAGCCATACCGCAGGATGCCTCCTCATCCCCAGAGGACCCATTTCTAGGCCCTCACCTGCCTCTGATGTTTATTCGCACCTAAAACAGAAGACGAATGCAGTGTACAACAACCTTTTAATCAAAACACAGCATTTTAGTTGCAGACTGAAAGCCTGCCATAGTTTGTGGTTGCTGTTGTTTAACAGCTGAAACAGGTATTCCATGCTGCTTAGTTACCCTGAACACATTAGTTTTTCACCGTATTAATGGTACATCATACTTTTTAGTGTTAAGTACTTGTTTGTCAATAAATGTAAGAAAATGATTGCTTATTGGTAGCACATACATTCAGAGTCAGGAGTGATGGTGATGCCAGACAACCACAGATTGTCCACGTGTATGGCTGAGATATAACATCTTCCCTTTCTGATGGTTGAGTGTACACGAACTTTGTTTCCTGTACAAAATTATTTAAAATGTATAAAATTACCTTCAGGCTATGTACATAAGGTGTACATGAAACATAAATGAATTCTGTGTTTAGAATTGGTTGTTGTTCCCAAGATATCTCATTATGTACATGCAAATATTCCAAAATCTGAAAAAATAGGAAATCCAGAACACTTCTTGTCCTAAGCATTTTGAATAGGGGATACTCAATCTGTGTATCTTTGCTCACATATTCATTTTCAATGATTCTTTGCTACTTTATTTTAGATGAGTGTCATTTCAAAATCATTTTGTAGTTTGGCCGGGTTAAAAAATGTAGTGAGAACTGATATACTCTATTTTATTCCTTCCATTATATTATATGTTTTCTTTATTTTTATTATGCTGTTGCTGTGTTTTCTCCCATTATTACTTCTTCTGCTTATGCCAATTTTTTTCGTCGCTTTTTCAAATTTGGTAATTTGAAATTTCTTCTCTCTTTTAAATTCTTCTTGTGGTTAAATCTACAGTTAAATCTATTCTTATCTATTATAATATCAGAATATAACAACAACTATATTGAATCCTATATATTTTATTTGTTCATGTCTCTTCTCCCCATACCTGAAAATTACAATGTTTTTACCTCTTCACTCTCCTGCATACTCTATTCTTTCTGTCTTGCAGTTTTTTATTCTTAAACTTCAAGAATTTCAATAATACCCAAAGTCTATCTGGGCAGTAAGTGGGGACATTCACAGAGCTCACCTCCTTTAGTTCCTTTCTCTCAGTGCTGATCGTCGTTGCACACGTGTTGACTAGTTTTCTAGTTATTTAATGTGGGAGGGTAAATCTAGTCCTTCTAATTCCAACATTGCCAGAAGGGAAAGTTTGTGTGTCTCTTTTTAAAGTAACCTTTTGTAAAATTTGGTGAGCTCTGTTAATTTGTATCCTCAAGTCTCTTGCTACTCAAGGGAGTTTCCTCTCATGATTTAATTTTTTCCTTCCAATTTGCCTCCTCTGGAGTTCCAGAAGGAGCTGCACATGTTGAATTAATCCCTTGTTGGTCTCTTAGATCCGTCCTCCTCTTCTCTTTTTCCTTATTAATTCCACCTCTTGGTATTTTGCTCTGTGATCCGACATCTTTTCCCTATGGAATTTCTGCACTACTAATTTGCTTCTCAACAGTAAATGTAGCCTTAGGTGAGTTGTTTGCCTGATCATGGCTTTGGGTTCCCTCAGCACCCATGCACACCCAGGCTGTTAGGTCTGGGGAGCATCAGGTGGTGTGAGGTAGAGAAGAATCCTTCTGTCCTGGAAAAGCAGCAAATGACTTCTTTACAGACCGTGAAAAATAAAGGGCAATGTTCGATAGCTGTCATTTTGGAAGCATTGACTTCTTCCCAAAGTCCCACTGTGTACAGTATTATGCCATTAATTTCTGTACATCCTTCTATCCTAGATTTCCTTGAATTGTGTTTGGCATTCTGCTTCTGAAGATTCCAGAATCACTCCCTCACTCAACACGTATCTATTGAGCATCTGCTTTTCACCAGGCACTATTTTAGTGACTAGGGAAATGCCTATGAACAAAAACTTTGCTCTACTGACACCATCTAAAAGGGAGAGACAGAAAATAAACAAAACAATGCATACTTGGAGGTGTACGGCAAGTCCCATGAAGGCAGATTGGCAAGGTAAAGGGAACGGGCATGTGGGATCTGTCATGCTATTTAATTTAGGAGGGTCAGGGAGAGCTTCCTTTAGGAGGGTCCTGAAAGAAGTGAGGTTGGGGAGCGATGTGGATTTTGAAGAAAAAACTTTCAGGCCAGGCACAGTGGCTCACGCCTATAATCCCAGCACTTTGGGAGGCTGCGGCAGGTGGATCACTTGAGGTCAGGAGTTCAAGACCAGCACAGCCAACGTGGTGAAATCCCGTCTCTACTAAAAATACAAAAATGAGCTGGGTTTGGTGCCAGGTGCCTGTAATCCCAGCTACTTGGGAAGCTGAGGCAGGAGAATCACTTGAACCCAGGAGGCGGAGGTTGTAGTGAGCTGAGATCACACCACTGCACTCCAGCCTGGCAACAGAGTGAGACTCCATCTCAAAAAAAAAAAGAAAAAAGAAAAAGAAAAAAAACCTTTCAAATGGAGGCAGCAGCAAACTGCATGACCCTGCAGTGGAAACTGCAAGGAAACCAGGAGGGTTAGAGCAGATGAGCAATGCAGAAAGTGGTGAAGGTGAAGGCAGAGAAGTAGTTGCAGACAGAGAAGTAGCTACAGACAAAGAATGCAAAGTATGCTCAACCCCGGCACACATTAGGTCCACCTTTGGAGCTACACCTAGAGAGAGTATGATTTAATTGGTCTAGGGTGAGGTCCAGTCATGGATATCTTTTTGAAAACTCCCCAGATGATTCATATGTACAGTTGGGGTTTAGGTCCTATGATGTATGGATTTTTCAGAAAAAGTAAAGCTTTAGATTTTGTTCTCTGGATTAAGCAGGAAAATAGGCTCTGAGTAAAGAACAAATAAGTGTCAGGTGGGATAAGTATTGTGAAGAGAAACAAGCCAGTAATAGGGGTAATGAGAAATGAAAGTGCCAGAGAAGGTTTTATTTTAGGGGAAGTAGTCAGTGGAAGACTATCAATTCTAGTGATAAAAATTTTCACAGTAGCCAAAAAGCAGAAAAACCCAAATGTCCACTAACAGATGAACAGATAAACAAAATGTGGTATATACATCCAATGGAATATTACTCAGCCTTAAAAAGGAAGGAAATTCTAACATGTTACAACACAGATGATTCTTGAAAATATTATGTTAAATGAAATAAGCCAGTCATAAAAGTGCAAATATTGTATGATCCCAGTTATATGAGGTGCCTAGAATAATTAAATTCATAGGGACAGAAAGTAGAATAGTAGAACTAGGGGCTGGGGAGAGAGGAATGGGAGTTATTGTTTAATGGGTACAGTTTCAACTTGAGATTATAAAGAAAGTCTGGAAATGGATGATGATGATGGTTGCACAACAATGTGAATGTGCTTAATGCCACTGAACTGCACCCCTAAAAATGGTTAAAATGGTAAATTTTCTTATATCTATTTTACCTGTATATAAATATTTAACATAGAGTATATGGGAATTCTTTGTACTTTGTTTTGATTTTGCTATGAACCTAAAATTTCTCTAAAAAATAAAGTCTATTTTTAAAAAAGAAAATTTATCTAAACTTTAGGTTGTTTTTGGCAAAATATATACAACTGAGGACCACAAAGGACAGAAATATATGTAGAAAGAAGCTTAGCTACTCCAGAACAATTAACTGGAAAAAAGAACAAAGGAAAGTAATTATGCAGTTACATAGTCATTCAAGGCTACTGGACATTGTTTGAGGGAGAAAATGTCAGATCCCTGGTATGAATGAAAAGAAGAGTGGGAATAGAACATGTTTTCCTGCTAGCCTGCAAAGTTCACTCTCAGTATGTCTTGACTATTAGGCCTCTGCATGATTCATATTAAGTCTTGACAGCAGTAGGCATTGATAATTCTAATGTCTGTATAAGCAGAATTCCACTGGGTGGGAGCAGAAAACAAGGCTATTCCTCTGCCCCTTCAAAACAATTCTTGGCTTTTGCTGTCACTCAAGTCATTTTTAGTCACCAGAGCAACTCATTTTAGTAAACAAAATGTGCAGTTCAATGTAATACATTTCCAAGCTTCATTTAAAGTTAGAACTTCTCTGTGACCCCAGCCTGGACCCACTGGGTCACATAGGCTTCCAATCTGCTGCCTTGCTTCTCCTTTCCTTTGCCCTTACTAAGTTGCAGGCTGAGAATGACGAGAGGTAGAAGAGGTAAGGGACAGGGCAGACCCTGCTGGACCAGCAGTGATGTCATCAGGTCCTGGTTCCCAAGCTTGGAGCAGATTCCCAGAGCTGATTCTTCCTCTGATGGAATGATTCTGTGGATTCCTTAAAGATGCTCCTCACTGGAGGCCTCCCTCTGCAGTCCCCTAGATATAAGCAATGCCTCTAATTGGCAGGCTACATATACTTAATCCCTTTGCCCCTGCACACTACTGGAATTCCCTTCCAGGCAGTGCTCTTGAACTTGATTCAACAGGGCTCCAAGCCAGATTCTTCCTATGTGGCCTAAGTCTGGTTGAGTCCAAGAACCACTATGCACTCCTGCCACCCTTGCTGAACAAGCAGTGCGCTCACAGTACAGACCTTTCCCACTCCTTTGCTCTGCCATCTGGAACTGCTCTTGCTAGAACTTCTCCACCAGCCCTCATGCTCCCCAACTTCAGGAAGCATAGTTCAAGCTCTCAGAGTGTTTTCCTTGAAGCCCCTCTCTAGCTTGGCTTAAGGTGATGGAGAACTGACAATCACTAACCCCTCCCCTTACAAGGTGTGATCAGGGAAACCCCGAAGTATTCCAACAACACATTCTAAAGAAATCCTCTCTCTTACTCTGCATCTTTAACCTCATTAAATTTATGCCTTTGAGAGGAAAATGGGCAGGGGTTTACGTATTCTGTTTTTAGAGTGGTGGTCTAGCACCTCTTCTTAAAACATCAGGGTTTTGGGAAACCATTATTTTGTTGTTGGCCTTTGTTACCTCAACCAAAACTCAGATTTAAAAATCCTTTTAACTTGTTAACACAAATTCTCTCCACATTAAGTAAAACATATTAGTTTATATTGTGTTAAAAATGATTGACCCAGGTAATATATTTTAAATCACGAGCTACCATTATTGCCTGCCTCCCTGCTACCCTTATAGTTTTTATAGCTTAGTAAATGACTGTAAATTTAGAAAAGTAACAGGAGAATGCTAATCATCTCATTGCAAAAGAAGAACAACAAAAACTTCTTTCTCCCTTGTTTGACAACTCATTCAAGAATTCGCTCCACTGTATGAGTAAGAACAAAATGTTGTAGTAGTAAATACAAACATAAAGCATAATTAAATCTTGCTTAATTGGAATATTTTGAATAAACTACTCTGCTAAATTGAATTTTCAGGTTAAGCAGCAACCCCTTTCTGTTTCACTCTTTGTTATTAAATATCTTCCTTAAATTCCTTAGCTGCTTTAAATTCCTTTTGAAATCGGGCAACATATAAATGAACTCAAATTAAAATATATTTCCTTTTCTGCCTTAGTATGGATTGTAGGAAGCTTAATTTATTATAGGAAATGGAAGGTAGTAGCCCTTGTACCCTTGGCCTTCCTCCTCTGATTTTCTTACACACTTCTGGGGATATCCATGCCCTATAGGAAAGTAAAGCAATGGGCAGGGTGGCCTCATACCTGAGCAGCTAGGAATCAAAGTCAAGTCATTAGTCTCCAGCCAGGTGCTGCTTTGAGCGTGAGAATGTGAAGAACCCAATTTGAAACACTGTCCTAGATTCCACTCTGTTGAGGGAAGACTGGCGGAATAATATACTGACATAATAATTTGCTTGCTCTTCTGTATTCTTCTCTTACTGTATTTCATGCAGGTAGCCAGGCTTTTTACTTCCTCCATGAAGGATTTTGGCAGAATATACTGGAGGTTAACAATTTTTGAATAACACCCACTGAATAAATTTTGTGGTGAGACTACAGGATAGGAGGAGAGTGATTCTGAGAGGCTAACAGTAGGGGCAGGGAATTCTATAAGTTGTGGAGGAGTGAGGGGCCTATGGAACCCTGGCAGTTTTCTCAGAGGAGGTGAAAGTCTGGAGAAACAGAGTTTGCAAGGTGTACATGGGGAGGAGGGATTTCAGGCATAGTTTTCTGGTTTAGGCAAAGGTGCCTACTTCATCCATGATAAGAGTAGAACTTTTGAAGAGAATGGAACCATATATACAGGAATAATGAATATTTTGAACAAAAACCAATATGGCCTAATGACTGAAAGGGGTTTTCATGCACATTGGTGTCACCTAAGACCCCAAAATCTTTATACAACTTAGGGCATGAATATGTGTAGTCAAGGAAAAGAGACACCAAAGAGACTACGCCTAGTAGGATTGATGCTGGGAGTAAAATTAAGTAGATTTAAAGAATGATGACATTTGTTGCACCCTGGGTATGTGGGCTAAGATTCCTTGTCTCTGAGTTCAATTAGTTTAGGACCCATGGTTGTGTTTATTCACCATTAAATCCCTTAGTCCAGCCCTTGGCACCTAGAAGGTGCGTAGTAAAGTAGAAATGCACAACTTCTCCATTAGAATCTTCCATTGTGTTGCATGGGATAAGAGACCTGTTGATTTTCTTGATTTAATTTTCCTCATCTCTAAAATATTGAAAGGAATTTTTTTTGTCTCAGAAGGTTGCCATAGGGTTTAAATGAAAAACACAGGCCAGGCGCAGTGGTTCACACCTGTAATCCCAGCACTTTGGGAGGGCAAGGCGGGAGGATCACGAGGTCAGGAGATGGAGACCATCCTGGCCAACATGGTGAAACCCTGTCTTTACTAAAAATACAAAAAAATTAGCCAGCCATGGTGGCGGGCGCCTGTAGTCCCAGCTACTCCGGAGGCTGAGGCAGGAGAACGGCGTGAACCCAGGAGGCAGGGATTGCGGTGAGCCGAGATGGTGCCACTGCACTCTAGCCTGGGCGACAGAGCAAGACTCCGTCTCGAAGAAAAAAAAAAAAAGATAAAAAGTAAAACACAAATGCTTATTAGGCAGACCAGGCAAGTTTCCTTCTGGTTCCTCTGTACTTTTTTTTGAGACCTTGACATGCTTCCCTTGTCTGTGGTCCCCTTTGAAGGCTTCACAGCTGTAATAAAATCTCACAGATTTCTGAGAGCTGTTTGTCTGTCTTTTTCTAGGCTTCCGCAGAAGCCATGGTTACCAAAGGCAAGGTTCTGAGGTAGGTGCTGATGTTGCAGATGACCATTTTGTGTAAATGACTAGGCAGCTAGTCAATAGTCTGTGAGGTGCCTGGAGCTGTATTTCCCCTTAGCAGGGGCACATTATCCTTGATGGTGACTGACTTAGCCAACTAGATCCTTTGAATAGGGATTTCAAGTATGAAGTACTAGAGAGTCAACCGTTACTAATGCAGGCAGAAAGTCATCCACTTATTTATTCAACAAACACTTATTAAGCCTCAACTATTTTCCAAATACTCTTCTAGAAGATGACAAATAGCTAACACAGAAAACAAATGAACATTCTGCCCTCCTAGTGCTTTACATACATTCTTGTGGGAAATAAAACAATAAACACATACTATTTTTAATTGATTCGAAGACACGCATCTTTTCACATTTTTAGATCTCTGGAAAAGGGAATACATCCTATAGTCACTGGCATCTTACAAGCACACCAGTCATTTTCCTATGTGAACTTAGATATAACTGTTTATAACTATAAACACAATTAAATTATGTGCATTGCTAGAATTTAAATACTGCTTAAAATGCCTTCAAAGGATAGTATTCTTATGTGGCTGAAAAAGAAAATGTAGACTAACCAGTCTCAGAAACAGAGAGATGGGACATAAATTGGTATTAGAATACCAAGTACTACCATTTGAAGAATGAACACAAGTTTGCATTTCTTGCTTTATCAATACTAAGAAAGGAAGATGCTCACAAGTGGATGAAGCTGTGTTGCATTTTATTAGTGAGATACTGTGTGGAAAAACACGGACATTGACAAGTATGAGTTGAGGAATGAATCAGAAGATTAACCTGAATGTAAAGATGTTTTATATATAACTAAATTGATTTATTTTGCTTATATTTCCCTTTTTATGGGAAGGAGATATGATTTTTTTAAAAAACCACGTCTAAATAAGTCTAAAAGAGCTCTTTCAGTGAGTATAAAATAAAAATTTTAAGTGACAAGAAAGATGATATCAATTTTGTCAGAGTTTCTCTTTCTTGATGGGTGTATGAAATAATAGCACATATTTCAACTGATAACATCTCAGAACTGATGAAATTCAGCAGCTATATAATGTCCATGCTAAGTGCCATAAAGAAAATAAAGCAGGTAAGGAGATAGAGAGTAACGGGCAGCTTATGCTGTTTTCAGGTGTGGTGTTCAAGGGACACCTTCCTACTAAAAAGACATTTAAGCAGAAATCTATAAGTGAGAAAGTAAACCATGCAGATGTCTGGGGGTGGGCTTTTCCACATAGAAGAACTGCAAAGGCAGATGTTCCAGAGAGAGAGAATGTATGAAGTGTCTGAGGAATAGAAAAGAGTTTCCTGTGGCTGGAGCACAGTGAATGAGGGGGAGAGTGATATTAGCTGAAGTCCAAGAGGTGGTGGTGGAGGTACATACACATTATGGGAGACCTGTGAGACTATGGCAAGGACTTCGGATTTTAGTCTTAGGTTGATGGAAAGTCATTGGGGATTTTTCAACACTAAATACTGCATGAAGAACAGAGTAGGTAGCAAGGTAGGAGCTATTGCAATAGTCCGTGGAAGACTTGATGGCAGCATGTACTAGAATATTCATGGTGGAGGTGATGATTGCATTTTGAATACATTTTGGAGGTAAAATCCACAGGATTCATGGATGGGTTGTATATGCAGATATGAGAAAAGGAAACCAGAGATGGCTCCAAAGTTTTTGGCCTGTAACCTTATTAAATGGTGGTGTCCCTCACTGAAAAAGGTATGACTCTGGGAAAATAAGGCCTTGAGGAGAGTGTAAGGAAAGGAATTAGTACCTAAGTTTAAACATCTAAGACGAAAAGGTGACTACATAGTCAATATAAGACTCGTTGATCAGGGCAGAGGCTGAGGCTGTAGAAATACATTTAGGAGTCCTCAGAGTATGGATGGTGTTGAAAGTTATCAGACAGGATGAGATCACCATGGGAGTGGGTAAAAGAGAGTGAAAGAGGGAAGCAGCCAGTGAATTGGGGAGAAATCAGGAGTATTGTGAAGCCAAGTGAAGAAAGTGTTTTGAGAAGGTGAGACTAATTAACGCAGTGTCAAATGTTGCAGACAGGCCAGTTAAGGTGAGACCTGAGCATTGAGCATTGGACTAAGCAATGTAAAGGTCATTGATGGCATTGACAGAGCCCTTTCAGTAGAAAAGTGGATACACAACCAGACTGGAGTAGATTCAAGAGAAAATGGAAGGAGAAGACAGTGAGACTGAGGAAAGAGAGAGTGTAGGTGACTTTTTCATGGGGAAAGAGAAACGGGTCAGATGCTGGTGGGAGATGTGAAAAGTTTTCTCCTTTCTGCATTTTTTTAAATAATGAAAATTATTACAGGATCTAAGTGTTGTTGATGATAATGTGGGCAACCCAACCGAGATAAAATATTGGAAAGAAAAAAACCCAAGAGTGGACAAAAAGCAAGGAGATTCAATGAACAAGTGAAAGACTTGTATAGGAGCTTTAAAAAGTCTGTGATCATGGTCCAGATTCAAGTCATATTAAGAGCCAATTCTCCATGGGCCTCTCAGGGTTTTGCATATCTTGTGAGCAAAGGCACTGACTCCTTTTATTTCCAAGTACCTCTACAAAGATGTTGGTATAATAAATAGCCTTGGCAGATAGAGATCCTCTCTCCCTCTGGAGCAAAGAGGAGACTTGCTCTCTGCCCACCATAAAAGATGTGAGGGCCCATCATAAAAGATGTGAGTCGCTAGTCTCAGGGTTATTCTTCTGAATACAGCCTATGGCATCAGCAAGGATCCATTGGGACTTATTTGTTAGGGACATGGAGGAGTGGGAAAGGATGGTAAATATGCTGATGCTTATGTTGCTTTCTGTGCAATGAATAATATAGTTATTTGTCTCTGACCCAGGAGTCTTGTGTCTTATGCCAGCATTCATGAAACCCTGTTAGGCTAACTTGTTAACTTACATATGCGGTAAGATCTCAGACCATTCAGTCCTTGACATAGCTCTGCCAAGTCATACTGGGGGCATATGTGAGGAATTTTGGACATAATTATAGAGTGCCAACATTCTGTATGGTCATTCATTTTTCTCTAGCCACTTTTGGCAACGGGTATAAAAGGAGAAGAGGCAGAAAATTAGACTTAACTAGGGGTTGGGTTTCATTCAAGGTGAGAATGCTGAAGGGAAATCATGGTGGGCTTGAAGAATTGCTGAAATCGCTATAGTAGGGGTATGATCTGAAAAGGTAGAAGGGAGGAGTTTAGCAGTAAGATGCTTGAAATTGAAATTTTGCAGTTTATCAACTTAACCACTCAGCTACCTTATCACAACAGCAAAATTGACATTCTGGAAGTGGTAACATTATGGGTAATTTGTCCCTATGTTGATATTGGTGTCACCAAGAGTGAAGACCAAGGTAGCGGTGGAGAGAAAGGTAATAAATCAGAGATAAAACCTCCCATGAATGAAGAGAGTGTTGTAGATGACTACAATACGAAGGTGGTATATTCTTATCGAGGTGGCTGTTCCTTCCTACGGTGAGCACCTTAACAGAAAGTCATAGAAAATCACCCTCTGGATGAATGCAGCCTTGTTCAAACTTGGCTTGGAAATGGTTTATATGTCTGTGCAAATTAGAAAATGGAACCCTTCTTCTGGTCACAGCCAGCATCCACACAGCCTTCTATAGGCTCTGCCTCCACATCACTGCATGGTAGCCCTGAAGAGAATGGCATTTGTTTCCCCCAAAATAAGATATTTCTGATTTTTTTTTTTTTTTTTTTAGATAGATTCTCACTCTGTCACCCAGGCTGGAGTGCTGTGGTGCGATCTTGGCTTACTGCAACCTCTGCCTCCTGGGTTCAAGCGATTCTCATGCCTCAGCCTCCAAAGTAGATTACAGGTGCCCGCCACCATGCCTGGCTAATTTTTTGTATTTTTAATAGAGACAGGGTTTCACCATGTTGGCCAGGCTGGTCTCGAACTCCTGCCCTCAAGTGATCCACCCGCCTTGGCCTCCCAAAGTGCTGGGTTACAGGCGTGAGCCACCGCACCCAGCCAATATTTTTGTATTTTTATTTTAAGGAAGAAGGGGAGTTTTTTCTAGGAATAGCAATGGCAAGAATGGATAAAGACTTACAAGTGATGATTGTTACTCTCCTGCATCCCAAGACCAAATGTTCTGTAGGATGCTGGAGAATAACAATCATCACTTGTAAGGATCATAGGGGAAGCAAAGCCTTCAAGGGACAGTCTGGCTACAGTAAGAGGGAAAAGTTTTAGAGAAGAATTCAAAGACATAGAGTATTTAACTGAGACAATGAGTGTCAAAATGCAAAATGGGTAGCTGGGCTGGGAGGGGTGGAAGACTGGGCAAAATTAGAGAGTCATATGCAGATAAGAATCCCAGAGATAATGAGGGATAATCTAGAAAGTTAGTCTGTGTGGTAAGACAGAACTTTATGGATTTAGACTTGATAGTCTTTTAGCATTTTCAAATTATTCTAACTAACTATAGGCACACCTTGTTTTATTGTTATTCACAGATATTGTGCTTTACGTTAATTGTACTTCACAGATACTGCACTTTTTACAAATTGAAGGTTTGTGTCAACCCTGTGTTCAGCAAGTCTGTCGCCATCATTTTTTCCAATAGCCTGTGCTTGCTGTGTGTCGCTGTGTTACATTTTGGTAATTCTCATAGTATTTCAAACTTTTTCATTCTTATTATGTCTGTTATGATGATCTGTGATCAGTCATCTTTGATGTTACTATTGTAATCGTTTTCAGGAACCATGAACCACCCCTATATAAGACAATGAACTTGATAAATGTTATGCATGTTTTGACTGCTCCACTGACCAGCTGCTCGCCTGTCTCTATCCCTCTCTTCAATCCTCTCTATTCCTTCAGAGACAATAATATTGACGTTAGGCCAATTAATAGCCCTACAGTGGCTTTGATGTATTTGAGTAAAAGGAAGAGTCATACATCTCTCACTTTAAATCAAAAGCTAAAAATGATTAAGCCTAGCGAGGAAGGCATGTCCAAAGCCAAGACAGGCTGAAAGCCAGGCCTCTTGCACCAAACAGCTAAGTAGTGAATGCAAACAAAAAGTTCTTGAAGGAAATTAAAAGTGCTACTCCAGTGAACACATGAATAATAATAATAATAATAAAGCAAAACGTCCCTATTGCTGATGTGGAGAAAGTTTGAGTAGTCTGGATGGAAGATCGACTCAGCCATAACATTCCGTTAAGCCAAAGCCTAATCCACAGCAAAGGCCAAACTCTCTTCCATTTTCTGAAGGCTGAGAGGTATGAGGAAGCTGCAAAAGAAAAATTGGAAGCTAGCAGTGGTCAGATCATGAGGTTTAAGGAAAGAAGCCATCTCTATCAAATAAAAATATAAGATGAAGCGGCAAGTACTGATGTAGAAGCTGCAGCAAGTTCTGCAGAAGATCTAGCTCAGATCATTGATGAAGGTAGCTACACTAAACTGTTTCAATGTAGATGAAACAGCTTGAAATTGAAAGAAGATGCCTTATAGGACTTTCATAGTTAGAGAAGAGAAGTCAATGCCTGGTTTCAAAGCCTCATAGAGTAGTTTGACTCTTTGGTTAGGGGCTAATATAGCTTGGGACTTTAAGTTGAAGCCAAGGCTCATTCACCATTCTGAAAATCATAGGGCCTTTAATAATTATGCTAAATCTACTCTGCCAATGCTCTACTAATGAAACAACAAAGCTGGGATGACAGAACATCTGTTGACAGCATGGTTTACTGAATATTTAAAGCCCATTATTGAGAACCACTGCTCAGAAAAAAAGATTTCTTTCAAAATCTTACAGCTCACTGATATGCGCCTGGTCACCCAAGAGCTCTGATGGAGATGTACAAGGAGATAAATGTTGTTTCATGCCTGCTTACACAATCCATTTTTCAGCCAATGGGTCAAGGAGTAATTTCAACTTCCAAGTCTTATTATTTAAGAAATAAGTTTCATAAGGCTATAGTATAAATTGTGATTCCTCCGATGCATCCAGGCAAAGTAAATTGAAAACCTTCTGGAAAGAATTCACCATTCTAGATGCCATTAAGAACGTTTGTGATTTATAGGAGGAGGTCAAAATATCAATCTTAACAAGAGTTTGGAAGTTGATTCCAATGCTCATAGATGACTTTGAAGGGATCAAAACTTCAGTGAAGGAAGTAACTACAGATGTAGTGGAAATAAAAAGAGAACCAGAATTAAAATTAAGGCCTGAAGATGTGAATGAATTGCTGCAACCTGATAAAACTTTAAAGGATGAGGAGCTGCTTCTTATGGATGAACAAAGAAAATGGTTTCTTGAGATAAAATCTAATCTGGTGAAGACATATAAACTATGTTGAAATAACAAAAAAGAATATTACAAAAATTGGCTGGGTGCGGTGGCTCACACCTGTAATCTCAGCACTTTGGGAGGCCGAGGCAGGTGGATCACCTGAGGTCAGGAGTTCGAGACTAGCTTGGCCAACATGGCTAGTCTCTACTAAAAATACAATTTTTTTTTACCCCATCTCTACTAAAAATACAAAAATTAGCCAGGCATGGTGGCAGGCACCTATAATCCCAGCTCATGTCAATCTACAGCAGCTTTCCAATCACTACAGCTTCCGGCAACCACTAGGGCTACTGCTGGAGTTTCAACTGAAATCAATGCCTCCAACAGATCCTCAAGAGGGACCTCAGCTGACATAGTATCTTGACATTCCTCCCTCCCTTCTTCCATCCCTTTCTTCCTTCCTGCCTATTCTCCATCCTTCCTTCCTTTATATTCTTACAATAAACCTCTATTGTCTAAGGTAGATTTAACATATGTATGACCTTTGAAGATAGAAGGGACCTGATGAACAATGGCAGTAAATCACAATGCCTCATACATATTGGCAGGTCAAAAATGGTAAGAAACAGTAATAAAATGGGCTCCTCCCAGGATTCAGACTTACCTTCTTTAAAGCAGTGTCTCTGTAACTTCCTTGTGCAAATGAATCACCTGGGAATCTAGTGCAAGTGTAGATTCAGTGGATCTGGAGTGGGGCCCCACCTCCTGTCTGCTGGTCTGCACACTACACTTAGCATAGAAAGACTCTAGAGCAGGAAGAGAGGAATGTGGACATTTATCTATAAAGCAGCACTGCCCAGCCTTTTTGTCACCAGGGACCTATTTCGTGGAAGACAATTTTTGCATGGATAGTTGTGGGGGGATGGTTTCGGGATGACTCATCCTCCTTATGAGAATCTTCATTTATCATTAGATTCTCATAAGGAGTATGCCCAACCTAGATCCCGTGCATGCACACTTCACAACAGAGTTCATGCTCCTAAGAGAATCTAATGCCACCGCTTATCTGACAGGAGGCAGAGCTCAGCCTTGCTCACTTGCTCACCACTCACCTCCTGCTGTGTGGCAGGGTTCCCAACAGGTACTAGTCCATGGTCTGCGCACTGGGGACCCCTGCTATAAAGGGCCAGATTGTAAATATTTTAGACTTTGGGGACTGTATTAGTCAGGGTTCTCTAGAGGGACAGAACTAGTAGGATAGTTGTATATATGAAAGGGAGTTTATTTAGGAGAATCGACTCACACGATCACAGGGTGAAGTCCCAGGATAGGCCTTCTACAAGCTGAGGAGCAAGGAAGCCAGTTTGAGTCCCAAAACCTCAAAAGTAGGGAAGCCAATAGTGCAGCCTTCAGTCTGTGGTCAAAAGCCTGAGAACCCCCAGAAAACAACTGGTGTAAATCCAAGAGTCCAAAGGCCAAGGAATCTGTAGTCAGATGTTCAAGGGCAGAAAGTATCAAGCATGGGAGAAAGATGAAAGCCAGAAGACTCAGCAAGCCAGCTTATCCCACCTTCTCCCACCTGCATTGTTCTAGCAGTACTGACAGCTGATTGGATGGTGTCCACCCAGATTGAGGGTGGGTCTTCCTCTCCCAGTCACTGACTCAAGTGTTAATCTCCTCTGGCAACATTCTCACAGATACACCCAGAAACAATTCTTTACCTGCTATCCAAGCATCCTTCAATCCAATCAAGTTGACACCTAATATTAACCATCACAGAGACCACACAGTCTCTGTCATAACTCTACTACTCTGCCATTGTAGTATGAAAGCACAAGGCCATGGACAATAAAGTGTACCTATGCTTCAATAAACTTTTATTTGTGGACACTAGAATTTGAATTTCATATGATTTTTTTACATGTCACAAAATATAACTTTGCTTTCATTTTTTCTCAATCATTTAAAAATGTCAAAATCAGCCAGTCAGGGTGGCTCATGCCTATAATCCCAGCACTTTGAGAGGTTGAGGCAGGCAGATCATTTGAGGTCAGGAGTTCAAGAGCAGCCTGGCCAACATGGTGCAATCCCATCTCTACTGAGAATACTAAAATTAGCCATGCATGGTGGCAGGTGCCTGTAACCCCAGCTACCCAGGAGGCTGAGGCAATAAAATTGCTTGAACCCAGGAGGTGGAGGTCACACTGAGCTGAGATCATGCCACTGCACTCCAGCCTGGGCAACAGAGCAAGACTCTGTCTCAAAAAATAGTAATAGTAAAAGAAAATAAAAATGTAGAAATCATTCTTAGCTCACAAGTCACACAAAAATACATGTTGAGCCAGATTTGGCCCAGAGACGCTAGTTTGCCAGCTCCTGCTCTAGAGAGAATCTGTTAGTTTCCTATGCCCAAAATCAATTCCACTGTCCCGTAAATACACCTTGATTTTGGGGGAGATGGTGGAGGGAGACTACCATGGTTTCAATTTCCTGAAGTCATAATGGGGCCATGAATTACGATATCCTGACCAAAGTGTAGGCATATGACCCAAGCTAGGCCAATCATGTATTCTCTCTCAGGAATTTGGCTCTTTGATAAAGTGACCTAAGGTTTTATGATGCCAGTTTCTCCCATGGTGGTGCCCAAAAGACAGTGTCCAATAGTTCTGCTTCCTAGATCCGGGAGGCATTGAGATAATTCCTTTGTAGAAAATTGTCTAGCAATAATATGGTATACACATCTGAAATCTTCCTAGCTATAACGTATGCCAGTTTATTTATTAGAATTTAAATCTAAATTTGTACTTTTTTGCCAGCTCCATGAAAATGCATCTGGGACCTTTAAATATTTTTCTTTTGTCAGCTGGTACAATGTGAAGCTATAGCAGTTGAGGGCAATGGAGAAGCACTGCAGAAGGAAAGGCTTTTGCTTGCTGGTGCTGGTGTGTCAGCCTGGAAAGCCTTATACTGTGACAGTTTCCCCAGCACAAAGCTCCTGAAGCAGGCACAGCTCCTCCAGCATTTGGCTTCTGGATCATGTGCAGCTTTTGCAGCATTAGGCTTCTGCAGTGCACAGCAGCCAGTAGCTGCCCCTGGAATGCCCTTTAGGTGGTTTTGCCACAAAGTGCATCTGGTGAGATACGTCCCTGTGAACAGGTTTCCTCAGCAGCCTCCATTCGCTGGAAGATTTTCAGCAAGTTGTACTGGTATGATGTCACAATTATCTGCCATCTGGTTAGCCATGTCATGCCCTCTCTAACATGGTTGGGATCTCAGCCTTGAGGGGAGGGAGCTCTTCCATGGGCGTCTATCTAAGCCACAAAGATAGTGGCTACTGCTTATATCTGTTATTTCTGCATTGTTTAGAGTTCATTTCTTATTACTGATCCCTTGTTACTGTAATATTCTGTTGGACTTAATCATCCTTTTTATTGAACTTTGTCCGTTAAAATAACCGTGTGGTTTCTGTATCCTGTTGGACTCAGACTGACACATAACCAAATTAACCTCCAAAATGATGATACCAATTCACTATTTGATACCAGCAATGTATGAGAGTTTTCATTTCATCAATCCTTTGAATTAGAAGATCTTTAATGGTTGCCTGTTTGATGAGTTTGAAATTGTATCTCCTGGAAGTTTTAATGTGGTGTTTCCTGATCCTGAGCCCCCTTTGACCAGTCTCCTCAAGCATTATCTGTACCGGGCTCTGCTATACCAGGCAGAGGCCTGGCTCCTCTAGGCTTTAACTGGTCACTCTCTGGACACTGTGCCCCACAAAGTACCTTGAAGCAGTAAGGTGTTTTCTTCATAAAGATTCTAAGCCCAGATCTGATTACTATGTTAGACTCTTTCAGATTCCTATGGCCTACATTTTAGAAACCTCTGATTCACCAATTGTGAACACTGTCTCATACTTTCTTTAGCATATACACTCTCTTCATACATGTATATATGTATATGTAGACATAATGTGAATATATACATACATATATTATTTTTAGAACCACTTAAGAATAAGATGCAGACATTATTGCCTTTTACCCCCAAATATTCAGTGTGCATAACTTAAGAACTTCTACGATCATAGTACAGTTCATTTATAAAGTAGAGAAAATTTAATAATGATAAATTTCAATGTGTAATATACAATCAATACTTAAATTGTCCCAATTTCCCCCTTATCTAGGATCTATGATAGGTTATGAATTTGCATTTACTTATCATGGCTCTTTTGTTTCCTTTAATCTGGAAAACTTTCTCAGTTTCTTTGCATTTCATGACATTGATATTTTTGAAGGATACAGGCAGTTGTTTTGTACACTATTCTTCAATTTCAGTGTGTCTGATGTTTCCTTGTTATTAGATGCAGGCCACGCATTTTTGGCAGAAATATTACAGAAATGATCTTGTGTTCTTTTCAGTGCCTTGTATTATAAGCACATGATGTCAGTTTGTCCTAATATTGGTGATGTTGACTTTGATCCCTTAATTAAAGTGGTGTCAGTCAGGTTCTCCATATAAAGTTATTATTTCCCCCTATGCAATTAATAAGTAATCTGAGGAAAAATATCTTGGGACTATGTGTTCCTCTCCTTTCCCAATGTCATATTTTATACCTCTGTTCTCCTATAGTAAGAAACCTGGTTTCCAATAAAATTAAGATATTTACTCATTTTCTCTATCCTATAAATACCAACAACATAGTTTTAGATTTACCATACTACTACCACTAGCAGCAACAACTAGTTATTGAGTGAATTCAAGAATCTTTTACAGTTCTTTTTCCTTAGACTGTATCCTCTTGAAGATATATAGAGTACTGTGTTCAAAGTTACTCGTATTATTTCTGTGTGATTATTTTATTGTTTTAATAATTCACATTTGGTTTACTTATGTTAATGGTTCACTTCTTGTCTTGTTATATTTAATTTTACATTCTGAATATTTAAAATACTAAATGGTTTGCCCTGTTCCCACCAACCTCTAAAGGAAACCAATTTTATAAGTTTATGGTTTATTATTTCTGTGTTTCTCTTTGTGAAATTAAGCAGATACATATGTGTAGTCTTGCTTCTTATACAAACTTGTGTATTATTAAGAATTATACAAATTCTTTGTATTTGTATAATTCTTAATAATACACATTTGGTTTACTTGTGTTAATGGTTCGCTTCTTGTCTTTTTATATTTAATTTTACATTTGAATATTTAAAATACTAAATGGTTTGCCCTGTTCCCACCAACCTCTAAAGGAAACCAATTTTATAAGTTTATGGTTTATTCTTTCTGTGTTTCTCTTTGCAAAATTAAGCAGATACATATGTGTAGCCTTGTTTCTTATACAAATGGCAGTATACTATACAAACTCTTTTGCACTTTACATTTTTCATTTAACTAGGTTTCCCAGAAATCTTTATAGGTTCATATGCATCTTCCTCACTCTTTTTTACAGCTTCACAATGCTCTGTTGTGTAAATGTATAATGTTTATTCAACCAATTTCCTAGGCATTTAGTTTGTTTCTATATTTTGCAACTATAGATGCTGTAATAAATAATATTTATGTATGAATTTTGATTTTCTATGGTGTAACTTCAAGATAAATTCCTAGAAGTTGTATTTCTACATTAAAGGATAAATGCATAAATAGTTTTTTTTAGATGTAACTGAACGTTTTGCTATAAAGCTTGTACTATTTTACATTCCCATGAGCAATGCATGAGCATGTTCTAGGCCACCATTTGAAAATCAAGGCTATTAGTTACAGAGGCCAACAAAGGAAATGAGGATAGTCAGCCTTCTTGTGGTGGTGTCTAACCATTAATCACAGTGAATAATGAGAAATGAATGGAACAGAAAAATAGGTCAGAAACAGACCAATGTATTTATTGGGTAAAACATAAATGTGACATATGATTTTCAACAAATGTTTTTAGGCAAGTAGTTAATCATTGGTAGGGGTAGAGGGCAGGGAATGAAACTTGTAAATAGCATTGCAGAATGGGCTATTCAGATCAACTCCTGATGGAAATAACCAAAGAGCCTAAAGAAAAATGCAAAAAATATCTTCCTAAATGCAAAGAAGATAATGAGAAAAACAATTATAGGCCCAAGCTGAAAGAAAATAAGAACCCGGATAGTTTCATTTACACAAGAAGCCTTTACCCAGAGAATATTTTCTGCCCTATGAAAGGTAGAACCTTAGTTTGACAACCCACATGATGAGGGGAAAGAAAATCAAAACCCTTAACTTATTCAAGATAGGAGCAGTCCCTGCAATAAGCTAGGTAACCCCAATGGGCTATACCTCCAAGGTGAGGGCGACAAAGAAGTTAAAACAAAATCCTGAAGTAGAATTAAAGCCCAAGTTCAAATTACTTGAATTGTTTTAATATAGTCTTAGTCGGGCAGTGCCCCCAAGTGTCTGACAGAAGAAAATAGAAATCATCTCTGGAAGAAGTTACCTTCATTACAGGTCTTAGATTATTTCCACAAATCCATGTCCAACACACAATATATAATAAAGAGGCAAGTGAGGAAATGAAATTCTGTAACTGTGACCCAACAGAAACAACAAACAAAAGAAACAGATGCACAAAGATGTCAGATGTTAGAATTATCAGACACGAAACACAAAACAACAATGCTCACTATGTTTAAAGAAATCAAACAAGCTTGATGATATCTGTTGAGAAGAGAAAGGTGCAATAAGTGATACTGAAGATTCAAAAAAGGACCAAATGGAGTTTCTAGAAATTAAAAACTAAGCAAAATTAAAATTCAATATATACTTATCTCACACCATAATACAAAAATTAACTCACATTTTTTAGTTTTTCCAGTGATTTTGGTCATATTTTTCCAGCGCTTCTTATGGCAAGCAATTTTGGATTGAATTCTGGACACTGGCACTCTTATGATGTGTAGATTTGGGGTTCTGTTATAATCATCCAGAGAATATTGATATTTTTGTTTTAGTAGTCAATTAACCCAGGCAAGTTCAGATGATAACCTCTTCTTGCCTTCCTGGAGTGGTGATCCAAATCTCTATTTCTTTGAGCTTTTGCTATTTTGAGTCTGTTCCATGCGTATGTGGTTCTAGGGATTGGCAGAGTTTGTGTTCATCACCTACTTCTGTTGATGAACAGAATGATAACATAATGATGAAGAGATGGTAACCTCTTCTTGCCTCTCTTGCCTAAAAAGTTAGTGAACTTTAAGCTAGATCAACAGAAATTTTCCACCTACTTCTGTTGATGAACACAAACTCTGCCAATCCCAGAACCACATATGCATGGAACAGACTCAAAATAGCAAAAGCTCAAAGAAATAAATTGAGATTTGGACCACCACTCAAAGAAGGCAAGAAGAGGTTTTCATCTGCACCTGCCTAGGTTAATTGCCTACTACAACAAAAATATCAATATTTTCTGGATGATTATAACAGAACCCAAAATCTATATATCATAAGAGTGCCAGTGTCCAGGATTCAATCCAAAATTGCTTGTCATAAAAAGCACTGGAAAAATATGACCAATTCTAAGAAGAAAAAACAATCAACAGATGCTAATTCTGAGCTTATTAAGATAGTGGAGTTTTTAGACAATGACTTTACGTAGCTATTATTACTTTCATTGAGGTAAAGATAAACATACCTGAAATGAATAAAGGAAAAGAAATCTCATCAGAAAACATATTATATAAAAATAAATAGAAAGTTTTAGAATTATAATATACAGTAACAGAAATAAGAATTTCACTGGATGGGCTTAATAGCAGAATATAGATGGCAGAGAAAAAAGTTGGTGAAGGCCAGGCACGGTGGCTTATGCCTGTAATCCCAGCACTTTGGGAGGCTGAGGTGGGTGGATCACAAGGTCAGGAGTTCAAGACCAGCCTGGCCAAGATGGTGAAACCTCGTCTCTACTAAAAATACAAAAATTAGCTGGGTGTGGTGGTAGGCGCCTGTAATCCCAGCTACTCTGGAGGCTGAGGCAGAGAATTGCTTGAACCCGGGAGGCAGTGTTGCAGTGAGCCAAGACTGCACCACTGCATTCCAGCCTGGGCAACTGAGTGAGATTCTGCATCAGAAAAAAAAAAAGTTAGTGAACTTTAAACTAAATCAATAGAAATATTCCTATCTGAAGGATGGAGAGGAAAAAAATAAAAAAGCTAGAACCTCAGGGACGTATGGGAAAATATCAAAAGGTCTAATGTCCATGTAATTACAAACTATTTCCAAGAAGTATGAAAAAGATGGAAACAGAAAAAAAATTAAAGCAATAATGATTTTTAAAGTCCTGAATTTTCTGAAAGACATAAATTAGCAGATTTAAGAAGCTCAAAGAACTCCAGATAGGATAAATTCAAAGAAAACTATGCCTAGACACATTATAGTCAAACTGCTAAATGACCAAAGATTTTTTTAAGATCTTAAAAGTAGTCATTTTTAAAATGGCACATTCACACAGCATAACAATGATTTTAATGATTGCAAATTTATCAGCAGAAACCATAGAGGCCAGATGACATGGAGCAATATCTTTAAAGTGCTGAAAGAAAAAAAAAAATCAACCCAGAATTCTATAGCCGGACAAAATATGCTTTAAGATTTAAAACAAGATAAAGACTTTCATATAAAGGAAAACCAAAAGAATTTGTTGCCAACAGCCCTGCATTATAAAACATGCTAAAGGAAATTGCCTTCCAGGTTGAAGCAAATGATACTAGAGGGAAATCGGGATTTCAGGATCAAATAGTAAGCATCAGAAATGATAAATATCTGAATGAATATAAATATCTATTTTTTCCTCTTGGGTGTTTTAAAATATATTTAACTTTTTAAAGTGAAAATTACAGTATTGTCACATGTTTTTTACAGTGTATATGGATATAATATATGTGACATCTACAAAATAAAGGATGGCAGGAGGAAGGAAAGTAATCTACACTGTTGAAAGATTTTTATAATGTACATGAAGTAGCTAGTACAAATATTAATTTAAAGTGTAAAGAATAGTATACATTAAGAGTATGCATGTGTATGTATGTGTGTATGTATGTATATAAATCCCTAGATCAACCACTAAAAAAATACAAATTATATCTTAAAAGTCTACAGTAGATACATTAAAATCAAATACTAATAAATATTGAAATACTATAATCCAAAATTAGGTAGGAAAGAGATAAGAGAGGAACAAAAAAGAGGATGGAAAAACAGAAAACAGTAATAAACTGGTTACTAAATTCAATCATATCAATAATTGTATTAAATGTTAATTGTGGCCTAAACATCCCAATTAAAAGAAATTGTCAAATTGGACAAACAGCCCCAATTACAAGGGTTTTCAAAAATTCATGTGAAATGTGTATTATCAAAAAACTATGCATAAATTTCAAAATGTTTATACACCAAAGTAAACTCACTAATTTGTTATAAAATCTGAACAAGATCTAGTTTGAGGCACTAAGAAGGATAAGGCATCCGTTTGAAAAGAGCTCCTAACAGTAACATGAACTCTGTAAAACTGAAGCAAGATTAAACATCAACTTTACGGTGAAGCTTGGGTAGAAGAATGGTGAAACCACTAATGCTTTATGAAAAGTTTATGAGGACAATGCCCCAAAGAAATCAACAGTTTACAAGTGGATAACTCATTTTAAGAAAGAACATGATGATATCAAAGATGAAGTCCTCAGTGGCAGACCATTCACATCAATTTGCAAGGAAAAAGTTCATCTTGTTCATGCCCTAATTGAAGCAAACCAACAATTAACAGCACAAGCAATAGCCAACACCATAGACATTGCAGTTGGTTCAGCTTACACAATTCTGACTGAAAAATTGAATTTGAGAAAACTTTCCACTCTGTGGGTGCCAAAACTGATGTGCCTAGACCAGTTGCAGACAAGAGCTTTCAATGAAAATTTTAAACAAGTAGGACCAAGATCTTGAAGCATTTCTTTGAAGAATTATAACAGGAGATGAAATGTGGCTTGACCAGTATGATCCTGAAGACAAGGCACAATCAGAGCAATGGCTACCAAGAGGTGGACATGGTCCAGTCAAAGCAAAAGTGAGCCAGTGAAGAGTAAAGGTCATGGCAATAGTTTTAGGGAGATGCTCAAGGCGTTTTGCTTGTTGGCCTTCTGGAGAGCCAAAGAATGGTAACAACTGCTATTATGAGAGTGCTTTGAGAAAGTTAGCCAAAGCTTTAGCAGAAAAACACTCAGAAAGTCTCGACCAGAGAGTTCTTCACCACAGCAATACTTCTGCTCATTCCTCTCTCAAGCAAGGCCAATTTTGAAAGCATCCACCATATAGTCCCAATGGGCTCTTTCTGACTTCTTTTTGTATCCTAAACTAAAAAAAAAAATCTATAAAAGAAACCCATTTTTTTCCAGTTAATAATGTAAAAAATACTGCACTGATATGGTTACATTCCCAGAACTCTCAGTTCTCTAAGAATGGACTAAATAGCTGGTATCATTACTTAGAAAAGTCTTGAACTTGATGGAGCTTATATTGAGAAATAAAGTTGTTTATTTCTATCTTTTACTTCCATTTTCCCACGAACTTTTTGAAGTCCCCTCACATATGCTGCCTGTAAGGGATACATTTTAAGTATAAAAACATAGTATAAAAGCAAATAGATGAAAACAATATACTGTTCAAAGAATAAGTAAAAGGAGCCCAAGATGCTTATATTGACAGCAAAAAAGTAGTCTTTAAGACAAAGTTTATTACCAGAAATAAAGAAAGATATTTCCTAATGATAAAAGGGACAACTGGTTGGGAAGAAGTAAATGGTGTGTGCCTAATAACAGAACTTCAAAATATATCAACATACAAAACTCATGGTATCTTCATGCAATGCAAGACTACTTAGCAATGAAGATATACAGATGGCAAATAAACAAATAAAAATGCTCACCATCATTAGTCACTAGGGAAATGCAAATTGAGACTACAATCCAGTATGATTACAAATCCATACACTAGAATGTCTAAAGTGATCAAGAATGTCTCAGTACCAAACACTGAGAAAGATATACAGCAACTGGAACACTCTTGTAAAAATGATACAACCAGCCAGGCGCGGTGGCTCATGCCTGTAATCCCAGCAATTTGGGAGGCCAAGGCAGGTGGATCACCTGAGGTCAGGAGTTCGAGACCAGCCTGACCAACATGGTGAAACCCCATCTCTACTAAAACAAAAATTAGCTGGGCATGGTGGTGGGCATCTTAATCCCAGCTACACAGGAGGCTGAGGCCAGAGAATCACTTGAACCCAGGAGGCGGAGGTTGCAGTGAGCCAAGATCACATCGCTGCACTCCAGCCTGGGCAGCAAGAGCTAAACTCCAACTCAAACACACACACACACACACACACACACACACAAGATACAACCACCCTGAAAAATGGTTTGACAATTTTTTGTAAAATTAAATACATAGCTGCTATATGATCTATCAGTTCTACCCCTAGATATTTAAATACAAGAAATGAAAGCAAATGCCTACACAAAGATTACACATGAATGAGCACAGCAGCTTTATTCATATTACCCCAAACCTTGAGCTAACCCAAATGTTTGAAAATAGGTGAATGAATAAAAACATATATAGCATGTTCATTAACTATAATACTACCAAGTAATAAAAAGGAGTGAACTCCTGATATTTTCGGTTATATGATTCTCAAAACATTATGCTGAGTAAATAAAAAAGCCAAACATGCACCAAAAAATGCCATATGGTTGCATTTATATGGAATTTTAGAATAGGCAAAACTAATTTAAAATGACAGAAAGCATATCAGTGGTTGCCTGGAGCCAGGAAGAGGTGATGGAATCTTTTGTGTGATAGAAATGTTGTATTTCTTGATTGGGGTGATGACTACACAGGTTTGTATATTTGTCAAAACTCATTAAACTACAACCTTAAGATGGATGCATTTTTTATGTAAATCCTCAGCAAAATTGATTTAAACATGAAAAAATAAGTCAGAGCTGGGGTGTCTAATCTTTTGGCTTCCCTGGGCCAATATTGGAAGAAGAAGAATTGTCTTGGGTCACACATAAAATACACTGACACTAACAATAGCTGATGAGCTAAAAAAAGAAAAAATCGCATAACATTTTAAGAAAGTTTACAAATTTGTTTTGGGTCATATCCAAAGCCTTATTGAGCTCCACACAGTCCGTGAGGTGCAGGGTAGACAAGCTCAAGTTAGAGTTTGGTTCTCACAAACCCTTAAGTTTTTTTTGTTTTTTTTTTTTATATCTTGTTGGGGTTTCTTTTAGATGAAAAAAAGAAACAGGCATAATTCCTCACTTCCTCCCCCATCTCACCTAAAATTAATTTGAACTTAGTAGTCTAATAAGTGAAAAATAAGTTTTTCTCAGTCTTGGAGAAGACAGCCTATCAGAGGTGAAATCGCCTATGCTGTGGCTTCAGATTTGTATTTAAACTGCATCTGTGATGTTTACCTGTTAGACAACTCTGGGAAAATTATTTATTCTTTTGGAGTTTGTCTCCTTATATGTAAAATGATTATAACACCTATCTATTAATAGCTGCGCTGCCAGGATGAAATGAGACAAGGTTTATAAAATACCTGACACAGAAAGAAAATTTGGAAGAAGTAGTTGGTCCTCTTTTTAGAAGAACTACAGACCCCAGATTTTAAAACACAAGCTCAATTCCAAATGTCTTATTGACCCTGAAATCTCATTCATACTTCTCATACCAGGCATCTTGGGTTCCACTGTTATTGTTGTTTACAAAATAGGTGACTACGTTTATAAAGAAACAAGCTTAGGGTTTATTTCAGTTGTTACTAAGTTTTAAAAGTCTGCTGGTCACTCAGTCAACAATATTTATTGACCATCCCTTATGTGTCAGGTACTTCTCTAGGCTCTGGGGATACTGTTGGGGAGTAGGTAGGAAATAACTAAGATGCTTTCAGTTAGTGATACAGATAATCATTGTATGAATTCATTGTATGAACATATATATATATATATACACACACACATATACACATACATACGCACACATATACAGACATATACACACACAAATTAAGTATAATGAATCTATACACAATATACTATCTTGTAACAAGACTCTAGGGTTCTATGCCAGCTCTAACAAGACTAATGTCATATTGGACAAGTAAGTTAACTAACAATAATTTTTGTATCTATAAAACAAGAGATCTGAACTACGATTCCTTTCAATTCTAAGACCCCCTTACATACTAAAAAATGTCTAAAGTCCCTTTCTAATTTTCAAAGTCATTCACTACATATATTCTTTCTTTCACTAATTTTGAATGTGCATTGTTAACCAATTATAGATCTGTAGGTCTATAATTGGTTAATAATGCAGATCTATGAAGATAATCTTTATAGATCTATAACGTAGATCTATAAAGATAATTCTGAATTATCTCAAACAAAAAATTTTAATTTATTCATTCACTCATTAAATTCATTGATTGGTACCACCTATGTATTATATAAGTAACTATGCTAGGCTCTAGACATCAACACAAACTTCACCCCTGACATCATGGAATTTATTAGGTGTAGGGGGTAGGAAAGAATATTTCTGATTTGGTAGGAAAATAAAGAATTCAGTTTTGGTAGGTTAAGTTTGAGATGCCTGAGACACATCCCAGTGGAACTGGCATGTGAAATAAATTAGGGAGGCATCACCTGTTAGATAATAGTTTTTAAAATCATGAGACTGAATATGGTCAACTTGAGAGAGTGAGTACAGTGAGAAGGAAAGAGATAAAAGGTCTAAGTTTTCATGAAAATTAAGATTTAGAGGTTAGGCGTAGGAAGAGGAGCTGACAACACTGAGATGCTACACAGAGCATAGAATAAAAACCCTAAGTGTGTAGTCTATCAAGTATATCAAAAAGAGGGAATGGTCCACTGTATCTAATTAAATTTTAAAATCCCTTGGATTTGAAAAAAGCTAACGTCATGGATGCACTTGGCAAATGCAGTTTAGTGTGCTGGTTGAAGCAGAGACAAGGTTGGACTGGGTTGAGTAGGAATGGAGGGTGAAAGCCTAGAGACTGTGCAGATAATCATACAGAGGAAAGCTGTGGTAGAGGGAAGGAAATATAGGTTTGACAGGTTTGTTCTTGTTGTTGTTTCCTTTTTACTGTGATTGTTTCATTTTTATTTTTTGTTTAAGGTGAGTGATATTAGGACTGAAGGGATGCTGAAGATGAGCAAGAGAGAGGAAGAGAATGGATGGAGAGGGCTCTTAGAAGGCAGGAGCACCTGGCTCTCAAAGGAGAACAGAAGGACTGGCCTTTGACATTTGAAAGGGCCTAAAAGCAGTGGAGAGGACATGATGAAGGTAAGTTGCTAAGGATGGAGAAAGAAAGAAGAAGTAGCATGTCAGAGAGTTTAGGAGATGGAACCAGGCTGGAATCCAACTTCTTCCATTTACTGTAAGTGTGGTCAAGTTACGCTCTTTCTAGACTTCAAGTTCTTCACCTATAAAATGAAGGGAAAGTATTACCTATGTTATAGATTTGTTATGTGAATTTTTAAATGAGTTAATGTTTATAAGAGCACTTAAACCATGTCGAGCGCATACCAAGTGCCATAGAGGTGGTGTCTATTATATCAGTGTGTTTTGATAAATAGGGTCCTGTTTGATGGCTTCTATTTTCTCCAAGAAATGAGATGAAGATGAAAAAATTGTCAACCTTTCTAAAACATAAAATCATGTATAAGTAAACAATGAGAAAAAAAATTTCCATTAAATTGCAGAAGGTTTAAAAACTGTAATACCCACTATTGGTGATGGTGGGGTGTATCAGGCCTCTTTCTCCATGGCTGGTGAAAGTATAAATGTGTGCATCCCCTGCCCTACAAAAGGCAATTTGGTAATATAGATCACAAGATTTTACCAACCTGTAAAACAGAGGTCCTCACACGCCCAGCTCCCTGATTGATGACACTCTCAAGTGCTCCCCATGGTTCCTGGTAACTCCCAGGTTTATGCTCGGTGGTGTAATTGGCCTCAGGCTGTATGCTGTTTTTGTTTCTCTGTGTAACAGTTCAGCTTCTTCACAAGTCTCCAATAGAAATCCACTCACAGGGAGGGAGCCGCATCCTGCATCCTTGAAGCACACATTCTTATGTCTTATTTCCCTTCCTTATTTTGCCCCACCATTGCCTCTGGGGGTTCAAAATTCTGTGTTGCACAGAGCATTTTAGCTCTTTCAAATTTCTAATTCCAGAGTTGATACCAAACCCTTCAAGGTACCCAGGAGAGTACTCTAAGACCTGCTGTTCTTAGAAGGGTTATCAATGGCAAAATTTTACTACTGCCTCAGCAATTCCACTTCCAGAACTTATCTCAAGATGTCAAATACTCATTTTAGTATTATAACTGCCAAAACATTGTACATTTAAATACTTACAAAAGGGATTAATAAATCATGATATGTGTTACATGGTAGAATGTTATAGGACTACTAAAATATGATTTTGGAAGCATTTAATATGGGGAAATTTTTGCTATGCTTAAAAAAAATACACTGAGGTACGAAGAATAAAACAACCACAAAAGTGTATGCCCTAATCTCCTTTCTCATCAACATTTAAAAAAAGAGCGGCACCTGTAGTCCCAGCTACTGGGAGAGGCTGAGGCAGGAGAATGGCGTGAACCCAGGAGGCGGAGCTTGCAGTGAGCCGAGATCGCGCCACTGCACTCCAGCCTGGGTGAAAAAGCAAGACTCCGTCTCAAAAAAAAAAAAAAAAAAAAAAAAAAAAGAGCAATAACACATGAATACAGTGAATACATTTAGACAGTGTAGAAAGTTACAAAATGGAGGCCGGGTGCGGTGGCTCATGCCTGTAATCCCAGCACTTTGGGAGGCCAAAGTGGGAGGATCACGAGGTCAGGAGATGGAGACCATCCTGGCTAACACGTGAAACCCCATCTCTACTAAAAATACAAAAAAATTAGCCAGGTGTGATGGCGGGCACCTGTAGTCCCAGCTACTCAGGAGGCTGAGGTAGGAGAATGGCGTGAACCCGGGAGGCGGAGCTTGCAGTGAGCTGAAATCACACCACTGCACTCCAGCCTGGGCGACAGAGCGAGACTCTGTCTCTGAAAAAAAAAAAAAAAAAGTTACAATGTGGAAAGTGAAAGGCCTCATTCCCTTCTTACTTTGCCCTACCACCTTCTCCAAGTACATAATTACTTATCATACTTTCCAATTTAAAAAAGCATAAATATGCATAAAGTTATGCCTATCATATCTCTTTTACACAAAAGGAAAGAATTTCCATTGTTATATATCTTTTATTACTCTTATGATACATTTTAGAAATTTTTCAATACTACCGTATATACATATATCCATGGTTTGATATGGCATAGGTAATATTCTATATTATTCCATCATATCAATACAACATAACTTATTTAATCAGTCTCCTATTTTTGGAAAGTCTGGTTGCCATGTTTTCTTCCAAAAGATTGTTCCAGTTTGCACTGCAACCTACAGGGTTTTCCCATGTTCTCATTGCATCCATACCGAGCATCATGAAAATTTACAATATAAACTTACAAGAAAAAAATTATAAAAATGTAAGTAAAGTAATTCACCTACCAGTTAATGAGCACCTACTATGTGAATTTTTAAAAATCATGGCATGGTTCTATACTGTATAACCATATATTAATAAAATATGGTTCTCTGTTCTCAGACTAATCAGCTGGAGGAGAAGATGCAGATGTAAATAATTAACAATTAAAAGAAAAAACGCTTTGGGAGGTGGAGGCAGGAGGATTGCTTGAGGCAAGGAATTGGAGACTAGCCTGGGTAACATTGAGAGACCTTGTCTCTAAAAAAGTTTTTTAACAATTAGCTGGGCATGATGTGCACACACCTGTAGTCCTAGCTACTCAGGAGGCTTTGGATTGCTTACGCCCAGGAGTTCAAGGCTGCAGTAAGCTATGATTGCATCACTGCCCTCCAGCCTGGGTGACAGAGTGAGAGCCTGTCTCTAATAAAATTAAAATTTTTTTAAAAGACAGAAATAATGGCCATACTAAAACTAAAATGAAGAGCAGAATATGGAGTAAGAAACGATTTATTTAAATTGGGAATAGGAAAGCATTCATAGCGTTTTACTTGGGATGTAATAGTTTTATCCGCTGCTATCTGTTGGTGCTTAGTTTGTACTAGGCGCTAGGCTGATTTGATTCAGGTGCATTTGTTAATTTAACCTCCATAACAATATAAGGTGGATATGATTTTTGTAGGCATTTTATAGATGAGAAAACAATCTGAGTGAGATGAATTGTTTAATGTTACACTGCTTGTCATACACCTTCCACGTATAGCTCATTTCATTCTCATAACATTCCCATCAGGTAAGCACTGTCATTGCCCCTTTTACAGGGGTAAAAATAATACACAGAGGGCTTACGCTGTTTGCTTAAGGTCACACGACAGGTAGATGGCAGGGCAGGGAACACAAACCCAGACAATCTGACTCAGAGCCCATCTGTCCTTTCTTGATTTGTTAGACAGGGAATGGGATGCAGAAAGTACATTCTAAGAGGAAAGAGCTGCAGGAGCCCAGCCAGTGTGAGACATGGTAGGATGAACCAGTTTCTAAAGCCCAGAGACTAGTAACAGAGTTGTTCACTGGAGAATGGACAAAGCCAGTGGGAGAGAGAATAGCATAAAGTGGATGGAAATGAGATTCATCGCAGAGGTAGAATAGAGAAGACTTGATGACTAATTGGATGCTTCAATCACAGCCCTCAGCCTTTTCCTCGCTAAACTAAAGCGTTTGACGCCTTTTAGTCAGAGCTCACAGCCAGCCAGCATTTTATTCCTTTCCTTTTTTTTTTTATATTGGTTTCACAGTGTTTGGAGTATTCCTTTCCTTTTATTTTAGGGACCTGTTTCGGGATGCTTCTGTTAGAAATGTGATCATTTCTGTGCAGCGTGGCTTTAAGAAAAGATGATGCTAATCGGCTATGCAGTTCAAATAGTACTTCTCCATCCCTCAGTAATGCACCAATTCCATGAGGTTAAGATATTGGTTATCAAGTAGGATGCAAGAGAAAAAGCATCCTATCCTCCAGTTTTTTTTTTTTTTTTAACATAAATGAAGGGAAATGTCCAACGAGCATTATTTTTGAGACAGAGTTTCACTCTTGTTGCCCAGGCTGGAGAGCAGTAGCACGATCTCAGCTCACCGCAACCTCTGCCTCCCAGGTTCAAGTGATTCTCCTGCTTCAGCCTCCCAACTAGCTAGGATTACAGGCATATGCCACCACACCCAGCTAATTTTCTGTATTTTTAGTAGAGACAGGGTTTCTTCATGTTGGTCAGGCTGGTCTCCAACTCTCGATCTCAGATGATCTGCCCATCTCGGCCTCCCAAAGTGTTGGGATTACAGGCATAAGCCACCATGCCCGGACTTCTAATGAGCATTTTTCAGTTCTCCTACCACTTCTCCCTGCAGCATTGGACCCTACTGATTATTCCATCCTTGAAATTCTCTCTGCTATTAACTTCTGCAATATCATCCTTGCTGTTTTCCTTCTACCTTTCTGATGTGCCTTTCCATTTTCCCTAAATATAATGGTATCACTTCCTTTGATGCCTCTGAAAGGATCCTGCACCTCAGGGCTTGCTTAGCATTCTTTTTTTTTTTTTTTTTTTTTTTTGAGACGGAGTCTCGCTCTGTCACCTAGGCTGGAGTGCAGTGGCGCAATCTCGGCTCACTGCAAGCTCCGCCTCCCGGTTCACGCCATTCTCCTGCCTCAGCCTCTCCGAGTAGCTGGGACTACAGGCGCCCGCCACCACGCCCGGCTAATTTTTTTTTTTGTATTTTTAGTAGAGACGGGGTTTCACTGTGGTCTCGATCTCCTGACCTCGTGATCCGCCCGCCTCGGCCTCCCAAAGTGCTGGGATTACAAGCGTGAGCCACCACGCCCGGCCGAGCATTCTTTAATTCTCTCCCTGTTTGCTTCAAGTACAATCTCAAATAAATTTACTTAGAATCTTTCAGCTATCCGTTTACAGGAATAAGAAAACCTGGACCTTTTTACTTATTTCCCTGTTTCTATCCAGAATATCATTAATCTTATAGCACTCATACAGTGTTTGTCCTGCACTTATTTTTATGTAGGTCACATGGGTCAGCTTTATCTACCTCCTCTTCACAGTAGGTCTGATGCTTGGTGCTGCCTCTTCAGCTCTGATCTGGCCTTGCTCCTTGGCTATAATCATGCCTAGGACTTTGACTACATGTCTTTCAGCTGCTGTGTGTAAACACTTCATTTGGCCTAATCTAGCTAACAGTAATTGACCTCAGTGGTTCCCAAATTTTATTTCACATTGGAATCACTTGGGGTTCATTAAGAGCAGCTAACACCTGGCCACCCCAGACATACTGATTTAATTGGTATGGGGTAAGACTTGAGACATTAGACTTTTTAAAAGCCAGTGTGCAGCAGGTGATTGTAATCTGCAGCACATTCAGGAACTACCATCCTATATGAGGGTTCTGAAACCCAATTACTCAACAAAATCACTTAGGGAGTTTCCAGTTTCTTTAAATACAGATATCTGGGCCCTACCTAAGAACTCAGTCAATATGGCCTAGGAATTTTTGCTTTTCATAAGTCTCTAGGTGAATGGATATTGGGATGCATCGCCGTGTATGCAACTTGGAGTGGACCTTTCTGGCCGGGACACCATGGCCTTCTTTACAGCTCTTTGAATGGCACCGACGAAACTTTCATCTATCTGGAAAACAATCAGTCTGTTCCTTCTCTGCAGATGCATGTTCTTAGCTCCAGACTCCTGTGTATAAAATCTCATAAGACATTTGACTGATGGTCATCCCACATGCACCTAAAATTCAACATGACCAAAATTGAACTCATCATTTTGTTTTTGTATTGTTTTTCTCTTCTCTGTGTCACCCAGGTAACATCAAACTTATCCACAAAGTGTGCAAACCCTAAGGCTAGCTGTCATTTTAGACTCTTCCCCTCTTAACCCCACAGAGAGCTACCAGATCTGGTGGTAATTCCATCTGTTCATTCTGTTTTGCAGATTACAGCCTTAGTTTGAGCACATATTACCCTCTCAGCCACAGTATTGAACTTCTAATAACCTAACTGGCCTTCCTTAGCCAATTTCCTTTTTCTTTAACTCTTAATGCTGCTTGAATGAACTTTCTAAAATGCAGATCTGATTTTGTCACTACTCTTCTTAAAATCCTTCAAGAGGTCCTTGCTTTTATGATAAAATTCAAACTTCTTAGCATGCAAAGCCCTTCATGAGTTTTGCCTCTGGCCTCATTCCTTGAGACATTTTCCCTTTCATGTGCATCACCTGGGGCCTCAGTTCAGCCCTACTGAGTCAGATACCTTGGAGGACGAGCCCTAGATATCTAAACCTTTACAAGCCCCAAGTACTTCTTCTGATTACATAAGATTGGGAACTCAACCCTCAAACACGCCCATTGCACTTGTCCCTTCAGAAACCCAACTTTAGAGAGGATTCCTGAACATACTGCACTACCTCAGTGTTTCCTGCACTGATTCCCTGTATTCATCTCTACTCATCCCTCAAAGTCCCCTCACAGGGTGGGGTTTCCTGACTCCTGAGGTGCCACTCCTCTGAACTCTTCTTCTCTGCTTCTATTACACCTCGGGTCTGCCCCTATTTCATGATTACCACCTTGTTATTTAATTCCTTGTTTATCCTCCCCACTAGAAATTTTTTTTTTTTTTTTTTAACAGAGCCTCTGTCGCCCAGGCTGGAGTACAGTGGTGTAATCTCGGCTCACTGCAACCTCCGCCTCCGGGGATCGAGTGACTCTCCTGCCTTGGCCTGCCAAGTAGCTGGGACTACAGACATGCACCACCACGCCCGGCTAATTTTTGTATTTTTAGTAGAGATGGAGGTGGGGGGGGGTCTCACCAGGTTGGCCAGGCTGGTCTCGAACTCCTGACCTCAAGTGATCTGCCTGCCTGGGCCTCCCAAAGTGCTGGGATTACAGGTGTGAGCCACCATGCCCGGCTGATCCTCCCCCCACTAGAATTTGAACTCTTCAGTGGCAGACAGAGTATCATTTTTCTCTTTATCCTTACGTAGCAGCACAACACTGAGTGCAATGTGAATGAATTACTAGAAAACAAAAATGGAATCCATAGTTAAAGAAACAAACAAAAAACAGAGAAATAGGTTGTCAGAAGAACAGGCAGAATTAGCAATACAGACAACTATCGGAACTTGAATTTAAGGTAGGAGGTCCTAAGCCAATAATTTAAAATATACATATATATACACAGAGTGCAAGTACAGTATCAGTCAAGGTTTTTAATTGCAAGCAATAGACACTGATGCAAGCTGCTTGAAACAGAAAGGAATTTATTGAAAGGTTGTTCGGTAGCCCACAGAATTACCAGGAAGACTAAAATTGCCAGGCTTTGAAAACAGGCAGGAACAAAGGAAGGCTAAGCAGCTAGAATCATAGCCACGGCTGAACAATAGAGGCTGCAGCTCACCCACCTGTCTCCACCAGCACAGGACATGCACACTGCTGATGGCACTGCATCTAGTGACTATTGCTACGGCTGCTGCCACCAAAATGAATTTTCCACTCATCCTATTTCTCTGCCTCACTCACTCCCTCCAGACTCTAATCTTAAACTGGTTCAAGTGACTGGGCATGTCTAGGTCTGTACATGAGATGGGGTGTGTGTGTGTGTGTGTGTGTGTGTGTGTGTGTGTGTGTGTGTGTTACAGACTTCTCAACTTGTCAGTATCCAAAAGCAGGTGAAGCAAAGGTCCATACCTTGGAAAATCCCTCAGACAAAGGCAGGGGTTTGGATGCTGGATAGCCAATTAAAATAAAGTTGTTTCTAATTTTATCCAATATTATATATAGTATTACTAAAATGGTAAAATGTATTAGAATCTTGATACTCAGCAGAAAGTCAGAATAAATAATTTCTAGTAGGTCATAAATTACAATTGTGAACAAACCCTAGGGTTCTGTTAAATTAATTTGAGTAGAATAAACGCTCGCTATGTAGATTGAAATCAGACTCAAAGAAGGGAGGAGGCACTCTTGTCTTGAGGGGACTAAAATTGCAGCATGGATTCCTCCAGGACACTTGGAGAATGAATGAAGTCCATCGGGGGAAATCAGGTGTCAAACACTGGGGATGGAGAGGCCAAGGGTGGGACTCAGGTTTGGGATTGCAGAGTCAAGAGTGTGTAGCTGGGGAGATGGAATTGAAGCAAAACACTGCAAGCAAGCCCAGTTTCTGGATGACCGCCTTGTACATAGGGCCATTCAAGGTTAAGTCGTTCATTTACTTAAATATTTTATTTCCTCAATGCTATGTGAGGAAGACTTGAAAAATATAAATTAAATTTGATTTATTTGCTTTTATTTACAAAAAAACCCACCATTTTTGTTAAAAGAGTGGATGCTTGGAAATTTGTAAGCAATATTGAAAAATGTGGAGAAAGTTTAAACAATCACAAATTCTACCACCAAGAAATAGGCATTAACACTATGGGAACTTTATTCTAACCATCCTTCCATGCATGTGTACAAATGGAAGCATCTGAACTGCCCTCCAGTATTCACCATTATTCACATAGAAAGCACACGAGAAAGACAACTGGGTGGATGGATGGAAGGATGGACTTTTGTAAAATGATCTCATTTGAAAAATAACAATTTTAATGTTATTTAATAGAAGAAAAATGAAAAGAATTGCTAGACTCCAAATATTTTTCTTCACCACAAAACACATTGTTTCTTTGGTTTTTTTTTTTTTGAGATGGAGTCTCCCTCTGTCAGTAGGCTGGAGTGCAGTGGTGCAATCTTGGCTCACTGCAACCTCTGCCTCCCAGGTTCCAGTGATTCTCCTGCCTCAGCCTCCCAAGTAGCTGGGACTACAGGTGCCTGCCACCATGCCCGGGTAATTTTTTTGTATTTTTAGTAGAGATGGGGTTTCACCATGTTGGACAGGATGGTCTCGACATCTTGACCTCGTGATCCACCCACCTCAGCCTCCCAAAGTGCTGGGATTATAGGCGTGAGTCACTGCACCTGGCCTATTGTTTCTTCTTTTTAAAAATTAAACGGTAGGGTGTGGAGGCTCACCCCATATAATTGCCTGACTTCAGAAGGCCAAGGTGAGAGAAAGGCTTGAGGCCAGGAGTTTGAGACCATCCTGAGCAACACAGTGAGACCCAATCTCTACAATAAATAATTTTAAAAAAATTATCCATACCAGGTATGGTGGTGCACACCTGTAGTCCCAGCTACTGGGGAGGCTGAGGCTGGAGGATAGTTTGAGTCCAGCAGTTTGAGGCTGCAGTAAGCCATGATTATGCCACTGTACTCTAGCCTAGGCAATGGAGAAAGAGCCTGTCTCTAAAATAATAAATAAATAAAATTTTAAAAAATTCAAAAAGCTTAAAAGAGTTTATTTTAAAAAAAAAAGAGGTCAAAGCTGTTATTTGTTTCAACTAAGTGCTTTGCTTTTAGACACTATCAATTGATTTATTGCTATGAAAGATGAAGACTTCAGCACTCATGCTTCTTGTCATCTGCCTCTCAACTTTGCCATGTTTGCAAGTTGTTGTATTTGTATGCTGTCAAGACTTACTGTATTTATATACCCAGTAAGCTGGGTATTTTCTAGTAGTTTTCTATATGGAAATGGATTAATTGCTCACCATGTGTTGCTCTGCCACTATTTATCTAGTCCATTTCTAGTTTTGATTCATTTTCTAATCAACTGGATTTTGAAATCGAATTTATTTTTCTTTGCAAGAAGAGCTTGGTGCGTTATATTCCCTGAGGCCTTTCTTGCTTAAGTATGTTCATTTTTGCTAACATACAGTAGGCCTGAGAAAATGTTCTTTGGTCCTACTTTCTTTACTTTAGAATACTTTTTGTATTTCACCATCGTCTCTGGCATTAAGTACTGCTGTGGAGAAAAGTGTGATGCCAATCTTTTTTTTTTTTTTTTTGTAGGTGATTTGATTTTCTGTCTAGATATTGGACTAATTTATTTTTATACTTTCAAGTTGAGTAAGCGAACCAGAGATATCTTAGGGCTGAGCGGTTCGTATCTAATTATTTTATGATCATTTGAGGTTCAGTGATTACTCTCACAATTTTGGCAGTCCTGAGAAATAGTCTTCTAACAACTTTGAGAAGCTAGAGAGAATGAATGTGCCTGGAGAAGAATGACAAATGGTCCCTCCAATTCTGACTTTGTCTTCTAGGTCCAATATCTTTGGTTTTGTGTCTTTGTCACGTTCAAGCAAGTCTTGTAACTCCTCTTGGGTAGCTTGAAGTGATTCCATGCACTCAACAGTCTCTAAAAAGATGGTGATGCAAAGAAGTTACAGGAGTAGGAATTTTTTTTTTTTGCTATAGAGGATAATGCTTTTGGTGGAGATTTGTAATGAGTTCTGCACATAGCAAGTGTGGTAGACCAGGTGTATTATTGGGAAGATGAGGTGTTTGTTTGTTTTGCATTTCTTCTGCCTGGTCTATTATTTAGTGTAGTTAGATAAATGGATTTAAATGTCTGAATAAAATATTTTTAGAGTGGGTAGATGAAGTGGCTTGTAATGTATGGAAGTAAAATATTTCTATGATGAATAAAGAAGCATTGGACTTCCCATACAGAGATTATGCATGTCATTTTGCTGAGGGCATCTACTTCCACCAGAATGATATTGTATCTTCAGAAGGAAAAGGGGAGAAGCCAGTGATAAAATACGGGGTGTTATTATCTCAGAGGTGCTTGGAGCTCAAGAGGGCTTAAATAATTATTTCCCAGATGTATCTTGCCTATGTGCATGGGATATAGGAGTTTGCATTTTGGATGTTAACATGAAAAGGCAGAGTCACCAGAAATTCCCGAGGGCCATTTTAAATATTTTTAGTGGAGCACAACAGCCCAGTATGGAAGAAACACAGCATTTGTGGGCGTGCATCTGATGCCAAGAAATAGATCTGGCAGGGTTGGTTAGGTAGCCTCCTTCCACTGGGGGCCACCATAAGGCAGCCCTGAATACTGTCCAGGTGCTGTGCATATAGGTATTAGTTGGCTTCCCTTGGATTACCTTCCCCAAATCTGACTGAAGCTGGAAGATCCCAAAGTTTTGGCACTGGAATATCACTTGTGATGGGCTGGTATTGTGGCTTATAGAGCAGGGTGTCTGTGTGATTGCTTGAGTTCCTGTCTGTCATTAGTGGCAACAGAGCCCACCTCCTCTGATGTGAACAGTTTTCAAGTTTGCCTGTACTACTCACAGCCTTCGAGTGTGCACCTATCCCAGTGTGCTGAGCCTCTTTAATTAAGTGTACAGCCAAGATACCTTTAATTGCCGATAGTTCTTTGTCCCTCACTGGGAAGTTAGCCTTGGCTGGAATAAACTGTCCTGGTGAAGAGAAACAGGTCAGCTGCCTTGAAATCCTCTTTGGGCTCAGCTGGTATTCACTAAGATATTAGAAAGTTAATTTAGATCAGAGATGTCAAGCTATATGCCTACGGTCTGAAATCAGCCCCCAGGCTCATTTTCTTTGTCAAAGAGAGTGTTTGCCTGCAGGCAAAAACTGCGTAGTCTTTTAGAAGAATTTTTTTCCAAGTAGTAGCTGATTTTTAAAAGTTAGAAAATGTCCCATAAAAATCCAGATTTCCACCTTTTCTTGTAAAGTGAAAGATACGACCATCACACTGAGTGCACATTTCCAATGGCAACACCGGATCCAGAGCTGCTAAGGAGAGCCGAGGAGCAGGTCCCTTCTTGACCCAGGCCTGTGCTCTCCAGCTTGCCAGCATCCCCTGCAGTTGTTCTTATCCTTCTGACTCAGAGGCCAGATGTCAGGTCCCATTTCTTATCACACCTGAACTTTTTTGTTTTTCTTATGATAGAGTGAGGAGGAATGTGACATATTTTCTACTGTCTACCTCTACCATAAGCAGAAATATGCAAGCCACATGGAGGGCCACTCACTTCTTTTTCATGGCCTGCTTTATTCATTGGTATTACCCGCTAGGAACCTGTGAACAACTGAGTTTATGACTGTTGCTATAGATAACAGAAGGGCAAGGTGAGTCAGGTAGGCCAAGATAAGGATGCAGGAAAGCATGACAGTTTATGGAAAAGGGCAGCTCCTTCTATGAGATAAGTACTTACCTTTGTTGTGCAGATTTATTGCTTGGGAATGGAGATGGGACTATTGGAGGGAGAAAAGTCAATGGTAATCAGGGATTCTTGGATGTCCTTAATCGGTTGCAGTCACATATAGTTTCCGGTTTTCCTACTTCACGGAGCACCATGTTTACTTGAAAGAATGACAAGCAAACCACGGTTAGTCAGAGACTGGCAAATATTTTTTCAAAAATGAATAACATAAACCTGTTACTTGGAAGAAAGAAATGAATGATAATATAAATTGCAAATGATAAAATTTGAACTTTTAAGTAAAAATTAGAATTTTAGAAAGCTTTTATCTACCACTTTGAGCTCAACAGCTCTCAATACCTAAAAACTTTTCTGTCGTAATTGATAGTGATAAAACATATGCAATTTTTTGAAATTGTAGAATAAAATGTGTTAATATTTGGAAGATATATAACTCAGTGGATCAGTATTTTCCAGATCTTTAAAAAATCATGCATAGGTAAAAGAACCACTCAAAATGGAAGGGAACAATATATTTTAATGTAACAGAATATGAATAAGTATTTGATAATATATCAGATACTATAACCTTTGAGAACCTACTAGTTGTCAAGTTTTGTGTAATATCAAAGAATATCCACAATTATCTGAAACGGCTCTAAAAATACTTCTTCGTTTCCTAGCCTCATATCTGCATGAATATTTCTTTGTATACTTCAACCAGGATAACATAGCACAATAAATTGAATGCAGAGGCAGGTATAAGTATCCAGATGTATTCTATTAGGGCAGACTTTCAAGTGATTTGCAAAAATATAACAATATACCACTCAACTTTTTTTTATTTTGGAAAACCCAGTTATTTTTTATAAAAATATGTTATTTGTGTTAACATGTAATGGGTTTATCATTGCCATTCTGAAATAAACATTTAAATTTTTTCTCAGTTTTAATGTCTTTTTTTTTTTTTTTTGAGATAGGGTCTCACTCTGTTGCCCAGGCTGAAGCGCAGTGGCATGACCACAGCTCACTGCAGCCTCAACCTCCTGGGTTCAAGCAGTCCTTTCACCTCAGCCTCCTCAGTAGCTGGGACCATAGGCACATGCCACCATGCCTGGCTAATTTTTAAAAAATTATTTCTAGAGACAGAGTCTCCCTATTTGCCCAGGCTGGTCTCAAAGTCCTGGGCTCAAATGATCCCCCTGCTTTGGCCTCCCAAAGTACTAGGATTACAAGGTTTTAACTTCTTATGTGGTAAACATTGGTCCATATAACCCACGTAACAAAAGTTATTTGAATTCCCCATTAGGGTGTAAACTGGTCCTGAGACCAACAACCGTTTGTCTATGCATATATTAACTTTCTTCATATCTATGCTACATCTATATTATTTATGTGTATATGTGTGTGTGTGTGTGTGCGCGTATATATAATTTTTTTTTTTACATAGAGTCTCGCTCTGTCACCCAGGCTGGAGTGCAGTGGTGCAATCTCAGCTTACTACAACCTCCACCTCCAGGGTACAAATGATTCTCCTGCCTCAGCCTCCCAAGTAGCTGGGATTACAGGTGTGCACCACCACACCTGGCTAATTTTTGTAGTTTTAGTAGAGATGGGGTTTCTGCCATGTTGGCCAGGCTCATCTCAAACTCCTGACCTCAAGCCATCTGCCCATCTTGGCCTCCCAAAGTGCTGGGATTACAGGCATGAGCCACCACACCAGGCCCATATCCTTTATGTATTCTTTTCTTATACAAAACACATTGCATTTATTCTTGCTCCACCTTGCCTTCCTAACTTAACAACACATCTTCAGAATTGACCCATATCAAGACATACAGAGATTCCTTATTCTTTTTATGGTTACATAAATCTCTTTGCAAGAATTTATGTAATTATTTATCTCTTTGCAAGAATTTATGTAATTTTTATGCCAATGTCATGCTGATGATTTGTTAAAATTACTTTGTTTATACAGACACTGCCACATTGAATAACTTTGTATCTACATCATGTTAAATGTGTGGTAAGATCTGTAGGACAAAAGTAGAAATGCTAGTCAAAGATTAAATGCATTTGTAATTTCGATATATGTTGTACAATGTATAAGCTTATACTTTTTTTAAGAATGTAAGGTATGCATTACAGCTCTATACAAATAGGCTACATCAATGTCATAATCTGTGTTCACATGAATACAGTAGAGTTGAGTGCTGAGTGTGTGTACACATATGCAATTTACATGCTTGGAATCAAAAGTTAATGTTAACTGATTAAAACTTGAAAATATTGAAATGAAAATTAAGCTGGAAAATCCATTGTAATAGATAAAATGTGTTGTTGATTATTCTGTATCAATGTGATTTGGGAGAAGTCATAAGTTTTTGGTATTTGTCTGGTACATGGTTGAAACAATTTGACAACTTTTGTTGGAAGGCCTGAAGCAGCTGGCACTGACTGCACTAATGAACAGGAGGTCCCAGCATTTTCAAATTCCGAGTTCACAGTGACCATCATTACAGAGGCAAGACTTCAGAGCCAGTAGAGATGGATTCCGGGCAAAGACTGTTAAGGAAAAGCAAAACAAATTCTTGAGTTCTTGCTTAGATGCTGCAGGGAAGTGCTTGTAAGCTCATAAATATGGGATCATTAAGCATCTTTGTGTGCAGGGATGAATTTTTAAAAGAATGTTAACATTTTCAAACAATTTTTAAAATGATACTCCTCAATTCCCCTCTTCCTGCTCCCAGGGAAACCTCACACGTTTTTTTGGTACTTGTTGATCTTTTGGCTCATTGCAGGGTATCCGATAGCTCCTATTCTATCTTCACATATCAACGTACGTGCCCTCTTCTCCAGAATACCTCGCTTGGTTCCTGATATGCAACAACCTTTTTTTACTTCATGTTCCCATAGGACTCTGTAACTTTATCTACTATAGGTTATATAATGATGTCTTATAACTGTCTGTTTATTGACAATATTTCCACTACATTTTACATCCTAAAGAGAATGATGCTATGTGTCTTATTTAATGCTTTATTCACAGAACCTACTTTAGTGCCTGACATATAGTAGGTACTCAGTAAATATATGCTGAATTAATAAAAAATAGGAGGACAATTTTGGCTAGCATGTGGGCTCTAGGAATCTCAATAATTTTAATTTAAAAATCCCAAATCTTGGCCGGGTGTGGTGGCTCATGCCTGTAATCCCAGCACTTTGGGAGGCTGAGGTGGGTGAATCATGAGGTCAGGAGTTAGAGACCAGCCTGGCCAACATAGTGAAACCCCGTCTGTACTAAAAATACAAAAATTAGCCGGGTGTGATGGCACACACCTGTAGTCCCAGCTACTTGGGAGGCTGAGGTGGGAGAATTACTTAAAGCCGGGAGGCAGAGGTTGCAGTGAGCCAAGACCACACCATTGCACTCCAGCCTGGGTGACAGAATGAGACTCCGTCTCAAAAAGGAAAAAAAATCCCAAATCTCCTAGCAACTACTTTAAGTACCTCCATCTTCACATTATTTGTTTTATTGTTGCATATACAATTTCTAGTAATACTAGTACACATAGTATTTCTGGTGTAGATATACTATGGTTTGATAAAGTGTACAATGTTATTTTCTCCTCTGTTTTCTCTACCTTCTCCCATGACCTTGATGCTATTTGCCTTATTGGCTGTCAATGACACCTTTGGCCTAACGGAAATAATGAATTCTCCAAGAAGCAATAGGTTTAATCACATAAGAAAAGTAGTAATCAATAAACTGGTTTATACATGCTGTAGCCCAGTGATGGTACTATTGGTACTATTAAGGTACTAGTTTCTTTTTTTTTGTTTGACAGAGTCTCGCTTTGTCACCCAGGCTGGAGTACAGGAGTGCAGTGGTATGATCCTGGCTCACTGCAACCTCCACCTCCTGGGTTCAAGTGATCCTCCCACCTCAGCTTCCCAAGTAGCTGGTATTACAGGGCACACACCACCACACCTGGCTAATTTTTGTATTTTTAGTAGAGATGGGATTTACAGTTTGAACAAAATGTATTTCTTTTCCTTGGTTTCCAAACTTTCTTAGGCTAACCAAAGAAAATGGAATTTGAAGGTGTGGGTAATTTATCACCATCTCTTAATTATAAAAAAGCTTATGTGTCAGCTTATAATGAGCAGGAAAAAGTGAAAGCAGCAGTCACCCAACATTTTTGGTACCAGGGACCAGTTTCGTGGAAGACAGTTTTCTACAGACTGGGGGGCAGGAGGGCAGTGGGGGAGGGTTTCAGGATGGTTCAAGTGCATTACATTTACTGTGCACTTCATGTCTATTATCCTTACATTGTAATATATAATGAAATAATTATACAACTTACCATAACATAGAATCAGGGGAGCTCTGAGCTTGTTTTCCTACAACTAGTTGGTCCCATCTGGGGGTGATGGGAGACAGTGACAGATCATCAGGCATTAGATTCTCATAAGAAGCATACAACCTAGAACCCTCTCATGTGCAGTTCATAATAGGTCCACGCTTTTATGAGAATCCAGTGCCACTGCTGATCTGACAGGAGGGGGAACTCAGGAAATAATATGAACAATGGTGGTGGCTGTAAATACAGATGAGCTTTGCTGGCTCACCCGCCCGCTGCTCACCTCCTGCTGGGCCCTGGTTCCTAACAGGCTACAGACTGGGGGATGGGGACCCCCACACTAAAAATTAGAGCATCAGGAAACTTCTGTGTTCCCTGGCAACTCCTCACTTTTCTGTAAAGCAAAATCCTATTCACTTCCTTTGAGAAGACTTCATCTCTCACCCTCTCATTTTGGTAAGATTTTATTATAGCCTCTTCTGCGAACTCCTTTACTCTTTTCCCATATATGATCCTCCCTTTGGGATTGATCTTGTGTTTTCTAGAGAATGCACTTATTCAGGGACAACCTTGGGTTTTCTCACGCCATCCAGGAGGGCTCCAAACCTCTGAGGAGACCTGGCTGACACCTAGATTGCAACTTTGTGAGGCCCTGAGCAGAGGGCCCAGCTTAGCTATGCCCAGAGCCCGGACCCATAGAAGTTGTAAGATCATAAATGTGCATCAAGTAGCTACATTTGTGGTAGTTTGCTGCATAGTGATAGAAAACTATATACTGCCTTATTGGGAAGATGTATAGTTTATAAGAAACTGATTCTAGCTAATGTTAGATAGAAAAAAAAAAGCAGAATTTGTTGGAACAAAATTAGATATGTCACAGAATTGAAGGAAAAGCTAAACCATCAGGCCTTAGGGATAATAGGCACAAGGGTGACTGTGAGGGTATCACTGAGGAATTTTGAGGAGTGAGCTTTGAAATAATCTGCCTACATCCACCCTTGTTCCTTATCCCATGGATCAGATTTTTCCTGACAGACTCTAACTGGCCTCATTCTCATCACCTGCCCATTCCTTGATGTGAGGAAGCTTGAGAATGGACAGAACCCAAGACCGTGTGGAAGGAGAAAGGAAGCCCCCTAAAGGGAAGGTGTGATGTTCTTGATGTTCTTCAGGAAAACAAAGGAGAGGGATTTGAGACAGGCACACACAAAAGAAAGCCACTTTGCTACTGCATAGGGTTGTCAAGAAAAAACATGAGATAATGCGTGTAAAATGCTTAGCATGGTTCTTGGCACACAGTAGTCACTCAATACACTTTAACTATAATTATTAAGCATCAGGGACCTATGCCTCATCTAGAAAGCAAAAGAAAGAACTCTGTTCTTGAAGATGAAAAGAAAAATTCCAATTTGATGAGGGGAAAAATCCCTGACACTCAAAAGGACAGGCTTCAATGCCTGTTGCTACCTAGATGATTTACAATCAAAGGGTTATCAGAGGTTAGGAAGGTATAGATTCCAAAGTGCTATTTGTGCTGACTATTGCTATGTACTCAAAATCAAACCAGCTATGAGATATACTCCTCCAAATTCCAGGGGGCCACAGACAGAAGCCAACTATTGGTGGCTGTTTCTCTTCACACAAAACTCTTAATGGTTGGCTCACAGCTCTGATTGTAAGTGGGCTGGATGGTACCTAAGACTATCCATCCATCCATGCTTAAATCATGGCTTTAAATTTGAAATTTTGGAAAATTAATTCAGATATGAGATGATAGTCATGTTTACTGAAGATCATGAACAGAATCCACAGTATCTGTGTGTACTTGGTATTGAGTGACGTAGTTGTGTTGTTGAAGTGAGGCTTTCCTTTGATCTTTTTGTTGACAAATGCCATTCACTGGTCAGTACAACCATTCTGAGGAAGAATTGTCTATCAGGTGGTGTCATTTTGGGTCCAGAACATCACTGACGGCTGGAGTTCACTTCCATTCCATTCTGTTCTACTCCACAAGTATTTATTGAGCTCCCATTATGTGCAATGAACTGTATTAAGTGCTTTGATAGATTAAAAAATGAAAAGATAAGACAGAGCTCCTGACCTTAGGGTATTTTATTATCTCAAAAGAGAGACAAACGTTTACAAGGACCAGACACAATACAGAGCAGGATGTGACAAGTGCTAAAATAGATATAGAGACAGAAGAAAGCTTTAAATTTCAAGTGCGCATACCTGAAATTTTCATATAGAGGTTGAATTTGAGCCCTTTTTAATCATATGCCCGCTAAAACAGGGAGTATTTTATCTGTTTTTGTATTCCTAATTCCTAGCACAGTTCCTGGTACTTAATAGATGCCACTAAACATGAATTTTTAAATTGCTTGAGGTGTGGAAAAATAGACATAAAATTTGCCATTTTAACCATTTTTAAGTGTACAGTTCAGTGGCAGTAAGTACATTCATATTGTTATGCAAACATCATCACCATCTATCTACGGAACTTTTTACATCTTTCAAAACTGAAAGTCCAGGACCTATTAAACAATAGCTCTTCATTCCTCCCTGCTTCCAGCCCCTGGCAAACACCATTGTACTTTCTGTCTTTATGAATTTGACTACTCTTGTTATCTCATATAAGTGGAATCATACAGTATTTGTCCTTTTCTGATTGGCCCATTTCACCGAAATGTTGCCAAGGTCCATCCATATTATAGCATGTGTCAGAGTTTCCTTCCTTTTTAAGGGTGAATAATAAATTTTTCACTGGATGTATATAACTGCATTTTGTTTATCCATTCATCCATCAGTGGACATGTGGATTGTTCCCATTTTTGACTAATGTGAAGGATGCTGCTATGAACATGAATGTACAAATATCTTTTCAAATGAGTTAGAAATTGGGATAGATCAAGAGTGGTCAGAAAGAGGGCATTCCAAGTTCAGGAAATAACATGAACAAAAGGAAAGAAGAATGACAATGCACTAGGCTTGCCTGCTGTGGCTTACTCATGGGTTGGGGCTGCACATTGAAATGTTGATCTGTTCCAGAAGTTGCAGGGCACTAAATACCACACCAAGGACATAAAGTTTTTCTGAAGTTATTAGGAACCATTTAAAAGGGGTTGGAGCAGGTAAGCAACATTACCAACACTATACTTGAGGAATACAATTGTAATGGCAAAGATGTAGTTAGAAATATAGGGTAATAATCTTGGCAGGAGACAAAGTAGGGCAGTGGCAGAGGAAATAGTACCAGGAGGGAGTAGAGTTATTTTTGTTTGTTTGTTTGAGACAGGGTCTGGCTCTGTCACCAGGTAGGAGTACAATGGCACAATCTCGGCTCATTGCAACCTAGGCCTCTCAAGCCATTCCCCCACCTCAGCCTCCCAAGTAGGTGGGACCAAAGGCATGCACCACTATAACCAGCTAATTTTTTTTGTATATTTTGTACAGACCGGGTTTCACCATGTTGCCCAGTTTGGTCTTGAACTCCTGAGCTCAAGTGATCCACCTACCACGGCCTCCCAAAGTGTTGGAATTACAGCCATGAGCCATTGTGCCTGGCTGGGAGTAGAGATATTATAGTGGAACTGTTAATAGGATCTGTTGACCAACTGGATGTGGGCGGCAGGAAGAGGAAGTTGTTGTTAAATCAGTGCCTGGGAGCGTGGTGACATTATAAACTGAGATGAAGAATGCAGAGGAAAAAGAAGCAGGCAAAAACAATAGCTACCATTTATTGAGCTCTTATGTGTTAGGTACCTCACATGCATTATCTTACTTAATCTTGATAATGACCTTGTGAAGTATGGATTATTGTACATGGGAGGATACTCTGTTTATGTAGAATAAGTTACTGTCTAATATCTAGTAAAGGGGTGGAACTAGGATTCCAACCCAGACCTAATGGCAAAGTTCAAACTTAAAAAAAAAAAAAAATACCATACTATTCCATTGTCTTCAAACACATGGAATATCCATGTGGACTCATCTCTCAATAATTTGGCAATGTAAATTTCAGTTAAATGCTCATGAATAAAAATATAGTCCATCTCCACACAAAGACGACTTCAAGCGATGCTGAGGAAGAACATAAATAAGCTGACTCAGGAGAGACTGTAATGACAGAAGGTAAGACCGGAACTTAATTCCGGAAGCACAAGTATCTATCGTGTGAGAAGAGAAAGTGGGACTGGGTTTGAGGAATAAGAGAACAGCCAGAACAATGAATTGACAAAGACGCTGCATGAGAAGGCCATTTCAAAGAAGGGATTAGTCAATACTGTCAAGTGCTTCTAAAATCTTAAATAAGAAATAGACTGTGGCCACTAGATTTGACACTTAGGAAGTCATTGGACACTTTACAGAGAGGAAAGTACATCTAGCAGTGTCTGTGGATTGAGGAATGCATAGGAAGCAAGGACACAAAGAAAGTGAGCGTAAACTTCTTGTTTATGAAGTTTGGCAGCAAAGGAAAGGTGAAATTATGGTATGGTATTTGAAGTGATGTAGATTTGAGGAAAGGTTTTCCTTTTGAGGACCTGGAAGATAGGAGCATAATATTTTGGCTGTGAGGAAAAAGCTAGTGGAGAATAGTCAACTGAAAATTTTGGGAGAATAATGGAAATTCATGGAGGACTAGAGATAGGCTGTGATCAAGAGCACATTTCAAGGGATAGTGAGGGGCAGGGAGAAATAGGAATATTCTTTCCCCAGGAATAGGAGAGAAAGAGACTTTGCAAGTTGAAAGGAAGAGCTGACAGTTTTTGGTGTTTTTTTTGTTTTTGTTTTTTGCTTTACAGAGAGGGTCTCACTCTGTTGCCCAGGCTGGAGAGCAGTGGTGAAATTACAGTTCACTGTAACTAGGAACTCCTGGGCTCAAGCGATCCTCCTGCCTTGGCCTCCTGAGTAGCTAGGATTGCAGGTGTGCACCACCATGCTCAGCTAATTTTATTTTTTTTAAAAGATGGTGTCTCACTACATTGCCCAGACTGGTCTTGAACTCATGGCCTCAAGCCACCACACCTGGCTTGAAGTAGTTTACATTGGGATAGAGAGGCAACACTGTGAGGCTGTGGGAAGCTCTGGTGTCAAGATTGGTAAACAGCTGGTTGGGCTAAGGAAGAGGGAGTCAGATAGGGTCAAATGAGTAGATTATCTAGCTTTACTGAGGGCTCCTCCGAGTTAGGATGGTTTTACTCTACCGTGAAGGCAACCCATTGAAAGAGTGACTGAAACTCAGTATCTTTCACACTAATACATTTTCCAACTTTCCTGAAAGTCCACAGAGATGCCTGATTGAGTTTGGGTATTTCACAAATCTCCTTAACCTTATTTATAGACCCTTAAGGTAGATAACCCTTGCCTGATTTTATTGACGGTATGCTGATTTTTACCAGTTTTATTTTTCACTGTCAACAAATTCTAAGGGCATACATGCAGAAACCCTCAACATACTGACACTAGGAGAGAACTACTTTTCTTGAAGAGACTGTCATAGAAAAGTATGGGGAAATTACTGAGACATGGTGAAATGTTTCAATATTGAATTTCAAAATTTCATTCGTTAAAGACTTCAAACCCATTGAGAAACCTCAGTTTAAAAACCTTTCTATTGATTCTAGTTTCTGAAATAGAACCAAGTGCAAGGCATAGCTAGTATAATTTAAAGTAACAGATTGTCTTCTTCTCTTACATTGACATTCCATTCGGCATTCTACGTGAACAAAGTAATGTTCCAAATTTTTTTAATATATAGTTACATTTACTGTATTTATGTGATAAATTCAATGCTAGATATAGGTATTAGCAATTGGAACCATGCTTCAGTTATCTCCCTTATGAAAGATAACATAGGAATGTTCTAACAAATATTTAGTTAAAAAACTGAAAAGGGCTTTGAAAATGTAAAAGTGTAATATAAATGCTAAATAAAGATAATATATTCTGAACAGCAGGCTCCTTTGAAATAGGGCCTATGAATTCCATTAACACTCTCTGTTTACATGCTTTTAGGGACTTTTAGGAGGGTGTTGCCCATGAACATAACTCTGATACAATACCTACGGTCTAGTAACTTGCCAGGAAAGACACAAGTCAAAGAGCAGCATAATAATTCACATAAGAATACTTCTTTAAGTCATTTAGTAAATGTTTTTTGCATGCCTTCCATGTGCAGGTACAGTTCTGGGTGCTAGGAGTACACAGGGAACAAAACAGAAAAAAGCCTGGCCAGGGATCTGAATAGACTTTTTCAAAGGAAGATATGCAAATAGTCAATAGGTACATGAAAAAGTACTCAACATCACTAATCATTAGAGAAACGCAAATTAAAGCCACAATGAGATATCACTGAACAGCTGTCAGAATGGCTATTCTTTAAAAAAAAAAAAAAAAATACCAAGTGTTGGCAGTGATGTAGAGGAATGGGGACCCTTGTACACTGTGAGTGGAAATGTAAACTCATATAGCCATTATGGAAAATAATATGGAGTTCCTAAAATAACAACAAATAAAAATACCATACGACCCAGCAATACTACTTCTGAGTATATATCCAAAGGATTTGAAATCAGCCTGTCGAAGAGGTATCTGCACCCCCATGTTTATGGTGGCATCATTCACAACAGCCAAGATAGGGAAGCAACCTAAGTGTCTATCAACCAGTGAATGTGTAAAGAAAATGTGGCATATACACATGATGGAAAACTATTCGGCCTTTAAAAAGAGGGAAATTATGCCATTTGTGACCACACGGGTGAACCCAGAGAACATTATGCTAAGTGAGATGAGCTAGACACAGAAAGAGAAATACCAAATATTCTTACTTATATGTGGAAGCTGCAAAAAATTGAACTCATAAAAGGAGAGTGTAGAATGGTGGTTACCAGAGGCTAGGGAGTGGCCAGGAATCGGGTCAAGGGGTACAAAGTTCCCTTTAGACAAAAGGAATACATGATAATTATTTGAGATGATGGGCATGTTAATTAGCTTGATTCAATCATTCTACATTGTATACATACAGCATCACTTTATACCCCGTAAATATATACAATTATGATTTGTCAATATTCAATAAAAATAAAACAGGAAAAAGTTCCTTTTAAGAAGTTAACATTTATTGCTTGCTAACCAAGTGCCAAGGATTTTTCTTGGATGTGTCCATCAAATCCTCATAACAACCCCATGAAGGTAGTGTCAGTATCCCCATTTTACAGATATAGAAACTGAGGCAAGAGAGGTTCAATAACTTGTCCAAGATCACACATTAGCAAGTAGTGGAGTTGGGATTTGAACCTTGAAATTCGGCCTGAATGTTCCACTAATGAGAAAAAATGACTGGGTACTGGATTGACTAAATTGACTGTCTAACTTGGTCCTCTTTAATTTTGTAAGGCCAAAGACAATGAGTCATACACATTGCTTGGGGTCTTTTGTTTTTCTATTCGATTCAAAAACTGCCTCAATTTTCCATAAGTGATGAGGAGCTATTGTTGGGATACCAGTGAAGATAGGAATCCTGTTCTACAAGTAGCCCTTCTGGTAACCACAGAGTGATCAGGCCTCACAAAACTGGAATGACATTTGGGAATAAGAAGACATGCAGAGTCCACTGCAGTTCTGGCACCTTTATCTTTTGGGCCTCTAGCCACCTAGCTCTGTTTTTCTCTAACTTATGGTTTCTACTTATGCATAGTTTCTACTGTCTAATCGCTAATATACCCATGCTTTTCCTCTCTGAGTTGTTTATTAACTGTTTTTGTAATGGCTATCAACTAACTTTTATCCCCAGCGTCCCCAGTGTCTTCAGTTAATGTGGCCAAGTGTGAGAATATGATTGGCTATTCATATGGGGAAGCACATTTCCTGCTGACTAACAGGCCACCCCTGCTGTTCTACTCAGCCCTTAGATTACATGCCCAATCCTAGACCAATCAGCTGTGGCCAGGAGATCAGGTCAAATGGAAAGAACATTCTAGAACCAGGATCTAAGTGCATTGGCAGCTATTGTCACAGGCATGTTCTGAAGTCTGGCTTGTTCCTTCCAATATTGTTTGTTATATGGCTTCTGAATTTAGGTTTTAAGTGATTGTGTTATGAAGAATTATCAACTGTCTTTTTCTTTTTAATTTAGAAGTCAGTTGACAATCCCATATTATTCTATTCTTTTGAATATGTCTGCAATATTTCTATCTTACCTTCTTCATATCTAAATGAAATGATAATATATATTCACATCACATCTTTATATGTTTAATTTCCTTACGATGTTTAGAATGTGATACATATTATAATCCTTTCCTCACCTGATGAGTACTATACCCCTTTTTTCCCCCTCAGCATTTCAATTACATTTCACTATCACAAGCTTTGTGCTGAGTGTTGGATACAGATGTATCACAAGCAAGAGATTGGTATTCAAATGAAAAGACCTATAAGAACATTTCAGTGTTCTCTAGAACATTAACAGGAAGACCAAACTCAGCTCTTACAAGTATCAATGATAAGAATTTTGGCCAAATCAATGTTAACATCATTTTTATAGTTCTAAAAACACAGAGCACACAATTATATAGGCTAAAAAAATCAATAACTTGACTCATATGTAACAGTAAGATAATACATTAAAAGGATGATTTCAAGAATTGTTCTTTTAGAAAATTTCTATAGAAAGATTCAATTTTACCTTAAGACTTGTGACCAATAGCACACATTGTAACATGGGGGACCGGGGTTAGGAAAGCAGTCTGTGGCTATGAAACAGATCAAAACTAACTAGCCATTAGGGAATGAAACCCATGACCTTCATCTCATTAGTACCAGGCTTAAGCCAAGCTGAATGAGCTATTCATTGATAACATTATGATACCTAACGGATGAGCCTTTACTCTGTACTTAAAAATCCCTTTCTCGGTTCCATATTATTTGTACTAAAATATGATTGTGTTGCTGTTATGTGAGAAGGGGTGGGGAGATACATGGCTTTCAAGGAGACTTCAGAAATCAGACTGAGAGCAGTGGCTCATTCCTGTAATTCCAGCACTTTGGGAGGCCGAGGCAGGAGGATCACTTGAGCTCAGGAGTTTGAAACCACCGGGGCAACATAACGAGATCTCCATCTCTACAAAACATAAAAAACATCAGCCAGGCATGGTGGCATGCACCTGTAGTCCTAGCTACTTGGGAGGCTAAGGTGGGAAGATCATTTGAGCCTGGGAGGTTGAGGCTGCAGTGAGCTGTGATTGCGCCACTAAACTCCAGCCCAGGTGACAGAGCGAGCCTCTGTCTCCAAAACACAACAACAAAAACTCCAGGAAGCAGGGCCAGTTAAAAGGAGAAAAAAAGGGAAAAAATCAATTACTCTGTTTACTTTATCTAAGTAGGGAGAGAATTGAAGCTCCTAAAACGTGAGGTGACATGCCTAATGGTTCCCAGTGGTGGTTGCAGAACTGGATTAGAACACCAGTCTCTTGGACTTCACTCCTGAGCACTTTCAATTTGTGATGGCCTGGCTCATGGAAAACGTAATCCTTGAATTTTTCCAGGACATGAGGGGCCCGTCTTATCAATGCAGGACAAGCATAGTGTTAGGAAAAGGGTGCTAAGCGTTTTTGTTTGTTTGTTTGTTTTGAGACAGAGTTTCGCTCTTGTTGCCCAGGCTGGAGTGCAATGGTGCAATCTCCGCTTACTGCAACCTCTGCCTCCTGGGTTCAAGTGATTCTCCTGCCTCAGCCTCCCAAGTAGCTGGGATTGTAGGCATGCACCACCAAGCCCAGATAATTTTGTATCTTTAGTAGAGACGGGGGTTCACCATGTTAGCTGGGCTGCTCTTGAGCTCCTGACCTCCGATGATCCACCTACCTAGGCCTCCTGAAGTGCTGGGATTACAGGCGTGAGCCACCACGTCCGGCGGGAGCTAAGGTTTCTAAAATGAAGTGCATGCAGCATCAACGTTCCAGGATGGAGTACAGTGAGAAGTTTTAAATGACATCCAGGAGGGTGGGGGATGGGGTGATGAGAGGCTTCAAAAATTCTCTGGAGAGTGAGTACAGTGATTTGTTTAAAACATTTTCTACGTAAAATGACTTTAGCTTCAGAATATTTGGGAATGTAGTAACCTGAAATCATTTTGTGGTGGACAAGTTTGGGTATAATCAAATAAATATAAAGAAAAATAAAGGAGTGAGCTCATAGCTGAGTGTGGGATGTCAGGGAAGTTATAGACCTGAACCTGAAGCATGGATTTGGTATTTACATGTGGCAGGGTGGAGGAGGGTGGGATGGGAACGTGGGAGAGTGGTAGAGGATGATGAGATTAAGTGATGCCGGAAAGAAGGCATTCATCATGAATCATTAACAAGTGAGTGAATGGTGGAAGGTGGAAGGGATGGCAAAGAAGCCTCTGCTAGTATATTACCATTTAGTGAACAGATGGAGAAAGGTCTGGTAAATGGTACACATTTACTCGAAGAACAAAATCATGTTACCTAGCTTCTAATAATGTATTTTGCCTCTGTTTTGGATAGTGGCACCAAAGGATTCTTTGTAGAAAACTTTGGCAGCAGCCTTTAAAGTCATTATTCCTACAAGTGAGTACCTTCAAAATCTTTACTATCCTGAACCACATCTTGAGAAAAATTGAGATGAAGTTTTAATAATGATCTCCGGAGGAGAAAGAGTGTATCATAGAGAGCCTCAAGTCATCCTTATTTCTGTTAGTGAACCTCTGTCAGTACTTTCTAGGCAAGCCTTCCTCTTGAAACACTCGGACCTTTACTCAGGACTTCTCTGATTGGTTCATGTTCCCAGACACCTTCTGGGAAGAAGGATGGCATCATGTACCCTGGATGTTTGTCTTTCAAGAATCAGCTTAGCCATCACTTCTACTGGAAAGCCCTTCCTTACTGCCACTGGTGCTCAACTGTGTTTGCTCTACACACCTCTGCTATAACATTTTCCATATAACATTACTGTAACATATGCCCAATTTACTACACTGTCTCTCCACCAGGCTGAATTCCTGGTAGCTGGGGCCTAGTTTTGGTCACCTGTTTATCCCCAGCACCTTGCAGAGCACTTAGCACAGATAGGCCATTAATACACATTTATAGACTGTTGAACCGGTATCTCTGAAAACATATGTACAACAGAAATATCATCTAGAAATTATCTTGAGAGAAGGAATCTAAAATGGATTTCTCAGAAAGAGGAATCTAAAATTAATTTAGTTTCTTTGGGGGCAAGGTCTTAGTTTTGTACATAGCTCATGCCCTTTCTTTCCTTCTCCTCCTGTAGTTTGCCTTTGGCCATTTCACTGCTTATTATTCAAGGGCTAGAGAGAAAAGGAGAGAAGCTGAAATTCAGATCAGTTAATTAAGCTGTTTGGCAACAGCTCTGAGAAGGGTTGAATGTGCTGGGTGAAATCAACAGTGAACTGGTGGTTTGAGATCATCTATAGCTCTCACTACCCAGCCTTCTCTACCTCACACCCCTCAACCAACGTATGAAGCATTTTATAAGTTCATTTCAGCTTCCCAGGATTTGTCCCTTTGTTCTGGAGTACATGTTAAGGCATATGTCCTGATTTTTGGTTTGGAGAATTTGGTCACTATACCAACATTAGATATATCGGGTGGTCTGCTTCTATAGGGTAATTTCATGGTCCTAAGGAAAGAATTTAAGAGTTTATTTTCTGAAACTGGTTCAAGAAGCATTCCTTAAGTGAAAAATTTCAATCAAGAATAATATTCCTTACACTGGAGAAGGATTTTTAATATAGAACTTCCATCTGTGATATATTTAAATTCTAGGCCTCAGGCAGCAGTTTCAGAAAAGGGCCTCCTTTACCCTTTATTAGACGCAAAATAAATAGTCTACTCTGGGGATGGGGACTTCCCCCTTACCTCCCCACCCCTGCAAAATCTAAGACATGCTTCCCTCATTCCTAAAATCACACATGCTACTTTTTTTTTTTCACACAGCAAACTCTGCTATTGACATCAAAATGTTTATCAAAACTTTAATTACTCGAATTATTTTGTAAGTACTCCTATTTAGTGGAAAAGAAGACCGGTGAAGCTGTCCAAACGGCGGCCTGCAGTCAATGAGCCGAAAGCTGTCAATACTGAAATGTAATACTCTCTTGTTTTTTTTTTTTGACGCTTTAACAAAGACAGGTTTTGCCATTTAGGACCGCTCAGCCATCTTGACTGAATACCTTAAGAGGGTAGTCCTGGTCCTGCTTATTGCCAAGGGACTTTCACAGTGTTCTAAGTTACTGTAGGAATCTCAGCCTATCACTCGACAGAGGCCTAACATGTTGGAGCTGTCAATAAAGATCCGCACTTAGGAAGCGGAGAGAAGGCACAAGTTTTATATGCACACTTTATTATGCATTGTTCCAGCCATCAAAGAGAGGGAGACTGTACTCTCCCAAAGCTTACAACTTTGTTACTTTTCATGACCTGTAGCATGTATTTAGCCTTTGGGTAGTGTTTGTGCAAGACTAAGGCCCACTCTTTAATGGCTGAATGCGTACATTTCACAGCACATGGTGGATTCGCTGCTCTGAGAATTGCCTTTAAAAAAAGTAAAGTGAAAAACAGACAAAGAAATCTGGAACCTTAGCAGTGTTTCCTATTTGTTTGGACTGTTCTTGAACCAGCTCTGAGGCGGTGACCGGGCTATTGAAAAGATGCACCTGAAACAGGATCTGCGGGCAGCTGCATTTGCCACCCGGCTTTATTGCTGCTTTCCAGCGGCGAAGGCGCAGCAGCAGTAACAGGGAAGCCAGAGCGAGCCTCCCCGGCAGCGGCGGCGGCGGCGGCGGCGGCGGCACCGGCACCAGCGCAGTTTCCCCTCTCCCCAGCCCTGACTCTACGCGCACATGCGCACTGCGCCCGCAGCCCTGGACCATTTGTCAGGACTACTCGTGAGACGGAGAAAAAAAAAAGAGAAAATTTGGGGGTAAGAAGCGGTTGATCGGATCTAATCTCTAATTAATCTGAAGATTTGTCCGTGCAAAAGCCATTCATTTATTTTTCTGGGTGAGGATGAAAGTTAAGAGCCCTATAGAGGGAAGGAAGCGCACCCTCGTCTTGTGAAACAGATCAGGGGAGGGGAGGGACAGAAGGGGTTTCTCCCCCACTTCTCTGCGCCTCTGGGAAAGAGGAGAAAACTTAATCCCGGGGAAAAAAGTGGGCAAGTGACTCGGAAACGGCTGGAGGGGGAGTCTCTGGGCATCTCACTCTGAAGTAGTGAGTGCGAGTGTGAAAGAGGAACAAAAGAGAGAGAAAAGAGAAAGGAAAAAATGGGGGGAGGAGAGACTTGTATTTTTTTCTTTGCGCGCACACGGGGAAGGGTGTGGGGGGCCGTGCGGAAGGGAGCCGGGGCGAGGCGGCCGCGTCGGGCTCAGGCTGGCGCGCAGGCGGCGGGATGCGTGTGGCCCCCTCCCCCGCGCCCCCCGAGCTTGTCACTTTGGTCGCTTTCGTGACACCGGGCGCGGGGTGGGGGAGCGCGGCGGCGCCGGGCTCCGCCGGGGTGCGTGTCCGGGTGGGCGCCGCGGAGCCGCAGCCTGGGCGGCGAGCGCGGCCGCCGAGGCGGGGGGCGCCGGCGTGGGGCGCGGGGGCGGCCGGGGCCGCGGATCGGTGCGGCGGGAGGCGCGAGCCCCGCGCGCCGCCCCTGCGGCCCCCTCCGCCCGTGTGGCCTTTGTGCCGGGCGCGCACCGGAGAGCGAGCGAGCGGGCGGGCGAGCGCGAGAAGTACAAGTACGGGAGACCGAGGCAGTGGGAAAAGAGGCCGGGCCACTTTCTCCCCTTTCGGGCTGCGGAGAATGGACTGGTTGAATGTGCAGGCGCGTCTCCCCGGCGTGTGCTGTGTGTGTGCGCGGCGGAAAGGCCTGCCCGACTCCCACCGCGCACACGCACACTCACACGCACGCACACACACGGACCCGCGGCGGGGCTCGGCGGCCGAGAGTTTGCGTGGCTTCCTCGCCGCCTCCCTCTTCGCGACCGAGTGTGTGAGAATTTCATATAGATCAGCTCCAATTTCCGCCATTTTGGGAAAGTTGCACAAAAATAAACCCTCCGGTTTATTTCTGCCCGAGGCAGGAAAGTGCTTTGGGAAGCGAGGCGGCGCGGGCCCGCGGCGGCCGTCCGCGCGGGAGAGGGCGCGGGCCGCGGGCCGGGTCGGGAGCCCGCGCCGTCGCGGCGTTCGCCCCGCGCCGTGCCGCGCCGCGCCGGCCCGGGTGCGGGCGCGGGCGCGGGCGTGTGTCGGGAGGCGGCGGCGGCGGCCGCGCCGGGGCGGCGGGCTTGTGGGGGGAGGGTGGGGGCGGCGCGGGGCTGCTTTTCCTGCAACTTGTTTACGCCTGCCTTATCCTGGGGAGGAAAAGAGGGGTCGGGGCCGGGGCCGGGGCCGCCGCCCGCCTCGCGCCGCGTGCGTGTGCCGTTCCGGAATAATGGGCTTTGCACACTCGCGTCCTGGGCCCCGCGGGCCGTCCTCGCGCCGCGGCGGCGGGGCGGGGGGAAGTAGAGGCCGGCGGGGGTGGGGATCGGGAAGCGCAGGAGCCGAGGCATCCGCCGCGCGCCCCGCGAGCTGGTGGAGTGTGGGGGCCGGCGGGCGGGGAGGAAAACTTGAGAGCCCTGGAAGGAGAGGAGGGCACGGTGGCACGGGTGGGGGGAGGGCGCAACTTTTGGACTGGTGGTAAAACTTTAATTACCTTTAAAGAAAAAAAGGCCCTGCGATTCCCCCCTCCCCCAGTCCCGGTCAAAGCACGGCCCGCAGCGCGACCGTGAGAGAAAGTTTAAAAGCGGGCGGGTTCCTCCCGGGTCCCCGCGGAGGGTTTGGGGCGTCGGTCTGTCCGTCTGCGCTCAGAGGGAGGTGGGGGTAACTAGCCGCTCTCTAGGGCGCGGGGACCGCGGCTCTACCCCACCCTTCCACGGGAGACGGAGGTAAACGTTGCTTCGGTTTCCCTTCTGAGTCCCCCTGCTGCCACCACCCCGCTTCCTTTTCCTCCCCCTCCCCGCCGATTTTTTGAGGGGACCCGAAAAACGGAGTCCCTTTCCTTAGGCAACTTCCTCGGGCGCTGTGAGCACGGCCCTCCCCCTCACCGCCCCCACCCCCAACGCCCCGCATCCCTTGGCCTGCTTCTCCACCTCGGGGCCACCGCCAGAAAAATGCATTCGAGATCATTCAGAGTGCACAGAAACAAAAATAGATTTTTAATTGTTAGGTTAAGAGAAACTGAGATGAGAAATAAGAATTTGGGGTTGGGGGGGCGCGGCCGGGGCGAGTGCGTCCAGTTCTTCTTTTGGTTTTCCTAGAGCGTTGTTTGTGATGTCTTTATTGGTTTAGGGAGTCCTAGAGGCTCTGTGCTGGCTATCTCGGTCGCGTGGATTTTTGCGCAAGTTTTTAGAAAAACACTGACTCGAGTAGAGAGCATTTCTCCGGAAAGTTTCAAGTGCAGCAAAATAGCGAACGTGCAAAACTGGCCAAGGGGAGACCTCTAGTGGTTAAACGCGTCTTTTAAGTTCGGAAGGCCGAGAGCAAAGTTTGGCCTTTACTTGTAGCTACGTAGTCCGTTCAGACGTGGAAGTAATTAGAGGACCTGAGCGAGCAGCCAGATGTTATGTGAAAGGATGCTGATCAGAAATTGAAAGTTCAGTAAATCGAAGCAATGAATTCTGAGGACTCAGACCCTGTAACTTCCATCCAACATGAGTTATATGGGAAAGACATTTTGTTTTATTCAGGGATTTGAGATTGATCGCTCCCTGAATTGGAAACAATTGTTTGCTTTTGCATTTATCGGTGTCTGTACCTCTGATCAATTTTTAATTAACGAGTCTCAGCTGATGACTTCATTTTGAATGTTAATAAAACTGCTAAATTGAAATGTGTTTAAAACTTTGAAGAAATGGAAAAGACCTTTAGCTGAGATTTGTCTTTTATATGAGCTGTTCATTTTACTGTCTGATAAGTATAAGGAAATTTTGTGTAGTTTCTTAGCTGTGTAGTTATGTATAGTCCGAATGAGTAGTCCCTTTTGGTTCTAAGACTGTAATTTTGTTTCACTGAGTACGAAATTATTTCTGAATACTTGTATAATTTGTGATTTAAAGTCCTTAAATATATGGGCAAAAAGTTTATGTAATATCTATTCTTTTTCCGGTGTGTTTTCTGTAAAATATTTTTAATTTTAAAGATAAAAGCAGTGAGGGAAATTAAAGTTGACTCAAATGATCCTTGTAACTTTCACCTGCCTGTCATATACAATAGGAGAGACTTTATTGGGTGAATTTAGGACATGGGAATGATACGAATGATTAAAATCCATTTCAACTCATCTAGAACCAGCTTATTTTATTTTAATTTACCGAGTGGCATGGTGTAAAATTATGCCTAAGTGATTCAGAATGTAAGCTTCTTAATTGGGGATGATGGATTTGAAGGTTTCTTTTTGATGACAGTGTTTTGATTTTGCCTTCCCTCTCTTTAAACCAATGCTAGAACCCTTAGGAGAAATCTTGAGAGTGGACAGCAATTGTGAAGATCGCCAGAGAGTTCTGTGTTTCATCACCGCCGAAAGGTAAGACCTGCTTGTTGAAATAAATTGCTTGACATACCTGCAAATGTTAAAAAGCTGCATTTGGAGATCAGGAAGGAGAGTATGAGACGGGGTTGGCAGAAAAACATCATTTTGTGGGGCTGCTTTGAATGCATGAATGTATTAACGCTAAATGTAATTGTAGTTTGGATGAAACATTAGGAAGTTATGAGATTGTCCTGGATAATCTTTGTATTGCCTTACTTACTAGGTTCTTAATTAGCATTTTAGCACCTGTTTTCTACTGAAAGTAAGTGTTTTATTCTTTGGAATTGAAAAAGTAGAAAAACGAATAAAATGATTGTAAATTAATGTAAGTGTTACATTGTTATACAGTGATATGGAAGATTCTGGAACTCTAAATGTCTTGGGGGGCCAGTGGTAAAATTTTGTGAATGAAATTTACATTGAGTGCTTTGGGGGTATTTGTCACATAACTTCTATGGCTTAAATCCAAGATGGGCTGACTTGTGCCAAGTACGATGTTGCAGGGTTATGAGTGACTTTCAGTGTGTTAGCTTAGACTTGTCAACTTTTGAACATATCTCCACAGGGAATACAGCTATTCTTACTAAGATATCTTTGGTAATTTTGGAGGGTGTTGGCTTCTTTCCAATACTCCAGGATCTTCTTTTAGGGCAAAGATCATTCTCAGGCAGAGGGGGCAGCCATCTCTGGAGGTAGAACATTTCAGTACATTTGTGCTACTCCAGTGCTTTCTACTGTTTATACCTTTTTTTTTTTTTCTGCCTTTAATCTTCCCCTCTCCTTTTCTGCCTGTTTTCCTGCCGTCTCTGTCTTGAGTAATAAAGGCGTCGCTAAATCTTGTTTGGCAAAAACAAAAGAAAACCAAAATTAGCCTACCTTTTTAGAGCAGAACGAACAACCTTCATTGGGCCAGGTGTAATCTAGAAATCAAAATGAGTAATTATTGATATAAAAATGATTAACAGGAGTTTATTGTCATTTGCTGCTTGTGGATGATTTTGAATTGTATAATTAGCAAAATAAGTAGATCTGGTCCATGTGGATATGCAGCAGAGACAGTGGGGCAAGAACAGCTATAGGAAGGTCCTGCAGACAACTAGGGTTCAAGTAGAGTAAAATCTGTTTCCTAAGATGGTGAGTTTCATGTTTAAATGTGCTGAGTTGAAGACACTGCTTATTTTTCTTTGTCTAGGGAGTCACTGTGTCTGTGGATAGAATGCTAGAATAGGAATCAGAAAACTAAATTTAATAACTAGATATATCACCTTGTATATGTCACTCTACCTCCTTCAGCCTCCATTTCCTCATCTACAGAGTGGGAACAGCAATACTTGCCTTGCATCTTTTGTTAGAAGAATCAAATAAAATCAGATTTTGAGAACCATAAAGAGTTATTCAGATGTATAGTGGTCATATCATTTTACCTTCTTCCAGCTTTGTGAAAAGCTGGATGTAGATTGTCTAAGTCAGAATATAGTGATTTAACTCTTGGCTAAAATTTTTAGATTGGTTTCTGATGTTTGTATTATATGGACTTCTCAGAATATTTCTAGGAGTATATCTTGTCTTGAGAAAAAAGTAGTTTCCCTTGTATACTATTGGCTCTTTGAGGGAAGAGACCATGCTCTAACATGGTGCAGAATACAAAACCTGAAATTTATTTATCCCAAACTAGTCATTTAATAAGTAGAAGGAGTAAATGAAAGAAATACTTTAAAATGATGCCTAATTGTGAAAATGGTAGGGTGATGAAAGTAGAAGGGTTGGTGTGAGGGGAATTAATGTACTGTAATTAATATTTTAGTTGCATGAGTCTGCTGGGAGATGAGGATGAGAAAATAGGTAACTGGAGTAGTAATGATTTAAACTAACTATAGGGGCCAGAACATGAGTCCTCCGAATGATTGAATTTAGGAAATGTCCAAGTAGGGCTTTTCCTCCTTGTTTTCTAGACCTCTTTGGCTGCAATCTAATTATAGCCAACTATGTAAAATCTAGATTAAAAAAAATTGCAAGTACTATCTATTATTATTTTCAATTTGATGCTACTGAACCTGACAAAATAAACCCTTACAGGTTTTAGTTTTATTTCATCTCCACTCTTTGGAGATTATCCAATCAATGTTCTAAGAATCCAAAAACCCAATAGGGGAGGAAAAAAGAAGTATATGTCCTGTTTAATTAGTCCCTGAGTAATTGAGAGTTGGTTCTTAAAGAATTTCCACTGGGTTGGTAGTTTATTTTTAATAATTCCAGATTTCAGCCAATGCTGTTTATAGTAGTGCAGTTAGGATGGGGAATTTATGAGATAACTTACTTTATGTGGTGTGTGGGATATACCGTTGGCATCCCAAGGATGGATAACTTGAGTGATCCCTGCAGTATTGTTTCTGCTAGTTACTTAACCAGTTTTTTTCTGAGCTCTTACAGTGTTGAACACTTAAAAGACTAGATCCTTGCTCTTGAGGAGTTCTAGAGATTCTTACTCTGGGAGTAGACATAATGAGCTCTTCTAATAATAGTATAACAGTTGCACATGGTACCAGTAGGAAAGGATGAGGGTTCTAGCACTCTTTGGAGCTGTTGAACCAGGAAACATGGATTTCTGGGCTAACTGACGCAGGACGATGGCATATCATCCAATACACATAGCACAGTATAATGCATTCCTTTTTAAGTGCTTCACCTTCAGAAATGAGTAAGAAGCCCTTCACCCACTGTCAAGGAATGCCTGAATTGTGTGTCTAGCAAGAGTCTAGCAATATGGATTGAGGTGATTCTTTCTTTGACCAGTGTGTTCACAAGGTAACTTTCTGGTGAAGATCTACGCTATCTTCCACTGCTACCACTTGCCACTATTGAGGGATTTGTTCCTCACAAGGATTTGGGAACGCTTATAGTATAGGTAAAGATAGTGTATTTAGAGAGAACTATTTATATGTTCATATGTGTGCACATTTATACGTGACATCTTGAAGTTCAGCGGATCCATGGAAGATACATTTTCTAAAGGGCTTCATTATCTAACAGGAATATTCTCAGATTATCTCTTTACTGTATTAAATTATTTCATTGATGGTTGTGGATGTACGTCAATAGTGGGAAATTATGAATGGATTTGTATTGACTGTGGCAGCTATGCAGTGGGTGGATGAAAAGCACCAAGAAAGGGTATCTTTGATATAAAACTAAGCTTGACTTATGAAATAAAATTGGGAAAGACCTTTAGAAAATTCCCATTTGGGAGACAAGATAGTTTGGAAGAATGAACAAGGATCTTTGAGAGGAACTTGAGTAAAGTTAAGTTGGGTGATCTTGGATGAGGGAACTTCCCTCATAAACTGTAGTTTCTTTCTGAGTAGACTTGGAATTGATTAGTTGGATGGTGATTATAAGAATGATACGCATATTATATGTAACAGTAAAATGCCTTCTGCGTTATTATTCTTTCTCCCATATATACTGTAAATCAGTGTTTCGTGTTCCACCAACAGATACTTATTGAACCTCTGTTTTGTGTAAATTACTGTTGCGAACTGCTTCACAAAATCAACAATTACAGCAGGGTTGAATGAATGTATGTGTTGGGCCTACAAAGACATCGAGCATCAATCCTTGGGCTCAGTATATTCCTAATCTAGTTGGGGAGATAACCCATACACATACGATGGCAATTAACAAAACAGTCCCCGGAGTGTGATGTTCCCCTTCCTGTGTCCATGAGTTCTCATTGTTCAATTCCCACCTATGAGTGAGAACATGCGGTGTTTGGTTTTTTGTCCTTGCGATAGTTTACTGAGAATGATGTTTTCCAGTTTCATCCATGTCCCTAGGGACTGTTGTGGGGTTGGGGGAGCGGGGAGGGACAGCATTAGGAGATATACCTAATGCTAAATGACGAGTTAATGGGTGCAGGAAATCAACGTGGCACATGGATACATATGTAACAAACCTGCACATTGTGCACATGTACCCTAAAACCTAAAGTATAATAAAAAAAAAAAAAAGCCATGGTTAACTGTGGGTGATGGTAGATAAATGCTGTAGACACTGTGATGGCATCTCTGGATGTGGTGGTAAATGTGTTCCTGTGATGGGACCCGGCAGATGGGGTTGCTGTTTTTAAAACCCTATGAAGTGTTGATATACAGTGTTAAGTGTAATTGTATATTGAGTGCCATCTGAAGATCAAGCATTAAGCTAGATGCTTTATATTTATTTATTCATCCAAAAAATACTTTGAGTGCTTTCTGTATGCCCAGGTACTGTTCTAGGCACTGACTGTTACCTCTCATACTTTCACTAACCTTCAGCACTGGGTATTATTTTTTGTCTTTTAAAGCAAACTGGTGCTCAGAGTTACTTAGTAACTTGTTCATATCATGCAGTTTGAAAGGGGTGGAATCAGGGAAAATGATACTGGCATATGACTGATGTATCTTTAGGTATTTGATTTTCAAAATAGTAACACATAGAATATTTTAAAAACAACACATTTCCAGATTAATGTATGTGCTCTTTTACATTGGTTTATTAAGATGAGCAATAATGAACAGGTATAAGAAAAATAGATGGGAAGAAAAACTGGCTTTACTTTCTTCTTTTTTTTTTTTTTCTTTTTAAAACCAAGAATTGAGAAAAGACCAATTATTGAATTATTCTGAAAAGAACACCTTGGTCTAGCCCATGGCCTTGAAATGATCACAAACTGTTGATAAAACATTACTCAGAATAGGCTTGGGAATCACTCGGCTTATTTATATAAAGATTTCATTTGTTCTCTGTAGGAAGAGACGCAATAAGGTAGTAGGACTAGTTATGAAAAATGTATATATAAAGCATCAATCAATGAAAGAATGGGACCTGAATCTACCAAGGCAGGCTCAGTAGGTTATGAAATTTACTCTAAAGCCAGGATTGTAAAAGGAAAGAAGAAAATTAAGAGAGACAATGGTGGGGAGAAAATGGAGGGGTGGTGTGGTAGAAATGTGTCCTAGAATCAAAGTAAAAGATGAAAACAGGGAATATGACTAAGATCCTGAGCAAGAGTGCTATAATTACTGGTGTTATACACTGTAACCAAAAGAGTGTGTCCCATGTTTGCAAAATGAGGTGAAGAGTCTATTTTGACTCATCGGGTTGTTTTGTATTGCAATGGGAATTATATCTCTCTGTTATATGAGTTATGGTGGATCAAGCAGTTCTTCGGTTTGACTTAGAAGGATGCCATTGTAGGCATTGATTACAAGGTAATGGGCTGTTTCTCTTTTGTTGAAGTTCTATTTAAAACATTTTTTGAGCACATACTATGTACCAGACCTTTTAAAGGCTGGACCATAGCTTTATATTACATAAATTTTGTGAAATTAAGCTAGTTTAGTTACTAGAACATTTTGGGTATGATTGCTTAGGCACCAAAATCAGTTGATTATTTTTCTCCGTCCATTACACTGTTGAATGCTGAATAGTGAATTGAAATTCCTAGGTGGTCAATCTGGTCTGGTTGTTAAATGATCTTAGTAATTCACCATATTGGTTTGTGGTCTAATTGGGTGGACTTGAGGCTTAGCGTTCAGTCTATTGATAAGGAGGTTGGCTACAAATGGTTATCAAGATAAGCCTGTAGACTTCTGTGAAAGAAAAAAAAATCTAGCCAAATCTAATTCATTACATGCAAAAGAGAAATCAAGTGTAAATCTTTTAATTTTAGCTTTATGTTCTATAAAAATATAAAGCAAAATAAGAAAAAGGAAGATACTACTTTTAGCATTAAAAATTATGAAGTAAAATAAAAAAGAACAAGAGAGTACTTTTAGTTTTTCTTTTAAAATTTTAGTTCATGCATATTTAGCATATGCATAGAAATATCTGTGTCAGGTTCTTGTTCTTTTTATGGCCCTTGAATCCCTCTAATGGGTGTAAAATTTCTATTATTACCCTTCTAGTATAGTATGTTGATGATATGATAGCACTTCAAAAAATGTCTGACTCAAATTGAGATATAGTCTGTACGTTGAACATGAATTTAAAATAAAAGCATTTAATGAGAGTCTATTAAATATGCCATAGGCCCGTTAATGTCAGTTTGTGATTTCACTTTCTGTGTACCTTTTTTTTTTTTCTTGAAAGGCATTTTTCATTTTCTGTTCCTTCTTTAGAGGAAGTAAGTAGGTTAGGCCACAGAATCTCAAATAATTCGTCCTTCTTACAGTAACACAGAAGGGCAGGAAGTTGAGATTTTGTAAAGGTTGCCTTTGGTGACTACCCTTTGCATATGATCTCCATGGTAGACAAGGTAGCAAATCAGAGAGACCGTTGCGACATTATAAATAGGATTGTTCACATTAAAATATGACTAGCAGATAAAGGGACAGTGTTTTTGAGAAAATATCAATAAGATGGAACTGCTGATTTCATGTTTAAAGGCAGCAAAGGCAGCATGGATTAGTTCACACTCAGGTGTCTCCTCTGCAGGGATGGATGAGAACAGAAGACCCAGCTTCTCAAGGATTTGTTCTTGATACTGCTAAGATTTCAGTTCTCACATTGAAATAATGATCTAGAGTTTTTCCTGCCTAAAATCTATGAACTTAGGTCCTTAGGGCAGATTTCACATCTCTCCACAACAGACCTTAATTCCAATATGTGTGTGATTCAGAGTTCTTATCAGGCAGGATGAGTAGAATATCAAAGCTGGTCTCTGTCATGCTTGATTTGAAAGGAATATTTTTCTTCGTAGCAATGTGTGTTTGTTGAGAGATGCTTCAAGTGTGAGTTTAGATTTTTCTCTTATCCTTATTGAATAAGTCTGTTTAAGAGGTTTGAATTTAACTTCTTTTGATGTGTTCTCCACTGACACTTATATAAGGAGAGTTTCTTGGAGTGGTGATGTTATGCTTCTGCCAAAGAGGTAAACAAATACTTAGCAGCCTAGTTGTTAGAATTTTCACTGGAGAATATGAGCTAGATGGACAGATGAAGGTCTTTCTCTGATTTTTCCTCTCCCCAAGCCCCTTCCATTCCCCTCCAGTAGTGTATTGTATTTTCCTCTTCTCTTTTATTGATTCATTTGGTAAGTTTTATCAATACCTACTATGGATATTCATAAGAGATAACAAAATGGGTAAATCAAGGTCTCTCTGCTTCAAAACCTCCTGTAAGTAGATGATGAAGATACAATGTCATAAGCATTATGATCAGTGTATAGATTCTGTCCTCCCAGCCCCACTTATGTCCTGGTCCTGGCATCTTACTTGCACATACATACTCCAGTGCTCCTATAGAGAAACACTCCCACTGTAGCCCCTTTGGGGATGACGACCCAGAGCTTTCATCTCTCTTTTTCATACTGGCCTCTTGCTTTAATCTCTCACAGCATTTTCTGTTTGCCTCTGTACCAGCTATCTTGAAAGCAGGTCCTGGAACCACATTTGGTACGTGAGGACGTTTTTATGCCTCCTCAGCAAAAACGTCACAGTAAGGTTGCCAATGGTCTAGTCTTGAGTAGTTTCTCAGAAATTATGTCCTTTTTATTTTGTTGGCAGTTAAATTTTTTTTTCTTTATAAGAACTTGGCAAAACTAACAGCTATTGACCTTATATCAGTCTCCCAAATTCACTTTGAAATCTACTTGTCCATGAAATCTGAGTCGTATCATTGTTTTTGACTGCCCTGCTGCCCACCTTCCCTGTCCTCATCTCTGGACTCCTGAGAAATTAAATAGGCCTTTTTTTGATGTAAAGGTATTGGCCTTCGCACAGTTTTCATTCCTCTGCCCTGTGAGACTTCAGAGGTCTGATAAACTGGTTCTTGGAGGGCATGTGGACCCTGGAGAGCCCCTCCCCTCCCCTCCCCTGCCCTCCTCTTTTTGAAACAGAGTCTCACTCTGTCACCCCGGCTGGAGTGCAGTGGGTAGTACAATCTTGGTTCACTGCAACCTCTGCCTCCTGGGTTCAAGCAATTCTCGTGCTTCAGCATCTGGAGTAGCTGGGACTAGAGGCATGCACCACCATGCCCAACTAATTTTTGTATTTTCAGTCACCACCACACCCAGCTAATTTTTGTATTTTCAGTAGAGATAGGGTTTCACCATGTTGGCCAGGCTGGTCTTGAACTCCTGACCATTTTTGATTCGCCTGCCTCGGTCTCCCAAAGTGCTAGGATTACAGAAGTGAGCCACCTCTCCCGGCCGCTTGTCTTTTCTTTAGAATAACTGTAACTTTCATATACCAAGCATCCACTGTGTGCAAAGCACTCTAGTGTACATAATTTTTTTAAAAAAAAGTTTTTACACCCCTATGGAGAAGATATCCGTAACCCATTTTACAGATGAAGGAGCTAAAGCTCAAGAAAGGTTAGGTACCCTGGCTAAGATTATACAGCTAGTAAATTGTGAAGCTTAAGATTTAAACCTGGCCGGGTGCGGTGGCTCATGCCTGTAATCCCAGCACTTTGGGAAGCTGAGGTGGGCAGATCATGAGGTCAGGAGATCGAGACCATCCTGGCTAACACAGTGAAACCCCATCTCTACTAAACAAAATACAAAAAATTAGCTGGGCATGGTGGCGGGTGCCTGTAGTCCCAGCTACTCGGGAGGCTGAGGCAGGAGAATGGCGTGAACCTGGGAGGCGGAGCTTGCAGTGAGCCGAAATCTCGCCCCTGCATTCTAGCCTGGGCGACAGAGCGAGACTGTATCTGGAAAAAAAAAAAAAGATTTAAACCCAGGCACTTGGGCTCCAAAGCCTTTGCTTTCCACTGTTACATTAAGTTGTCTTCTAGGTTGACTAAAATACAATGTGTTGGCAACCGTCTTGGAAGGTAAAATCTGTTTCTTAGCTGGGTAACATCAATTTTCTCATCTGTGAAATGAGAATGATAATGTTTATCAGTCTTAAAAAAAGTAGTTATGAGGGTCAAATAGGCTGGTATTGATAATATCCTTTAAAATGACAAAGCATTGAAGAAACTCTTGTGCTCCACCATGTTTGTTTCCCTTCCTGTTTGTTAGGCTTATGGACTTTGTATGATTACCCCATGTGACCTTGTATTTGTGGATACATGAGTCCTTCCATTAATGGCTGTGTGTTTCTCTGGTGTCATGGAGGTAAAAGAAGGTCATCACAAACTAAATCTGAGAGCTGTAGGGAGGTCTTAGGAGACGGGGGCCATGCCTTTCTCAGAATCACTTTCTCAAGTCTGGACTTAAAGGGCTTGTAAGTCCTAAGGACCTTCCCTGGTATTAGACACTATACCAACAAGCAGGTTCAGACGGGGAGCTAGATTAGAAGGTAGCATCCTTGTAGTTGAATCCAACTTGAAGATGAATAAACTCTATCCTCTAAAACACTACCTTACTTTCATGTTATTTTCTGAATTTATTTTGTATAGCTCAGTGCCTTCCAAATGAGGGATTCCATGGAACTTGATGTGATGTGATAATAGTGCCAAGGCTAAGTGACTCTAGGAAACTTTGGCTGGGACAGCACTCCACAGATGGTTGCACATCGATGTGCCCTGGACATCTCCCAAAGACCCTAGGGTATTAGATATCTCTTTTACCACAAACCCCTTTGTCAGGGGACATGAATAAATGGTCTCGTAAAAGTTGTGTTTTGGGGAGCAGACTTTGCGGAATGTTGCCCTAGCCTTTAGTCTTGTTTAAGTGCAATCAGACCAGCATGGTGACGATTCATTAGGCTACTCCAAGGATAGGGTATCCTCTGGAAAGAGGGCCTGAGCTTCAGGTCCAGTACCTTCCTCATGTGACTAAGCCTTCACTGTTACTTCAGATGTGTTGCTTTATAAATAAATTGGCAGTCTTTTCTGGTGCCATGTAAATATGAGAAATTATTGCTATAAAAATAAATATTACTATTATAGTAATACTAATTTTTACTAATAGTAAAAATTACAATTAAAATAAAAGTAACATATCTACTTTTCTTTGTTTTGAGATAGAGCTTCACTCTGTTGCCTAGGCTGGAGTACAGTGATGTGATCATAGCTCACTGAAGCCTGAAACTCCTGGGCTCAAAGCGATCCCACCTGCTCCGCCTCCCGAGTAGCTGAGACCACAGGTGTGCAACACGATGCCCGGCTGATTTTTGCATTTTCTTGTAGGTGTGGGTTTCACTATGTTGCCCAGGCTGGTCTTGAACTCCTGGCCTCAGGTGATCCTCCTGCCTCAGCCTCCCAAAGTGCTGAAAGTGCAGGTGCGAACCACCACACCTGATCATATCTGCTTTTTAGGTAGTGATCTTCACATCTTGTGACAAAGGTTAGAGCACAGATGGCTTACTACCATAGATGTTATTCAAATAAAATGAAATTTTTCAAAAACCTAGAGTAGCGTCTGCTGTTGTGTGTCTGTAGTCCCAGCTGCTCTAGAGGCTGAGGCGGGAGGAGTGTTTGAGCCCGGGTGGTTGAGGCTGTAGTGAGCTATGTTTGTGCTGTTGTACCCTAGCCTGGAAAACAGAGTGAGATCCTGTCTTTATGAATAAATAAGCAAGCCACTGCCTAATTTTTTTTTAAGGTCACTGAGTGACTTTCATGAATTTGAATAATTGTTAAACCGATAATTATAACAAGAAGCTAACATTTTATTGACTGGTTTACTATCTGGTAAGTACTATGCTGTGGTATTACCTGGCCTATCTCATCTGTCTTCACCATTACTCAATGAATTTTGAAAAAAGGTTCTGTTATTCTTTACGTTTTACACATGGGGAAATTGAGACTTTAAGAGATCAGGCTGGGCATGGTGGCTCACACCTGTAATCCCTGCACTTTGGGAGGCCAAGGTGGAAGAATTGCCTGAGGCCTACAGTTTGAGACCACCCTGGGCAACATAGTGAGACCCGCATCTCTACAAAAAATTTAAAACATTAGGCAGCTGTGGTGTTGTGCATCTGTAGTGCTGGTTCCTTGGCAGGCTAAGGTGGTAGGACTGCTTGAGCCCAGGAGGTTGAGGTTGCCATGGTCCATGATTGCACCACTGCACTCCAGCATGGGCAACAGAGCAAGACCCTGTCTCAAAAACATGCAAAAAATGAGAGATTGGTTTGTCAGAAGTCATGGAGTGAGTAATTGTCAAACTTTGGAAGTGATACGAAGAGGAGGAAAGGAAGGAAGTAGTTGAGGGAAGGGTAAGGGGTGGAAAGAGGAACTGTAAGAGTAGGGCAAATCTTGAGGATAGTCAATGAAGCATTTGGTTTGTGCCTATGAAAGGATGATGGGAGCTGGGTGAGTGGGGTGGGGAGGCTCAAAGCAGTTTTATATGCCACATTCATAAGGTGATTAGCAGTGGGGAGACTCCTTGGAGATGATGTTACACCGAAAAATGACGTTTGGGAGTTTTGAGTATGTCATTCTGCACCAAGTTCGACAGTTAACGGTTAGTGACTGAAGATGATTTCTGTAAAGTAAACAAAAAATCATCTTGAGTTGATGGTGTTATATAGTAGGCATCATAGCAACAAGGTGTTGGATTCTACAGTGGAGGTTGGCTTTTCTCATTGCTGTCTTCATCTTCTGCATAGTTGTCATTTTTGTTTGGTTCATAGTAATGATTTTAGGGTTAGTATTCCTGACACACTGTTTACAAAAGATACACTGCCCTTTTAACCAAAAACTGGCAAGTTTAGTTCCTCGACACCAGGCGCTGATCTCAGGCCTGTCATCTGAATGACAGAATTTGAATCTCGTTCTCAGATGCTGCTTTTAAGGTAATGTCTACGCTCATTTTACAACTACTCTTAACTCATAACCATAGTATTTCTATACCTTATTTTTGAAAAATGTACTTGTTAACTATGAAGCTATAAAATGCAGCTCTTAAGAAAAAGCAACTGTAAAATTATTAAAACTATTTAACTGGTCTTGATGAATATTAACTAGTCATTCTTTTAAAGACAATATTTGGAGAACAGTGGTTTGACCAGGAATGGTCGGGCTACGGTCAGTACCCTTTCTCAGTAATCCGAATTTCTTCCCTTACCTGCAGGTGCACACTTTTGGGTTATAGGCAGGGCCCACTCTTTTGCTTTGTGCTCTGCGCCTCCTAAGTTATGCTGCTTATATCTCAGAGGACTGGTATCTTCCCTTCATCTCAGCCCCAGGCAGCCTCTTTATTTTGAATATGCTGCAGGAACCCAGCTTGTAGGAGTCCCTGCTTCTCACTCTGAGCCTCTGTTTTATCCACTCCTGGCAGATAGGAGCAAAGAAGTTGTAGGAAGGAAAGATTATGAAGGACACACAAACTGTTTATCTGTAGTCAAAATGAGATACAGTAGATTCTTGACATTTGTGAGGTCAGTGTCCGCAGCCAGTCACGATTCTCAACTTGAAAAAAAATCATTTTAGCACATAATTCCTTCCGTAAAATTGCTAAAGTAGAATTGGAAAATGTAAATGATCTCTCTAGACCCCTATCTACTTATCTCGCTTGATGACTGATTTTTGTACTGTCTGGAGTACTTAGTGAAACAAATTCACACATCTTTTCTACTTACTTCCTTTTGGAGCATTTGGTACTTTTGTTCACACAATGTGTCTGAGTCATCATTGCATTTGACATTTCAGTCTTTAATTTATCTGAAACTTCTGTTTTGTGGCTAGCCTATCGCTTTCATAAACATCCCCATATTCCCTTCATTCTGTCATCAACACTAGACTCAACTAGCAGTTAATTTTGTTTCATTTCTTAAAAAGAAACAGTTTTTATCACTTTATTTACAGTGTTCATAGCACTGAGACTAAGCGCTATGACTAAGAGCATGCCTGGGCCTCGGCCAGGCTGGACAACTTGCCCTTGCCCCAGCTTTATGGCATGTGTGATTCAGAATCATGTCTCTGCAAAATGACAAATTACTAAATGTCACAGCAACTTCAGGTGTCACTCAGGAATGGTAGGAACCATAAATACATAGTCTGCGAATACATACCTGAGTTGTGGAGGAGTGAACCCTACACCTCCTCCTCTCATCCATCTGTTGAGCTGATGAATGTGCATATATAGTTAACGAGTACTAGTTAAGTTACCAGAGAGCTTTGCGGAAATGGATTTTCCTTTGTGACGTCTATGCTGTAGCTTCAGTTGTTGGCATTAATAACAAATATTTTCATGGGAAAACATGCCTTTTATAATACGCACTTTTAAATAAACATGAAACCAGATTTAAAAACTCATTTTTGTTCATTAAGAAGATTATTTAAATATTCAACAGATACAAAAAAGTATACAGAAAGAAGGCTCGCCACCATCAATATATGAGTGGTCTGCTTCCTCATAGGGGTTTTTGAATGTAAGATATTAACTGTTTAATCACCACCTGATGTAAGTGGTACATGGTAGACTGGGGCTGCCAGGGATTTATTTACATGAGAGAGTGAGGAGGTTCATCCGGGAGACAGAATATCTCAAGGGAGAGTCAGGTTTCACAACTTTGGTTTGGAGATGAGGAGTGGTGTAGGAGAGAGATAGGAGGTAATTCTGAGGAAAGTGTCATATGTCATTTAGTCTGTTCTCCAGCCCTTTTGTTAGAGGCTGAGGGGAAGAACATTGTAATAAAAGCAAATTGTTTCACAAAGCAGGGACTTTCACAGTGCAATACTTTTGCACTAGTGCCAGCAGTAATGATCTCTGTCTTCAGTAGTCATCAGCTCCTTGACATGACATCCACAGTGGGAAGTGGTAGCAGCATGCTGGGCATCAATGCCTTCGGTTGCACCCATGGTCAGCCATGACATATACGTATTAGTGGGAATCAGAAGCATTTGGTGGACATCTGAACCCCAAACTTACTTCTTCTGACATTAGTAGTGGCTGGAGACCAACAGAAGTTAGCGGAGATGAGGAGGAAAAAGCTGAATCTTGTCTGGTAGCACAGAGGACCCATCAGGGTGTACTTTCAGGATACTTTCTTAGGAAATCTCAGCACCATTTAACAAAAAAAAATTGTGGTGGGGTTTTCTGCAGAAGGAGAAATACTGTTTGTGACTTGCATTGTGACTCTCTTACCTACCTGTTTTGTGTGTGTGTGTGTGTGGCCTGTGGAATACAGGTGGATTATGGTGTAGCACCAGGTGATACCTACAAGAACAAAACACAAGAGCATTTCTAAGTACTGAAAAAATTTACCGAGTCTTAGGAACACAAATTGTTGAAGGGAAAGGACTTTGTATGTTTGTATGCAAGTATACACATTTACAGAGGGTGACAACAAGGGAGGAAGACTTGGGGTGACTTACAAGCAGCTTTTCTTAAGATAATATTGGTTCCTGGCTGTTCTGCCTCATTAATAGATGGTGGAAAAACAATCTGTTGTAGCCATTCAGTCTTCTTGTAATAATGAAAGTACCCACAGGCTTCAAAATTAGATGATGGGAAAGACAACATAGTAAATATTTTTATGCTATAATATTGTACACAGAATCTCTACAAACCTTAGAATGAAAATATGGGTGAAAACTATTTTTACAAACGTTAGATATATGTTTTCAGGCAGGGTACACTGTGTATCATTACTACTGTTTCATACAGCAAAGGCATATTCTGAGTATTTCTTGAAACATAGTGAACATTTACTGCAGGTTATGTATAGTGCTAGCTTTTAGATATCTGCTACTTTCTATTCCTCCTGTCCGACAGGATTTTGCTGCTGTGAATTTTATACATATATGGTTTTTAGGTAGAAAAAGACTAAAAATCTATTTGTGGCGTCTGCATGTCTTACTGACATTTTGTTAGTAAGCATGTACTTTGAAGGTACTTTATCAGATACATGTTGCACTGATGTGGACTTGATATTTATATTAAGAACTTTGGCCCTGATAAACTAGTTTTGTCATGTTCTGAGGTGTACCATATTCTGGTGAAAGTAGATTTTGCCAGATTTTCAGAGGAGAACAAAGCTCTAAAAGATTAAACAATGGTTAACAAAGAAAGCTCACTGTTGGAAACAGTCTGACCTGGGTTCAAATGCTGGCCATGCTACTGGCTGTGGTTTTGGTTGAGTTACCAAATCTTTCTGCACCTCAGTCTCTTCAGTGTAGACTAGAGGGATGATAAAATGCCTCTTTTTCTGAAAAAGAAATAATTGAAATAATACATGTAAATTGCTACTTTGAATCCTTTTCTGAAAGAAATAAAGATTGAATCAAACTTGCAAAAGTATGTATTGTGCCTGATACTTAGTATCTGGTGAACAAATGCTATTATCAAATGCTATTATATTTATGGAGACTGTAATAACCAGGATAGTCACGGCTGACAATTTTATACTATAAGATAATTTCACTAAATTTCCTTAAATTATACTTGCCAAAGAAAATAATGGAAATGGTTATCTAGAGATTTTACCAGAAAAAACAGTAAAACTTTTTTTATTAAAGGATCACTCAGATATTACCAAGTTTATCCACCAGGGGGAAGATATTCTATCGCTCTACTGTCTATCAAAAAAAAAGTTACCATTCTTAAACATCACTTTATAGGCAGTCAGTATCATTGCTGGTTGTTACCTGTTTAGTGAGAGACAAGTCATACTAAGTCTTAATTCATTTCATATTTCTATTATTGATTAGATTAATTCTTTCTCAGCCCTTTACATCCTACGTCTTGTTCTGAGGCTGCAATCTTAATGGTAGTGAAATCTGATTTAAAAAGAATTACTTTTAGTTGATGCATAATAATTGTACACATTAATGGTACACATGTGATATTTTGATACACGCATACCATGTGTAATGATCCAGTCAAGGTAATTGGGATATCCTTCACTTCAAATACTTAACATTTCATTACTTTGGGAATATTCAAAATCTAAACTTCTGACTCTTTTGAAATATACAGTAAATTATTTTTAACTATATTCACCCCCTGTGCTATAGAATACTAGAACGTATTTCTCCTATTTAACTGTAGTTTTATACCAGTTAATCAACCTTTGTCTATTCCCTCCCTCCCGCCCCCTTCCCAGCCTCTAGTAACCACTGTTCTATTTTCTGCTTCTATGAGACTTTTTTAGCTCTCACATATGAATGAGAACATGTGATATTTGTCTTTCTGAGCCTACCTTCTTTTACTTAACATAATGTCCTTCAGGCTCATCCATGCTGTCACAAATGACAGGATTTCATTCTTTTTTTATGGTTGAATATTCCTGTGTGTGTATAAACCACATTTTTAAATCCATTCGTCCACTCATGGACACTTAGGTTGATTCCATATCTTGGCTCTCGAGAATAGTGCTTCAATAAACATGGGAGTGCAGATACCTGATATACTGATTTCCTTTCCTTTAGATATGTACCCTGTAGTGGGATCACTGGATCATATGGTATTTCTATCTTTAATTTTTGAGGCTCCTCCATACTGTTTTCTATAATGGCCATACTACTCTATATTCCCACTAAGAAGATACAGGAGCTCAACTTTCACTGCATCCTCACCTGCATTTGTTCTTTTACATTTTTCATAATTGCCATTTTAATTGGGGTGAGATGATATCTCCTTGTGGTTTTAATTTGTATTCGTCTGATGATTAGTGATTCTGAGCATTTTTTTAATGTACCTGTTGGCCATTTGTATGTCCTCTTTTGAGAAATATCTATGTAGATCATTTCCCCATTTTCAAATCGGATTATTTGCTTTTTTGCTGCAGAGTTGTTTGAGCTTCTTATATAATCTGGATATTAATCCCTTGTCAGATGGATAGTTTGGAAATATCTTTTCCCACTTTGTAGGTTTTCTCTTAACTATGTTGATTGTTTCCATTGCTGTGCAGAATCTTTTTAGTTTCATATAATCCCAGTTGTCTATGTTTGCTTTTGTGGCTTGTGCTTTTGAGGTCTGTAAAATCTGATTCTTCTTCAAATTTAGATTGTGTAAGTTTTGAAATGATCAGAAATAGGCTTAATAATATGTCTAATATTTGATGTTTTCTCTACATAAGGGGGAAAACAGAAGAAAAAATATTGAAGCATCTAGTAAATTCCAGCAGAAATTAGCTGTAATTAAAAGAAATAGAAGTTTTTTTTTCCTATTAACTATTTAAAAGTGAATGTATATTATATACGTAAGGAGACTGCACCTTTAAAAATCTTGAATTTTGGAACAAAATTTTCAAGCATATACAAAACTAGGATGTAGTAGAATAAACTATCATGGACCCTTCACATGTCTTGACAATTGCCAACACATTGCCAATCTTATTACTTCATCCCCTTATTAATTTACAGCAAATTTCTCACGTTACATCATTTCATCTATTCATTTCAGTTTGTACCTCTAAAATACAAGGAACAACTCCTCTTTTAAAAGTACATGCTGTCATCATTTCGCTTAAAAAAACAACAGTATTTCTTTGATATCGTAAAATATCCAATTTGGCATTCATACTTTCCTTCCTAATGATCTTTTGTTTAAATCAGGGTCCACAGATTATCTATGAATTACAGTATTGTGATTGGTTGATAGGTTTCTTAAATCCCTTTTCATCTAAATTTCATATTTCCTTGCTCATCTTTTTTGTAGTTTACAGTATTGGCTTTCAAGTTCCTTTTCACGTCTAAAAATGGTTGAAAGCTCAAAGAGGTATTGTTTTTATAGTTTATATATATATGTATTTGCTATATTAGAAATAGTTTGAACTATTTAAAAATAACAGTAAAACCAGTACATGATAGTATATATAAGCATAATTTTTATGAAATATAATCACAGTTTCAAGAAATGGCATTGTTTTAGCATTTTTGCAAATCTCTTTAATGTCTAATTTAATAGAAGATAGCTGAATATCTGCTTCTGCATTCTTGTCGCATTGGGTTGTTTTGCTTGAAGTATATGAAGAAAATCTGGTTTCATGCATGTATGAGGTTGGAAAAGGAAGGAATATTTTAATAGCCTTTTCATTTAATAGTGAACATTCTTAGTTACCACACTGAAACTTGACAGGTGGTGGTAGTTTCTTAAAGATTATTTGCAGTGTGCAGTTTGAAACCTTACCAATGAACCTTATCAATGAACCTTATCAATTATGAATCATAATCTGTTACATTAAAATCTGTTGGGGCTAGGTGCAGTGGCTCATGCCTGTAATCCCAGCACTTTGGGAGGCCAAGGCAGGCGGATCACTTGAGGTCAGGAGTTCAAGACCAGCCTGGCCAACATGGTGAAACCCCGTCTCTACTAAAAATACAAAAAATTAGTCAGGTGTGGTAGTGGGCGCCTATAATCCCAGCTACTGAGGAGGCTGAGGCAGAAGAATTGCTTGAACCTGGGAGGCGGAGGTTGCAGTGAGCCTAGATCATGCCATTGTACTCTCCAGCCTGGATGACAAGAATGAAACTGTCTCAAAAAAAAAAAAAAAATCTGTCGGTCCATCTTGCACTTTAAATGGATCATTTACCTATGCATAATTTTGTACCATCATGCGTTGGTCATTTTGAAAATTTTGCTTAACCGAGTTAGGCCGATCTCCCAAGTGTTGACATATTTCATTATGAAATATTTTAAACATCACATCCATTACTATCACCACCCATCCACTGCCTTAGAAAAGTCTTTAGCCATCTGGAAGCTGGCATGCTCATGGTGATGCTTATAAGTGTTACAAAATCCTGATTTTTCTCTTGAAGGTTCTAATTTAATTGGTAGCTACAAATACTGTTAGTGTTTTCTTTCATGTGACAGGCTCACTTCATTAATTTTTGACAAAATATTTACCAGATATCCAAACCCGAATAAACATAGCTTGTTAAGTAAAAAAAGCATTCCGTTAAAAACCAAGAGCTTGCATCCATGGTACTTTGGCATGTCAAAGTACTTCCCATTTCATCACACAATATTAAAAAGATGTATATTCAGATATCAAGACTTAATAACATTTATTATTTTTACTTCATCAATAATGGTCTTTAGTGAAATTGACATTTATTTACTGTGCATGCATGGTGGGGAAGAATGCAGTGGCTGCTACTACAGGTATTGCCAGTGCACCGGCAATTTTATCCTCTTGGTTTTGCACTATCAGTGCAAATGTCGACACAGCGAAGAAGGCAAAGAATGTGTGAGTATTTTTATGAAAGTAGTTGACTTTTTGGACCCTTTGAAAGGGGCTCAGAGACCTTGAGGATTGCATGCTTTGAGAAATGCTGCTAAAGAGTTTCTGGTAATCTGGATTTTCTTCCTTATATCTTTGTGGTGTGATTTAACAGGCTTTCTTTCTGTGATAGCTGCTATAAATAGACTTGATCAGATTAGGTTTGATTTTGTTTTTTCCTGGCAAGGCTACTTCATAGATGGTGTTGGGTTTGCATTCCTGGCAGCCATTGATGGTTGTTGCCTAGAACCATTAATTTATTAAAGGTTACAAATTATAATATTCTATCATTCCTTCTTCATTTATTAGCTGGAATTCTTTCTAAGGGGAAACTTTATCTGCCCAATGATATGGTTACTCTAACATACAGATCACATTGGAAAGGCAGGATAAATCCGTGTTTCCTTTTCCAAATAGTGAGTTGGTTTTCTTGAATCCTGAAAAGGTGATCAATGAGGTGTTCTTGGTTTATTTGTTTGCCTTGAATGTCATTACGAACTTGTGGATTTCAATTTATCTGATGTGTTTCAGTTCACTGCAGCTAAAATTAGTAAGGATAGTAAGGATACTACTTTGCCTTTCTTTGGCCAGAGGGGGCCTATTCAGGTTGGCTCTTGAATTCTTTGGATATGACTTCTGTTGCCTTTGACAGCTTCTTTGCTTTCTTGTTTGACAAGATGTTTCAGTTTCATCTTGGACATTTCCTGCTATTGAGCAGAAATCAGCTTCTTCTATGGGGAGAATTGTGAGAAATGGTATTTAGACACCACAGTCTGAAGCTAGGCTGCTCATTACTGTTGATTGATGATTGTTTCTAGATTCTTTCAGTGGACAAAGCTAGAAAATACACATATTTCTAAAGATAAAACACATCATGAATTCATACTGATACTGCCATTCAAATTTAGGACCCACCAATCTTTCATCAGTTGTCTATGATACCAACATAATTACTTATTTGTTTTTCTCGTGTAACAAAGACAAGTCTTAGAACAACAATATCAATACCACAACCAATGATGTGATTATGGAAATTTGTTTTCCAATTTTTTTAAAAAATGAAAATTAGAAATTTTATCACAATTTAGGTAGCCAAGTTGGTTATCTTAACAGAGCCTTTTTATGGGTGTTTGCTGTACATTTTGAGACTGTTTTCCTATTTCCTAGAATAACAAATTGGCAGATTGTCATTTATCCATACCTACTTTTTTCTAGTGTCTTAAAACAGAAAACAAACTACTTACAGGCAAGGAATTCTATCCATATGGCATTATGACTTTTTGTTTTAAGTGAATATGCCTTGAATAAATGAATTTCTTTTGTTTATGAATAGAAAACGTTTACCATAACACTTTTTAACTAAGAAATTTTTATTAATATTTTTTCTCTATAATTTTCCAAGGATCGTACTAGGAAAAAAGTGTTAATATTTTTGAAGTAGTTGTTTTTAGATCCAAGAATATGGGATATTGTGATCGAGAAAATTATGTAATTAAGGGAAACTGAACTAACGAGTACTAAATTAAAAACAGATTTCCGTGTGGAATATTTAGTGATACGCCTTCTTTTCCCCTTTCAGGTTAAAAAATAAATCATGACTGAATCTGCCTCTAGCACAAGTGGTCAAGAGTTTGATGTATTCAGTGTTATGGACTGGAAAGATGGAGTGGGCACGTTACCAGGAAGTGACTTAAAGGTAGGCCCTCTTTATTACATACAATCATGTGCGTGTGCATCTGTGCGTATGTTTACTTAAAATTGGATACATATGTGAAATAAAAATTAAAAGCATTAATCATAGTGGTGTAGGTTTTAGATGATGCTTAGACCTCCACAATAAATTTGCAAGACAATTTGAAATGCTGATGGAATGGCAGAGCCTTTGTCACTTGGATTAGGGGAGTAAGGAATGTTTCTGCAGTATGTGCTTATTTTGCAGAAATTGATTTCTAGTTTCAAGAAGGATCATCTCAGTTTTGACTCTTATCATGACAGCCTATAAATGCAGAAACGGCAGACTTAGAAGACCTATCTTTTTTGATTTTGTAGTAATGGGCTTTGTAACTTTGAGTGAATAGCCACGATCTCTGTGTCCTAGAGTTCTCATTTAAAAACTGGATAATGTTAAAGTATTGAATAAATGGGATTATTCACCTCTCTTAAATTAATTGTACTGTAAATATGGATTTTTATATAATGACTTGTTCAAAATCGGGTTCTTCCTGTAAATCCATCAGCCTTAGTATAGATGAGAAAGTTTTGGAGAGCAATACTTCAGTCTGTCGCTTTTGTATAACCTTGCCCTGCCTCCTTTTCCCAGTAACCCCAAACCTATTCCAGGACCACTTCTGTTGCCCCATGAAACATGGTTGCGCAAGCACCCATCTGGGAAACCAACTACCCCCATCTCTCATTTCTAATTTACTTTTGCCCTGATCCTATCTCTGGAACCTTGAACCTGTCTGTGGCCCTTTAGACTTTGTGTTTGCACTTGATTGTTCAGGTATTTGAACTTCGTATCTCCCCAACAGGCCATTGCTGGGCTTACCTCTCAAATGTTTGGTATTCTAGGCTGTCTTGAATAGAAATTCCTGCTCCATTATTTAGGCCTCTTGGAATCTAGTCCCTTTTAGTGGCTGTTTGACAAGTATCCTAGCCAAGCCTGCCCTAGCTCATCCTCAGTGGTGAGATTTGGACAATCTGCCTGTCATTGGAAAAATACTTAGATTTTAGTTGGGTTGGGTTTAATTAAGTGTAATGTGCCAACATCTCTGAGTTTAGTGTAACAAAAATGTTGCACTGAGGTTTAGTAGAATCTGGAGAGGAGATTGGGTTTTCAATTTTAGCCCTGTATGACCTTGAAAAAGCCAGTTAATCTCTTTTTGGTCAAGTTTCCTCTGCAGTAAATTAGGAATTAAATGAATGCCAAGGATTTTACCTGCGCTAACATTCTCCAAATATTCACTGGATAAGATATGACAGAGAAAGGTTGCTGAACATCTTTGAGAAAGAAAAACTGTTTCTCAAACTGGTCATGTCAACTACATAATAGCTACCCAAGCTTTGTCAAATTATTTCAATTGCCTAAGTTCTGGAAGCCTTATCTGTAAAATTGAGGATATTAGAATCTGTGATAAGGTGGTTTTGAGGACTGAAAAAAATAATAGATACAGAACACTTAACAAATTGTATTTTTTCTGGCTTTGTGACTTACTATGTACAGTGCCATTTTTAATTGCTTTACTCCTTTATTTCCCTTGTGTGTTTTTATCCCTTCTCAATGGCTTTTTTTTTTTTAAAAACTGTCACATGGATGATGAAATTTGTAAGTTTTGTTCAGTTAGCTTTTAACAATAGAGTGAAGTTTCCATCCCTAAGAAATCTGGATTGCTTTAAGGTTTTCTAAGCAATGAGTTTTAGAAATTAACCTATTACTTGTATTAAGGTAATCAGGTAATTAAGCCATTTAGTGGATACTGTCATCTGGGTTATTTGATAATGACTTTCAGACCCATCTAATTATCTGGGTAATTGCCATGTATCCAATTCATGTACTGTAGACAGTTTGATACCTCCCTTAAAAAATAATTTAAATGTCATTTTCTTTTACTTTATGACCCTTTTTATCTGAGATTCAGAGGTGACCCAATTGATTATATTACTGAAGATTTCTAATTCACTTGCTTCCTACTTAAAATCCAAGTTGCTTAAGAAGTCTGATTAAGAAATTGATTTTTCACAAAACTAGGATGTTAGAAAGAACTTTGAATGAATCATGAAATTTTCTCTCACATCATTCTTTGCCTATTTTATCCTACCTAGGCTTCTGTGTTTCAAGGGGTAGAGGCATCTAGATTTCCTAGGCTAAAGTTAATTCAGTTAATATAGTCAGCAAATCTATAGAAGTCAATTTCTTATCATGGGAACAGGTTTTTATATGCCTCAATTTTTGCTGTTTTGAAATAACTTTTCCTGTAAAATCCCGATGATTGTTATCCAGTCGTTACACCCTTCTTCCTCACATTTTTTAGCAGTTGCCCGAATCTTTTTGGTGAAGTTCAAGCCCCTTAAGTTTACCACAAGAGTTTTTTGGTGGTCTGGCCTGTGCTTTGCTCTCTGGCCATGTCTCATTTTACTCCCACTGCCACTCTTGTTTTCTACCCAGCCCAAACCACTAGTTGAAGCCTTCACACGCTGGGCCCTTGTTACTGTTCCCTGTTGCTGGAATCCCTTCTCCACACTGGGCTATCAAGCGCTTATATAAACAGAGCACAGACATCTTCTCTGGGTGCAGTCGGGGAAAGAATGGAGAATGTACTCTCTGCTGAACACTCTGCCTGCATCTTTTTATTTAATTCTTTTATTTTACCCTTTTTAAGGCAGTTTCTGTCTCTCTTGTCAGTTTACAGATGGGGCAGTGGAAGCCTGGAGTAGTTAATTCGCTTGTTTAGGTCAGTTAGTGGCAGGGATCTCAAAACCAGGCTTTTCTGATATTTAAAATGGATTATCTTACCACTGCTATACTGCTGTCTAAAGAGAGAAAACACCTTCATATCAAAAGAGATGCAAGGAAAATGTTACAGGAATTTAGAGGAGGTAAAAATTTATTTCAGCTGGAGGGATCAGGAAGGCTTTGAAAAGCAGATGTCATTTGAGCTTCAGGTGCCTGGAAATATGTAGGAGTCTCCATGAATACTTTAGGGAGGAAGGGAAGGAGAAGGGCTTCCAGAAGAGGGAGTAGCTTAAGAAGGTACAGAGTCTTAAGGGAGAAACAGCAAGTGTCCACTGACATTCTTGAAAATATTATAGTCATTAAAACACTTTTGCCAAACAAGCTTTGGAAACTTTACCAATGCCTAGTTTGTCCTTTTAAAATGCAAATTAGTATTTGTAGATTAATGTCTCCGCGCCAGCTGTAAGAACAGGAAGGTGACTAAGTGGCAGTGCAGAGGGACATGGTAGGGCTTCCCATACCTGAGCAGTTTCCCTGCCTGAACTTCTAATGATGTCCGAAATTTATCCACAGAGAATTATTCCTTTGGGTCATAATGTCTTTCAGAGTCTCTCAGTAAAATGCAGATACACTCCTGGGGGACAGCATCTTATCTAGTAAGAATAATTGCCAGTTAGCCAAGAGCAAGACCCTGCCTGCAGGAGCAGGCAGAAACCCAACAGTAAAATTCACTGCAGTCTTAATACAGGGTTTTTGCCTTGCTTTGATTAATGTTGAAAACAATTTAGTTATCAAACATCTTTGCCCTTAAAACACACTGGTAAGTTGATTCAAATCTCAGCATTGAAGGTAATAAAATGAAAACAATAACCTCAACTGTGTCTTCTAATGATTTATTATTAAATCAGGCAAATACAGGCAAAAGATCCTTTGACTCTACAATCAAAAATAAAAAAGAGAGTTGAATCAATTAAAGGTAGTTTAAGCCAAACAAAACATGTCTAGTCCCTTATATATTTGAGGCATAATTGTTTTCTGATTGACCTGGATATATCCACGTGCAGAAAAAGTTAGCAGATGTGTTTTGTTTGCTTAATATTAAATCCCTTTTGTAAAGTTTATAATTTTGACTTTCTTGGTTGTAGAGTGGAGCCACGTGGCAAGTTTTTATACATATTTTAGCTCTCTAGGCTAAAAGAACTAATGATTTAAAGAAATATAAACAAAGGTGAAGTTTCCATCATTCCAAAACCATTTGTAAAAGCATCACCAGTTTCAGAACCTGGGTGTTTTATTGGAAAACATAGTGTTAGGAAATGTATCAGTCTTTCTGGAATTCTGTCTGTAGGACTTCAGTAATGTTAGCAGGATCTATCAACCTTTGTGGTCTAACATTTTCTGTCATAGCAATGTTGTGGAAGATACAGTAAGCCCAAATTGAGAAATCAGACAAAAATTTGATCCCTGTATGTTTTTGCATATGACAGGATATTTTGAAAATGTTTTGAGGTATTTAATTTTTGAGATAAGCAACTTTGGTAAGAGCAGATATTCTTTATTTTTTTTTCAGGCTTATAGTATGCCTTGAAAACTATGAATCTTGTCCCCAGAAAGCTGTATATGCACATATCATAATTTTGCATATATTTTATGGGATTAATCAACCCTCAAAGTCCATCTGTGGATCTCTGGCTTACAAGAGTGAACTGTGCCCCGAAGTGACATTGCATCTTTACTTTGTACTTAGACTGTAGGTCAGTTACTGGCAATACATTTTAGGAGAAAGAAAAGCTGACTGAAATTGAAGGGTGCATCGTGGGAATCTTTCCTTTTAACTGTGAAAGTATTTGAACCTGAAGCTTCCAGGTGTCATAGGTCTGAGTTCTGACTTGGAGATTTCTCTCAGCGGTGTTTTCTTTCTCAGTCTTTGAAATGGAGGGTGGTTTGCTGTTTTACAGCAATTTGAAAACTTAAGCCATGGGAGACTTTCTGTTTAATGTAAATGTTTGATGCTATTTCTTACATTTTGTATTTGTCAAATAAGCATAAATTAACATCAGTGACATATGATAAAAGTAAAATTACCTGAAGTGCATTGTCAAGCTTGTGTCTATTGTTTTTGAATTTTAATTCAAATTGATTTTTTATCACATTCTTTGATATCATTAATTAATAATTATCATGGTAGCTTGTTTTTTCTGCTCTTGCCCAGCAGATGGTACTGTCACCCTTATTTTGAAATATTCTGTCTTCAGAGTAATCATTAAAAACGTTTTTTTAAAGATTTCTTTTTCTAAAAGTAAAGTTATTTTTAGCTCTTTTCCTTCTAAATAAACTTTTACCTCTTCCTACATTGACATTTTGGTATACACACTTGGTATAGTACTCACATATTACCTGGGAACTGGTATCTGGATTACATAGTAGGGAGTAGACATTCTCACATTCCTTAACCATTTCCACACGTTTAGTCTCTAGAAACCATTTAATAGTTGTGGACTATGCATAGAACATTGTTTAAGGTGCTGTTTTCACCTGATAGAATAATTATTGATACTTTTTGTTAAAGAGTTTTCCAACTTGCAGTTTAGAATGTAGTTTAGTAAAATAAATAATTCTATTGTCGTGTTGACCAAATCGATTTTTTCAGATTGGCAAATGGAGGGCCTTGCTTAAATACTCATAATTTGCTCATAATTTCTGTGAAAGATCTGAAACATCTTACTATCTTTTTGAATTTTGAGCTTTCTAGCTTTGTCATCACCTGCTAAAATTAGTGGGTCCCTAATGTTATTCTGTTTTATGGAAAAACAGAAGGAATACAGAAAACTGCTTGAAACCCATGAATGTGTGAGTAAACCTCACTGTTTCAGAGAGAACAAGGTCTCCACACATAGGTAATGGCTAAGCCTTCAACACACACACACAGTACAACCAGGTTGTTGTAGAAACATACTTTGTTTGAAGCGTGCTGTCAGGTGAAAGGAAATTTTCAGTATTTGGAATGGGAATGAATGTCCATGAAATCAAGATGCTCTTGCTTTTTAGTGATAAAATCGGCATGTAGCTAGTAGACTACTTGTTCAGGTCCCAGAGAAATTTCCAGTTATTTTAGAGGGCTACAAGTGAAGATAATGCAGAATTCTAAAGAGCAGTGAAAGAAAGAGGAAGTGTGGCACTGGGGTCACGTGGCTCAGGCTTCAGCCTTCTGTGCTCACATCTTGGATTGTAAGAAGGATGTCCAGGTCATTATTTCTGGCATGGGGATATTCCTTCTCTCTGAACTGGGTGAGCTTGGGCAAGACAAGTTGATTCCTGGGAAAAGAGTAATTCTCCTTTTACTAAACGTGGTTTTTAAATAAAAAATATGACGTAAGAAAAAATAAGTCTTAGTTAAAACACACACACATACACACAAAGTGTGTTTGAAATGATAGCCCATCAAGTAAGCTGCCAACTCTATAGGACAGGGCAGAGCAGGGTCATTGATATCCTTCAGCAGACCTTGCTGCTTTGTTCTGTTCTCCTCCCTTGAATTCCAAAATTAGTAAAATGGAAAGGTCTTATATTGGTGGGAGGCGTATCAGGATGTAATTGTCTAAATTAACTTTTAACATGTAATTAATTTGCTTGAAGACATATTATATGTGTCAGCCATTAAATAATTAATGACTTTCGTGAGCACTTTTGTAAATTTTGCCTCTTTCTGCTGTGTTGTCACTAGTTTCGGGTAAATGAGTTTGGAGCCCTGGAAGTTATTACAGATGAGAATGAGATGGAAAATGTTAAAAAAGCAACTGCTACCACCACTTGGATGGTACCAACTGCTCAAGAAGGTAAGGATGGGTCATCTACATTTTATTTCTTGCTTTTGAAAGATTTGAAATAAGAATATCTGAAGTTTTATGATAGGCTGGAACTTTGAAGGCCCGGGTAATTTTTGTGCCTCATGTTGTTAGGTAAATTTCTATAATGAAACTGATAGGAGCCAGCATTTATATTTTAAAATAACTATAAACTGTCTTCTTTCCTAATGCCAGATCTGTAGTAGCACAAGGGTAGTTGGAAATTAAGTAAATCCATGTTGTAGCCTACACAGGTGATTTAGCCAAAAGCCTGCCACTTTTTTTCTCATCTACTCCGATGGTTGTAACTAACACCTATATGCTGATGACTCCTAAATCTACATCTCCAGCCCCGACCTCTCCCCCGAGCTCCAGGCCCGTATTTCCACCTGCCTACTGGACATCTCCACCTGGATGTCCCACAGGTACCTCAAACTCCACATGTCTGAAATGCAATTCATTTTCTATTTCTTTCTCCCCTCCCCACAAACCTGCTCTTTCTTCCCTAACCCATATTTCAGTTGACAATAGCACCATCCACCCAGTGGACAAGCAAGAAATACAGGAGTCATCCTGAATTTGTTCTTCCCATCCCCATATCCTGTTACTTATACCTCTTGATTTTTATTTCCTAATATGTCTCAGATCTGGCCTTTTCTATCTATCATCTTTGCCACGGCCTTAACGTAGGCTCTTCTCAACTCTCATCTGAACTATTGCAGATGTCACTCTGCTTCTAATTTTACCCCCTTCCAATTGGTCCTGCACCTTGAAGCCAGAGGAACTTACGTAGATTGCTTATCTGACACTTCACTGATTTCTCATTGCCTTTTTAGCAGAACATACAAAGATCTGGGTGCCCGCACCTACCTGCTCGCTCTCTCCTCAGTCTCTGTTTCCTTCTTTGTGTGTTGTGTTCTGGCAGTGCCAGCAGCACAGAATTATGTGTAATTTTCCCAACACATCATGTGGTTTCATGCTTTCTTGCCTTTACTCATACTGCTTTTTCTGGCTCAAATGCCATTTTTCTCTTTGTCCAGTTGGTAAATTCCTCTTTGGCCTTCAAAACCCTGTTGAGGCTTTCTATCAGAAAATCCTTCTCTGACCTTACCCCAGGCTGAATGAATCACTTCTTCTGTACTACTTCTGGACCTTGTTTATGCCTCTAGTATTGCATGTATCACATTTTATTATAAGTACTGGTTTTCTTGCCTCTCTACTCTTCTAGACTGTGAGCTCTCTTGGGCAAGGTCTCTACTGTCATTATTAATGTCTAGAATAAATTGGTGCCTAATAACTGTTGGCTGAATGAATGATTAGCCTAACAATTCAGGCAAAAGGAAATGTGAGTTTCTACACAATTTGGATAGCTATGATTCAGGAAATGTACTACATTGAAAGTGTAATAGATGAGATGTTGATTTAGCCAATTAAGTAAAACAAAATCATTCATCAAAAGATTATAAATGTGAAATAAAAGAAGATCTTTTGAAATTTTCTGAAAGATACAAATATAGAAGAAGATTCTATAGATCGATATATGTGTCTTCTGAATTTAGTGACTAATGAAATTTTCTTCATTTTACTTTGAACTCTGTAGAAAAAGCCTTGGGCAAGCTTTTATCCTTTCTGCAGAATATTTTTTCATTATTTGAATGACTTGAGTGATTTTTACAGAGCCCATACCCCCCCAAAACACTATCATTTGATCATTCATTCATTCAGCAAACACTATTCTTTATTGTGTTGCTAACAAAATTATTAGAAGAAAAAGTTTGATTGTATTTTAGAATGTCTTCTGTCATGGTTTTAATTTGCATTTCTTCTTTTCATCTTCTAGTCTTTTCAGAGAAGACTGGGATGCCTTTCAGGTTGAAGGATCCAGTGAAAGTAGAAGGGCTTCAGTTCTGTGAGAACTGTTGTCAGTATGGCAACGTAGATGAGTGTCTTTCTGGAGGAAACTATTGCAGCCAGAATTGTGCTCGGCACATCAAAGATAAGTAGGTTTTTGCCCCATTCCATCTATAAAATGAGTTTTAGATTCCAAAGTCGTGGTGCCTGAGAATATAGAAGTTTTATGCTCTCTGACATTGATCACCTATTGATACCTTTTTCCCAGAGACTTTTCCTTTAGGGCCACATGGGCCCTAACCCCTATATGGGACCTGGTGACGTCTGTCATGCCTAGTCTGAGTTGTATTACTAATATTCTGCCTGTAAAACAGCCTCTGCCTCTGCCTCTGCCTTCAGTCTTCCATTTCCATTCATTTGATTGTCTTCAGCTAAGAGTATTTAGTTTTTTCTGGGCTACATACACATTTCAATGACACTGACATTTATAGAAACATAGTTTTGTTTATATTTTGGGAATTCTTAGGTAATTCGGTTAAAACTCCACATATGGCATAAAGCTTCCACTGATTCGTAATCAACTGAGTGGAAATGGCCATAGGGAAGAGTGTAGTGAGTTGTGTCACTGATGATCTCAAGGTGTGGACTGAGGATTATGAGACAGAGGCATCAGCTGTAACTGGTAATGGTGTGTGACCTTCCCATTTGGGGACAGTCTGACAAAGTTCAGCTTATCACCAAGAAGGCGTTTTTCTTGCATATCATTGTACACTACAAACAAATGACTGGACATTTATATTTTAGTGGCATTTCCCATGTATTTTAATCAGCACAGGCTTGGGAACTGTTTTGTTTTTCCTTTTTTTTTTTTTTTTTTTGAGACGGAGTCTTGTTCTGTCACCAGGCTGGAGTGCAGTGGTGCGATCTTGGCTCACTGCAACCTCCACATTCCCGGGTTCAAGCAATTCACCTGCCTCAGCCTCCCGAGTAGCTGGGACTACAGGCACACACCACCACACCCAGCTAGTTTTTTGTATTTTAGTAGAGACAGGGTTTCACCATGTTAGCCAGGATGGTCTTGATCTCTTGACCTCATGATCCGCCTGCCTCGGCCTCCCAGAATGCTGGGATTAAAGGCGTGAGCCACTGCGCCCGATTGGAACTGTCTTTTCTTGGCTAACTGATGTTTCACAATGTTACACTTAGCCTTTTTTCAATTGGATTTGTCATTCTTAATAACTGCTAGATCCTTGTTTGACCCTGAAAACAAATATCTCTAAATAATCAATTCTTTTATTAGTATAGATGGTAGATGTGACAGACAAATAACTTGTTAGAACCTATTTCATACATATTGCTGGCCCCCTTTTGAAATTAATATATAAGGTAATTTTCATTTTCTGCCCTGACAGACAGATGTCATATGTAATAATTGTTTTCAGTGTTCCTGATAAATGATATTCTCATGCCTACAGATTTCTCCTGGTAGTTAAAGATTTTTCCTTTGGAGGGTGATTTTTTTTTTAATGATTGTTGCATTGATAATCAACAAGTAGATGTTTGATAGGTGTTGTCTCTTGTCACTATTTTGGGTTTATAAACACAACAGAGATCAGAAGGAAGAAAGGGACATAGAAGAAGACAATGAGGAAGAAGATCCTAAGTGTAGTCGGAAGAAAAAACCAAAATTATCTCTGAAAGCTGACCCCAAGGAGGATGGAGAAGAGAGAGATGATGAAATGGTGAGTGCCTCTGCCTGACACCAGGAGCGCAGGGATGCATCTTTAGTGGGTAGCATCACAGTCACAGGCACTGCTCTGGAGCCCACTGAGTTCAAATGTGGGTTCCAGGACTATCTGTGTTAGTGTCAGTAAGTTACGTGGCCTCTGTGCGCCTTGTTATCCTGATCTCAAAATGGGAATCATAAACAATAGTATCCTTCTGTCAGGGTGAAAAAGTGGGATGTCCTGAAATTTAGCGCTAGGGTGAAAGGGAACATTTAAAAACCTTCAATCTTGTAGATGAATTTTAAATTCCTCTTGACAACACAATGCCAATCTCATTTCATTAAATTGCAGACAGATCTCATAAAACTATCTGAGTGGGCTGGGCGTGGTGGCTCACGCCTGTAATCCCAGCACTGTGGGAGGCCGAGGTGGGCGGATCATGAGGTCAGGAGATCGAGACCATCCTGGCTAACCCCTTCTCTACTAAAAATACAAAAAATTAGCTAGGCGTGGTGGCAGGCGCCTGTAATCCCAGCTACTTGGGAGGCTGAGGCAGGAGAATGGCGTGAACCTGGGAGGCGGAGCTTGCAGTGAGCCGAGATTGCTCCACTGCACTCCAGCCTAGGCAACAGAGCGAGACTGCATCTCAAAAAAAAAAACAACCAAAAAAACTATCTGAGTGGTTAAAAAGTGGCACACAAATATCAGGTATATTTGGGGAAAAGCCATTCAAAATGTGTGAATTAAAATGTAAATATCATATTCCTAAAGCATCTATTAATGGTTTTATAGGAAAAGGGAACTTTGAGATCTGGAAGTGTTTCCGTTAAGATCGGTATTGTACAACTGTTACTTGGGAGTCACTGTTCTAGGAGCTGAGAATACAGGGATGCATAAGACAAATAGATGACAGAGTCTCCCCTGGCAGAGACACTGCATTCTTGTTTAGGGGGTATTTAATCTACAAACAAAATGAACAGGAGAAATGTCACCTAGTGATAAGTGCTACACTGAGAATTAAAATAGGGCATTAGGATCGGCTGACTGCCTTAGGTTGGGTTGTCAGAGAGCCCTCCCAAAGGCGATGGCATGAACAGTGTGATCTGATGAATGAAGAGGAGCCAGCTATGTGAAGTTAAGAGTGAGGCGTCTTCTGGGTAGTAGAACTTCTAGAGGAAAGTCCTTAAGGTAAGAACTTGCACAGCATGTTCTGTTCGAGGAAATAAAAGGAAGTCTGGTCACTGTGGTTTAGGAGAGAGTGGAGTAAGATGAAGTTGAAGAGGTACGTGTGGTCCAGGGCATGTAGGGTTTTATGGTAAACAAGAGTCGAGGGTGTTCATTGTATTCTGAGTGTCAGGGGAAGCCTCTGGAAAGTTAAGACAAGGGAATGCTTTGATATGATGTATGTTTTAAATGACCACTGTAGCCCTGAGTGGAATCAGGGAAACCAGTTAGGAGTTTATTGCAGTAGACACGTAAGAAGGCTGAAGATGATGGAAGTCCGTGGATTTGGGAATCAATGTTAGAGGTAGGGTTGTCAGAGTGTGTGAGGAAAAGAGAAAAATCAGGGATAAAGCTTAGAATTTTGGCTTTAACAATTGGCTGGATAATCCTGTCTCTTACTGAGAATGGGAAGATGAGGGTGGAGTGCAGAACAAAGAGTCGTTTGGCCATGATGGGTTTGAGATGCTGATTAACCATCCAGGTGAAGATCCCAAGTAGGCATTTGTCTACAGCCACATGGAGTCAGGGAGAAGAAGCTGAGGATGTGGATTGGGAGTATCTGGCCTATATAAGATGACCTTGAAAACCCAGGGAAAGGGACTAGAAAGAGTAGAGAAGGGAACTGGATTGGAGGAGACATCAGCAGAGGAGACAAAGAGGGGCCGGTGAGGCGTGAGGAAAATCAGAGTGGAGTGGTCATTCAGCTGAGAGCGGAAAGTGTTTCAAGGAGCGGGGAGCGGTGTCCATGCCCTTCCAGCGGGTAAGACATGGATACGGTCTTACTTTGTAATAATCTCGGCCAAAAGCAACACAGTTTTCAAATGAACTGTATTCTTACTTTCCTTAAAAGTTACAAAGTAAAACTGAAGAAAAGAACAACAGAAAAAGTGCTTTCTGACAGCTCTCTAACTATTCACTGGTGCCAATTTCTTGAACTTTAAAGTCATAATTTTCCTTTCTTTTTGTAGGAGAGCAAACAAGATGTAAGAATCCTGAGGGGTTCGCAGAGAGCGCGGAGGAAAAGACGAGGGGATTCGGCTGTATTAAAGCAGGGTGAGCTGATGAAAATAAAGTCTTACTTGTAACTCCATGAAATTGGAAGTGGTTCACACAGGTGGAAATTTCAGTCATGCCAGTTAAAGTATTACTTCAGGATTTTCTTTGATTCAGTTTTGTCAATAAAGATTGAGATTTTGAGGATAAGGAAAAAAATGAAAATTCGTAACTTTCAAGTGGTTTCAGGGTAAGCATGAGAACTGTCTTCCTTCCTTCCTCCCTCCCTTCCTCCCTCCCTGTCTCCCTCTCTCCCTCCCTGTCTCCCTCCCTCCTTCTCTCCCTCCCTCCCTGTCTCCCCCTCTCCCCCTCTCCCTCCCTCCCTCTCTCTCTCCCCCTCTCCATCTCTCTCTCTCCCCCCCTCCATCTCTCTCTCCCTCTCTCTCTCTGTCCCCCTCATCAAGTAGGTGTTTCCTGCCTCTGCTTCTTTATAAAACCTCTGTTGTTCATTTCCCACAGTTTTAGTTTCTAATGTTCCCTCTTAAAACATGAGCTCCTGGCATGGAACCTGTTTTTTCCCTTCTCTTCTCATCTCTTCTCATCTCTTCTCCTCTTCCCTCCCCTGCTCTCCCCTCCCCTGCTCTCCCCTCCCCTCCCCTCTCTTTTCTAGATGGATTCTCACTCTGTCACCCAGGCTGAAGTATGGTGGCGCAATCTTGGCTCACAGCAGCCTCCACCTCCTGGGTTCATGTGATTCCCCTGCCACAGCCTCCCAAGTAGCTGGGATTACAGGTGTGCACCACCACGCCTGGCTAATTTTTGTATTTTTAGTAGAGATGGGGTTTCATCATATTGGCCAGGCTGGTCTCGAACTCCTGACCTCAAGCCATCTGCCCATGTCTACCTCCCAAAGTGCTGGGATTATAGGCGTGAGCCACCGTGCCTGGCCCTTTTTTTTGTTTGTTTCATTGTTCCTCAGGCAGCATTTTATTTCCAGGAGGAAGCCGGCCCTGCAGCCCTTCCCTTTAGTATTTGTCTCGATGTACTTTTCTGCTTATTCTGTGTGGACCTTGGGTCACTTCCATAGAGGCCCTGGGGGATGTCCCCTACTAGGCTCTATCCTCTTGCCTGCCTCAGCTCGCAGCCTGCACAGTCAGTCATACTGTCCCGACAAACCAGGGCCATGAACCAGGTGCTCTTCCTCAGTGCCAGGGTGCATTCTACCCTTGTTCTGTTAATTCCTCAAAAAACTGGAAATAGCCCCACCTGCCCCACGCACACAGCTTAACTTTTGTGTCTTTTCAGAGCTACCTTCTATTTTATATCACTGAGATGAAGGGTGTAAATTCCTCAGTTCCTCTGCGCTCTGCCTTGAAATGTCTGTTTCTTTCACCATCATTTCCCCTGCCCTTCTTTTTTACCCCGGATGAACTTCCAGGCCCCTGGCTCTTCTGGGACCTTGTTCCTTCAGTCACATTTTTTCCTTAAGTTTTCCGATTTTTTTCTTCTCTTTGTATACTCTACCTTAGCCTGTTCCAGTCTCATCCCCAAAGTACCTTTCTCTCAGCTTTGCTAACCATCAGGCTATTATATTTTTCCTTCATTTCCAGTATTTGTCAAATTAATCCAAAATATATAAAACTAATATTAACTGCTCCATTATTTTTATCACTTACGTATTCTTTTTGCACCTAAAAATCTGCTTCTCACTATATTGACTGTTTTCCTTCCTTTTCAAGATTAGCAGCCACTCAATGCACTGGCCTTTCTATAGTCCTCAACTTCTTGATCTCTTAGGGAAAATGTTTTGAGCATCCTGCTTCTAGAAGCTCTCCCTTCCTGTAGCTTCTGTGGTAGTGTTTTGTCTTGACTTCCTGTTGTTTTCTTCTTTTATTCTAAGTTCTTCCACTTCCATCTCCTATCCTCCTCACTGTGGATGCAAACCACAGTTCACTTTTTGTCTTGGTTCTTGGGAAGAGGAGCCGGGAAGAGAGACTGAGAGATACCAGTCCTGGAAGTCAGAGAAGAGCTAGGCAGAGTATCAGTCAGGGACGTGTGAGTTCACAGATGCATCACTGCTGGCTTAGATTTGGAAATTCTGTCATTTCCGTCTTGCTTGCCTTTCAGGTTTGCCTCCTAAAGGAAAGAAAGCGTGGTGCTGGGCATCCTACCTGGAAGAGGAGAAAGCGGTGGCAGTGCCGGCGAAGCTGTTCAAGGAGGTATGGGCCCTCCTAGAGACATGATCTGTAAGGGCACAGGAGCTGGGATACCAGCCTGAATTAGGATTGTTGTTTCCACTGAAATTTGACTTGGGATCATTTTTTCAGCATGCAGTTTTTGATGCGTGTGTTTATATGGAGGGCAGTTAACATTGACATGTGTGTACCTCCCCGTGCCACATGTGTGGGTGCACACTGACACATGTGTGCTCTTTTCTCTCAGCATCTTATGGGCTTGTGATCATGAGTTTTAACAGGGATACTAATACTACCATGAATAACTAGCAGATGAAAAAAAAATATTAGGAAATTTCATGTCAACATTGTGGCTTTGAGAGACTAAAAATGAGTTACTACGATTTACGTACTATCACAACAAAACATCTAAAAATGGGTCACTATATTAGCTATGATAAAAGTATTTTATCTTAAGTGATTTAAAATCAGTTAACAATATAGATATCAGATGTAGTTCTGAGTAGCAGTTGGTGTCCCTGGACTAAACCAAGAGTTGGGGTCCTGGTGTGGTGGCACACACCTGCCTACAGTCTCATCACTTTGGGAAGTTGAGGCAGTAGGATCACTTGAGGCCAGGAGTTCGAGACCAGTCTGAGCAACATAGTGAGACCCTGCCGCTAAAAAAAAAAAAAAATTAAAAATATAGCGGAGCGTGGTGTTCAAAGTTGCAGTGAGCTACGATCCTGCCACTGCACTCCAGCCTGGACAACAGAGCAAGACCCTGTCTCTAAACAAACAAACAAAACACATACAAAAAAACAAGGGTTGGTAAACTTTTTTGGTAAAGGGCCAGATAGTAAATATTTTAGTCATTTCAGAGCATGTGGTCTCTGTTGCACCAACTCAGGTCATTGTAGCACAAAAGCAGCCATAGAGAATATGTAGACAAGTGGGCATCGCTATGTTCCAGTAAGATTGTTTACAAAAACTCATGGTGCACTGGATTTGACCCACAGACTGGAGTTTGCTGACCCTTGGTTTAAATTATTTCATTATATTTAATCATGGTATATAATTAATCTGCCATAGATGTATTTTTATGTAGGTGTGAACATAGCAAGCTTTTAAAAAGTGATGAATAGTAAATGTTAGTAAATGTTAGGACAATTACATGTACATTAAGAATATTTAATTTAAATATAGTAGTAATTACATATAAACTTGTTCTCTGTAATTGTTTTCTGTAGCTTTGGTCCTTTAGAGAATAGACTTTTTCACATTAAAAAAAAAGTTTAGGGGGTGGAGCCAAGATGGCCGAATAGGAACAGCTCCGGTCTCCAGCTCCCAGCCCCAGCGACACAGAAGACGGGTGATTTCTGCACTTCTGCTTGAGCCACCGGTGCTGACACCCAGCCAAACAGCGTCTGGAGTGGACCTCTAGTAAACTCCAACAGACCTGCAGCTGAGGGTCTTGTCTGGTAGAAGGAAAATTAACAAACAGAAAGGACATCCACACCAAAAACCCATCTGTACATCACCATCATCGAAGACAAAAAGTAGACAAAACCACAAAGATGGGGAAAAAACAGACCAAAAAAACTGGAAACTCTAAAAAACAGAGCACCTCTCCTCCTCCAAAGGAACGCAGTTCCTCACCAGCAACGGAACAAAGCTGGATGGAGGATGACTTTGATGAGTTGAGAGAAGAAGGCTTCAGACGATCAAACTACTCTGAGCTACGAGAGGAAATTCAAAACAATAGCAAAGAAGTTAAAAACTTTGAAAAAAAATTAGAAGAATGGATAACTAGAATAACCAATGGAGAGAAGGGCTTAAAGGAGATGATGGAGCTGAAAGCCAAGTTTCGAGAACTACGCGAAGAATGCAGAAGCCTCAGTAGCAGATGCGATCAACTGGAAGAAAGGGTATCGCTGATAGAAGATGAAATGAATGAAATGAAGAGAGAAGGGAAGTTTAGAGAAAAAAGAATAAAAAGAAATGAACAAAGCCTCCAAGAAATTTGGGACTATGTGAAAAGACCAAACCTACGTCTGATTGGTGTACCTGAAAATGATGGGGAGAATGGAACCAAGTTGGAAAACACTCTGCAAGATATTATCCAGGAGAACTTCCCCAATCTAGCAAGGCAGGCCAGCATTCAGATTCAGGAAATACAGAGAACGCCACAAAGATACTCCTCGAGAAGGGCAACTCCAAGACACATAATTGTCAGATTCACCAAAGTTGAAATGAAGGAAAAGATATTAAGGGCAGCCAGAGAGAAAGGTCGGGTTACCCACAAAGGGAAGCCCATCAGACTAACAGCTGATCTCTCAGCAGAAACTCTACAAGCCAGAAGAGAGTGGGGGCCGATATTCAACATTCTTAAAGAAAAGAATTTTCAACCCAGAATTTCCTATCCCGCCAAACTAAGCTTCATAAGTGAAGGAGAAATAAAATACTTTACAGCCAAGCAAACGCTGAGTGATTTTGTCACCACCAGGCCTGCCCTAAAAGAGCTCCTGAAGGAAGCACTAAACATGGAAAGGAACAACCGGTACCAGCCCCTGCAAAAACATGCCAAATTGTAAAGACCATCGAGGCTAGGAAGAAACTATAGCAACTAACGAGCAAAATAACCAACTAACATCATAATGACAGGATCAGATTCACACATAACAATATTCACGTTAAATGTAAATGGGCTAAATGCTCCAATCAAAAGACACAGACTGGCAAACTGGATAAGGAGTCAGGACCCATCAGTGTGCTGTATTCAGGAAACCCATCTCACGTGCAGAGACACACATAGACTCAAAATAAAGGGATGGAGGAAGATCTATCAAGCAACTGGAAAACAAAAAAAGGCAGGGGTTGCAATCCTAGTCTCTGATAAAATAGACTTTAAACCAACAAAGATCAAAAGAGACAAAGAAGGCCATTACATAATGGTAAAGGGATCAATTCAACAAGAAGAGCTAACTATCCTAAATATATATGCACCCAACACAGGAGCACCCAGATTCATAAAGCAAGTCCTGAGTGACCTACAAAGGGACTTAAACTCCCACACAATAATAATGGGAGATTTTAACACCCCACTGTCAGCATTACACAGATCAACGAGACAGAAAGTTAACAAGGATATCCAGGAATTGAACTCAGCTCTACATAAAGTGGACCTAATAGACATCTACAGAACTCTCCACCCCAAATCAACAGAATATACATTTTTTTCAGCACCACACCACACCTATTCCAAAATTGACCACATAGTTGGAAGTAAAGCTCTTCTCAGCAAATGTAAAAGAACAGAGATTATAACAAACTGTCTCTCAGACCACAGTGCAATCAAACTAGAACTCAGGATTAAGAAACTCAGTCAAAACCGCTCAACTACATGGAAACTGAACAACCTGCTCCTGAATGACTATTGGGTACATAATGAAATGAAGGCAGAAATAAAGATGTTCTTTGAAACCAACGAGAACAAAGACACAACATACCAGAATCTCTGGGACACGTTCAAAGCAGTGTGTAGAGGGAAATTTATAGCACTAAATGCCCACAAGAGAAAGCAGGAAAGATCCAAAATTGACACCCTAACATCACAATGAAAAGAACTAGAAAAGCAAGAGCAAACACATTCAAAAGCTAGCAGAAGGCTAGAAATAACTAAAATCAGAGCAGAACTGAAGGAAATAGAGACACAAAAAACCCTTCAAAAAATTAATGAATCCAGGAGCTGGTTTTTTGAAAAGATCAACAAAATTGATGGACCGCTAGCAAGACTAATAAAGAAGAAAAGAGAGAAGAATCAAATAGATGCAATAAAAAACGAAAAAGGGGATATCACCACCGATCCCACAGAAATACAATCTACCATCAGAGAATACTACAAACACCTCTATGCAAATAAACTAGAAAATCTAGAAGAAATGGATAAATTCCTCGACAAATACACCCTCCCAAGACTAAACCAGGAAGAAGTTGAATCTCTGAATAGACCAATAACAGGTTCTGAAATTGTGGCAATAATCAATAGCTTACCAACCAAAAAGAGTCCAGGACCTGATGGATTCACAGCTGAATTCTACCAGAGGTACAAGGAGGAACTGGTACCATTCCTTCTGAAACTATTCCAATCGATAGAAAAAGAGGGAATCCTCCCTAACACATTTTACGAAGCCAGCATCGTCCTGATACCAAAACCTGGCAGAGACATAACCAAAAAAGAGAATTTCAGACCAATATCCTTGATGAACATTGATGCAAAAATCCTCAATAAAATACTGGCAAACCGAATCCAGCAGCACATCAAAAAGCTTATCCACCATGATCAAGTGGGCTTCATCCCTGGGATGCAAGGCTGGTTCAACATACGCAAATCAATAAATGTAATCCAGCATATAAACAGAACCAAAGACAAAAACCACATGATTATCTCAATAGATGCAGAAAAGGCCTTTGACAAAATTCAATAACCCTTCATGCTAAAAACTCTCAATAAATTAGGTATTGATGGGACGTATCTCAAAATAATAAGAGCTATCTACAACAAACCCACAGCCAATATCATACTGAATGGGCAAAAACTGGAAGCATTCCCTCTGAAAACTGGCACAAGACAGGGATGCCCTCTCTCACCGCTCCTATTCAACATAGTGCTGGAAGTTCTGGCCAGAGCAATCAGGCAGGAGAAGGAAATAAAGGGTATTCAATTAGGAAAAGAGGAAGTCAAATTGTCCCTGTTTGCAGATGACATGATTGTATATCTAGAAAACCCCATTGTCTCAGCCCAAAATCTCCTTAAGCTGATTAGCAACTTCAGCAAAGTCTCAGGATACAAAATTAATGTACAAAAATCACAAGCATTCTTGTACACCAATAACAGACAAACAGAGAGCCCAATCATGAGTGAACTCCCATTCACAATTGCTTCAAAGAGAATAAAATACCTAGGAATCCAACTTACAAGGGATGTGAAGGACCTCTTCAAGGAGAACTACAAACCACTGCTCAATGGAATAAAAGAGGATACAAACAAATGGAAGAACATTCCATGCTCATGGGTTGGAAGAATCAATATCGTGAAAATGGCCATACTGCCCAAGGTAATTTATAGATTCAATGCCATCCCCATCAAGCTACCAATGACTTTCTTCACAGAATTGGAAAAAACTACTTTAAAGTTCATATGGAACCAAAAAAGAGCCCGCATCGCCAAGTCAATCCTAAGCCAAAAGAACAAAGCTGGAGGCATCACGCTACCTGACTTCAAACTATACTACAAGGCTACAGTAACCAAAACAGCATGGTACTGGTACCACAACAGAGACATAGATCAATGGAACAGAACAGAGCCCTCAGAAATGATGCCGCATAGCTACAACTATCTGATCTTTGACAAACCTGACAAAAACAAGAAATGGGGAAAGGATTCCCTATTTAATAAATGGTGCTGGGAAAACTGGCTAGCCATATGTAGAAAGCTGCAACTGGATCCCTTCCTTACACCTTATACAAAAATTAATTCAAGATGGATTAAAGACTTATATGTTAGACCTAAAACCATTAAAATCCTACAAGAAAACCTAGGCAATACCATTCAGGACATAGGCGTGGGCAAGGACTTCATGTCTAAAACACCAAAAGCAATGGCAACAAAAGCCAAAATCGACAAATGGGATCTCATTAAACTAAAGAGCTTCTGCACAGCAAAAGAAACTATCATCAGAGTGAACAGGCAACCTACACAATGGGAGAAAATTTTTGCAACCTACTCATCTGACAAAGGGCTAATATCCAGAATCTACAATGAACTCAAACAAATTTACAAGAAAAAAACAAACAACCCCATCAAAAAGTGGGCAGAGGACATGAACAGACACTTCTCAAAAGAAGACATTTATGCAGCCAAAAAACACATGAAGAAATGCTCCTCATCACTGGCCATCAGAGAAATGCAAATCAAAACCACAGTGAGATACCATCTCACACCAGTTAGAATGGCCATCATTAAAAAATCGGGAAACAACAGGTGCTGGAGAGGATGTGGAGAAATAGGAACACTTTTACACTGTTGGTGGGACTGTAAACTAGTTCAACCATTGTGGAAGTCAGTGTGGCGATTCCTCAGGGATCTAGAACTAGAAATACCATTTGACCCAGCCATCCCATTACTGGGTATATACCCAAAGGACTATAAATCATGCTGCTATAAAGACACATGCACACGTATGTTTATTGCGGCACTATTCACAATAGCAAAGAGTTGGAACCAACCCAAATGTCCAACAACGATAGACTGGATTAAGAAAATGTGGCACATATACACCATGGAATACTATGCAGCCATAAAAAATGATGAGTTCGTGTCCTTTGTAGGGACATGGATGAAACTGGAAACCATCATTCTCAGTAAACTATCGCAAGGACAAAAAACCAAACACCGCATGTTCTCACTCATAGATGGGAATTGAACAGTGAGAACTCATGGACACAGGAAGGGGAACATCACGCTCCGGGGACTGTTGTGGGGTGGGGGGAGGGGGGAGGGACAGCATTAGGAGATACACCTAATGCTAAATGACGAGTTAATGGGTGCAGGAAATCAACATGGCACATGGATACATACGTAACAAACCTGCACATTGTGCACATGTACCCTAAAACCCTAAAGTATAATAAAAAAAAAAAAAAAAAAAAAAAAAGTTTAAATGTAGCTAATTCCTTGAATCAATAATGAATGCGTGTGATTCAAAATATAAAAGTACTACAATAGTATAAAGAATGTCTCTCATAGCCCTGTCCCTCAGGCACCAGATTTGCCTCTTCTGAAATAACCAGTGTTACCAGTTCTTAATATTCCTTTCCTGGAAAATTATATGTTCATATAAGCAATATATATATACACACAGATCCTTCTCTTTCTGTCTTAAACCAAATGGTAACATATGTTGTATACTTTTTGGACTTTGCTTTTTTTGTTTAACTTGACAGTTTGAAGATGATTCCATCTGAGTCATGAATCTCTTCACCATTCTTTTATAGCAATACATAGTATTCCATCTTAGGCCTGTTCCTGTAATAATTTATGTTACTCCCTATTGATTTGCACATACATACATATATACTTTCAAATCTTTTGCTATATGCTTTAGCGAATAATCTTCTATACCAGTCATTTTTCACATGTGTGAGAATCTCTTAGATGATTTCCTAGAATTAGAATTGTTGTATCAAAAAGAATATTTTGATTGATATTATGAAATTGCTAGAGGTTGTACCAATTTTCATTCTTCCTAGTGATGTATGCTTGTATCTGTTTTCCTACAGCTTTACCAACACAGTTTTGTCAAACTTTTTGATCTTTATCAACCTGATAGGTGAACCATATCTTAGTGTAATTTTACTTTCTATGTCTCTTCTGCATGAGGTCGAGCGTCTTTTCAAATAGGTAAAAGACAAAGGGTATGTGGCATTACATTTCCTTTCCTGGGACCTATTTATAGCCTTGGTCCATTTTTTCAGTGGGTTATTTATTGATTTCTTTTTCTTTGGATTTTTAGAAGTTATGTATTTGGTTAAATAGTCTTTATTTTTAAAATGGTAACTATTTACATCTTTAACTAGGCCTTTGGGATAAGGAACTAAAGCTGCTGTCATTTTGCATTTTAGCATCAATCCTTTCCATATAACAAAAATGGATTCAAAGTTGGCATGAAATTAGAAGGCGTGGATCCTGAGCATCAGTCTGTGTACTGTGTCCTCACCGTGGCAGAGGTAAGCTTTGCCTCATCTTTATTTTTAAAATAAAATGGTGATTATGGGGATTTAAAATGAGGAAAAACTGCCATTGGTTGTATTTCATGCCAGGCATGGTGCTTACTGTTTTGTGTGCATTATTTCATTTGATCTTTATAAGAATCCTGTGCATGTTGTGGTTTTTCTCAAACTCTGTTGTGTAGGTTAGGGAACTGAGGCTCCGAGTGATGAAGTGATGGATACAAGACCACACAGCTTCAAAGTGGTAGAACCCGGATTTGAACCAGTGTCTGTCTGATGCCATAGCCCTTGCCATAAGAAACAGACCAACAGATAACTTATATGTTTTTTTTTTTTTTTTTTTTTTTAGTATTTCAAGGTATCTCTGTGAAATTTTTCAGGAAAAAAATGACCAAGCCAAATATATAAATATATATCTCAGTCTAATATTATTACTGAGAGTACTTTAAAAACTGTGACCACACAGCTTCAAAGTGGTTGAACCAGGATTTGAACCCATGTCTGTCTGATTCTATAGGCTTTGCCATACTGTATTCCTTAACATAAGGAACAGACCAACAGTTACTTATTTTTTTTTTTTTTTTAGTATTTTAAGGTATCTGTATGAAATTTTTCAGGAAAAAATGACCAAGTCAATTATACATACATATATTACTGAGCGTACTTTAAAAAATGTGTTTCCTCATATGCTAGCCTTCTTCTTGCTCCCTCCCTTGAGCCAGATATACCTCCCTTGGGGTGTATACCTCCCTTGAGGTATATCTATTTTAAAAATTCCTCCCAAAAGAATAAGATAGTCTTATGTACTAATTTTAGGTATTATACTATTCCTTAATTACCTAGTGAACTTGTAAGAAGGTTGGCTTCTGCAGAACACAGTACCATGTGCTGGATGATGACAGCCTCAGTCAGTGATAACATACAGTTACATAGGGCATACTGTGTGCCAGCAGCCAGTCCAAGTACTTTTCATCTGTTAGCTCTTTTTTTTTTTTTTTTTTGAGATGGAGTCTCACTCTGTCACCCAGGCTGGAGAGCAGTGGTGTAATCTTGGCTCACTGCAACCTCCACCTCCCAGGTTCAAGTGATTCTCCTGCCTCAGCCTCCCGAGTAGCTAGGACTACAGGTGCGTGCCACCTTGCCTGGCTAGTTTTTATATTTTTAGTAGAGACAAGGTTTTGCCATGTTGGCCAGGCTGGTCTCAAACTCCTGACCTCAGGCGATCCACCTCAGCCTCCCAAAGTGCTGGGATTACAGGCGTGAGCCACCACACCCAGCCCATCTGTTAGCTTTTATTAGTTCTCAAAACAACCTTTTGAGATAGAACCCTTTCCCTCCCGTTTTTCAGATGAGAAACCTGAGGCATTGAGTGTTAAAGGAACTTGCAGCTTGTAATAATGTAATATGTAGTGAAAGGAAATAACCAGATTCTCTTACTCATATCAGAAAACTGTTATGGAACATTTGTGTAGATTTTATTTACAGTGAGAATACTGACACTCTCAAACTTGATCAGACATTGTATGTTCTTTCCTTCCTGGACTCAAGTTTTTGTTAGACCTTTTTGAATTGGAAGAGGAGGGTCAGAGTTTCTTGGTGGATGATTTGTGTTTGTCCTTTGAAGTGGATGATATTGCCCAGCAAGAGCACAAGGCGTGAGTTTCTAGCCCTGAAGAATACCATCATGTAAGAGGTGGGTGCAGGAGAAAGAATAGAGCAGGATCCTGAAAAGGAACAGCGAGAGACAGAGAAAGGAACCAGGAGAGGGGCCTGCAGTAGGAACCAGGGAGAGCAGGCAGTTAAAGTGGGGAAGAAGCAGCAGTGTCAGATGCTGTGGTTGGTCTCGAGGAGCATGAGGGAATTGTGTCTTGCGCCAGGGCAACTGGAGTGTTTGGGGACAGAATTGAGTTTTACAAAATCATTGTGAGGAAGCGGTAAGTATAGACTGCTTTTGAGAAGTTTAGCTATAAAAGAGAAAGGGAATTTTTATGAGATGTGTCTGTTTTTCAGCTTTTGGTTTTTGCAGATTTATTTTACCTTCCCTATTTTTTATTATAAAAGTAATGTTTGCTCATTATGAAAACTTCAACTATTAATAGTGTAAGAGTGCATATTAATAAAAAATAAAAGTCCTGTTTCAGATCCCCCTTCCTTCCTCCCATATTCCATGTCCCAGAGAGCATGACCCTTAACAGTTGACTGTGCCTTCCAGATGTTTTCTCTGTGTATAAAAATATGTACTGCATTTTGTTTTTGACACATACACAAACACATGCGTGCACACACACACTTTTTTTTTTTTTTTTCTGAGACAGGGTCTATCTCTGTAACCGAGGCTGGAGTGCAGTGACGTGAACATGGCCTCACTGCAGCCCCAACCTTCTGGGCAGAAGCGATCCTCCCGCCTCAGCCTCCCATGTAGCTGGGACCACAGGCATGTACCACCTGATGCCCAGCTAAAATTTTTTTTTTTTTTTTTTTTTTTTTTTTTAGAAATGGGGTCCTGCAGTGTTGCCCAGGTTGGTCTTGAAGTCCTGGGCTCAAGCAGTCCTCCCTTCTTGGCATCCCAAAGTGCTTGTATAACAGGCATGAGCCACCACACCTGGCATACATATTCTTTTTAACCATTGGGTAGTTCTCCATTTTATAGAATCGACTTTAATTCATTTAACTGCTCTCATATTGAACAACTGAGTGATCTTCATTTTTTCATTATTCAAAAAAAAAAAGGTCCAGTGAGCATCCTCTGACCTCTATTAAGTAGGTCTAGGATCTATCTCTAGAATTGCCAGGTGAAAAGTATGGACATATAAATTACATTTAAATTTTTGATGCATATTGCTACTTTTCATATTAATTTTGTCTTTTTTCTCTCCTTCCCTCCCTCCTTCCCTTCTTGCCTTTTTTTTTTTTTTCGCCCCTTTGCAATTCAATGGTAAGATAATGTAGTATTTGAATTCTGAAGAAGCCACTAAGGAGTAGAGTATTGGAAGATTCAGAGAAAAGGCCTGGGAGAAGATGGGACCCAGAGTATATGTGGAGATCCAAGTCTTAGGCAGAAGGAGGAGTCTCTTGCATTACAACAGGAAGGTGGAACAGGAAGAAGTAGGGCTCGTGGATACAGGGAGGCTTGTCTGTTTGGAGGCACACATTTGGGAAATCTTCTTTGGGTTAGAAGGCAAATTACTGGCTGAGAGTGAGGATGGAGAAAGTGGGATTAGAAGCTGAAGGAGAAGGAGGGGGATTTGAAAAGACCTCAGTGAAGAATGGGAGAGGGAGTTGGACAGGACCATCTAGGAGAATTGCTAGGCAGTGGCAAAGCCCAGCATTCAGATGGAGTTGATTTTTGTTGGTCCATTTTCATTATTCGCAGTAGTTATGCTCCACAAATTACCTTGTATGGAACCATTGCTCTTAGGGGAAATAGAGGGTTAGCTTCCTGTGAGCCTCTGGTCACATTTTCGTCTACTTATCAGTATGTAACCTTATTTTATGTGTGTTTCTGTTTAAAGACACCTCATTTAATATGTATTGTTCGTTCATTAAAAATTGAACTCACAAGTAAGAGCACTATCACTCCTGCCTGATGAAGCTTATCTAGCACAAGTGTCTTCTCTGTAAGGCAACATCACAACCTTTTGGCATTTAGGGACACTAAACAACACCTCAGCACTATGTCGGGACATTTTAAACAGTAGCATCGCCCAAGAAAAGCACAAAAATGTAGAACATGTGGCACTAAATGGACCACACAAAAGACACTTGTTTCCAGTATAAGAACTGAAACAAGAAGGTAAAGCGCCTTCTTGATTGACTTCAGCTGGGAACATGCATGTTGAGTGACTCAAAAGTGTTGTCAGTCTGTGCATGTCCACGAACACTGTGAGTATTATTACAAACAAATTGTAGCAAGTAGATAACTTCACAAATATGGAATACAGTACGTGAATAATGAAGACTGGTGTTATGTCATTTTTTCCTTCCCATCACCATTTACTAGACTTGGTTAGGTGGAAACAAGATGGATACCTGAAATGATAGAATGTCACCAGGCAAATATTTTGCAAAGGATATCAGGGCAGACATTTTAAAATGTTGGCAAGAAAATGTTTTCTAAATGATTGCTAGGAAAGGAAGGCTGGGGGTGAGGAGAGCTGCTAGGGAGGAAGTAGAGGGATCAGTGTGAGACTAGAGTTTCTGTTGAGATGGAGGAAGAGGCATCTGGGGGCTGGGTTTGCAGACTGGAATAGGAGTATGTGTCCCAGGGTTGGATTTTTAAATTTAATACTAAGCAGTAGAGCAGTTCTTCCTGGGAACTGGATTCATGGGAGTGAGGGCTTGAAGTAGAGAGGAAGGGAGCCAAAATGCCAGGGTATTGGATAAGTCATCCATATGGATGATGAAAGTACTCAGATGGAAAGGAAGAGAATAAGCCAGGGCTAAGTGTTTGGGTGGTTAGCATGGGGGAAGAAGAGGAGGAGAGTTGCTTCAGCCACGTGGCTCGAGCCTCAGCGGGGGAGAACTGGCTTAGGATCCGTGGTGTGGTGGGAGGCAGCAACCCGTCCTGTGTCTATGGGAGGTAGAGTTGGGAACATGAGCACCCTTGGGGAAAGGCTTGAGAAGGACGAGGTAGGTATGACTGTGGGCAAGGAGGGTCAGGATGTAGGAGATTGTTTCTCAAAGCATAGCTTTCCAGTGAGCCTGAGATAGAGACTATGGGGAGAACAGAGAGAGCTTGGCTCAAGGGAGCAGAAGCTTAGAACGGTGTGCCCACAAGGAACTAGAGGCTGTAAGTTACTAAAGGGCTGAGCTCTTAGGATCAGCCAGAGATAGCTGACTGTGAGAGAGAGGAGAGAAGCAGCCCTCTTTGCATGGGGTGGCTGCAGGGAGTGGGGGTAGCTCCTACTTTACTTGAGAGATTGTATTTCCCAGGGATTCTAGTCTCAGCTCTATGGAGAGACTCTGTTCTCTCTGGGGGGAGTCAGCTTAGTTGTAAATTTTATATATGTGGTATATCAATACATTCTAATTGAAAAAATACTGATACATAAGAGAAAATATTAAAAGTCCATCATTCCCATTTTGCTCCTTCCTTTTCACTACCACTTCCTAGAAGAAATCATTATTAACATTTTGGCAAATATTCGTCCAGACTTCTTTTTACTATGTGTTTACTTATGTATGCATATGTGTGTATATTAATGTATGTAGATAAATGCATATACTTACGTATATGTATACACACATAATACACATATGTATACATAATCATATACCCATAAATACATGTGGACCCCCACATGTCTAATTTTCTCATAAACTAACTCACTCTGTGTTATGTGTTCTACCACTTGAATTTTAGCAATATGTTTTAGAGAACTTTCCATGACAGTAACTGTACAGCTACCTCACTATTTGAGGATTAATTGCTCTGGCTCTGCACTCTGGTCTAAGTTCATCATTCAGGGTTCTGCAGGACAGACACTCCTGGAGCGGGGAGAGATCTGGCGTGGTATGTGTTTCTACTTGAACACATCTGCTTGTGTTAGTGGGAAGAAGTGTGAGGGGCTGAACCTTCTCTCTAAGAGTTCAGGGCAGGGTGTGATCCAACTCAGGTCTCGTAAGCCTATATGACCTTCTAAATCAGAATGTCTATAAGTGGGGCCCTGTAGGCATATGTACGGCATTTGTTATACAGAGTACATTCTTACTAGCATTCTTAGGAGCCTGTCTCATCCAAGTAATAAACTAGGAGAGACGCTTTTCTTTCTTTCTCCAACCCAGCTTTGGTGGAGAAAAAAAAGCTTGACTTCTGTGCATATGCACTAGTTGTGGTCTGCAGCATTCAGTGCAGGGCAGACCGTCCACTCTGGGGCCATGCTAGAGCTGAGTGTGCTATGCTGGTGTGCCTTCCAGCTTACCTTGGGGACACATCTTGGTACAACATAGGGAGTGGAGAAAGGACCTGCATTTGTGGGATATTATGCTTTGCCCCCTATCCGTGTGCTCCTAATGTAACTGAGAATGTTGCCAGAATGCCACAGCTCAGCTCTTCCCAATTTAATAGCTTCTGTCTTTAGATTCTGGATATTTGTTTAGTTGTTTTATTACTGTTAATGTGGGTGGTTTGATTAACATTAAGACTATATCATACCTGGTGTCCATGTTTATTTTTGTATATATATATGAATATTCTGAGTTAAAAAAATAATTCAAGCTGTTTTACCTGTTTCAGGTTTGTGGATACCGGATAAAGCTTCACTTTGATGGGTATTCTGATTGCTATGACTTCTGGGTGAATGCAGACGCTCTGGATATCCACCCAGTTGGGTGGTGTGAGAAAACCGGCCACAAACTCCATCCTCCAAAAGGTTTTGTCACTTTTTGTTTTATATTTTAAATTCAGTAAAAACTCATTTTCTTACATGCTACATTAGAATTGTTAAGAATTCAGACTTTATGAAAATTCAAATAGGCACAAATTTAACCTTATTATTCATGATGAAACCATGTTTATTAAAGTAAAAGAAATAAAAATAGAATCCAACTTAGGAAAATAAAGTACGTTCATATGCTTATTTTCATGTAAAATAACATTTGCATGATACTCAACTTTGACTACAAATAATGTTTACCTGCAAATTTCTATTATTAAATACATACATCTTTTAAAAAACTGGTTTGAAAAATTAGTTTAGGGCCGGGCGCGGTGGCTCACGCCTGTAATCCCAGCACTTTGGGAGGCCGAGGTGGGCGGATCATGAGGTCAGGAGATCGAGACCATCCTGGCTAACTCGGTGAAACCCCGTCTCTACTAAAAATACAAAAAATTAGCTGGGCGTGATGGCGGCGCCTGTAGTCCCAGCTACTCGGGAGGCTGAGGCAGGAGAACGCCGTGAACCCAGGAGGCGGAGCTTGCAGTGAGCCGAGATCGTGCCACTGCACTCCAGCCTGGGTGACAGAGCGAGACTCCGTCTCAAAAAAAAAAAAAAAAAGAAAAATTAGTTTAAATTAGTTTACATAACTAAGTTTAGTGTAAACTGGTTTAAACTAATTTTTCAAATCAGTTTTTCATTATATAGAAAATCCTGAGAAATTATGCATGACCATATAGATCTTAATATTTAGGAGATGGGCAAGAAGACTATTTAAAAATTGGCTTAGGTGGGGGGTTGAACTCATAGCAATTACCTTTCTTATATTTGAGTACTTTATATTATAGTTCCCCAGTGATTTTCCTATTTCATGTTTACATCAAAGTTCAAGAATAACAGATATCTTTTTCACTGTCTCCCTAAAGTATTTCTTAATTTTTTTTTGAGACAGAGTCTTGCTCTGTCGCCCAGGTTGGAGTGCAGTGGTGTGATATTGGCTCACTGCAGCCACTGCCTCCCAGGTTCAAGCGATTCTCCTACCTCAGCCTCCCGAGTAGCTGGGATTACAGGTGCCTGCCACCACACCTGGCTAATTTTTGTGTTTTTATTAGAGACAGAGCTTCATCATGTTGGCCAGGCTGGTCTCAAACTTCTGGCCTGAAGTGATCTGCCCACCTCGGCCTCCCAAAGTGCTGGGATTACAGGCGTAAGCCACCATGCCCGGCCATATTTAGTAATATCTTATTCCCTTCTTTTTCAATCATTACATTTATTTTGGTTTACTTTATGTCAAAAATTCAGGTTACTGGGTTGATATTTTTGGCCTATCTCAGGACTTTAATGCATTAGCCATCCCTTTGTTTTAAGTGAAAAAATAATGGCAGAGTGGTATTTTCAGATAGCTGAAGGATTAAACAAAATAGCATAGAAAAGGTGAGGGTGAAAAGGAAAATCTGTAGGCCTTTTCACGAATTGATCTCTTATATATGGTAAGTTATTAGCTGTTTTTTTCGTGCTGCCTTCTGGACTTTAATGAATGTAAAATAAAGCATATTCGCAGATAAAATAAGATGCTCAATTTCCTTTTTAAAGGAAATGTTAACTTCAGTGAAATTGTAAAAATTAAGGGGGGGACATTTCCCTTATTGTAATTTGCCAGCATCCTTACTTCATAAACCTTTAATTGTCCTACTTGAAGTGATAGGCCAAAAAGATTTTACCTGTTTCATTTCTATTATTTCCACCTTCCCACTTGTTCCTATAAGTTAGTCTTCCCAAAATAGAGTAGGTGAGAGAAAGATAAAGAATTTTGACTACTCTAGTTCAGTATTTATACTGCTGAGGAACTCTACCTAAATACTGGTAGAAATACCATGATAATAAGTGTCCTGGGTATAATACATAGTTGTTTCCTTATTCCTTTTCTTTATCTCCATTACCATTCATTCAGAATTGGAAAATAATAATACAGTTTGTTGAAAATAAACATAGTCTAAATATACATAGTTATGAATTATGAGTTAAATTTTGTTTATTTAAAAAGTCATTTGATTGATTTTGGCATGTTAGAGATAAAAGTAGGACTGGAAAACTAAGTGTAAAATATTTTGGTATTTGAATCAATCTGTTCATATGTGCTTACTCTAGGATATAAAGAAGAAGAATTCAATTGGCAGACCTATCTTAAGACATGTAAAGCTCAAGCTGCTCCTAAGTCATTATTTGAAAATCAGAATATAGTAAGTACATACAAAACACGTTTCCTTTCAAAGGAAGAAGTTTTTTGAGTGTCTCATAGGATCAATTACAAGTGATAACAAGGAACTATAATAAATTTTATTGCCTTGGTAAATAGAGTACTCTTATCTTAATTAAAGTTTAAAATTAGCTTAAAATCTTCATGAATAAATATGTTTTATAGCCATATTATGGTTGTCTCTTTTATTGCGTAGTAGAAGACAAGATAGTACAAGATTCAGGTGAGATTTACAATTAAGATGCATAAAAAATTAAATTGGCTGAGATATTTTATTGTTATTATCACTTATATGGGAGTGCTGTTCAAATGGGATTCACATAGCCAGATGAAGGCAGCCCTGTTTCAGTTTACATGTGGGAGGTCACCGGAGACTGTGACGTATCTTCACTCTAGCTTATAGCTTTATTTACAGTAAACAAAAGCAAAATCTGGATGTGTGTGTCTTTTCTACTTCTTGACCTGTTTTCCCTCTTTCCATAACATGTTCCTCTACTGGCAGACTTGATCCATGACATTTTTCTTTTCCCAAGTTCTGATCTAATTGGAAAGAATAAAGGGCAAGCCAGTGGAAAACCAAAATGCCATCTTTACAGATGGTCAGAGCTAAGTTGGAGGACGTGCATGGCTTGTATCTGCAGACAAGTAAGCTTGATTCTGAGCCCTAGAATTGAAGAGATTTAATTCTCCTTTCACGCCCCTCCCCCAAGCCCGGAGAACACTAGACCCTTGGGGAGCAGAGTGGAAACTGTGCACCCTGCAGCCCAGCTTTCTCTCTAGTATCATCAGTTCCTCCTTCCCAGAGTCACCAGGCTGGTAGCAGTGAGTGAGACAATGGGGAGAAGCAGTAATGTTTCACTAACAGCATTCCCTCCAAATGGAAATAAATAAATATCAAGAGCAGGAGAAACCTCCTCACTCCAAAAATCCTCCATTTGGGAAACAGTGTTAACCAGTTGGTTTGAGAGCATCAATCTAATGGCTGAAATGTTCTCTGATTTAATCAAACACAAACCAGGTTGAATTAGAGAACTGACAAATTGTGTTTGTGTGCATGCGTATGTGTGTTTAGGTTACTAATAGTGTTAATGGGCCAGCTTATTATTTTAAAACATCTTAATTGAGAGGATAGTTTAATTGCCGAAGTGTAACAGTGCATTGTCAGTTGGTATTCTCTGTCAAAACTTATCCCAGGGAGGAAGGTCAGTTGGGTGGAAAACTTAGCAGCCTGCTGTCTCTGCTCCAAGTTTCCTAATCCCTGTCTGGTCCTCTGATGATGACTTCAGTCAGGGATTTGATAAACTGCCTTGAACCGTCTTCCTAAATTCTATGCATTGCTAGCATACAATTTAGTCTTGGGCTCTCCATTTCGTATCTAAGAGACAATTAATTTTTCCATTTCTAGATTCCTCTGCCTCAGAATACTCAAACATTTTTGATCAGAACTCTGATAAATTTCAGTACTTAAATGCATAGTAAAGATTTCTGTATAGCATCAGTGCCTGTTCCATCTATTCAGACACAACTTATTCTCACATTTTCAGATACACGGCTGTCTACATTTTTACAATGAAAGCTGTATAATCATAGTAAAATGAGAGATAGCATATATTTTGCCTAAAGTAGTTAGAATAATATCCATATAATTGAGTCTAACAGAAGTTTTTTGTTTGTTTTTTGTTTTGTTTTGTTTTTAAGGAAGGAATGACTTGTAGTGTGTTACGATTGGCACAATTGGTATCTAGATATGCTAGTCTATAATATGTAGAGATAGATAGACTAAGATATTATTCCTCACAAAAGATTGTAAGAGATATTTATATATTACTATACCTTAAGCACTAACTCTTACAGAACTTTTATTGTTTTTGTTCCATGTTCTGAATGACTGATCACCTGTGGATTTCTTTAAGTTACCAACTATTTTGAATAGCTGTGTGCATCAACAGCCAATTCTTTTGCTGCTGTTAGGAATAAAATGTATCTGTAGTGTTGAGTAAAAGTTGTAATAATTTGCAGCCTTTCATATATGAAGATGACCTACTTTTGGTAGAGTACTCTTTTGAGAGATATTTTCAGAAGTGGGAGTGAATTTGTACTGACTCATGCACATTTTTAACTTAAGTGCATATTTTGTGTGAATAATTTTCATTGTTAAGTCTGTAATCAAGAAAAGAAGGACAAAATGTGAACTATATGGTGAATAAAACTTGCCTACCTATTATAGTTTTCTAATTAAGGCATCAAAACACATGTTAAAATTAATTATTTTAAATTCTGTGAGGTGATGGATATTTTCGTTTTGAGGCCCAGATAGCTAATTGGGTGTAGCAGTAGAACATTTTTTTTTTTTTTTTTTATTGCTGCTTGTTGGAAAGCGACCCTGCTGTGAAACTGCAGATTTTTAAATTATGTGAATACAGCAGTGGATGCTGGGCCTTTGAGCAGGAGGTGCAGAGAGTGTGCAGGTCTTGCGGTTGTTAAGTGTGTGCTTATCTCTAATTAAATCTGTGTGTTTCCATAGACAGTGATCCCATCGGGCTTTCGAGTTGGTATGAAGCTTGAGGCAGTAGACAAAAAGAATCCCTCATTCATCTGTGTTGCCACGGTAACAGATATGGTGGACAATCGTTTCCTGGTACATTTTGACAACTGGGATGAGAGCTATGACTATTGGTGAGACATTTTCCGTTGTTGTGTGCTTTTAAAAATTTAATGTTTATCCAAGTAAATGGTTTAAAAACAGTAATAGTGCAATGCGTATAACAAAAAAAACCAGTGTTCTGCCCCACTTTTTCCTATTACAGATTTTTAATTTTTTACCTGTTCCATATGGGATATATTTTAAATAACATCCTTTAATTCTGCTTTATGATTGGTATTTTAGTTGACTTCCTACTATGAAAGTGCAGTCTGCACACTCCACATTCTCAACATATGTTCACGCGTATTTTAATCTTCCCTTCTTATTTTCTAAATATTCGTAATAGCTGACTACAAAATATATTGAAGAATATTATTTTTAATCCTTGCAGTTTTTAGATATCTTGCACAAAGTTGTAAAAGCAACATATTTTACAATTATGTAATTATAAAATAATTATAATAAAGCCATTATATTTTGATTAAACAGTTGAAATAAGGATTTTTCATACCAAATTCATGTTCATTGATTGCTGTAATTCAGTTTCCTGGTAAAAGGCATTTCTAAAGTGTTTAGTTCCTTCTAGAGTATACTTGAATTGAGAACATTTTAGAGAAGTAACAGATATCTTTATAAAATATGACTTGTGTTGTAGGATAAGTTAATATTAACTTACATAAATATTGCTAAATGTCAGGGAGGTTTGCTTTTTGACCTTATTTTTTAGTATCCGTATATTTAAACATTCAGTAGAACCATCGATAATTTCCGTTACTTCTCAGATGGAATTCTTAGACACTCATCAGTTTTACTTGCATTGTTTTAAAAAAGAAGAGATGTTGAAATTTATTTACTATTCATATTTTTAAAATGCTTTCTATTATATGTTACCTACGCTTTTTGCAGAATTTTTTTAAAATGTAGACAGTTAGTTCCATGATTAGATTACATAGACCCAAGTACAGTTGGCCTTCTGCATCTGTGGGTTGCACATCCATGGATTCAACCAACCGCAGATCAAAAATATGAAAAAAAGAAAAATAGCAATACAATAATAAAAATAATACAAATACACAGTATAACAATTATTTATGTAGTGTAACTACGTAAATAATTGTATAAATGCTGTGTAAATACATAGCATTTACATTGTATTAGGTATTATCAGTAATCTAGAAATGATTTAAAGTATAAGGGAGATAAAGTAAACAGAAAGATGTGTGTAGGTTATATGCAATTACTATGCCATTTTATAAAAGGGACTTGAGCATCCTTAGATATTGGTGTCCAAAGGGGCTTCTGGAACCATCTCCTGCTGATACCAAGGCATGACTGTGCTTTTGAATATTTTGTTTTCCCCAGCTTTTTTCTGCAGAGCATAATTTTTCCTTATAGGACATCTTTATATTCAGTTTATAATAGAAGTTTTTCATTGAAATACAGTCAATTTCTAACATATACAAAAGTAGAATAATAGAGCAGCCCTACTGCAGCCTTTACTCAGCACCAACAATTACCGACTTATATCCAGTATGTTTCCTTTGTATTCCTACTCCTAAAATCCCAACTCTGGGATTGTTTTGAAGTCAATGACAGATATCAGAGCATTTCAGTATATATCTTCTAAAGAGAGGAATTATTTTTATTTTTTAAAAAATAATAATAACTATGATATTACTAACATACTTAAATATTTCTCCCTGTTGTTTTAGTGGGATTTTTGTTAATTTTTAGCTTGATGGTTTTAGGTCCAATGAGGTGTACACTTTGTGATTGCCTTGCTTGACCTCATTTAATTTACAGATACCTATTCCTCTCCTTTCTTCCTCGTTGATTGTAGCTTTTGTTAAAGACACCAGGTTGTTTGTACTGTTGAGTCTCATAGTTTGATTTGCTGATTGAAACCTCATCTTATTTACTGTGTTCTTCTGCTCCTCCTATTTACTGTAAATTGGTGGTTTTTGTTTTACTTAAAATTGTCGGGCCTGCACGGTGGCTTATGCCTGTAATCCCAGTAATTTAGGAGGCCAAGGTGGGAGATCACTTGAACCCAGGAGTTTGAGACCAGCCTGGTCAACATAGCAAGATCCCTGATTCTACATAAAAATTTCAAAAACAATAAAGATTTTCTATACATATTTTGAATGGGTGAGTGGATGAGAAAACTTTAACTTTGGAAACAGTCTAAATCTGTCCTGAATCAAACCTGTTTGTCTCCTTCTGTCCTTGGTGGGCTATGATGATGGCACTACTGGGGCGATAACTGTGCTCCAGGCCTTTTCTTAATAAATAATGCTGAGACAATGACTAGAATCTGTGAAAATGAGAATATTTTGTTTTTAAAGTTATGGTTTATTTGGGGAGGATTTTTTGTAAAGCTTTTGCCTGATTTAAACAAAATAGGTGAATGTCAGTTTATTTTTGTGGTCTCTTAAGTATTACAGTGTTTTAAAGGTATAAGTTGCTGATTTGACATAAGATACGTTGCCTTTGAAAACATTCTTGTGGAAAAAAGTAAGGGGAGAGTCTAGAAGAATTCACCACATTCATTTTTCGATGCCAAATGTCTAGGGAACAAACAGGAAGGATCCTGGGTTCTAAAAAAGATCCTGGATTCTAAAAAGATCCTGGGTTCTAAAAATACAAAGAAAAGAAAAAAATTGATCTCTTTTAACTCGAGTTTTGTGCTTTTATGAGCACGAACTAATTATTTTTAGGATGGAATGTACTTTGAGGATTACTTAGACTTCCAGCTACTGACATGAAATCATATTTTGTTAATTGTCTGAAAACGAAAACAGTGTGTTTTCTTCCTCAACATGCAGTTAAGGCACAATGGAAATTGCTTAAGTGCTCTGGAATTTCTCCACTTTTACTAAATATTATGCTCTTTGATCTTTGAATTTTGGAATGGTTTTTATCTGCATAAATTACTTAGGTATGTAATTGAGGTTACAGATTGAATTGCCTTTCCCAATTTAAAATAGTTTGGAAATGAGATATTTTTTGCTTTGAACTGAATAGTAATTCTATATCTCTTTTTTACATTAGTGGGAATTTGAAAATATATATATGTCTGTATGCATTTCTGTTACTACATGTTTAGTTGCAATACAACATTTCTAACTTCCTAAGAGGAACATGATAAAAATTTATGTAGGATTGAAAAAGTAGTTTTCTATAAAAGGAAAATAGCATATATTAGAATAAAAATGGCTTCACCTCTGGGTTTCTTCTGTGCTTTTGTTACTGATAGTTGGTAGCTGTTCGATTCTATCTCCTTGACAGTTGTTAGATTTAGGAATAATCCTAGATATAATAGAATATTGGCACTAGAAAGGACTTTAGGGACCCAGGAAGGTAGGTCAGTACCACGGGGAGGGTACCTCCAGGTTACCAAGCTGCCCTCCCACCACTGCAGCCTCTTTCCTGATTATCTACCTGAAGGTTGGGCTCTAGGGCAGAACACAAAGAGAACAGTCACCTCTTTTCTTCCAAGCACTAGGAAGGAAACTTTCTTTTAAAAAATGTTGTTTTCGTGTACCCTTATCTTTTGGGATCCAGGAAGGATTGACAACAGGATTTGGCCCATTGTTTAGTAGAAGGCCTAAATGAATGAGGTTGCAGCTTCAGCCATTTTTGATTCCATTGTACTTTGGTGTCCCAGTGGAGTCAGGGCAAAAATTAGCAACGAAAAGATCTATGAAAAAGAAAAAGGTTGTTAGTGAATTAGAACAAATATAGCAGTGGCCTTTTCCCGATTGCCTGTAAGTGTAGGGTAAACTTTTTTTTAGAGATGAATCTCTTTTACATTTACAGATTAAGAGCAATAGTAATTTTATGTGTCTCCCTAAAATCATGTTGAAAAGTTGTCAGTTTCTTAGAGCAGTGTCAGTTAATAGGCTTGTCACTATTTGGTTAAAGTTGGGAAGCACTGGTTGGTGGTGGTGATGGGAAGGCCGTGGAGATGAATGGAACCTGGGCTGTTCTGAACTTCAGCTCTGAGGGGCTCACGGTCTGGGGAAGGAGAGAAACTAAACACCACTGTGTTGGCTGCAGGGCTAGATGGTGGTTAGTGCTTAATTTTTAGAACCAACCACTTGGAGGGAAGGACTGACTCAAGCTCACTGGAGGGCTCTTAGGGAGGGCTTCTTAGAGGACATGGGGATTTGAGCTGGACCAAGAAGGAATGGGTACTTAGAGGTTGGGATGGAATATTCTTGGCTAAGGAAAGCACTTGCTTGTGTTTTGGCCCAGGGGTAGGATGTGTTTGGGTAATGGCAGCCAGTTTATTCAGCGCATTACGTAACACCTCTAAACTTTAGTTGTCTTCTGAAAGGGATTAATAATACCTGTCCCATCAGGTGTCGTGGGGATTAAAGTAAGAGTTTTAGGAACAGAAACTGATTTGCAAAAGGTTGAAGAGCGATAAGGGATATTAAGCAGAGAAGTTTAGTACTGAAGGCAAATGGATTATTGCTTAAGAGGAAGTTGACTTCTGAGGAGGGTTCCCTGCACCATGAGCATTTTTGAGCTTGGTTTTTAGGCAGAAGGCAGGAAGCCACTGTGGAGGGAGAGAGTGGAGATTTCTGAAACTATGGGTAATATTGGTGGCATCAAGTTTAGGAGCAGCTAGCCTCAGGAAGAAATAAACTTTCTTTTCACTCAGCCTGGAGAAAAGGAAGAAGTAAAAGGAAAATTTGATACGAGGGTGATGAGATGCTATCACCTTTATCTCTTCCAAGTATTCGTTGTGTTAATGAAAGATTTTAAGCTTGAAGCAAATTAATAATATTTCAAACAGCTACTGTGGGTAATAGAATTGGACATCAATTAGGGATGGAAAGGATCACTTGATGACTCAGGCTGATGAGGTTTGGGGTTTAGTAGTAAAGTGCAGAGTAATGGAGGCCCTGAAGAGTTCACATATAAGGGGAGCCAGGAGAGTTGGGTACTGGGTAATAAGTTGGCAGAGTCATCATGCTCTGGGTTATAGGCAGTGGAGAAGCCAAGTGTCCTGTATTTCTTCAAATAATCTAAACCACTCTTGCTTAGTGGAGAGACTTTGATGTTTTCCATAAGTAAGCGTCTTGCAATGTTCTCCTTTGACTCTGCCTGAAACTGCAGAGCCCAGCATGTGTGCATTAGTTTATGTTTAACTTTTGGCTGTGACTGACAAAACCAGAATCCCTTTCTTTTCTACCCAAGTGCTTGGTGAAATCACTTAACCTCTTTGATTTCCATAAAATGAGGATCTTCATGTCTCCGAACTTTATCCTTGTATCATAAGCATGGATTTTTTTTTTTTTAAATAAGTTATTTCTTTGGTTTCTGGTCCTTTTAGAATTTACTGTCTGAGTCTCATTGGGTCTTAGCAGTCATTATGAATAATTTGCACTTATACGTGAAATGTACTTCAAAAATTTGAAATGGAGACTTCTTTCATGATATACATAAAAACCCAAAAGAAAGGAAGAGTACAGCAATCAATGTTTTGTCATACTTTTTACCTTTAGTTGTTCTTCGTATTTCTTTTCAGTTACATTTCTACTTTTGAACACTAGATGGGACTAAGAGATGACTTGTTTTACAGTAGTAGCAGAAAGGCTATCACAGCCTTCCAACTTTTGAGTGAAGTGTTGTTTGCTTATTAAGAAAATATAAGTAAAATAGATAAAAACAGTAATATTTTTATCTTCTCTATTGAGACAGCTTCTTTGTTTTAAGTGGTGACTTTGATCAATATCTAGATATTATTTAAACTTTATATTAGATTCAGATAGTACAAGAATGAGTGACCATTAAGAGACCACAGTATTTTCCTTAATTGCAATTTATATGTCCAGTAAAATCAAAAGAGTAATGTTCAGTGTTTCTACTTTAAAATAAACACTGTGAGTCCAGCAGATAATTATAAAAACTACTTTCTAAATTCCGTTAGATTGAGAAGGCAAAATTAAACAAATATTATATATTTGTTATTTTTTCATTTTTTATGATGCTCTCTATGAATTAACATCCTTCCCTAAAATAAAGGCAGTAAGATATTAGTAATAATCCATAACCAAAATGATTTTTTTAGGAAAACACTAGGATATCTGGAAGTAGAGCTCCATAGCCTTGTTTGTATAATTTATAAAAGTGCATCTTAATGAATTGTGTATTAAAATATCTTTTAGGAAAATATGTATTGTAAAAAATATAGTGATTGCAGCATGAACTTGGCATTGACCTAGCAGTGCTTGTTTTTTTTTCATATTCCTAAAATAATGGTAAGAAAAATAGTTTGTGGTAGGGACAGTATGAGATAACAACTGAATAAAGGAAGAAGCCTTTAAGTATTAAGGAAAAGGTATTTTCTACTGAAGTAAATTCTGAGAACAGTCAGCATTCAGTAGTGGTTACATGAACTCACCATGTATTATTGTCCGAGGCTGCGCCTTTAGAAAGTTTGGCTTGGTTGACTGTGTGCTAATCTCACCCACTTAGGACATTTTGTAGAAAATTATTTGTTTCACTTTTCATAAGACTTCCTTATTCCCTGGAAACTCCAGCCACACTGTTACCTTCCTGGCTTTCTGCCTTCTAGTTTCCCATCAAGAGGGCTGTGTTGAGATTTCCTGATCTCAATATAGACTCAACAGACCTCCTAGTTAGTATAGCAAGGCTGATTGGACTCCTTGGCATCTTTTAGACCAACATCTTCCAGACTATTCTGCAGAACACTCGGGTTCCATATGATGTTAATAGGCTGAAACATGTTGCATGTTGAGAAGAGGAAAACGTAGCAAAAGTGTGACTAGGAGCAAGGAATTAGATGTACCAGGTACGCATGCTGATAAAGAGGCTTTGGAAAAATAGATGCTTGACTGTAGTAGAGATGACAGAAAGGAGAAGAAAGAGGTAGAGAAAAGAATAATAGTTTGTCTTAATACCTGGTCTCTGTTATTCTAATGGGTAACAGAAATAGCATGTTGGTTATTAAGGATGATTGGGCTCCCTGTCTTTGTACATTTACCTTAGCGATGCTGAAATAATTTTAGTTTGCCTATGTACATACAGTCTAAGTTTATTGTTCCACAAGATTTTAATGAATCTAAATCATAAATTTTAATGATATTATGTTTGCATTTTTGCTGTAGTTGAAGTTACAGGTTATAACAAAATTTGTGGGGAAAAGAAAATTGCATGATGTCAAATCCATATAATATTTATCTAATAGAAATCCACTTGGTATTAATATATTAAAAAGTTCTTTGGTTTAACATTTTTTTCCAAATTAGATTGATTGTAATAAATAGAACTCTCTGTAAAGTGTTCTTGATGTCTGATTCTCTTTTTGTTTTACTAGTTTTTGTGAGTTTATCCTGATAATTGCAGTTTTTTAATTTGTGTAACTTAACAGGTGTGAAGCATCAAGTCCACATATTCATCCAGTTGGTTGGTGTAAAGAACATAGAAGAACCCTTATTACTCCACCAGGTGTGTGTTTTTTAATGTGTCTAATACTATTCATAGACTTCAAGAGTAGGCAGACTTTTTCTGTAAAGGGCCAGATAGTAAATATTTTGGTTTTGCAGACCATGCAGTTTCTGTCACCACTACTCAGAACAGTTGTAGTGCAAAAACAGCCATAGACAATAGGTAAACCAGTGTGCATGGGTGTGTTGCAGTAACAGTTTATTTACAAAAACAGGCAGCCGACCTGCAGGCATTAGTTTGCTCACCCCTGATGTACTTTCAACTATATTAAGTATTGCCTTAGTTCATAACAGAGTCTCAAATTTTGTCTCTTGGAAAAAAAAAAAGGTTCTGTTTTAAAAGATCTTTCACTTCTCAACTTGAAATTCATTTCTAGACTTTATATTAGTATATATTTAAATATATTGTCTAACCATAGAAGCAAATTGTCTAAGGCTGAACAAGTCCAGAAAAATGGGTAAGAGGGACAGCATTTGTGTGTGGACTGGAGAACAGACTTCATGTCAGCGTCAGTCCTCACAGAAGCACGGTGTTCACATTTAAGTGAGAAATTGAGGCTTTAGATTTTTTTACTTAGTTTAGACCTCACACGCTCACTTTTCCTTTTTCTGTCGTGATTCCTGGTTCCAAAATAGATTTTGCACCTTCATGCTAGTGGTGCCTCTGTGTTCTCTGAAGTTTTCAGGCGCTTCTGCTGTCTGCCTCTGGCCATAGAGCCTTCTCAGCTCATTTGCTGTCTCTTTAACGGGGAACAGTGTAACTGCCGATAAATAGTGTCCTTGTTTTATATCATTTTGAGTTTCTTTTATGTGCTAAAGAACAGATTCTGTGGCTTCTTCATAATCAAGACAGTGTATTTCTGAGTACATCACTACTTAAGGGGCCATGGCCACTTTGGGTATGAAAAGACAGGATCTTCAAACAGAAAGCATCCCTGCGCAGTAGACAGTTGCTTAGTGGACTCTTACAGGAGTAATGAAGATTGCCTTTATTACAGAGAGAGGATGAGTCCTGGGTTTACTAGGAGCTGTTTTCGAATGTAGCCTGCAGCGTGTAAGCTGCAAGATTGGAGAGCTTCAAATTCTATTGGAACAGCTGGTTTCATTTTTAAGTTTGTCTCCAGTTCCTTCGTACAGTGTCTCACTTAGAGTGTCTGATCGTTTACTCACTCAGGAGGACCAATCATTCCTGTAATAGGCAAGTCAAGTCCTATCCACTCCCCGAGTTTTCTCATATATAAAGGGAGGAAAGCCTCTGTCTTGACTAATTTACAGTACTATTTTGACAGTGAAATAGCATTGATACAAATCATGAAGGGTTAAAGCAAAGTATTGGCCAGGCACCTATGGCTCACGCCTGTAATCTCAGGACTTTGGGAAGCTGAGGTGGGAGGATCACTTGAGCCCAGGAGTTCAAGACCTTCCTGGGTAACATAGTGAGACCCTGTCTCTGTAAAAAAATTTTAAGTCAGCCAGGTGAGGTGGCATGCACCTATAGTCCCTGCTGTTTGAGAGATTGAGGCAGGAGGATTGCTTGAGCCCAGGAGTTTGAGGCTGCAGTCAGCCAGCTATGATTATGCCACTGCACTCCAGCCTGGGCAACAGAGCAAGACAGTGTTTCAAGAAAAAAAGAAAAAAAAAAAAAGAAAGAAAGATATTAATGGTTTCATGGCCCCAAATGTAGTGCTGCCTGGAAGATTTCTTGTATTCTGCCTTCCTTTGTCTGTCCTGTGGCTTACAAAATAATAGTGGCCAGTGATTGCCAAAGTTGCTTCTTTGCCACTATCACCATCTAAAATGCTGTGAGGATCCTTTTAGATTCCCTAGTTTGTTATCAGTCCTTCTTTCCGTACCACCATTTTTGGTCATGATCAGAGATCTGATTAATTAACAACGAACCAGTGAACAACAAAGGGTTCCTGGTTATATACCCTGGAAGACGTGGTGTAAGGCATTATTGCCAACTTCTTAACATGAGGCAAAGAACCAAGCCATCTATCTCCTTTCCTGGATGTTTATAATTCAGTGGAAGAGAAAAAAAATAGCTTTTTGACACATTTTTAAAATTCAAAATTGCATGCAAAAATGCCAAATACACAACAATATGAATATATATAATGCCATTAAAATAGTAAAAATGGTAAATTTTATGTTATATATATTTTGCCACCATTAAAAAATGCAAAAATGAACAAACAAAACTGCCAAATTGTGAGACTGGTTTATTGGGCATGTGCTGATGCTAGTCTTTGCCCCATAACAAAAAAGACACCCGTTCTCTGATCTGTTTTCTCTAAGGGCAAATTCCTGGGTCATCTCTGATCTGTCTGAAAAGAAGGATTCTAATCACTGGGCTTCCTAAGCAGCTGCTTCCTTCACCCCCTGGTACTTCACAGATTTCTCCATCCACTGACCTGCCCTGTAGGCCACCACCACGTTTCCGTTCTTTCTAAACACGCAGCCTCTCTTTATTGTTCTTTTCAGAAATTAAAATCTTCATGCCTTTTAAAATTATTTTTATTTTGAATTTTCCAAATTATACACTAATAGATGCTTGTTTTTAAGTTTAGAGTGAACTGCAGTTATCTCTATTAATATTTTAATGGTTTGTCCTTATGTGTTTCCAGGAAAGCATTTTTGCCTATGTGAATTCACACACATGCATGCATACACCTCAGTTTCATTTAGTAGAATGTTCTGATTTAAATTGTTTAAATTGTGCAAGATGTGTGTTCCTTAAAAATGTCGTAAAATGTATACACAGAACTATGTTTGCATATTAACTCTGTTTTTTTTTTTTTTTTTTTGCGACGGAGTCTCACTCTGTTGCCCAGGCGGGAGTGCAGTGGTACAGTCTCGGCTCACTGTAAACTCCACCTCCTGAGTTCAAGTGATTCTCCTGCCTCAGCCTCCCGAGTAGCTGGGACTGCAGGCACGTGCCACCACACCTGGCTATTTTTATTTATTTATTTATTTTTGAATTTTTTAGTAGAGACGGGGTTTCACCGTGTTAGCCAAGATGGTCTCAGTCTCCTGACCTTGTGATCCACCTGCTGCAGCCTCCCAAAATGCTGGGATTACAGGCATGAGCCACTGTGCCCGGCTGCATATTTACTCTTTAACTATTTTATTTTGAAACAATTTTGAAGGTACAGAAAGGTTTCAAGAATGGTGCAAAACTCATCTATACCCCTGACTCAGAGACCCAGTCAAGTTTGCCAGTTGTGCTAGTGATGTCATTCCTAGCAAAAGGATCTCAGTTGTCAGATCCCCCCAGCTTCTATTAATTAGGCTCTCCTTGACTTTTATGACCTTAATAAGTTTGAGGATTACAGATCTGTCATTTTGTAGATTGTTACTTAATTTGAGTAGGATTGGTATCTCCTCATGATCATACGAAGGCTGTGCATTTTTGGCAGAAATATCATAGACATAGTGCTGTGTTCTCATTGCCTTCTCTCAGGTGGCTCATGATGTCAGTCTGTCTCTTTACTGGTTCGCTTTTACCACTGATGGATCAAGATGGTGTGCTACGTTTGTCCACTAATGGAGTTATTTTTTCTCTGTAACTAAGAAGTATTTTCTGGAGAGATACATTTTCTGGAGAGGTACTTTGAGACTGTGTATCTCGTCCCAACGTCATTTGTTAGTTTTAGCATCTGTTGACATTTCTAGCATGAATTATATTATTCTGACAGTGCTAAACTATAATTTTCTTATTCCATCATTCCTTATACAAAATTAGTTGATATTTTCCTGCAAAGAATAGCTTTTCTCATCTTCCTATTTGTTCAATTTATCTATATCAGTGTAGACCCCTAGATTACTATTTTTATCAGTGAGTTATAATCGATTGCTAGCATTATTTATCTTCATATTCAGATTTTCTCAGATATTAACCAGTTATAGCCCCTTTAGACACATTTCAATGTCCTTTTGAAATGTTCTTATCATTTTTTGAGAACTTCTTATTTTCTGGCACAGCTAGGCTTATCTCATACTTTCCCTGACCCCACCCTAGAGTCACCCATTTCTTCAAGGTTCCATGCTGCTTTTTCGTAGAGAATGATATTTAGAAACTAAGATCTGAACACGAAGTGTGCTTATTTACTACAAGAATGTTGATGTTTTTTTCAGGCCTTTCAGCTGATATAGCTTGGAAATACATGTGTATAAATATATAAAAAATGTATATGTTTATTTCTGTATCTGTTTATATATTGAAAACTGTGAATTTATACCATTAGTTCCAGTTCAAATCCAACACATCAGCTTCATTCTAGTTTCCCTCAAACCTGGCTAATATTATCTCCGATATATTTGCTGCTTTTCTCAGTCCCCTTTATGTGGCTAATTTCCTACCACACTGGGCCACTGTTTATTCCTGCTCATGCCTACCTAATGGATTTGGGGCCCTGGAGGGAACAAAAGAGGGCAGGAGGAAGGAGAAGATATTTTTACACATTCTATTAATAATGTTACATCATTTGTGTGTGTTTGTTGGAAATAACAATATGAAGTTATATCTGGAATTGTTCACATATTAATATATATAAATCTACCATGTTCTTTTTAATAAGTACTTTCTGCTTATGTACTTTTTTTTGCACATTTGTATATTGAAGGTCATTTAACTTACTTAATTTTCACATTTATAAACAATTGTATGTTGCCTTTATTACATATGTCAGATTTTTCTAGATTCATAGAAACAAAATTGCTAAAGGGTATTTGTGTGTCTGTCTTGTAAGACTATCCTTAGGGACATGGATAAAACTGGAAACCATCATTCTCAGTAAACTATCGCAAGGACAAAAAACCAAACACCGCGTGTTCTCACTCATAGGTGGGAACTGAACAATGAGAACTCATGGACACAGGAAGGGGAACATCACACTCCGGGGACTGTTGTGGGGTGGGGGGTTGGGGAGGGACAGCGTTAGGAGATATACCTAATGCTAAATGACGAGTTAATGGGTGCAGCAAACCAACATGGCACATGGATACATATGTAACAAACCTGCACATTGTGCACATGTACCCTAAAACTTAAAGTATAATTAAAAAGACTATCCTTATCTGAAAATATAAATTCTATCTATAAAATTTTCATTTTAAAAGTAATAGAAAAATAATGATCAAGATGAAAACAATTTCATTATTACTAATAGCTCTGAATGTGTGAGTAAAGTTGTCATGTATATATGAACATTATTTTCTAGATTATAATATTTTATAATTTTTGTTGGACAGTTTGTTATTCTTGCTATCATTTTGGTTAAACCTCATAGGATTTACGTTCTTCTTTCTTAGGTTATCCAAATGTGAAACATTTTTCTTGGGATAAATACTTAGAAGAAACCAATTCTTTACCTGCTCCTGCAAGAGCTTTCAAAGTGGTAAGATGATACATTTTATTAATTTGCATGGATGAGATCATTTATTTATTGAAATTTAAGAACAGAACAAGATGGTATTAGTAAACCAGAATAGGAATGAGAAAAAAATAGAGCACCAAATAAGATGTTTTCAAATTTTTACAATTTTTAAAGTCAAAATTGTTATTGGGATTTTTGTTGTTGTCATCCAAAAAAATGCTTTGATTTTGGATTTTAAAGTCTCCTTGGAAAATAATTCTACTTGATTTGATAGCATGTGGGGCCAGTTGTTGAAATCTTAAAGCAAACTTCTGTCTTTTTAGCTAGATATTCTAAAAGACCAGAACATATCATGAAAATATTTTTCAATAAAAACTATTGGATAATTGATTTGGATTTGTTTATAGCAAGCTGAGATGCTGGGTTTTTTTATTTTATTGCTATAAATCAGCATGTTTAATTACCAAAATGCAAGATCATCTGCTTTTATTACAGTATCTTTCTAACCCAGGGTCATTGCTTCTTGCATATAAAGTATTAAGATTCAAATGAACCTCATTTCTATGCAAGGAAGAAATAAGAAGTGAAATATATTTCTCATTTTTTCATCTCAAATAGCTTGCTTTATAATTTAGATTTCTCATGAATTTAACAGAAGAAAAATATATCAAATATTTATTTTTTAAAATATGTCATGATTAGCTTATGATAAATAATTTTCTTTAAGAGATCGTTTTATGTATAAATTGCTAGGATTTTTAATGTTAGAATTAATTATTAGGTATAGGTCCAAATTTAGAAGAAAGAACATAAAAAATTTTAAGAGCAAAACCATAAGGCATGAAGAGAAACTATGTCAAAAAATGTGTGTGATTTCATCTGATAGTAAGTTGAAGATTTAAAAAAGAAAACTATTTAGAGTTATGCCATATTTATGAATTTTTATCTCCCCCCCTTTAACTTTAAACTCTTGTCTAATGCGAAGCAGAGCTGCATTACACTTCACTTTAAACGAATAAAATTACATTAGGATCAGCCTACATATCTAGTGTCATAACAGAGAGAAAACAGATTTCTCTAGTTTGGTCTTTTAGGTGTCTTGCATTGACTGCTCTGTGTTATTTATATAACATACTTAATTTTCATGGCAACCCTTTTTTTGTTGGTTGAGTCAGGGTCTTGCTCTGTTGCCCAGGCTTGAGTGCAGTGCCATGAACTCATCTTGTCTCACTGCAATCTCCGCCTCCCGGGCTTAAGTGATCCTCCCACCTCAGCTTCCTGAGTAGTTGGGACTACAGGCACATGCTACCATGCTGGGCTAATTTTTGTATTTTTTGTAGAGAAGAGGTTTTGCTATGTTTCCTGGGCTGGTCTCAAACTCCTGAGCTCAAGCAATCCACCCACCTCGGCCTCCCAAAGTGCTGGATTACAGGCATGAGCCACCGCGTCCTGCCCAGCAACGCTTTTCTTATACCCATTTTACAGAAGAGGGACCTGAAGCTCAGAAAATTAACTAATTTGCCTAACATCATGCCAAACAATCACCTTATCTTCCACTGTCTGTGAGTTTTTCAGAGGCTTATAAGTTTCTGCTGAGTACTGAGGCGTAGGTAGCTGTCGATTCCCCCAACCCATTCCTGGTTCTATCTTTTATGTTTGATTGCTAATTTCCTGTTTTAAAGATATCTTCTGCTTTTTGCCTCCATTACCACTTCTAATTTTGGTGTTTCATCTCAGCCACTTTAATATTCTTCCTCTCTCTATTTAAAAATAAATTTTATGCTTGTTGATTTTTGCCAGTACACCTCCAACTAATAAGAAAATTTTCTTGTCTTCCGTCTGAGTAATCAAATAACTACAGTATTTTGAATTTTACTTTGCTGTTTCCCTTGCTCGTGCATCTGTGTTGGAATTTTTTGACAGATAGGGTGAAGTTCAGAGCTACTCTGGGAAGTTGAGAGTTTGAAAGGCTGGTTCTCATATTTTCTTTCTTTATTTAAAAAATGACAGCAAGTTCTAACCATTTAAAATTTTTCTGTCTTCTTTTATGACATCATTCTCTAAATAGCTCAGCTATTTGTTTTTTAAATTTTTATTTTTTGAGACAGTCTCCCTCTGTTGCCCAGGCTGGAGTGCAGTGGCACAATCTCGGCTCACTGTAACCTCCACCTCCTGGGCTAAAGCAATTCTTGTGCCTCAACCTCCCGAGTAGCTGGGATTACAGGTGCATGCCACCATGCCTGGCTGCTTTTTGTATTTTTAATAGAGACAGGGTTCAGCCATGTTGGCCAGGCTGGTCTCAAACTCCTGGCCTCAAGTGATCCACCCACCTCAGCCTTCCAAAGTGCTGGGATTACAGGCATGAGCCACCGTGCCCGGCCAGCTTTTCCTCCTTCTTCTTCTTTGTAACATCAAGTTTACCTTCTCTTCCTCTTTATCTCACTCTGTAAAATTTTTTGTTATGGCAGAAACCTCCTCATGGATTCCAGAAAAAAATGAAGCTTGAGGTCGTAGACAAAAGGAACCCCATGTTTATTAGAGTAGCAACTGTGGCGGACACAGATGATCACCGAGTCAAAGTAAGTGTTCTGTGTGGGAGGTTGGCTTTGTCTTTTGTTATAAGATGTTTTAGATAAAAACTTTGTTAGATACTTAACTTGTGAAGTCCTGTAATTAGTAAAATCATAGGAATAAGCAAAATAATTGGCTGTGCATCTTTGTAAATCAGTGTTTTTCCAGGTTTGTCCTTTAATCTGCGTAAAATAATTTATCTTTAATTATGAATGGCTATTAATATTTTGAGTATGTATTGGGAGAAAGACAGTAGATACAACATATTAAAGCAGTATTATATTCAGAAGAAAAGATACTTCATTCTCTGATGGTATGCCCTTTTTTAAAAAAATTAAAGATTAATGTTTTTGTGGGGTAGATTAGAAGTAGTCTTTTCAGAGGAACATCCTATCTCTTAATATAGGCCAAGTAAAGATAAATAATTTCATGAATAAAATCAGATTTTAATTAGTTAGAGTAATAAAAGTCAAATGCCTCTTAAAAAGTAAGCAAATGTTTAGGGAGACGGGATCAGCTTGTTATGTCCAGCCATGATAAAGTGAGGTGGAGTTCAGGAAAGGAGCCGGAAGAGCTCGTCTCTGTTTCTTACTTCAGCATTAACTTCACCCTCAGACCAAAACAATGCCTGTTCTACTTACTTCATAAAATTGTTTGGAATTTCTGTTAGGAATAATAATAGTTATAGCAGCAAGACATTAAATGTACATGATGTTTTACAGGGTAACCCTGTTCTCATGTTATTTAACATTTGTGGGAAGTTTACATTGTTATCACTTTTATTGATGAGGCAGAGGCTCATAAAGATTAAATGAATTATTAATTACTGGCAGTGGCAGAATGACATCTTAGTTCTAAGCTGTAGGAGTCTTAAGTTTATGCTCTTTTTTAAAAAATTACATTCTCAACTATCTCTAATAAGATAGTGTATAATAAAATAAATTATAAAGTAACATGAAAAACTACACAAATGTGGTATTTCTGTAGAATAGAAATTTTAACATTTAATTCACTGTTAAGATTATAGAATCATGTAGCATTTTAGAAAATTTTATAAATGCAAGACCTGTGCTAACCGTTTTTTCAAGTGCATTTTCTTATTATATTTGGTAGTAACGTAAGTCATAAAGCAATCAGTATTTTAGAACTAAAAGTATTTTTTAAAATAAAATCTAGACTAGTAATCAAATACATTTACAGTTAAGCACAATATTACTTTTATAAATCAGATTGCTCAGAATTGAAAAAAAATATTGGTTCGACTGCATGAAAATTTAATTATCACGTATGGCTGGTGGGAGTGCAAAATGTCTCAGCCTTTCCAAAGAGCAGTTTGGCAATAGGTTAACAAAATCGTAGATTGTTGTTTATCCTTTCATTTAAGAATGTTAAGGGAATAGCCAAAAGGAATATGCAAAATAAAAACTCCAAGGAAAATATATCAGTGCTGTTTATAGTACTTAACATTGGAAGCAACCACAGTAGCTGATGGGTAAAACGCATTACTCTTTATCTGCATGATGTTAAAATTAAATGTTTTAGAAGACTATTTAATACCAACAATTGAAAAATTCAGGTTTACATTATGTTATGATATCTGCTGTTGTTTTTTTTTTTTTACAAGAATACGTATATAAGCAATTCTGGAAAGAATCATACCAAAGTAATGACAGTGCTTCTTTCAGGGTGCTGAAACTATAAATGGTTAGGTTTTTTACTTGTTTAGTTTCTGGAATATATATTACTTTTATAATTAAAAATGTAGATCAACTCTCTTATTTTACATATGAGAAATTTTTGGCCCAGAGAGGTCAAGTATGCTCAAGTGGGTGGTTCAGTTAGTTAACAGGAAAAGTGTAGACTAGAATCCACCTCTTACTTCTAGCTGGATTCTCTAATACAACATCCTGGTCAGTCCTTAACACCCCAGAAATAGCTGGCTGTGAGGGGTACAGTTGACAATTATCTTTTGGTAATTACTGGAATTAATTTCATAGCTGAAGATGAACCACGGAACAAGTATCTGAGTATTTATGAGGTCTTTAAAAGGCCTGTATACAGGGGTCAGTGACTAAGTTTCAGAATTTATCAGAAGCTTCTGAGAATATAAAAAGCGTGCAATAGTAGGAGTTTATCTAATAAATGGGAGATTAGACAGCAGGAAAGCTCATCTTTGTTTTTTAAGAAGGAAGAAGAAGAGGGAAATGTAGACCAAGTTATTAGTATAGCTTAATATTTTAAGTTTTTCAGGGATAAAATCAACTCGAGTAAAATCATCTTTTAAGATTACATGTTTCAGGCCAGGCGCGGTGGCTCACGCTTGTAATCCCAGCATTTTGGGAGGCCGAGGCGGGCGGATCATGAGGTCAGGAGATCGAAACAACGGTGAAACCCCGTCTCTACTAAAAATACAAAAAAAAAAAATTAGCTGGGTGTGGTGGCAGGCGCCTGTAGTCCCAGCTACTCGGAGAGGCTGAGGCAGGAGAATGGCATGAACCCGGGAGGCGGAGCTTGCAGTGAGCCGAGATTGCGCCACTGCACTCCAGCCTGGGCAACAGAGTGAGACTCTGTCTCAAAAAAAAGATTACATGTTTCACACCTTGAGCTATTATAGTAAAACATTTTAAATTGTTCTATATTTGATCAGATGACATTGAAGAAAAATGACCTAGAATGGTTTTGCTCTCATTTATGTTTTTAGTAATGGAAGATTATTCCTGCCTCATTCCTTCCCACTCCCCAGCCTGGCTCCCCAGAGGCAAAAACTGTCGACTCTTTTAGCTCTTGCTTAGGACCTTTTTATCTGTAATTTTCTAAAATATGACCTATATTCTACGCTTTCTCAGTTCATCAGTTTTAAATATGGTTTATTTTCTTCATGTTGTGGTAATTCAAGATTTAGATCTTGCCCTTCTTCCCTTCCCCTTATCTTCTCAGTAGTTATTTTACATTGTTTGGTTCTCATTCACTGTTGAGCAAAGTAGTCTTTTCCTTGTGTCTGTTTTTCTGGGAGTGAGTAATTTGTTCATAGTTTAGTTTTTTTGTCTTCTTAGATTTTTACAAGTGCAACAGTGGATCTGAGATGCCTTTGAGTCAAAAGCTCAAGTGTATTTTTCAGTACTCTATCTTTTTTTTATTATTATTATTATACTTTTAGTTCTAGGGTATATGTGCACAACGTGCAGGTTTGTTACATGTGTATACATGTGCCGTGTTGGTTTGCTGCAGCCATTAACTCATCATTTACATTAGGTATTTCTCCTAATGCTATCCCTCCCCCTGCCCTCCACCCCATGACAGGCCCCAGTGTGTGATGTTCCCTGCCCTGTGTCCAAGCATTCTCATTGTTCAGTTCCCACCTATGGGTGAGAACATGTGGTGTTTATTTTCTGTCTTTGTGATAGTTTGCTGAGAATGATGGTTTCCAGCTTCATCCATGTCCCTGCAAAAGACATGAACTCGTCCTTTTTTATGGCTGCATAGTATTCCATGGTGTATATGTGCTACATTTTCTTAATCAAGTCTATCATTGATGGACATTTGGGTTGGTTCCAGGTCTTTGCTATTGTGAATAGTGTCGCAATAAACATACATGTGCATGTGTCTTCATAGTAGCATAATTTATAATTCTTTGGGTATATATCCATAATTAGATCACTGGATCAAATGGTATTTCTAGTTCTAGATCCTTGAGGAATCGCCACACTGTCTTCCACAATGGTTGAACTAGTTTACACTCCCACCAACAGTATAAAGTGTTCCTATTTCTCCACATCCTCTCCAGCATCTGTTGTTTTCCTGACTTTTTAATGATTGCCATTCTAGCTGGTGTGAGATGGGTATCTCATTGTGGTTTTGATTTGCATTTCTCTGATGAGCAATGATGATGAGTATTTTTCACAGCAAAATAAACTACCATCAGAGTGAATAGGCAACCTACAGAATGGGAGAAAATTTTTACATCAGTACTCTTTATCTTTTTTTTTTTCTCGAACTCTTTCTCATACTCAGCAGCCACGTATTCCACTGTGGGTGGAAATACTCTAAGCCTGGTACAAAGCTTTCATCCTGACACTTCTCTTTGCTGACAGACTAGGTTGTATGTCATTTTCCTGGATCACATACTGTATTTTTCTTGGGGTATTCTCTTACCTTGCTGACACACGTCTTTTCATATTTTCTATGGGGTTTTGATTCTAGGATTAATTTATTTCTAAGCTTAAGAAAGTAGACTCATTGCAAAGGACATTATTTTAAGCACACATATATATATACTTTTACTAACTGCATTCTATTTCATTATATGAATATACCATAATTTATTAACCAGTCTCCTGATGGTGGGCACTGTGGTAACTTCTAGTTGTTTTCTAATACAAACAATGAGTTATTGAGATTATCCAGTCAAAATTAATGTCATTTAAGTGCTCAACTGTTATTACCAAATAGCTTTCCAGAAATACTCAGTAGTTAACACTCCTGTCAGTGGTCTATGAGAACACCCATTTATTCTCATTCTTAACCAGCTGTAGGAATTACCAAAATGTGAACATTTTTAACAGGCCAATAGGAGAATTGTATCTTGTGATTTTAATTTATAGTTTCTAAATTATAAGTGAAAGTGCTTGTCTTTTTTATTCTTCTTCTTCTTTTTTTTTTTTTTTGAGACAAGGTCTCACTCTGTTGCCTAGGCTGGAGTGCAGTGATACGGTCTTGGTTGACTGTAGCCTCAACCTCCCAGGCTCAGGTGATCCTCCCACCTCAGTATAACTGAGTAGCTGGGGCTACACTTAGCTTTTATTTTTATTTTATTTTTTTTGTAGAGATGGGGTTTGCCATGTTGCCCAGGCTGATCTCGAACCCCTGGGATGTAGTGATCCTCCTTCCTTGGCCTCCCAAAGTGCTGGGATTACAGGCATGAACCACTGATCCTGGCCTCACATTTATTGTCTTTTCATATATTTACTAAACATTTATATTTATGTTTTGGATAATGAGCTATTTGTACCCATTTTTCATCTTTCTGTAGGGTTTCATCTTTTCGTGCTGATACATCATATTTTTATAAACTGAGGAAGAGAGTTCTTGACACAGGTGTTGCAAATGTATTTTGGGGGGTTTCTTGTGGGTCTTTCATTTTACTTTATAATACTTGCCATTCTGAAGCTTTAAATTTTCATGTAATCAAATTGATCAGTCTTTTACTGCTTTTGAGTTTGTTGTTTTGCTTACAAAGGCTGACCCACTCTGTGATTACAAGTAAGTTCATTCACACATTCTTTGTGAATGTTTATTGTTCAATTTTTAGTGTTTGACTTTTTTATCCATCTGGCATCTGTTGTAAGGAATGAGAGGTTCATAGACTTTGAAAAAGAAATTTAACTGTCAGACTTGTTTTTTTAATATCCTGTGATCAGTTGATATAACTGGTAAAGTTGATTTAAAAATAAAATATCTAAAGCATTTCAGTATATCCCTTCATCCTAAAAGGTAAAAAATGTATAATAACCTAAAAGAAACATAGTCAATTCCTAGTGACCATCACTAGAAGACCAACTGCCCTTTCACACAATGGCCAATAGAGATGGTAGCAGTGACTGCTTTATAATAAGGCGTATCTTTTCACACTAGCTAAGATATGGAAGGAACCGAAGTACCCACCAGTTGGAGGAATGGATAAAGAGAAGTGGTATATATAGACAATGGGATATTATTCAGCCATAAAAAAGAATGAACCTGGAGGACATTATGTCAAATGAAATAAGCCAGGCACAGAAAGACAAATATTGCATGTTCTCACTCATATGTGGGAGCTAAAAAAAATTGAACTCTTGAGGACAAGAGAGTACAATAACGGTTGCCAGAGGCTGAGAAGCATAGCAGGGAGTAGGGCATAAAGTGGGGGTGATTAACAGGCACAAAAATAGAGTTAGATAGAATCAGTAAGATCTAGTATCTGGTAGCACATTAGGGTGACTACAGTTAACAATAATTTATATATTTTTAAATAACTAGTAGAATTGGAATATTCATAAAACAAAGAAATGACGAAAGCTGGAGGTGATAGATACCCCAGTTACCATGATTTGATCATTATACATTATATGCCTATATCAGAATGTCACATGTACTTCATAAATGTATACCCATAATAATTAAAAATAAAACAATAATAGCACACATATTTGAGAAATACTGTAGTTATTTGCAAGGAAAAAATGATATCTAAAAACACACTGGGTGGAGGGATATTTCGTAAATTGAATGTGTATCTAGCAGGCATTGCTAGATACACATTCTTTTTCAACACAATTCCAGAAGGCTTTGAATCTTTTTCAACACAATTCCAGAAGGCTTGACATTTACTTGAAAGGTCCTCCTTTCCTCTCCTTCCTCTCTACCCTCCCCTCTCATCTTCCCTCCCTCCTTCCCTGAATTTTTAACTCCTTCTGCATATTTATTGGGTGCTTGATGTTGATCATGTGAAGATGTTATAACAGTTCATGTTGCTCATGGTGTTGAGAAATACACATAATATGTCTGTAGAACTATTGGCCGAAAAGTGCCTTTGGCAGGGCATTTATGTCTGGTTATATAATACATTGAAGGTGGTTCAAAGATGTCTTTTTTTTCACATTATGAGCGAAGTAGTTTGAATAATTGAACTGATTTATTGGGTTTTAAATCTACTGTATGTGTTAGAATGAAAATGGTTATGCTGTGGGCAGAACTTTGACTGTAGGAACTTTTGTGACTTAATTTATACTGTTAATGTCCTTATGTCATCCAGGTTCACTTTGATGGCTGGAACAATTGCTATGATTACTGGATAGATGCAGATTCTCCTGATATTCACCCTGTAGGCTGGTGTTCAAAAACAGGACATCCCCTTCAGCCTCCTTTGAGTAAGAGACACAAATAGCTTGTATAAATGTTTCCATTTCCATATGTAGCATTCTTAAGATTTCATCCTTAGCCCTTTCTTTTTCTCCTTCTCTCTCTACTGATGTTTCTTCTCTATGTAATCCTTTCCTTTTATTACATTTTAATTACCATAGTCACAGAAATATAAATGAAAAAAAACTTAATGCCTGAAAAAGTAAAGCGTGTATAGACATTCTGTTTTATTTAGAAGTAAATCTCACCTCTTAAAACTAGTGTTGAATTTTTGGAAGACAATTTGTGAGACTTTCAAAATTTATTGTTTCAATATTAGTATTCTGATAGTAATTTTATATGATAGCTTTGCAAAATGTTAACATTGGGAGAAACTGGGCCAAGTGTGAAAGAGATTTCCTTCTGTATTATTATTTACAACCGCTTGTGAATCTATAATTATCTTAATAAAAATCTCAGTTAAATTCAAATTTTAGAAGAGGTACATGGAGAACTTAACATACCATGGCCTTAATTTTGGAGGAAAATGTATACATTATACAAAAAAAATGTAGGAAATACAATAAATTATTATCAAGTTTTTTAAAAATTTAGTGTACTTCCTGTATCCAGTGACTTCACTTCTGGATGCTACATATAAACTGCATAAGGGCACATATACATGGCATTCAGTGTAGCTTGTTTAGAATAACAAAGCTTGGGGAAAAATATCGGTTACATAAATTTTGGTGCACTATGCTGTAGAAACTATGCAGTATTCACAAAGAATATTAGTATTGCAACAGAAAAATTTGTAAGACAAGAAGTTAAAAACCAAAGAAGGATATTGGACCTTTATGTGGCAAAATAAAACATCTATGTTGTGCCTTTTATGTGGCAAAATCAAACAAAACCGAATGTGTCTGAATGCTTAGAACAATTTCCAGGAGAGCCCACACTAACCTCAGTGGTCAGAATGAGGGAGGGTCTGCAATGTAAAAGGAAGAACATGGAGGGATCTGGAACTGTCATTCTGGATTCTTCTGTAGCACTTGAAGTGTTCACAGTATGTGAGTATTCATGCTTTAATTATGTTATTTACTTAATAAAAGTTGTTTGACTCTTCTTGTTAATTCGTATTTAGGTATCTCTGGACTTTATGACGTTTTGAAAGATTGTTATGTCAAAGTTTACCATTTCATTGTTGAAGAAAGATAACTAGTGTGAATAGTCATAAGGAAAAACCTTTAAATGTAGTGTCTTTTAAAATATTTTCCATTTTTATAGGATCTACTTTTTCTGTTTATATATGTTGGTTCAAAAATTGGATTTTTCGGGAGTCTTTTTCTTCCTTATACTGATCCAGACATTTGACTCTTAACAGATTTTTGCTTAATATTTTGCCCCTTCTTTCTTTTCCTTGCTCTTTCATAGGCCCCTTAGAATTAATGGAAGCTTCAGAACACGGTGGATGCTCAACCCCGGGATGTAAAGGGATTGGCCATTTTAAGAGAGCGAGACATCTGGGCCCTCACAGGTATGTGGTAGCTGTCACTCACATGGTCGGATATAGGTGTTCCATATATGTGTACATATAATGAATTTCATATATACTAAATTGATTGTGAACTAATTTTAAATTCCGATCCATAAGAAATGTGGTTACCATGGTGATCATGTAAAAATGAAGGGAATATCTATAGTAAAGTCTTCTGGGAGAAAATGCATTCATGGTTTAAAATGGATTTAATCTAGCTTTTTGGCTTTTCTTGGCAACCTGACTAGTTTTACAAATAGTTAATTACTGCAATAGTTATTTTGCATTGATCATTAATAATGAGAAGAGGGGAGACTCCATTGAAATCATTTGGTAGAATATTATCTGATTGGGTGACTTGATAATTTGAATAATGAGAGATGAGATGATTGTAGATTAACAGCAAAGATCACAAAAGGCACAATATAAATAGTCAAACATGAGAGTGCATTGGTCCAAAATGCATTTTTAAATATTTTTCTCTTACCGCAAGTAACTTTAAAAAAAAAAACCAAATTTATACATTTGAAATGTGATGTATTTGGTGATTTAGGGATCTTTTGTAGAGAGTTAAAAATACTACTAAAGTACAGCTACTTGAGAGGCTAAGGTAGGAGGATCACTTGAGGCCAGGAGTTCGAGATCAGCCTGGACAACATAGCAAGATCCTGTCTCTTAAAAAAAAAAATTACTGAGATACTAGGAAATTCCTGTGATTCAACTGGCATTTTTAAGGAATAAACGTATCACCTATTTAGGAATGTTTTAAAATAATAATTTGTCGGTATAATGTTCTAACTACATAGTAACTGGATTGCCCAGTAAGAAAAATGATTCCTTGTTTATCTAGTTTGTACAGGTTGTGAATCTAGGTCTTTAAAAATTTTGAAGATTACTGTACCTGTTCCTCCAAACATTAATAGGAATTGCAAAATTGTTGTAATTATTTTCATCTGGATATAGTTTTCTCTTTTTTTCATCTCTGCAACCTTAAATCCTTCTTATCTTCCTTTTTCAACAACTCTCCTTAATGTTTTATGAGGTTCAGTATGTTCCAGAGTGAGAAGTCTGAGCATAGACAGGATGATGATGATTGCATTTGCAAATCCTTTTTGTTGCTTGTCTGACTGCAAACCAAAAGTTATATGATACATCTTGGAAGTTATTAAATATTGCCTAGTGAAGGCAGCCGAATTTTCAGCCATTATGTAAATCTAGATGCCAGAAATAATTCATGAACATACTAAATTTCCATTATTGTTTTAGTTGTTTTGTGTTGCTATAACAGAATACCATAGACTGGGTAATTTGTAAAGAAAAGAAATTTATTTCTCACTTTCTGGAGGCTGGGAAGTCCGAGATGCAGGGGCCAGCATATGGCAAGGGCTTTCTTGCTGCGGAAGGTAGAGAGAGCCAGAGAGGGCCAAACCTGCTTTTATAACAACCGCTCCCATGATAACAAACCCACTTCTGCAATAATGTCATTAATCCGTCCAGGAGGTCAGAGCCTGATCACCTCAGTATTGTCACAATGGCAGTCAGATTTCAACATGAGTTTTGGGGGAGGTATTCAAACTGCAGCAATATGTTTAGAAACTCATTCAGTAAATATTTTCAAGCAGCATTTTTTCAACAAGAACTAAGATTTATTGAACATTTATTTACTCTGTGCAGGTTATTGCTCTAATTGCTTTACATATCTTAGATACTCTTTGTAACAGCCCTATGATATAAGAACTGTTTTTTTCCCCTATGTTTTGGTGAGGCCACGGGGGGTACTGGGGAGGTTAGTAACTGGCCTTACTTCCCAGCTGGGGAGAAGGGAACTCTGTGCTCTGGACCACTCCCCTCTAATGGCCTCTCAAGACACTACTCCATAAATTAATCACAGACCCAACCTTCAAAGAATTCACAGGCTGATGGAGCTATAAAAGCTGTACATAATTTAATTAAAACATAAGATACAAAATAATATCAGAACTTTGGCACACATCCCTTTCTGCTGTACAAAGTGTTCATTGGAGCAAAGAGAACTTGTTCAAGTTGTGAAGAAAAAGAACAAAGAAAATTTTAAAATGAGTAAATACTAACAATGTGTTGTTGAGGTGCCATTGAAGATGAAACAAAACTTTTTTTGGTCTTCCGGAAGGAAGACACACCTTATGGCAGTGTCCATGGTCTCCTTAGGACTGCTTTACGTTTGAGTGGAGAGGTTTGCTTTTCACAGCAAGGCCCGTGGTGACAGTTGTGTCCCCTCCCTGATGGCCCAGCCATTCATCAGGACTGCCTTTCCCCAAGTGTGCAGGTGGACCTCCGAGGGTTCCTCAGCTGGGCGACACCCATTTCACCAAGTTTCACTGGTTATATTTAGAGCATTTCTTCATAGATGCAGTGTTGTGCTTGTTAAGAGGATTAGTGGAAGACTTTATAGAGAAATGTGGTAAGGAACCCTTTCCAGTGGAATTAGAATCATAATAGAGAATTACTCATTTTCTTGGAAGGAAGGGCAGAAGTACACCTGATGGCTTAAAGGACAAGCATTGATAAAGAACCCGTATTCATTTTCTTATCACACGTAGAGAGCATAACTAGCAGATTTTGTGCCTTGGGCAGAGTTGTTGGTTGACTCGAGCCCCTGGACCAAGGGATGCAATTCACAGAACTCCTGGAGGTCCCAGTTTCTGCCCAAGTGCTAACATCCCTTCTCCTCAGTCTTCGAACTGGGTTTTCTTAGACTCCCTGACTATGCTGTCCTATTTACAGCACTTAAAGCTCTTTTTCTGGCAGCATATTAATCTTTAATAGGCACGGCCTGTTTTCCATTTCATTAGTAGACTTGTGGAGGAGCTTACTGCATCCTGGATATTCTTTGAAAGGTTCATTTCACTGGCTCTTATTTTTGTTCTAAGAATGCTGTGTTTAGGAAAACATGAGAAAATTCTCTTTGGATTAATTACTGAGAAACTGCATGTATCAAAACATGCACTCTTTGCATAGATAACAAAGAAAGTTGCTCTTTTAGCAAAAAATAATCAATTTAACGAACACATAAGCAAGAGACTGTTTTGACTAGCGTTTGTTGTTACCTTCTCTGAAGATTACAGTGTTTGAATTTGCTCTAAGAAGTGTTGAAACAAAACGTGTCTAAACAATGAAGCTTGATAATTTAACGTTTTTTAAAATGATGAAATATAAATGATCAGTGAAAAAGTTGGATATGGGTATGGTTTTCTCATCTGTAGGGGTATTCAGGAGCCAGATTGCTTAATTCCAACTCTCTAGCAAGGGACATTAATATTGGTTGTGTCACATTGTTTCCCTTTGTCGCTTCAGTTATTTGGCCTACTAAGAGCGGGTAAGGAATGGGAAGAGATTAAAGGAAATAAAGTTATATAAAAGTAGACATTCGGCCGGGCGCAGTGGCTCATGTCTGTGATTCCAGCACTTTGGGAGGCCAAGGCAGGCGGATCATCTTAGATCAGGAGTTCAAGACTAGCCTGACCAACATGGAGAAACCCTATCTCTACCAAAAATACAAAATTAGCCGGACGTGGTGGTGCGTGCCTGTAATCCCAGCTACTCCGGAGGCTGAGGCAGGAGAATCACTTGAACCCAGGAGGCAGAGGTTGCAGTGAGCCAAGATCGCACCACCGCACTTCAGCCTGGGCAACAAGAGTGAAACTCCATCTCAAAAAAAAAAAAAAAGTAGACATTCTGCATATCAAGTGCCTTCAGAACTGAATCTTTTTCTTTGTAAAATTTGGTCTTGGAGAAATTAAACAAGAAAAGAGAAAGGAATGTTTGCAGCAACACCTAAAGGATATTAATGAAATCCATGGAATGTTTTAAACATTGGTAACTCTTGGTGTGCCCCTGCAAGCTGTAAACATCATATTAATTCACCATGCATCTATCCATGAACAAACCTTTGTTAAGTGCCTTCTTTGTGTCACCTGCTGGGTTAGGTGAGGGACTGTATAGAGGAGAGGGTCCCTCCTTTTAAAGAGGCCAGTCTGGTGTAAACAGATTCTCATAGAGTCAGGAGTGGAGTGGTGCTCAGAGAGAAGCATCAGGTTTTTATGAGGGAAGCGGAGCATTCATAATGAGGTGTGTTACGGAGTTTTTATTGCTGTTTACTTTTCGCTGATGTTCTTTTTACACAATAGGGATTAAATGTCACTCTTCTTTTTAAATAATAATAATCGGTGGGATTTATTGATGACTTCCTATGTTCCAGGCACTGCTTTAAGGACTTAATGTGTGATCTCATTTGGTCCTCACAGGAACTCTGTGAATGTTAGGCACTTTTCTAGTTCTTGTTTTATAGATGAGGAGACAGAGAATTGAAATGCTTAAGTAAGCGCCTGAGATTGTACATTGGCGGAACCAGAATTCACCCCAGGCTTGTAAGGCACTTAAGTCCCTGCTCTTAACTGCTGGGCATTCATGCAATCCACAGTGGCCTGATAGAGCCTGCCTCGTGTGTTTCTTTTTTTTTTTTTTTTTTTTTTTACTGTTTTTTGTCAGGACAGAGTGCGAAAATGATTGTGGGAGCACTTAGAAAACTGGAGATGTTGCCTAATTGTTAAAAATATACAATTATTGTATATTGTATATTTTATTATATAAAAATATACAATGAAAATTACAAATAGAAGGGTTTTTAAGGTGGCATTGGAGAACAGTGAATAAGGCAGTCCTTCCACCACACCTAATGAGCTGGACCAGCCTTCCCTAGAAAAAAACATTCTTCTTAGAGGAGTCAGTGGGGCAAGTATTTGCATATTTAGCTGATTTGTGAAATAATTTGCTAATAGTGTAGAATGCACCTCAATAAAGTACTTACAGTAGAGAACAGTATCATCCTATGGGACTCTATCCTTCTGCTTGCTGTGGAGTTGCATAATAGTAAAGAGTTGTACATATACATGTGCATGTGTCCATGACGGAATATGCACACGTTGTGTGGTAAGCCACACCTTATTAAAGTTTTGTCACTAGAAACTTAGTACGTGAGAAATTAGAAGTCTATAAGCCTAGCGAGAACCAACTTTTTCCATAGATGTTTAATTAGCACTGGTGAGTTTTAAAGTTCATATGCAGTTTTAGAAGTTAACAATTTTGTATCTGTACATAACAGAACAAATATGGAACAGAAAAAGCAACATTTCTAACACGATGCAGATCACATATGTCACTTGTGTTCTTTGAAGTGACACAGGAGTCGTTCCAACTCCTCAAAAACATAATTACTTGTGAATTTTACCCTAATTCTTATTCCAAGAGCTGATTAATGGGAGTAGATGAAATAGTGAAATACTTGACCCATGTTCTATAGGTTGGCTTTTGTTTTTAAAGCCATCAGATAAGATTATTTTACAAAGCTCTGTGACCTTGAGCCAATACTTCTTTGTGCCAGTGTCCTCATTTATAAAATAAATTGGTGACAATAGTATCTGCTTAATAAGATTAGTGTGATAAGTAAAGGAGTTAATTTTGGAGTTAATTTTAAAGTGCCTTACACTTCCTAAGCACACAATCCATGTTAGCTCTATGAGTACAGACAGCAGGCAGTAGCATCTTGCTAGAAGATGGTACTCTCAGATCAAGTTCATTGTCATGGGTTAGGAATAAGGAAATTCTTCAGTGTGCAAGGGTACTATTCACCCATATAATACAGTGGTTAAGAGATAGCCACAGTTCCTGATGTAATTCCGTCAGGAACCGATTGAATGACACTGAACAACATCCCATTTAAGTCCCAAAGGAACTACTTCTTAGGATTGTGAGAATTAAATAGGTAATGTAAACATTTGGTCTGAGTAATGCACTTAACCCGAGGTCAGTTTTGTTATTATCATCCTCATTTTACAGATGAAACAGAATCTCAGAGCCTGTGCTTGCTCATTATTGAGTGGAGGATGAAGCAGCAGAGCAGGGTCAGAACCAGGCTCCCTGATGTACCCCTCCATGCATGTCCAGTCACCTGAGCTCCTTTTGCATTTTGTGGCATTCCATTTTGTCATCACCTCCCACTTCAGGAGCCAGCTGGCTTTCCTCTTTACCCCAGAGCAGGTGTGAAAATGGGAGGTTTATTGACCCTTTTGACTCTTCTCAGGGTTCAGAGAAAGGGGGTTAACATAAAACCAATAGCTGATAGGCTACCCTTGGTAGATCATTAGTAAATCACTGCTTTGAGGGCTTTGAATGTTTTTCCCTGCTTTAGGTTGAGATTTTGTAATTGAAGTTACTCTCTGGTTCTAGCAATCTATTTTCAAAAAAAAAAAAAAAGATATTTAAATGGTAAGTGTCATAATGGCTGCAGTCTTACCCCTCTCTTGAGCTATCCAAGTTTACATATGGTGATTTAGAGAGATATTCTTTCATTTATTCAACAAATAGGTGAAGACGCTGCCCTCCTAGGGCTTAGAATATAAATTATCTATACTGTAACTGTAATTAGTGCTAAATTGGGGACCCAGCCCTTCTAAGAATCCTGAGAGTCTTCCCATCGTCGGAGGTAGATGAGGTAAAGAAGAGAACCTGTCACTTTCTTCATATACAGTAAAATTTCAATTTTAATATATATACAGTTATTTAATAATTGTAAGGCCAAGTGTTTAACAATGAATGAAATGCTGGTCATGATACTCTAGGAATAGCTGCATACAGCTTATTTAAAGAAACTAAAAAATTGTCTTTAAATTGTTATTATTTTTTACTGCCACGAAGCTTAAGTAGATAAATTTGCAACAAAAACATACAATATAACGAACAAATACTAGAGTGGAGTCAAAGATGGTGAAGACCTGAGGTTGGGTTAATAAATTTATCTTGTCATAAACAGAGTCAGGAACAGTAGGAGGAGCTAGTTGTGTTTTTTATCTTTTGGGAGAGTGAATTTTTGATCATTTTTGGGTGGAGGGGCATGATTTGTTAAAGACGATAAAGTTGTTTTTAAACATATTTATTGTGACGTGACGCTGAGGCATCTGAGTAGAAATGTTTAGTGAACAGTTGTATTTTCCTTGAAGTCAAGGTGCTGTTAGGTCTGACACCTCCTACTAGGGAGTCACAAGGGACCGAGGCTTCCCTTTCTCAGGCCTTTGGCAGTTTTTCATTGTGGGCAAGAATCCCACACCCACCGATCAGATGCTGCCATCCGGGCTTTCCATCTTGAGGAATGAGGTGAAGGCAGGTCAGACCTTGCGACTGCAGCCTCCGTGGAACTGAGGACTAGACCAGGGCCTGGAAAGGGCAGGGGGACTGAGAACAGTGGCGTGAGGGCCACATGCCCAGCAGCCTCCTCCTGTGCAGATGGTTTTGAGGGAGTGTGTTGCTTGTACCCTGCTTCCTACCCAAGCCTGATTTTCTGGCCTTCCTGTTGAGCTGTCAAATGCCCTAACAGTGAGTGTTTTCTGCTCAAGTTAGGCAGAATTGGTTTTGGTCACCTGCATCCGTGAACTCTGAATTAGGATCCCCTGAAACATATAAAGGTCTGGTGTTCAAAAGAGACATCATAGTTGGGAATGGATTTTCCTTCACATTATTACTAAATGAATACCGTGAAATACTACCGTCCGCCCATGCTCATGGCAATGCGTGAAATAGTGTGTTCATTTTGCTGAGCTACTTCGTTGCTATGTGACCTTGGGCAAGTAACATCTCTGCTTGGATGTCTAATAAACAAATTCCACAATTTCTGATATTACCCCCAAATCTTCTTCTCCTTAGTCATTCCATCTCAGGGGGGGAAAAAAAGGCACCTCTGTTACCACGCAGTTCTTCAAGCCAAAAACCAAATGGCCATTCCTGAACTCTTCCTTTCCATTGCTTCCCATCTCCCATCCATCCACAGGTCTTCTTGGGATGACAAAGGATACCATGACTCTCTTCTTCATTTTTGCCCCATCTCAACCACACAAATCCAAGTTACATCATACCTTTACTCTTGAACAACTTTTCTTTCTTCAATTTTGTCCCATTGGAATCTTCTCTGCTTTCAAAATCCTGTCTCCAAAAAGAGAAATAACTTCGAAGTGACTTTACTTGCTCCAGTTCTGTCCCTTGAAATCTTCTCTGTCTTTAAAATCTTCTCTCCAAAAGGGATCCTGAGTAATCCTTAAAATTGTAAATCAAACCTTGTCATTCTCTGATATGAAGATCTTCCATCAGCTTCAGATGTAATGTTTGCTAAAAATATAAAGCCCTGACTGGCCTGCTAGGCTCTACATGATATTTGCCTACCTGCTTCTCCTAGTTCATCTCATCCCCATCACACTCTAGCCAACCTGGTCTCTCTTTCCCTCAAACAAGCCAAGCTTTTCCTGTTGGCACTGCTCCTCCCATCCCCTGGAACATTCTTTCCCACATTGTTTCCCTACGGGTCTTCTTCCTGACCATTACAGCTCTGCTCAGGTGCTGCTTCTCCAAGGAGGACCGTCCTCACCACTCCATCATAGCATCCTCACAACCTCTTTTATATCATGGTATTTCTTTTTCATGGCATTTATCACCATACGAAGTTATCTAATTTATGTGTATAATTATGTATTGCCGATCTCCTCCTGGAATATCAGCTCCATGAAACCAGAGAGCTGGTTTCTTGTCTTTTTATTGTCCACTGAGTTTCCAATGCCTGGAAAGGTAATTAGCACATAATAAATGCATGATAAGTGCTTCTTGAATAAATGAATGAAATGAAGACTGAAGTTACTTAACTGTTACAAGCTTTAATTTGTTGCATGAAATGCCTTTTTCTGGGATGTTGGCAAGATAAAGTAAAATATTGCATGTAAAGCACTTAGCACAGTGCTTGAAATATCATAAGTGCTCCATAAATGTCACTGGTTTTTGTTTTTGTTGATGTTAAGCTAACATTATATAAATCTATGTCAGCACAAGATCAGACGTTATTTGCTTTCTTCTTTTGGATAGATACCATTGTAGACTAGCAGTATTTAAAGAAAATAAAGTTAGAATTTTTGCTTATGAGATACCTGTGATAAATCTTATAGGCCATTATCAGAATCACCTGGCAGCCCTTTTAACTCTTCCCTCCTTTTCCTAGGAGGGTGTATCAGATTCTCTTGGCAGAGGGTAGCTAGACACTGTTTAAAATTTTTCCCTGGGTGATTTTCAACGTTCTCACTGTCATCTACACTGAAGAAAAGAACATAGAAGATTCTGACGTAATTGACCTAAGGCCCAAACCATTTCCAGATTTAAGAATGCTTCCCAAAAGCAGAGAGGCAAGATAGGCAGTTATTTGGAGAGGCCCACGTATATTGGGGTCTGAGATACGGCAGTTGCCCAGTTGTTTCAGAGACTGGAATGCTGAAGCCCTGGGTACAGGAGTATACAAACTAATGCTGAGTTAACAATGAGTGACCTCGATTTCCTTTCAGGAATGATCACCAAATGAGACCTGAGAGACCAACTGGTAGTCACAAATGGAAGAGAAATGAGCTGTATGCATCATTATCCAAGTTGGCCTCTGGTCCTTTTTCATCTTAGGAACAAGATTAGCTACAAATTGATCCATGTATTTTCTAGAACATCAGGCATAGGTCCAGACCTGAATACAGGAACAGTCCATGAGGAAACCTCCTTCCTTTGGAGGGTAGTAACTATTAAAAAAGGAAATTAAATAGCGTGTGACTGCCCTGGGCCTGGAGGATCCCCTTAAGAAGCAGAAGCAAATCTGCTCCGTTAACCAATCAGTCTCTCTCCCACCTTTGTCCTGAATGATGTCTTAAGCATTTCTTTCTTGGGGCTGATTGTTTCTAGAGATATGCACAGAGGGAATCCTTCAGTGACCCTTGCTCAGTTCTGAAGATTCCAACAGATTCCTTCTTAAAGTCTAGTATAAAAACCTATTTCCTATTTGTATATATTTGTTATGTTTTAAAGATAAAATATGCTGTAGGTATGATTATAAAACATAACAAAATAACATATTCAGTTAAATTTTAGAATTTTATATTCTGTATCCTGTCATTTTAATTGAAAGAAGTATGGCCTAATGGAAATGTTCAATGTTCTTTTTTTTTTCTTTTCTTTTAATCTGTTAGTGCTGCCAACTGTCCCTATTCAGAAATCAATTTGAATAAAGACCGTATTTTTCCAGACCGCTTAAGTGGTGAGATGCCTCCGGCTAGTCCGTCATTTCCAAGAAATAAAAGGACAGATGCAAATGAAAGCTCTTCATCCCCTGAAATCAGGTAATCAAAGAGCTAATATTAGCATTGTTTAGAAGTACTCTAATTGAAAGAGATTTTTTATCTTTTAGATGTTTTATTTCCTATAGCAATGTTTTCTTGGAGATTGTTGAAAATGCACCTGACTTAATGTGAAATGATGGTAGAGATCTGTACTCGAACTTAAAAAAAAAAATTAGAGAGTTTATAAAAGCATGTCCAAATCAGGCAGGATTTTTCTCTGACTCATTTTTTTTTTTAATTTGCTTGGTATTAGAGGTAGGAATTTGGAAATTCCAGTCATTTTACTGCATACCAGTTAATATTTCTGCATGAATTGATCAATACTTACATAGAGTCAACCTTTATCAGAAAAGTAGTGGACTGGTGAAGAATGGACATTATTTCTTTTAGTGCTCATTATATGCCAAGTACTTGCATATACATTATTTCATCTAATTATTCATATGTTAATTGTATTATAAGCCCAGTTACTTAGTTTTTACTTGAGTTGGAATGTTTAACCCCAGTGGTTTATTAAGTAAAGAACCAAATTGATACATCTTTAAGCAAGTGATCCATGCCCTGATATTAACTGAGGATGCTATTAAAAGAAATAACAGATTAGGAAAAAGACATTTCTTAATACTTAGGTTTTGGCTTTCTCTTTTATGAATTACTTAAAAACCTAAGGCAACATAGTTTATTTTTATATTTTATAATTTCCGTTATTCTGGATGAACCTAGTGGGCATTTAAATCAATGCATTGTCATAGGAGTAATGACATTTAAACTAAGGATTGTTCTCTTTATAGAGAAGCAGTTTACCTTTTGGATGGAGTAGGGGACACCTACAGCTTCTTCTGGTATTAACAAGTGATGGTTTTTTAAATCCTTAAAACCACGACTGATAACATAAACTCATTTACCAAATCCCAGCATCCAAAAATGAGGGTCACTTGAAAAAATTTAACAGGATCATTTGAGACTGGGAGGTCGAGGCTGCAGTGAGCCAGGATCACAACACTGCCCTCCAGCCTGGGTGACAGAGTGAGACCCTGTCTCGAAAAAAAAAAAAAAATTTAACTTTAAAACATATAACAGTTATTAATTCATGTAGACATGATTATAGATACAGGGTTCATTGACTAAAAAGGTGATAAGAATACCTATGCTTTAGATTTCAAAATTGTTTTTAAAAAACTTAAAAATTGTTTATTGTTTAAAAAGTATCAACAGAATACTCAGAAGGGTTGGTAGTGCCTGTTGTAGGTTTTTCAATAATTGTCTGGGTGCTTGGGCCAAATACCTGGAGTCAGTCTTCTCACAGAGCAAAGAAGTGGTTAGTTTGGATGATTTTGTGGATTCCTTTTTGGCTGTAAATCCATGTAAGAATAGAGTAATCTTTATAATGAGTCTAACCATTTCGGTGTTGTCTTCTGTTCAAGGGTGGTCCTGGGCCTTCCTCATGGTCAGCATTTGTGATCAAGGAAACAATCTCAGACATTTGAAAGTTTTCTATTTATAACCCATTGCACATATTTCATGTGTAAATATCTTTAAAATGATATTTTGCCTATGCCTATTAATTATTATCATTAGTAATTATTACCTATTAAAACCTAATTATTGATTACCTAATAATTATTACCTATTAATAATTAAATGAAATAATGTCTATGCAAGTACTTGGCATACCATCTTTTGAGTCAATGAGGTCTGACCTACCATTACTTTTCCTTGTCTTTTCATTTTTTTATAACTTTTCTGCAAAAATGAGTGGGTTTGAAAGTTCCCATCCTCTCTCTGGGGTTTCAATGAAAGCCTTTACTCACTGAGACCTTGAATTGACTCACTTAGGATTGTCACCTCCACTGTCAAAAATAAAATGAAATGTATGTCCTTGCTCTATATCACTGTATATGTGCAAAGCAGTACTTTAGTTTGTTAGTTGAGCCTCCCTTTCTGCCACTTCCGCTTTTTGCGGCCCTGGGAATCGAGCAGGAAATGAAAATGTCCGAAGCAGCCTGTGAGCTAGTGATCTGCTGAAATGGCTCCACTCAGAAGGTGTTAGTGGTAGGAAGTTTGATTACCATTGAGGTATGCAGCAACACTGGTCTTAGAATTCTTCTCCCAACCATCTTCTCCCCTTCCAAAGCTCCCCATCTTCCATACTGACTCAAATTTTTTCCAAGAGGTCAAAGAGCCCTTCTCCCTTCCTGTTGGTCTCTTATAAACCTTAACTTTGAGTGTAACCCAAGGCTGGAAACATAGCTTTAAGAGGTAAAGAAATGCGCTTCCACTCATTTCCCAATAGGTTTCCTTCTTTCCAGGAAAATCCTGAGCATGCCACGTTACTAGTAATCTTATGTTTTGAGTTGTGTGTATGCATGTGTCTTAATCATTTCAAAGTGTCTCATTTGATTATTGTGAAAATGGTCAGAGGTGTCCATGTCTAACCCTTGAGAAGATACTGGCAGAGTAGCAATGACCTTCCTCTGGCCTGAGATCAGCCAGGAGTGAGAAGCAGTGGTAGGACTCAATTTGTCCTAGTGTCATGACTTGATACCTCTCCCTAGACACCCTGGAGTCTTTTTCTTAAGGGTTCAGAGGTGAGTGCTCTGTAGAGGGGTTCATAGGTTGAACTGCATCTTCTTGACTCACTTTCTGTACCAGGTTTGGCCAAAACTACAGTTTTAATATGTAGGAAATGTAAAAGAGCTACAACTTAGACTTTCCAACTATTTATTTAGAGTTTTATATTTTTTCTTTCTTCTTCCCACATAACCAGGATGCAGTAAGTCAGTTCTACCTTGGATAAATCAGCAGTATACAAAGAGGTTGAAAAATAAAAAAGGTTATGAGGATCCTGAGCTTTCTGCTTAACTAAAAAGAATTTAATGCCTTAAAACCTAGAGGTAGCAAGTAATCTCATCTGCATTAAAGCTTCTATAATTCCTGTGAAGTGTCTATAAAAGTAAAACTAAATGAAAATAAATACTGATATATTAAAAAAACATTTATTAAGCATTTTCTAGGTGCTATACTTGGTGTCCCATACATTATACAAGTATGGTTCTTGTTTCTGCTGGCAGTTTTCCTCAAATGTTATCTGCCTGAGCAAATGCTGTCAGTGATGCCAACCTTTTTTCTGTTTAGTACTGTCTTAGTTATAGTTTAAGGTACATAAACCAGTGAGAGACACTAAAACTTTGGAGGTAGAAAATTGATGCAACTAAACTCTCTTAGGGTTTTTTTTCCTCCCATGCAACTTTAACACTTGGCTTTTTGCCATTGTTCTGCATGCATGGCCATCTAAGCTCTTAATGTAGCTCTGAAGATAAGTTCTGTCTTTGATGCAGACCCAAGGAACAAATGAGTAAGTAGTTGAAGCCCAGCACAGCAAGAGCACACCATGGTGTTTTCTGTTCCTCCAGAAAAGAGCAGCAGAATGTGGTGATTAGGAACATTCTCGGCTTCCCTACTTGCTAGGTTTATGGTCTTTGATGAATTACTCAATAGCTCTTCGCTTTGAATCTCATAATTTATGAGGATTACATGAGATGAAAAATGCAAATATGAAGCTCTTAGAATAGTGATTAATAATTCATAAGCCCTCAATAAATGTTAGGTTTTTTTTTGGTGTTTTTTTTTTTTAGATGGAGTCTTGCTCTGTCGCCCAGGCTGGAGTGCAGTAGCGTGATCTCGGCTCACTGCAACCTCCGCCTCCCAGGTTCAAGGGATTCGCCTGCCTCAGCCTCCCGAGTAGCTGGGATTACAGGCGTGTGCCACCACGCCTGGCTAATTTTTTGTGTTTTTAGTGGAGACAGGGTTTTACCATGTTAGCCAGGATGGTCTCAATCTCCTGACTTCCTGATCTGTTGCCTCGGCCTCCCAAATTGCTGGGATTACAGGCGTCAGCCAACATGCCCGGCCAAATGTTAGTTTTTATTAGTGTTGTTGAAAGAGGAATAGATTGCTTCGTTTCATTATATGTCTTTTATTCCTTAGGAGCAAATGAATGGCTGGACCATTTGTTTACTATATATTTTTTTTTTTGGTGGGGGGAGGATTTTATTTTATTTGGTATTTATTTATTTATTTTTATTTTACTTTAAGTTGTAGGATACATGTGCAGAATGTGCAGGTTTGTTACATAGGTATACATGTGCCACGGTAGTTTGCTGCACCTATCAACCTATCTCCTAAGTTTTAAGCCCCACATGCATTAACTGTTTGTGCTAATGCTCTCCCTCCCCTTGCCCCTGTCCCCCCAACCGACAGGCCCCAGTGTGTGATGTTCTCCTCCCTGTTTCCATGTGTTTTCATTGTTCAGCTCCCACTTATGAGTGAGAACATGTGGTGTTTGGTTTTCTGTTCCTTTGTTAGTATGCCGAGAATGATGGCTTCCAGCTTCATCCATGTCCCTGCAAAGGACATGAAATCATTCTTTTTTATGGCTGCATAGTATTTCATGGTGTATGTGTGTCACATTTTCTTTATCCAGTCTATGATTGATGGGCATTTGGGTTGGTTCCAAGTCTTTGCTATTGTAAATAGTGCTGCAGTAAACATATGTGTTCATATGTATTTATAGTAGCATGATTTATAATCCTTTGGGTATATATCCAGTAATGGGATTGCTGGGTCAAATGGTATTTCTGGTTCTAGATCCTTGAGGAATTGCCACACTGTCTTCTATAATGATTGAGCTAATTTACACTCCTACCAACAGTGTAAAAGTGTTCCTATTTCTCCACATCCTCTCCAGCATCTGTTGTTTCGTGACTTAATAATCACCATTCTAACTGGCATGAGATGGTATCTCATTGTGGTTTTGATTTGCATTTATGTAATGACCAGTGATGATGAGCTTGTTTTCACATGTTTGTTGGCCACAAAATGTCTTCTTTTGAGAAGTGTGTATTCATATCCTTTACCCACTTTTTGATGGGGTTGTTTGTTTTTTTCTTGTAAATTTGTTTAAGTTCCTTATAGATTCTGGATCTTAGACCTTTCTCAGATGGGTAGCTTGCAGAAATTTTCTGCCATTCTGTAGGTTGCCTGCTTACTCTGATGATAGTTCCTTTTGCTGTGCAGAAGCTCTTTAGTTTGATTAGATCCCATTTGTCGATTTTGGCTTTCATTGCAGTTGCTTTTGGTGTTTTAGTCATGAAGTCTTTGCCCATGCCTATGTCCTGAATGGTACTGCCTATGTTTTCTTATAGGGTTTTGGGTTTTACATGTAAGTCTTTAATCCATCTTAGTTTAATTTTTATATAAGGTGTAAGGAAGGGGTCCAGTTTCTGTTTTCTGCAGATGGCTAGCCAGTTTTCCCAGCACCATTTATTAAATAGGGAATCCTTTCCTGCTTGCTTGTTTTTGTTAGGTTTCTCGAATTAGATAGTTGTACATGTGTGGTGTTATTTCTGAGGTCTCTGTTGTCTTCCATTGGTTTATATATCTGTTTTGGTACCAGTACCATGCTGTTTTGGTTACTGTAGCCTTGTAGTATAGTTCGAAGTCAGGTAGTGTGATGCCTCCAGCTTGGTTCATTTTGCTTAGGATTGTCTTGGCTATATGGACTCTTCTTTGGTTCCATATGAAGTTTAAAGTAGTTTATTTCTAATTCTGTGAAGAAAGTCACTGGTGGCCTGATGGGAATAGCATTGAATCTATAAATTCCTTTGGGCAGTATGGCCATTTTCACAATATTGATTCTTCCTATCCATGAGCATGAAATGTTGTCCATTTGTGTCCTCTCTTATTTCCTTGAGCAGTGGTTTGTAGTTCGCCTTGAAGAGGTCCTTCATGTCCCTTGTAAGTTTTATTCCTAGGTGTTTTATTCTCTTTGTAGCAGTTGTGAATGGGAGTTCACTCATGATTTGGCTCTCTGTTTGTCTATTATTGGTGTATAGGAATGCTTGTGATTTTTGCACATTGATTTTGTATCCTGAGACTTTGCTGAAGTTGCTTATCAGCTTAAGGAGATTTTGGGCTGAGACAATGGGGTTTTCTAAATATACAATCATGTCGTCTACAAACAGAGACAATTTGACTTCCTCTCTTCCTATTTGAATATGCTTTATTTCTTTCTCTTGCCTGATTGCCCTGGCCAGAACTTCCAATACTATGTTGAATAGGAGTGGTGAGAGAGGGCATCCTTGTCTTGTGCCGGTTTTCAAAGGGAATGCTTCCAGCTTTTGCCCATTTAGTATGATATTGGCTATGGGTTTGTCATAAATAACTCAATATTTTGAGATATGTTCCATCAATACCTAGTTGTCTTTGCTATTCTTAAGTTAAGCTTTGAATAGATTGCTCAAGCAAGATGATTCCCATAATATCACATTACTCACCTGGATGTAATTTCCCACTCAGATTTTAACAAATTTTCTTTGCATTTTTCTTAAGAATTTACTAAAATTTGGTTGCCAGACATTACGATTTTTTTTTTAATGCACTTTGCCACACAAGAGACTATTTGCATCCCTGGAAGCAAACTCTCAGACAAGGATTTAATTGCAAGTAGTTTACTTAGGAGGTCAAGAAAATATCAGTAGGCAAGTGAGGAAGTGATGCAGGGAAGGGCAGGCAGCCAGAAAAAGCTTAGTTGTCATGCTGGTTACCACCATGGACAGCAGGAACACAGACCTGCTGGGAAGACTCTGGGATTTCTTGTAAATTGCATATCTCAGAGTTAGCCCACCACAGGGATGAGGGAGCTGAACTATTGAAACACCAATTCCCTTGAACCACAGAGTGAGGCTGTACATGTTAATTCCCCAGCACATCCTCCCTGCCACACAGCAGGCCAAGCAGCCAGAGCCCAGGGAAGTCCTGCAGGAAATCAGCACAGATGAGACAGGTGGATCAGGCTGGTGTGTGCTGAAGTGAAGCTGTGGGCTGTGGCACCAACCCAATGCCTATTCCAGATGCCAGGCAGTCCCCAGAATGAGTGATGTGCTGATGTTGCTTTTGATTCAGAGCTTATATAATAGGACTAGCATAAGTTAACAGTGTGAGGAATGAATGTCATTTTCCTGTCATAGCATTATTTTAAAGATCACCTGCTCAGAATAGAGCCATGGGCAGCTAATGTTCCATCACACTCATTCCCAAATTTGGCTTCGTATCAGATCCCCTGGGACTTCCTTAAAACTCAGATTTGAGGTCCTATCTTAGCCCACCACATTCTGCCAGGCTAGAGCTTTGGAGTCCGGACTCAAATATTTATGTGAGCATCTGTCCCCCTGCTCAAAACTCAGTGACTTCCCGTTACTCTTGGAATTAAGACCCTAATTCTCAGCATGGCCTACAAAGCCTTGTGTCATGTGGCCCCTGCCTAACTCCTGCTTTGTCTCTGCAGGCTCTTTTTTCAACCTATGCTTCAGCCACCCTGTCCTGAGATACCCCTTTTCCCTCTGTCTAGATCCTCTCTGCGCCATCTCTTAGCTAATCTCTCATCTTTGGGGTGTCAGATTCACTCTCCTTTCCTCAGGGAAGCTTTATCTGATCATCCAGATTTTGGACTAAGTCCTTCATTACATGCTTTCTCATCACACGTCCCAATGCCGTTGACGTTCTTGGGTAAACACCTCTGTGTACTTTGCTTGATGATGTGCTCCATAAAGGCAGGGGCCATGTCTTTTCTTACTCTCCGAGTTGCCCTAACCTGAGCACACGCCCTTGTGTGCAATAGTGACCTTGAACCATCCATCTGTCTTCCATGGACAGCTGTCAGTTATGTAACTTAAGAGGCAATAGCTGTATAACATTTCTGTTCAGTTAAAACTCCTACACTTTGAACTGTGAGATCACCACACCAGATATGTAAGGAGTGATTATTAAATGATGAGATAAATTCCCCAAAAACATACCTGCACTCTCTCATTAATTAGAGTGGTATGTCCCAAACTGTTGTTGTTTAGTTTCCTGGCCCACATAGAAAATGATACCACAGAAATGACAATGTTTGTGTCGAACACCAAAGAAATGGATGAGGCTGCCTACCAGTCACCAGAGAGGGATGCAGCAGGCTGTGGGGATCAATATCTCAGAACGCTTGTACCCTAGGATTCCGGGCATCCTCATAGGGAAGCTCTGCCCCATATGAAGACGGTCCCACCCTGAATCTACCTGTAGGTATGCTGAATGCTTGGATCTCTTTTCCTACAGAGACTTGTCAAATGAGTGTGAGTGAAGGGAAGTCCCAGTGCCTCTAGATAGAAATGTGAGTATGTGGTCCTCATAGACAGAAATGTGAGTATGCAATCCTATCCCAGCAATCCATTTATTCATCAGAAGTATGAGGAGTGTCTTTCGTGCCAGTGCTTGCTGTGAAAAGATGCTTTCCTCACTGTGGACAGTGGCAGCTCATCTCTGCCCTCATGCTGCTCCTAGAGGCAAGATGTTGAGGCGTGGGCTCTACCAGTGAGTAGAGTAGCTTTTCCTGGGGACTGATAACTTAAATCTCTGCATATCTACAGCTGAGTGAAACAATATATGTGTTTCTCTATATGTCTTAATAAAACTGTGGGTCTCAAACTTTGATTTGCACCAGAATCATTTGAGATGCTTGTTAAAAATGTGGCTTTTGAGGCACTGCTCCCAGAGGTACTCATCCAGGAAATGGAATTCTTGTGTTCATAAAAATGAAGGCACAGGAATCTTCATTTTTAACAAGCCCTCCCAGGTGACAGATGCAAGTAGTCTGTAAATCAGGCTTTGGGAATCACTATTGAATGAAAACACCCTTTTCAGGGGTAATATTTCACAATGTGTTATTAGTTGGGAAACATCGGGCGTCCATCCCACATAGCCTTGTTCTCATGAAATCTATTCTACAGCTGCTTATAATTGTGTTCTAAATTAGTACTATCTCTATTAAAAATCACTTAATGTTTTGAGCTCTCATGTTGTTTAAGCCTGCTAAACATCAGCCACAGAAACACAATAAAGCATCTTTAAAATGCCTGCCAAATTCTTAGATTACCTTGCAAGGCAAATGCCCACTGCTTAACTGGTCTAATGGCAGAAATCAGTCTGTTCAGTTCATTATAGGCCATTAAAATGGCTTCTCAAGTTGTAAGACCACTGTTTCCACTATGAGAACTACATAGAGCGGTTGCAGGAATTGCAGCCATTAATCTGGTTTATATTTTTAGCACGAATCCAGTTTTGCTAGTTACACCGAAAGCCAAGTCTGTACCCTGTTAAACAGATAGGAAAGTAAGCTAACATAAAGTATGAAGCTATAAGCGTGTATAAATCTATTTGCTTTGCAAAACTATCACATCAAGTAGAATAAAATCAATTTAGAGCCAACCATTCTAAAAGATTACAAAAGTTAATTAGTAAACCTTGGGAAGTTGGTTTTTTGCCGCCTGAGGTCTTCTGGGCCGAGAGCTTCATGTTGAATATTGGAGAAAGCAATTTCAATGACTAGGCATTCTCTGGCTATTGTAAAACCTCTTCTCCCTTTTTGTTGATGGCTTCCAGGTATGAATTAGGAGCTCTGGAAGTGTTTTCCTATTCCAGCTCATTTCCTATTCCAACTCAGGTTAAATCTGTGTAGTTGTTTGTGTACCCCAAAGAGTAGCTTAGTGTTTAGTTAAAACACTCACAGTTCTGATGCCAACCACTGTGACACCAAGGCAGCCATTCGAAGTGCAAGGATAAGATGACTGTGTTATTGTTATATGCCTGTGAAGTTGTTGGAACAATATTGTAACAGGATCTTACTTTATCTCCTTGAATATCACCAATTTCTGACTCAGGAGACCCTTTTCTGTAGAGTAGAAAAGCAGTGACATCTGTTCTCTTTTCCACAACAACAACAACAAAGTAATAGAGTCTCACTCTTAAGAGACATCATCTTTATTTCCCAAACTTCACCTGATTGGTTAAGGCTTTTCATTTAATAAGAGGATTAATTGCTGACTGAGTTTTTCTGGAGGGTTTTTCCTTGTTATCTTGGTAATACCCACCTCATTTATTCATTATATTCCTTTTATTGTATTCTTTCACTAGCGTATGGTCCTTATGCTAAATTATAATTAAATAGGCCTGTTAACCAAAATGTTTTTATTCATTAGATACACAGTAAACCATGTTTACCTCTCCTGGGTGATGTTTATGAAAACATAATTCAGTAAAACCATTACTGTTGTATCATCTCAAAAGGAATTTAATTTTAAAAACTCTTTATTTGAATGTTACTCATAGTTGTAGAAGTTTTAGTCCCAAGTCCTACTGGTTTTATTTGCCATCTTTTTCTGAATCCCTTCGAAGGTGGTGACCTCCTTGACCTGAAGCTGCTCAAGTACAGTCGCTTTTCATTTGTACGAGGCATTTTGGAGGCAGTTCAAGTATTCTTTTAAACTTTCTGTAGAGAATGTAGAGATTCTCATTCCCTTATGTTTTTACCTGCGAGTAAGTCACAGCTCAGAAACTTAAAAAAAAAAAAAAAAATTGCTGGGAGCATGCAAAGAGACATTCTTTTGATGGCCAAAACAGAAAAACTACATTTTTTAGAGCTCTCTGGTAGTCATCGTCCCCACTTGTTACTGGGGAAGTACAAGTCTCTTTCAGTTCTGCAAAGTCTCCATGAGACTAGAATAAGCTATTTTGAAAAGAGAAGGGTGGCGTTATTTTAAACCAAGCCAAACTAAGGAGTGAGCTTTCACACTTGAGCTGCCGCAAGGTAGCCATGTCTCTGATGCTGGGCCAACAATAACTGTCAATCCGAGCTTCCTAACCTGGTTGGCAGATATTTCAATCTACATGGCAATCTGCATCTGCCTCCTTTCATGCTGGATTTAAAGAGGTGGCAGAAATCGATAAATCCCTAAATTGGGGCAAAATAGTTTGTTTTTCAGTATTTTTTAACAGACTGGGACTAATTGAGACGTAATTGGTTAGAAAATGTTTTTATATGACAAACAGACTTGAAGAAATACAGCTGCACATATTCAACTGCCATCCTATGCGTTTACCATTCTAATGTCTGTTTTACTAATATTTATCACAAAGCATAATTAGAGTAAGACAGACCTCTAAAAAGTGACACATAATTACGGAGAAAAAGAAAATGCTGAGTCATAAAGAATACATTTTTCCATTTAAGTGGATTCCACTATCTTTATTAAAAGCCAAAAGTATTCTTAAGATTTCACTATGATTGTATTTCCATTCAGTACAACTGAAATGTATTGAATTGAATTGAATTGTATTGAATTGCAACTAAAGAAATATTGCAGTAAATGGCTTCTTGAAAATTCTGAAATTCCAAGAGAAATTGCTGTTTTCCATGCACTTTTTTTTTAGGTGCTTTTACCTATGTGGGTGCATTTAATCTTCATAATACCTTATGTGGTGTAGTTACCATCATCACACCTTCATTCTACAAACATGGAACCTCTTTTGGTTAGATGCCACATAGCTAGTCCATACAGACCTGGGTTATAACCCAGACAGTCTGACTGTAGTCTATGCTTGGAACCATTATTCTAAAAGCTATTTTAATAGTTGAAGAAAGAAGGTTAAAGAAAACAGGTGTCAGTAGATAATTTTATCCTAAAATGTAAGTAATTTATAATTAGGAATAGCTGCTGTGCATCATGCTCCTACTTAAGTGCCTGGCTCTGTGCTAAGTGCTTTCTATACATTATTTTATTTCATTCTTAACATGCCCCTCTGAAGTAAAGGATTTATTATCCTTGTTTTACCAATGATGTAACTGAGAATTAGAGAAATTAAGTAACTTGCTGATGGTCGTGTAAACCTAGTGAGTAGCAGAACTAAAATTTAAACCAGATCTCATCATTTCCTAAGACCATATGTGTAACCACTATTGCTGGGCTGCTTCCTCCATGTTAAGATTCATGCACCCAGCTGCAGTGTGGGTAATCTCAATGCTTTGAGAGGATGAGGCAGGAGGATTGCTTGAAGCCAGAAATTCAGACCAGCCCTGAGCAACATAGTGAGACCCTGTCTCTACAAAAAAATTAAAAATTAGCCAGGCATGGTAGTGCATGCCTGTAGTTTCAGCTACTTGGGAGGCTGAGGCTGGAGAAGCACTTGAGCATGAGTTTGAAGTTACAGTGAGCTAATGATGGCACCACTGCACCCCAGCCTGGACAGTAGAGTGAGATCCTATCTCTTAAAAAAAAAAAAAAATCGCACACTTGTGCCTAAACAGCTTGTACCCTCTTTTGAAATGAAATTGTTGATAATGAAAAATGTTGATCAAGGAAAGCAGGTCAGGAAATGTTTAGGTTGACAATAATTGTGATATTAAAATAGAGCATGAAAATATTTCTGGTTGTCATTTTAAAGAATCTGTCAAGAAGCATATCTTTTACTGTGCTCCAGAGTGTATTGTAACATTATCCCAGAGTTTTGGCATTCTGATATAATCATATTTTGTCTGTAATTGGAAGACTATGTAGCTAAAATAACATTTTGCTTAGGAAGTTGAAATTCTAGAACAAGGATTTCATTTTTGTGTAGAGAAAGATTCATCACAGTACATATTCAGCCAGAATTTGCATAATGAAATTCTACCTTATAGTAGAGAGAAATAATGGTTGTCCAATCGAATAAACAATTTTTCTTGTTGTTTTTTTCTTTCTGAGACACAGTCTCACTTTGTCACCGAGGCTGGAGTGCAGTGGTGCAATCATGGCTCACTGCAGCTTTGACCTCCAAGGCTAAAGTCACCCACCTGCCTTAGCTTCCCAAGTAGCTGGGACTACAGGCACATGCCAGCACGCCTGACTTTTTTTTTTTTTTTGGTAGAGACACAGTCTCACTGTGTTTCTCAGGCTGGTCTCGAATTCCTGGACTCAAGCAATCCTCCCGCCTCAGTCTCCCAAAGTGTTGGTATTAGAAGTATGAGCCACTGTGCCTGGCCTCAATTTTTATTTTAAATAAAATGTAAAACAAATGAGAATACGGAGTCAGGCTCTTTCTTCCTGACCTTATCAATGAAAGACAATTTGGAATAAGTTTATGGCACAAAAAGCATGTTTCCCTTAACTTCATATATCATACTTTATTTTAGAAAAACACAAGTGTAAAAATAAAAAACGATTGAATCCAATTACAGATTTTGGTGTCAAGAAGAACGGGTGCTATACTCGCCCTGTGAATTTAGTCTTAACTTCTCTACATTTCTGTGGCTATAATAATAAACTTTCCTTCAAGGCGTGTTATAAAATATGGGGCACGTAAAAAGCTCAGTCAGTCTTTGGCTCATACTGTGTTCTTAAGAAGTGAACTTTTCTTATTAATATTAACTGTTTCCACATGTCTGGATGTGCTCGATTAAGATTCTGCTTGCTCCAGTGGTTCTATTCACCCATCTGTTTCATAATGCCTGTTCTAAGAGACTGCACAGATTGACCCCGTCTTCCACCTTTCCACTCTCTAGCTAAAGGAAACAGCACATAGAACCACGTATAGGTGCTTTTAATTTGAAGGAATTTGCAGAATCAATACATTAACCTGAAATAAAACATTCAATAAACATTTTTTGTGGAGTTCTTCATGTTTGGTAAAAATACATATCTGTGTTTATATATTCCCAGGTTTGTATGGGTCCAATTTAATGAAGTGTCATGAGTTAAAACTGGGACAGTGAAAACTGAACATGCTTCTATAATGAAGCAACATAAATTATGTAAGAGTACATAGCTTCCATTCTGCTTCTCTTTTGGGATAGGTTATGTCAGATCCAGGCATGAGGAAATTTTTTAGGTCAAAGATTTTACTTTCTTATTCTATCTCTGTTCCCTCTTGGAAAGTGATCTTTTTCTTGGAGTTCAGAAAATAAGTAATTGTCATTGCATTCAGGCATAAGAAAACAAGGGAACTTTTTTCATAGCTCAAGTCTTCTATCTTTATTTTAACAAAGCTTATTTTAAAGGAATAGTATACTGTAGTAAAACCACAAAAGGGTAACTGCTGATTATCAGTGGATAATTGTGATCCTGAAAACTGAAATATACAGAAAATTTTGACTTTTTAGCTTTTGGACTCATGATGTTTCTCTCTCTATTTAAAAAATCAACTACTCATCAGAGCTTCTAGAAAAGCCACAATAATTGGAAATTTGCTTTATTTGGGAAATGCCAATTTTAAGTTATATGACTGTAGTGTATGGTTTTTAATAATAATTGATATAGCCATCTACAAACTATTTGTTGACCACAGTACTTTCTGGGATAGAATTTGTGCACTCAATATTATTTCCAATTTAGTAGGAAACAAATTTGGAAGTTCATGGAAGTTAATTTTAGCATGGTAAGCTAATTTTAACATGTTGTAATTACCGAGCATAGCTGCAGCATTATTTTTACATAGAAAACACAATTTTTATCAATACTTCAACTAATGTTCTTTCTCCAGTTATCAGTGATATTCTTACATTTGTTTTTACTATAGCTTCATCCTTCTACTTTCCATGGAATAAGAGACCCTGTTGCCATTTAATTGGTTTCTCTTGGAAAAAAAAATAATGACTCTCCCCCATTTTCAAAAGAGCAAGTATACTTCAGCAGTTGTAGCAAGTTGTCTTTAGCATGAACTAAGCCGGAGAGTTCAGATTCAAATGACATTTCGCATTTGCTCCTGGAAATGATCTTTCTTAAAAATAATATCTCCTCACAGGATGATCACTAATAAACAATAAATAATTTAAAAATAGCAGTAAAAATAGAAAACATGTATTTATTTCATGCTTACTGTGTTAGTGTCATTGTGTTAATTATTACATTTTCAAGTGGAGACTCAATTAGTGCCTTTGTAATTAAAACTATAGAACTCCTTTTATATTTGTTGGGATATTTTGTTTCAAATGTATTTACCCTGTTATTAAAACTTAACAGAAGTATGCTCTGGATTTTTAAGAAACTCACGTATATTTGTAACGGTAACAGCATGTATGAAACAATAGCATATCATAAACACAGAATACTATAAAGCACTAAAGTGTGTAGGCCAGATAGCGTATTCTGGATAGAAGAAATTGCAAAATGGGGCTTATTGTGAACCCTGAGAATGGAATACGTTCGGGTGAAAAATTTTAAGTACTTGAAGCTTAAGAAAAGTAGTTCCTTTTTTTTTTTTTTAAAAAAAGAGCCTGTTTTTGCCCCTGACATAAAGAGAAAAGCTCTGAATTAAGACTGTAATGGATCTATTCCCTTTTGGAGCATCTCTGGCATGTTTAGTTTAGCATTAGGTTATTCCTGGTCAGAAAGAGGTGGAATCACTTCAGCTGGTGGACTTGACCTGATTAAGCCAGGAAAAGCTTCCTAGAATGGGGATTGATTCCCCCGAGCCAGTCTTTGCCTCCGTCCGAATCCCAGTGCTGAGTAGTATATAGTGATGTAGTTCAATGGTGTGGACTTTCAAAACGTCTTCTTTCTTTAAACAGAAGTCTTACCAAACTGTGTAAGTAAAATTCCACATGAATACATGTCCCAAATTGTAGTTGAATTATTCAGTAGCTACATTTTCCAGAATAGTTCATTTTATTATCCTTAGCTTTAAATCTTCTTCCTGAATAGGAAATGAAAATTGATAATGAGGAAAATGGGCATTTATAGGTATTATTAATTAATCGCCTTGTAGTAGAACTATATATCCTTTCTAACACTTGAGTAGCATCCTTTGGTTTAAAATGAAGAAAAGCAGTTGTTGAGATGTAGTTCTGAACCATTTTTTAAAAATGTTTCTCTTATGAAATATTGAAATGCCTGTTTTTCTCAGAGACCAACATGCCGATGATGTCAAAGAAGACTTTGAAGAGAGAACAGAAAGTGAAATGAGAACATCACATGAAGCCAGAGGTAGCCATAATAATTCTCATATTACCAATGTGTATTACTGCTGATATGAAACAACCAAAGCCTTAACTGGAATACAACAGTCACTTTTATGCTAAAAATGAATTTTATTTTTTATTTTTATTGTTTTATTTCAGGTTCAGGGATACATGTGTGAAGGTTTGTTACGTAGGTAAACCCTCGTGTCATGAGGGTTTGTTATACAGATTATTTCATCACCCACGAATTAAACCCAGTACCTGATAGTTACCTTTTCTGATCCTCTACTTCCTCCTGGCCTCCCCTGGCGAGTAGACTCCAGTGTCTGTCCTTTCCTTCTTCGAGTTCATAGGTTCTCATCATCTAGCTCCCGTGTATAAGTGAGAACATGCAGTACTTTTTTTTTTGTTCCTGCATTAGTTTGCCAAGAGTAATAGCCTCCAACTCCATCCATGTTCCCGCAGAAGATCTCGTTCTTTTTTATGGCTGCAAAAGATGAACTTTAAGTTTGGTTAACTAATAAGTTTGGTTAACTTACTCTTTTTTGCAGGCAGCAAAAGTTTATTGTTTAGTATCAATATAGTATGTATCATTTATGGTCTGTATTAACAGTCTCACATATTGGTACAGTATTGTACATAAAGTTTGGTAAGACATTCTCTTTGGACCTTGTCACACATTTTCTTTAGTATTGTTGATATCATTTGCTTCCTGTGTTTAAAACTCAATTCAGAATGTGTTTTGAAATCCAGATAGAATATTGTCTTAATCTAATATCACAAAATGAAAAAAAAATTCCTTGAGCAATGTTTTAAGTTGTATTGGAGGAAATAATTTATCCTGCATCTTTGTTAAAAATATATTGCTTTGGGAGGCCAAGGCAGGTGGATCACCTGAGGTCAGGAGTTTGAGACCAGCCTGGCCAACACGGCGAAACCCCATCTCTACTAAAAATACAAAAATTAGCCAGGTGTGGTGGCGCATGCCTGTAGTCCCAGCTACTCCGGAGGCTGAGGCAGGAGAATCACTTGAACCTGGGAGGCAGAGATTGCAGTGAACCGAGATCACACCATTGCACTCTAGTCTGAGCTACAGAGCGAGTGGTTTAATTAAGCAATGAAGTTGTAATAACTGTTAGTCATAGTATAGATTGTATTTATAATCAAATGTAACAATAATTATTCATTTTTTATAAGAAAATGTCAGTCTGATTATGATTTTGATTGTCCCTGGGGACTTTGCTTTTCATGTAAATAGTTTTGTTTAGATTACTATAAGATTTGAGAATGGCACCTGTTGGCTGTTTGCTTGCAGTGACCTATTTCATAAGTGATGCTTTGATTTCCATATCTGATTTTCCTAAAGCAATCATTTATGATTAATTTAAAAGTTACAGTCAGTGCTGTCTTCAGCACCCCTTATGGTGTTTGTGTAGGACGGTGTACAAAGCCTATAAATGGTCAGAGTTGGAATCTCTGCTCTGCCACCTGCTGCTGTGTGATCTTAGACATGTCATCACGTACCTCTGAGTGTTTCTGTTTCGTTATCTATCTATCCAGGAGGATGATGAGAGTATACCTCCCTCATAAGATTGTAATGAGGATGAAGTACAGTCACATTTGTAGCTTGCTTAGAACAGTGCCTGGCACATAGAAAGTGCTATGCAAGGATTCGATTATTTAAAATGTTTCTGATTATGGAAAAAGGCAGAAAAATATTTAATTTATGAAGGTTTTGGTATCGGGGCTATTTTGAATTCTTAGACAAAAGCTTTGGCCTTTCTTTGTGAACGGTGGTTTATAAGAGGAGGTAAGAGCATGGCATTCATTCAGGTCTCAGCTCTACCACTTCCTAGCTGTGTGGCTAGCTCTGGGCAAAGTACCTAACCTGTTTGTGCCTCAGTTTCATCTTGTGTAAAATGGATGTAGTAATAGTATCTATATCATTGGATTATTGTGAGAACTAAATGCATCAGTGGCTGGAGTATTCACTCTTATTAATAGTAGTAGTCTTGTGGAATAAGTATCTATTGTATGGAATTACCTGATCATTAAAAGTTCAGATAGATTGATAATAAAATCTTCTAGGCTTTAAACTTGTTGAGGGAGTAATAATTTGATAACATATTTAGTTTCTCAGCGATCTTTTTAACTCGGTGTTTATTTAACTTTCCATTTTATTTGCTGGGCCAATTTTCATAATTTCTTTCTGAAAATTGTTTGCGTAATGGAGAATTTCCAGTTTATTATCATATACTATGCATGGTATTCTCTTCTTTTTCTTGGTGGTTTTATGTCTTTCTAATTTTTTTCTTTCTGTTTTTCTTGATTTGAATTGCCTAAGTTTTTGTTTTATTATTCCTTTCAAGGAACCATTGCTAGGAGTCATATATAATTCTTAATTTTGTAATTTTTCAAGTCATTTATTTTTATTGTTTTGTTACCTGTAAAACCTGTAGTTCAATGTGCATGTTTTGCATATTGTCCTACTTTTTGTTACTGAAAGAGAGCTTCATAAAATAAGTTGTTTTGAGAATTATTGCACATATTTTTATAGGTGAGATTGGCCTATAATGTTCTCCTTTACTTTCTCATCCAGCTTTAGCCTCCTAAAATCAATATAATTTTTCTTCTTTTTCACGTTTCTGAAACATTTTGAATAAGATTGTAACATAAAATTTATCTATAGTGAAATCATGTTACGATTCCAGGCTTTCTTTTACCATCTTTCTTAGCCTTAGATTTCTTTTATCTTTTCAAAATGGTTTTTCAGGAACCATTTTGTATGAAAGAGATTTGGATAGCACTTTGTCCAGTACTGGATAGCACCATCCAGTAGTTTACTGGTTGTCTTCACCTAAAATCCCGGGAGCTTTGGTCCGAAACCAGGCCTTATAGTATCTGAAGACGTTTCTCATTGACACTGGGGACCTCTCAGAGCCTAGTCAGTGGGTTTCCTCCTGCCTCTCAGTTCTTAATAGAGCCCTGGCTGAGTGCCTTATATGGGGTTCCCGGGAAACAGACCCTGAGAGTGTTTTGTGTAAGAGGTTTGTTAGTGAGTATTCTTGGGAGCAACACCAGTGAGAGAGTGAAAGAAGCAGGATTGGGCAGACCAAGAAGCTGAGCTGTGATGTAGTTATAGCAGAGGCCTTAGCCCATCCCACAAGTTGTGCAGGTGGCCGTTCAGAGTTATCCCAGTTCAGGCAAGGGACCCAGGCTTTTGTATCTCTAAATTGACCAATCCTCGGATGGATGTTTGCTGGGAGGGGCACATGTCCTCGGGCAAGGAAGCTCCCTTTGGCTATGGGCAGTTGCGGGAGAGGGAGGCAGCTTTGAGCATCTGCATTCCACAGGGAGGAGAATGAAGCCCTGGTTCTGAAGGGCACAAATAATGGCCCACCACAGATGCACTATATTCAGCCAGATGTTTGGTCTGTTTTTCTTTGAGGGAAAATCAGACAAAACAAAAGAAACAAACCAAAATATCCCTTTTAACTATGTGAGATTAGGCCACCTAAATTCAGTCTACTCTCTTGGTTTTGAAAATGAACCTGGCTCTTAAATTCAGTCTTCTTTTGTGATGTTTTGCCTGGGAAGTCGTGAGCCTTTTTGATTTTTTGATTCAGTCTTCTTTAGATCGAGAAAGCTTCCTTAAGTCATAGTTTTGATGATTATTAATACTTCTGCTTCATTTGTATCTTTCTTGAAGATAATATCTATTCTTCTTGGGCTAGACCCAAGGAATGATATGAAAAATGCTTAACAGGGGCCGGGCGCGGTGGCTCACGCCTATAATCCCAACACTTTGGGAGGCCGAGGCAGGTGGATCACCTGAGGTCAGGAGTTTGAGACCAGCCTGACCAACATGGAGAAACCCAGTCTTTACTAAAAATACAAAATTAGCCGGGCGTGGTGGCTCATGGTTGTAATCTCAGCTACTCAGGAGGCTGAGGCAGGAGAATCACTTGAACCTGGGAGGCGGAGGTTGCAGTGAGCTGAGATTGCGCTATTGCACTCCAGCCTGGGCAACAAGAGTGAAACTCCATCTCAAAAAAAAAAAAAAAAAAAAAAAAAAAATACTCAACAGCTCATTTGGTAACCAACATGGCACAGGACAGTTAAACAGTTGTCTTAGTACTGGAGCAGGGTCCTGGAGGCTCCGTGCTGTAACAGAAGTTATGCTTAAATGCTGGATCTTGGGGACGTCCCACAAGGGACTGACTGCATGGTGGGGAGTAACTATTACCAACCAATATGGAAGTATTTTAATATTTTAACAACTTTGGCATTTTGTGATGTTGTCAACATGTTTTGCAAGTTGGAATAGCTCACTCAGTCTCTCGTTCTGTCGAATGTGCTATTTACTGCCTTTAACATGAATTTTAACAGCAGTGTCTCTTATGTTCCTGTGATTTCCTGCATTGGCTTGTTCTCTTTTCATAGCCTATTTTTGTTTTATAGAGTTTATTTCCCCTTGTGCATTGCTAACGTCATGAAACTCTTCTAGGTATAATTCAGTGCTCTTCTGATGTTTTCTGGAACTTTTTATCAGAGGCCTCATGGTAATTGTTTTCTGTTTGATCATTTTTGCGTCCCAAGAAGTTTTCCCAAGGTCTTTTGTGAAGAACACTAAACGCTTAATGTTCCCGTTTGAGTCCTGGCATAATTCCTCTTTCAAACCCGAGGCTGAAGGTCAGGCAGATGTGCTCCATTCCAGAGCCCTCTTGTGAACCTACAGGTACCCACCAGTGTTCATTCTCATTTCCACTCCTCCAGTGGCAGAAGCAGCCCTTTCAAACCTAGCCTGGCTGGGGTGGCCTAGGGGTGGGAGAGAATGCCCCTTGCAGTGTGGGTAGCATTTCTTCTAGAGGAGACTTGAGAAACCACCCTAAGTTGCTTTACAATGTCGAGAGGATTTAAGACTCCGTAGGTCCATGAGGCCTGTTTTGAGTCTAGGAGCAAATTGATTTAAAAGACACACACACACACACTCACCTCTTAAAAAAGGATATTTCCCTCCTCCCCCACCCATTTCTTCTGTTAATTCTGTTTAGTTCAGTAGAGTATGTGTAATTATGAGCTTTCGGGGACGATTCCTGCTATGCTGCTGAATTTGATCTTTGGGGACTTTAACTCAATACTTCCCTCCCTCCCTCCCTCACTCCTTATCTCTTTCCCTCCCTCCCTCCCTCTCTTTCTTTGCTTCTGTCTTCTCTACCTGAATAAGTAGCTCATTCCTACCATTATGGAAGGCCCATTAGTAAAGAATTGAATGGTTTGACCTTCAAATTTAAATTGTTGTATTCCTGGGAAAGTATGGTTTTGTTTTCCCTTCTGCAGCCACTGTCTCTCCTGGGTGCCTCATGTGAGAGAGCTGAATTCTATTTTATAACATGCCAGATTCTCACCTAAAAAGACAGGCTTGCTTTCTGCTTCCATAGCCATTGGTTTATTTTGATTATTAACCTTGAAGTGATCCTCAGTTATCTTTCATGCCTGAGTTAAGTGTCTTGCAAGTTAATTTTACCTATATTCCTTCATGCTGTCAATTCACTTATTTTACCCAAACACTTTTATTGTTCATCCTTTTATATTTGGTCACCAGTTAGTAACTCTTATTTTAAAAAATATTAACAGATGTATCCCATTTCTTCTGGTTTTATTCTTTCCTTTCATATTAAAAGCATATTTTATAGATTCGTGAAATGTTAGCCTAAGAGGGTTATTGAGTCATTTCCGTTTCTACTATTTCATGCCCAATATACTCCCAGTTATATGCGTTTCTTTCAACAGAGAAATATTATCTCCCATTTGCCAAATGCTTACTATATGCCAGATGCTGGGATAAGCATTTTAGAAATACCATGTCATCCTTACTACAATACTGTTAATTTGATTTAGCCAGGAATATTTAGAGCTGGTCAGTGGCAGAGTGGGGCTTTGAATCCAGGTTTATCAGACTCAAAAACTGACCCTCTTGACCACAACCCTGTATTTGGTATTAGGAGGCAGGCGATCGAGGATCACTTCTGGTGCTGCTGCTGCCTCACAGTGTGGCTTTGAGCTGTCAGGGCTGGGCCTCCGTTTCCTCACCTTAGGGATAGCTCCCTCAAAGCATTGTTTTGAAACTAAACTGAGACAAGGCATTTGAAGATTCTGGTTTCACTTTTGCCACTGGCCTAAAGGAACAGGAATGAGTCAGAGCAAGTGGTAAGCAGTAGCTGGTGCTGCGGCTTCTGGACTTAGCATTGTTCAGGCTTGGAGAAGCAGGGAGCAGATTGGGATCTGAGTTGGCAAGCGGCAAGGAGCATAATGTGTACCTCCTTTTGTCTGGCACTTGCCCTCCTGGGTCAGCCTACCACATGATGGTTCTGTTGGGCCCTAATGGGAACAGTCTGGTAGGAAACAGGTTCTTACCCTCCATGGTACTGGAGATGTTTCTTTCCACCAAAAGACCTCATATTTGGTTTAGGTAGTGTTCCCTATGTTGAAGATTTATTGTCTTGTTTCTCCTGAAACACCAGAGGATGTTTATTTCAGGATCGTCTTTATTCGAGAAGTTTTTTTTACAAAGGTATTTTCTCTGCATCACTTTCTTCTACCCTAAGCCAAATCAGGAATTTTAATACCTGTACTCAACCAGAAATGAGAGGCATGTGAGCAGATTTGATTTGCAGATTTCTACTTTGGATAATGACATTATTATTTATTAAACTTCATTTCGAAAAAGTGTAGGGACAGAGGGTAAGCTTCCCCTCTGCCTTCTCTGAAGGTTCACTGAGATGACTGACAATAGATTAATAGGAGAAAGAGGCATACAGAATATATTAATGTGCATAAACGTGGGAGTCCTGCAAATATGAGATTCAAGGCCAATGGTTGAAGCTTGTGACCCCTTTTCATAGAGGAAAGGAGAATAGGGGTGGGATTGGTATAGGCAGTTGTGAGGGGTAGTAATTCATTTTCAGGAGAAATGAATGAGCCCAAAGAACAATGTCCTGGGACAAAATTTCTCAGTTCTGCGGGAGGTTGCAGGAAGGTGAGGAGCAGAACTTCACTGTGAACAAATGTTGTCTTATTATGTAGATAATGTCTCTTGGGTAATCTCTTGGAGATGCCCTGAGAAGAATAGATGAAAAGTCTCTCTGGGCATGGTGATGACTTTTAGTGGTTAAATCTTTCTTGGCTATTTGATGAGACTTCTAAGTTGGCAATTGCATTTCTTTTGGAAAGAAGTTTTCTTAGTCAGGTAAGGAAATTCTAGAGAGAATTTCTGTCTGCACATGGGAAAGAAGGGATCAGAGAGACCAGGGCATGGGGGGAAGGTCAAAGGGAGACCTTGCTTCTGAGGCTTACTTCTGTGGTCTTTCAGTTTCCTTTAATTCGGAGCATTTAGCATGCCAAAGTGCCACATTTTGGGTCATTGTCCTCTGTAGCCTAACAAAAGTCTGCAAGTATATGCTGTATTTATATAGCCTTCGAGTTTCTGATACAGTACAGTGCTGAATAAATAATTGCTGAACGAAGAACTTTCATACAGCAAACAATAGAGGCAGGCCTTTATCACTAAGAATCAACATTAAAAAAAATCCCTCGTTTGCTGCTTTTTTAGAGGGATGAAATAATGAAGTCAAAGATCCACAAACTTATTTTTCTTACTATTACTCCCATCTATCATTTTCTTCTGATATTAACGAGACCCAGCAATTGATGTTGTTTTAATGATATATTAGTATTAATATAATAATAAAATATTAATATTTTAATATTAAATTGCTTTCCAAGTCACCAAAGTGAGACTTCCATTTTTTTGTTATTTTTTAGGAACATTAAGTAGTTTATTTAATACCAGCTGCTAGTTTATATAACTTTTATTATCCAAATAATACATGTTTATTATAGAACAATTAGCAAATACAGGGAAGCAAAATGGAGAAAATCAAAATTACATGTAATTTTATACCATTTTCTGAATGTGGGGACCTACTTTTTTAGACTGTTTCTATCTGAAATGTTGTACAAACTACTTTGTAACCTGCAGTTTGTGTTAAGTATTTATACTTCTTGCAACATAATATTAAATACTATCTCTGTGGATGGATGTAGCATCACTTAACAAACCAATCCCCTACTGTTGGGTTATCTAGGCTAGTTACTTTGTATTTCTGACTGTTAAAAATGTTTTTGCAGTAAACTTTAGTAGTGATTAGGATTAGGGGTGTGTGTGTGTGTAATATAAAACACATAAAAGTGGCTTACCTAAGGTAAAAGAGGCTTATTTCTCTTCCACATAAAGGAAGTACAGAGCTTGGTCCAGGATTTAAATGGTACTTAACAGTGTCAGGAAATCAGATTCCATTTATCTTGCTGCTCTGCCTTGCAGAGCACCTATTCCCAACACCATATCATGGTTAGAGGTGGTTGCTGGAAGGCTAGCCATTAAAGTACTATTCTACCCAGCAGGAAGGAGGAACATATTGGGGGAGTGGTGGTGGGTGTGCTCTCAGCTTTTAAGAGCACTTCCAAGTCCAATTAGCAGAACTCATAGGATATTGTAGATTCCACTTCTGCTTATGTCCATTAGTCATATGGCCACTTTTAGCTGGAAAGGAAGCTGGGAAATGTAGTCTTTGTCCGAGTACAGTTACATACATACCAGAGACCCTCCACTGTAACTGACTTTGAGATGATTGTTAGCGTTCGTGCTTCATTATTTTCTTAAGATGAACTTCTAAACTTGGAATTGTGGAGTCAGTAGATGATAACTCAGAAGGAATCTTTTCCAGGTGAAAGAAAAGACTTTTGCCCAAAGCTGCTTCCTTGGAGTGTTTTCTGGTTTCTTTAGCATACCAGTGCATGATGAAGATAAGAATGGGAGACATTCTTTTATCTCACTGAAAAGTGCCATCCATCCGATCTATCCAGAGAGCATCTGCTGACCCTGACGGAGGTGCACAGATGCAGAGTTGGTAGAGGCACCTCTTACTGGGGCTTTGCCAGTGAATGTTTGAAATTTGAGTATAAAAGAGATCCTAACAGTACATTCCTTATACCATGCAATATCTCATGGCATGTAGGGCCAGGGATATTGGTGGTGCTGTGTTCTAAGACTGGAAGCCACTTTTCAGCTGGTCCTGTCTGACTTGTAGGTAGATTTGGATCTTCAAATTTGGCACACAAAAATCTTTTTATCTTTTTTTCAACAAAACATTGGTCTTTATGCCTCTTATGCATGACTAGAGGTCTTTAGTGTCTGTCTCTTTCTCATACATATGTATAGGCCTCACTGAGAAAATTTTTTTAAAGAAAAGTAGTGAGTATTTGATTAAACATTAGACTGAATAATTTGTTCATAAACATAATGAATATTATTATTTTTCTCTGTAGTATACTGTGTGCATTTTAATGTACTGTCACTTTTCTTATCTTTTCCACTGTTGAGGATGACAGCTTTGGTTCTACAAATAAAATTTATCAGATTGTTGAATCAAGAATCAGGAAGGATGACCATTCCTTCCATATGGTAATTTTAGTTATTCGCTGTCAGCCTAAAATATTTTTACTCACTGTGGAAGCACACAACCCGAAACCAAGTGGGGCAAGTGAGAAAAGAGTTTGACCACATACCTTTGGTCAATTTTCATCACAGGAAACTTCAGAAATATAGAAAACTTCTTAAAAATTTTCTTTTCCATGCATGTCAATGGTTTGAGAGGAGAGTGGTACGAAATAGGGTCCTAGGCAAAGAGAGGTGGCTGAAATGTCTTTAGAACACGAGGCTCTGTTTCCCGAGGCATATTGTGCACATTTAAACCTACTCTTCCTTACTCTTGGCACTGAACCACCTACTGGAGCCAGAGTCTATTTGCATTTATTTTAGCCTATATCATAACATGTTAAAATAAAAACCTGGAGTCACTTTTCTTTGCAATTCAAGGAATGCAGTACAAATTTGCTCAAATGAAGCTGCTTTCTTTATTCCTTTTGGATTAAAATCATAGGAGGTGGCATGCTCTGTGGCTGGTAACATCAGTTAGCGAAGAAGACTCAGCAAAAGGAAGGAAAGTCTTAATGCGAAGGATGCAGAGTTGGTACTAGGATTGGAAGAGTATATATGTCTAGGCCTATTTATAGTTTTGTTGAAAAAAAGATAAAAAGATTTTTGTGTGCCAAATTTGAAGATCCAAATCTACCTACAAGTCAGACAGGACCAGCTGAAAAGTGGCTTCCAGTCTTAGAACACAGCACCACCAATATCCCTGGCCCTACATGCCATGAGATATTGCATGGTATAAGGAATGTACTGTTAGGATCTCTTTTATACTCAAATTTCAAACATTCACTGGCAAAGCCCCAGTAAGAGGTGCCTCTACCAACCCTGCACCTGTGCACCTCCCTCAGGGTCAGCAGATGCTCTCTGGATAGATCGGATGGATGGCACTTTTCAGTGAGATAAAAGAATGTCTCCCATTCTTATCTTCATCATGCACTGGTATGCTAAAGAAACCAGAAAACACTCCAAGGAAGCAGCTTTGGGCAAAAGTCTTTTCTCTCACCTGGAAAAGATTCCTTCTGAGTTATCATCTACTGACTCCACAATTCCAAGTTTAGAAGTTCATCTTAAGAAAACAATGAAGCACGAACGCTAACAATCATCTCAAAGTCAGTTACAGTGGAGGGTCTCTGGTATGTATGTGACTGTACTCAGACGAAGACTGCATTTCCCAGCTTCCTTTTCAGCTAAAAGAGTATATATGTCTAGGCTTAAAGACATGCAAAGGCAACCACAGACATAAGGGCTTTGGTGTTTTTAGTCATTTCCTTAGAATGGGTTAGTTATTTTTCTAAGGAATAATGTTCGGAACATTAGACATGAATTGTGAATAATACAGCTTTTAGCAGAAAATAAAATGGAAGAGTAGGTCTGCAGTGATAGAATGAATAATGCTGAGTGTTAATAGAACATAAACAGTAATAGGATAAAGACTGTGGCTTTGGAAAAGACTAATTATATGGCATGCACTCAGGATACAAATTATAAAGTCAGCCCTATTGTTTTACTGTAGTGTAGAATTGGAAATCTTACCATTTCATATAAAGCTGTCTTATAAAATATGTACAAATATTATATTTCAAATAATAGCTAAGCTCTTTAGAATACCTGAGATTAAAAAGATGTTTCTAAGTTAGTCCGTATTTTGCTACACAAAAATTCCTTAAACTCTGGGCAATTCAAAAAGAAAAAGAGAATAAAAACAGACTGTTTCTGGTTTATATATTTGGTTCATAATAGATATTCAGTAAACTGGGATGAGGACCCTGCACCTTTGAGGTTGATTGGATGAAATGTGGAAAGAGGGATAATGATGGCTTTTTAAAACATATTTGAAGATTTGAAATGTTTCATGTGGAGCAGACACTAGAATTTTTCTGTATGAGTGCAATGAGGTAGTACCAGGACCAGTGGGTGTCAACTCCAATAAAACAGATTTTTGACTCAGCATAGTGACTTTCTAGCATTCAGAGCAATTCAAATTTTGGATTAGGCTAGTTTAAGAAGAAACGTATTAGAAAACTATAACAGAACAATAAGAAATAAATTTTTTAAAAATTTACCACTTATAACAGCCTCAGGAAACATCTGATACATAGAAATAAATTTAACAAAAGATGTACAAGATCTCTACCTGAAAATGACAAAATATTAATGAGAGATATTAAAGAAGAGCCAAAGAAATTGAGGGATTTAGCTTCTTCATGGATTGGAAGACTCAATATTGTAAAGAAGTCATTTCTTAACCAAATTTATCTACTGGAAATTTGTCTAGTAGAAGTATATTTGATGGAAAGCCTAATCTAAATCTTAGCATTTTTTTAAAAAAAAAAGCTAATTGTAAAATTGAAAATGCAATTGCCATGGCAATCTTGAAGAAGACTTACATCACAGACATCAGTATACTTAAAAAGTGATAGTAATTAAAGCTGTGGATTGGGATAGAGAGACCAGTGGGACAAAATATGGAATCTGAAAGACATTGATATTTATGTTAAAACTAGCACTGCAGTACAGTGGGGAAAGGATGGTCTTTTCAGTAAATCATGGTTGGGCAATTAAAAATCTATGTGGAAAATTATGAATATTGATTCTTGCCTAATATATACACAAGACATAAATATCAGATGGATTGTAGATCTAAACATGAAACGTAGAGCATAAAGTGTTCAGAGTAAAGCAGAGAAAACTCTCTTTATGATCTTGGGATAAGCAAAGGTTCCTTTAACAGTCATATAAGACATTTACCATAAGAGAAAAAATTAATAAATTAAACATTTTACAGTTACTTCTGTTATTCAAAAAACCCTGTTAAGAAAGTAGAAAGGAAGGCACAGAGTGGGAGGAGATATTTGTAATACATATTTGCAACAAAGGACTTCTACGCAGAATATATATAGACAACATGTATAAATCAGTAAGAAAAAAGGAAGACAGCTCGATAGAAAAATGGACATAAAATATGAATAAGCCCTTTACAAAAGAGCATCTCTATGTGGACAATAAACATAGGGAAAGATTACCAACATCGTTAGTCATCGAGTGCAATTGTAATGTGATACCACTATACACCCACTAAATGGTTAAAAAGAAAAAGATAGACAATACTAAGCATTGGTGTGGAGGTGAAGCAATTGGAACTGTCGTATGCTATTGGTAGGCATTGTGCAGTTGTTTTGGAAAGCTGGCAGGATTTACCAGAGCTTAATGTACACAAATGCTGTGACCTCAAAGTTTCACTCTTTGGTATATGTGCAATGGAAATGCATACATATGTTCAAGAAATTGTTACCAGGAAAGGGTCCCAATCCAGACCCCAGGAGAGGATTCTTGGGTCTCGCGCAAGAAGGAATTTGGGGCAAGTCCAGAGAGTGAAGTGAGAATGCAAGTTTATTAGGAAAGGAAAGGAATAAAGAATGGCTACTCCAAATGGTTGCCCATTTTTGTGGTTATTTCTTGATGATATGCTAAACAAGGGGTGGATTATTCGTGCCTCCCTTTTTTAGACCGTATAGGGTAACTTCCTGATGTTGACGTGGCAATTGTAAACTGTCCTGGCGCTGGTGAGAGTGTAGCAGTGAGGACGACCAGAGGTCACTTGGTTTTGGTGGGTTTTGTCTGGCTTCTTTACTGCAGTCTGTTTTATCAGCAAGGTCTTTATGACCTGTATCTTGTCCCCATCTCCTAGCTCATCCTTTGACTTAGAATGCCTTAACCATCTGGGAATGCAGTGGTCTCAGACCCAGTAGGTCTCAGCCTCATTTTACCCAGCTCCTGCTCAAGATGGAGTTGCTCTGGTTCAAACGCCTCTGACAAAATAATCTGTACAAGAATGTTTGTAATAGCCCCAGAGTAAAAACAACTCAGATGCTCATTGTTCATGATCTCCAAATGAATTACAGAGTATTCACAACCACAAAAAACCATACGACAAAGAGAAGGTAACTTCTACTACTCACAACAATGTGGATGAATCTCAGAAACATGCGGTTTAGAGAAAGAAGGCAGATACCCAAGTTTCCGTTTTAGATACAATTCAAAAGAGGGTAAATGAATCTATGGTGTTAGTAGTCAAGGAAGTGGTCACCCTTGACAGGTGAGGTGTGATCGGAAGGGTGTGCTGGCCACGTTTTGTTTTCAGTCAGGGTGTTGGTTACATGGGTGTGTTCACTTTGTGAAAATTCAGTGAGCTTTACACTTAGTGATTTCTGCGTCTTTCTAGAGATCTTAGAGATACAAAAGCAAGGCTTTGTGATACAGTTGAGGTGTCCTTGTAACTGAGCTGGTGTGTGAGCGGAGAGGAAATGTAGGGGAGGTGCCTTTCTTCTAAGGTGCTTTGAATACAGAGTTTTCAGAAAAGGTTTCTGTTCTAAAGGACCATAAGGAGATGACGATTGACAGCTCTAAGTCAAGCGTTCAGAGGACAAAACTCCTTTGCTAGAGAATGGCTCTTTTAGGAAAGCAGCCATAAAACTAGGTTTGGGTTCAGAAGCTCTAACATAAATAGAATATTCAGTAGGGTTTTATTTTGTTTCAAGAGATAGGACCTTGTCTTGTTGCCCAGGCTACAGTAAGAATATTTAGTAGTTTTAATTTTGATCTGAACAAATAAAAAATTACAAAAGCATTTGCATTTCTGCTGTTTTATTTTTATTGCAATAATTTCATATCCCTGTCAAAAAATTAAATTGGCTATTTAAAAAATCAGTACGATTAGTAAATAAGAAGTTAAAAAACCAAACCAAGCCCTGAGACAAAAGGAGAGAGAAAGTACTCCAACTGTGAATACATGGTAAGCACAGGTGTTAGACTTGAGATGCAACTTGGCTGTTACCTTTACAACATCCAAAGCAGAAAGGGGAGCAAATAAACAACTTCCTAGAATAAGACTAACTTTCCTTCCCATTAAAACTTTGAGGCACGTTTCTTATCTGAAGCATTAAAGACACAACGTTGAACAACATAATGAAGCATGTCTTTAGCAATGAGTGCTGTAGCAAATAATATCAGTTGAATTTACAGGTTGTTTTTTATAGTGACCTTCAGTAAGGACAAAGAAGAGCCTATTCAACAGTATAATGCTGAAAGGAACCAATGCTTTAACAACTCCCACCCCCAGTCTCATTATCTGGGAGATGCGTGGCATTTGGGGCTTTCTTGCTGCTTTCAGAGAGTGATTTCCCATTTGTTTTCATTGACCAGGTGCCCGGGAAGAACCCACCGTCCAGCAGGCACAGCGTCGGTCAGCTGTCTTTCTGTCCTTTAAGTCCCCAATTCCATGTCTGCCCTTGCGCTGGGAGCAGCAAAGCAAACTTCTTCCAACTGTCGCTGGAATCCCTGCCAGTAAAGTTTCCAAATGGAGCACGGACGAGGTATATTTTATTTTCTTTGCCGCCAGACACCAGATACAGGATTACTGGCTTAAGAGGTGTGGAACATTGAGCGTAGGTAGCATTTAGTCTTTTTTTTTCTGAAAGAGAAGAAATTATTCTGAGAGAAATAACTAATGCATGTGGGTTAAATGTTTTGAACCTGTAGCATTTAGATTCTGACTGTGTTTTTTAACTGGGAATTTTGATATTGCTTTTGACAGGTGTCAGAATTTATACAGAGCTTACCTGGGTGTGAAGAACATGGAAAGGTATTTAAAGATGAAGTAAGTGTTCCACTAAATTGCAATATGTTACTTAATGGGATCAAAGCACTGAAATGCAGTGGATGGTGAAATGTGTGGAATTGGCAGAGTCAGAAAGAGATGGGGTGTGTCGAAATTGACAAATTGATGTATACTAACAGGCAGTATGAATCAGTTGTATAAAAATGTCTTTGTATAAGATGAGATGCATAAGAATGGTTGTGAGTACCATTTTATGATGCCCCACAGCAGTAACACTAGGCTCCTTATAAAAAGAAAACCCACAGAACTTAATAGCATGCATTTATATAGTTTATAGCACAGAAGAAGCCAAAGAAAGAAATAAGCAACATTTTATCTTTTTAATAAAGTGAAATTAGTTTCCATTATTTTATTTTCCAGCATCATTCTAACAATACCATGATTGACTCCATTTGAGGTTTATAATAAGTAATATTAGTATTATGTCTAAAAAAAATCTCTTAAGTCATATACATTCCTCAATAATGTTTATAATAAGATATTTATCACAGTCCACTTTTGGAAGATTATTTTATTAGTTGTTTTCAACTACCTCTCCAAAACTTCAATATAAGGGGTGATTAAGAATGATATCACTTACGGTGAGCACTAGAATAAAAAGGAATCTGGTTTCTAACTTTTAATTCTGTAAGCGTACAGCAGGAGACCCTTTTCAGTAGAGACCTTTAAAAATAAGCCACTTGCCTGTCATCTCCACCAAGCAAAGCAGTCAATTACCCCTCTGATTTTGGCTCTGTCTACTCCTGCCAGAAGGCAGAACGTGGACTGAGTAATCTCAGAAGGCTTTCTCCAACATCTGCTGTCTACAGTTACATGCATACACACCTTGTTTGCCCCTATGTGTAAAGCTCAACTGTTAAGGACAGCACACTTTCTGTTTCATTGGGGGAGTATAGACACAGCTAACAATCCAGCCACCAGTTGTCAGTGTTGTTATACTGTTAGGTATAATTTATGCGTTAGAGGAAAGCTTGTTAAAATGCACAAGGATCTGATTTCCAACATCCTTTTACTGATTTATGTTCTTATTGTGCAAATGTTTTATTTTCTCTCTGTTTGATCTTTAATTGGCAGTTATTCAGATTTTCTTTCCCTAAGTCCTAAGTGTCTTCACTGACACTCTCAATTCATTTTCTGTTTTTTCCTTTTTTTTAAAATCGAGATAGAGTCTTGCTCTTCTCGCCTGGGCTGGAGTGCTCACTGCAACCTCCACCTCCTGGCAGAGGCGATTCTCCTGCCTCAGCCACCTGAGTAGCTGGGATTACAGGTGCCCGCCACCACGCTTGGCTAATTTTTTTTGTATTTTTAGTAGAGACTTGGTTTCACCATGTTGGCCAGGCTGGTCTCGAACTCCTGACCTCAGGTGATCTGCCCGCCTCGGCCTCCCAGAGTGCTGAGATTACAGACATGAGCCACCGTGCCCAGCCTGAATTCATTCTGTATCACTGAGCGGACTTAGAGCCACATAGGGAGCTGTTGGTCTGTCTTGGAACGTGTCATGTAGCCATTACCTTTGAAAATAATAAAGCGTTTTTGAAAATAAATTTATAATGCATCTCTTTTATAACTTCTGGTTTTTTTTTTTTTGTCATACACACTAATAAAAAAAAGTATTTTTTATTTTGTCATTAGAAAAATGGAAAGTGTTAGATTTGAGTCTTTAAAGTCTTTGGTATTTTATCTTTAAACATGCTATGTGTATATATATATATATTTTTTTTTTTTATTATACTTTAGGGTTTTAGGGTACATGCACACAATGTGCAGGTTTGTTACATATGTATCCATGTGCCATGTTGATTTCCTGCACCCATTAACTCGTCATTTAGCATTAGGTGTATCTCCTAATGCTGTCCCTCCCCCCTCCCCCCACCCCACAACAGTCCCAGGAGCGTGATGTTCCCCTTCCTGTGTCCATGAGTTCTCATTGTTCAATTCCCACCTATGAGTGAGAACATGCGGTGTTTGGTTTTTTGTCCTTGCGATAGTTTACTGAGAATGATGTTTTCCAGTTTCATCCATGTCCCTACAAAGGACACGAACTCATCATTTTTTATGGCTGCATAGTATTCCATGGTGTATATGTGCCACATTTTCTTAATCCAGTCTATCGTTGTTGGACATTTGGGTTGGTTCCAACTCTTTGCTATTGTGAATAGTGCCGCAATAAACATACGTGTGCATGTGTCTTTATAGCAGCATGATTTATAGTCCTTTGGATATATACCCAGTAATGGGATGGCTGGGTCAAATGGTATTTCTAGTTCTAGATCCCTGAGGAATCGCCACACTGACTTCCACAATGGTTGAACTAATTTACAGTCCCACCAACAGTGTAAAAGTGTTCCTATTTCTCCACATCCTCTCCAGCACCTGTTGTTTCCTGATTTTTTAATGATGGCCATTCTAACTGGTGTGAGATGGTATCTCACTGTGGTTTTGATTTGCATTTCTCTGATGGCCAGTGATGAGGAGCATTTCTTCATGTGTTTTTTGGCTGCATAAATGTCTTCTTTTGAGAAGTGTCTGTTCATGTCCTCTGCCCACCTTTTGATGGGGTTGTTTGTTTTTTTCTCTGGATGTTTTTTTCATCAGTTACCTGTTGTGTTATACTCTTACATAGTTTCAGAAGGAGACTTGGTGTCTGCCAGAAGCCTTCAGTAGGGCCAAGGTTATAATAAACCAATCAGCCTTTGTAGTGGGCTCCTTGGGAATGTCAGTTGACATTCCACATAATTGTTACTTGAAGAAGTTGTATAAGATGACTCCAGTTCTTACTGATGAAGCATTTAGGCAGTCTATATTTACAAGTCTTTCATTTTTAAAGGAGAGAGGAAAATCTTAAGAAGTAGCTATTTAATTATATCAGCCTTGTTTAGAGAACTGTTTGCAGAATTTAGAGTTGTCTTCATTTGCTAGGGCCACCATAACAATGCCAACCACAAGCCGGTGGCTTAAATAGCAGAAATGCATCGTCTCACAGTTCTAGAAGCTGAGAATCTGAAGAAGGCTAGAAGTCAGGGGGTTGGCAAGGTTGCTTCCTCCTGGGGGCTGTGAGGAAAGAATCCGTCCTGGGCCTCTCTCCTTGACTTGTAGATGGTGGTCTCTCTTTGGGTCTTTACGTTGCCTTCCATCTATGTGTGTCTCTTTCTCCAGATCTCTCCTTTTTATGAGGACACCAGTCATAATTGGATTAGGCACCCACCCTACTCCAGTGTGACCTCGTCTTAACCAGTTACCTCTGCATTGACCATATTTCCAAATAAAAGTTACATTCTGAGGTACTGGGGGTCAGGACATCAACATACGAATTTTTGTGACAGGGACACCATTCAACCTGTAACAGAGTGCATTGCTGTCAAGGTTTCTGATGTTCTAAGGCAGAGAACAAAAGTGTGTTTTACTTTTTGTACAAGATGGGAAAACTGAAAGGGAAACTTTTTTTTTTTAAGGTGATAAAAAGAGCTGAAAGTCATAAAGACAGACTGTTTCTTTGCTCTGCCCAGTAAGCCAGACATTATTTTCACAGTATTTTATCTTTTAACCTAAAAGATGTGTTGTACCTTTGAACTTCTAGAGAATAGTAGCCTATTTTTCAGAAGCATAGACTTTTGTCTTAGAAGATGCCCAAAGAGAGGAAGGGTCTTTCTCATGGTTACCCTACCTGAGTATTAGAAGAACCACCTTAAAGTCAGTGACTCTTAACACCAGCCTCACATTCACTGTTTGATTGCCCCTGTTAGTAAATGCTTTTCTTCTGTGTGTAAAGACTAACTGTGGCCACACTAGAGATAAGTGTTATCTTTCTGATTTTCTTTTCTTCATGGTGGAAGGCTAATTTTGAAAAAAAAAAAAAAAAATGTTGCATGTAGCTGATATGTTTGCCTGAATTATTTTATGTCCAGAAACACACATGTACCTGTTATCTCTTCTAAGTTTAAAACCTGCTGTGATAAAAACTAGACTTTGGGCATCCTGGATTTTTCCATATTCTTCTTAACTATACAACTAATTCAGAGTAATCACAGGAAGGTATGGGCACCTTCTATTTTCCTTTCGGCTGGTTTTTCAGGTGAATTAGTTTACTTTGTTCCCAGTCCACTTTGGGGTGTGTTGTTGTGGATAAGAAAGGTCCATATATCAAGAAATGTCATTGCACACATGGACTTCTCTGTGTGCTTTTTTTAGCATTGCTATGTAGAAGACAGCTTGTAATTTAACCTTGAATATTTTTTACAACACTGCATCTTACTAATCCACATACTGTTGTTTTTTCCCCCATTTTAGCAAATTGATGGAGAAGCATTTCTACTTATGACTCAAACAGACATTGTTAAAATTATGAGCATTAAACTGGGCCCTGCTCTCAAAATTTTCAATTCCATCCTGATGTTCAAAGCTGCAGAGAAGAATTCTCACAATGAACTTTGAAGATGGTGAATTCTGAATACCATCAGCATTCTGCTTTAAAGCTCATGTTCTATTCAAAGCACAAGGATGGTTATAACTCCTAAGTGAGAAGTCTCCAAAACTCAAAAGAGCAACACTATCGGATTATTTATATTCCTCAAGAGACAATATATATGAATTCATATGAAAGTGCTTGAGCTTTTAACCAGGTACTGTCTAACAGCAGTCATCTTTTGGTTCTGTTCACTGAGCTAAATTTATCTTTGTAAATCTTTTTGAGTCTGGGGGGTGGGGGGAAAGGGGGACTTCATTAATTATTTATGGTAAATGGGGGGGGCAAAGAACTTTTGGCATTTTGTAAACATTGTTGAATTCTCTTTCATGTACACTGTTTCTTTTTCAATACTTTCAGAAACCTTTTTATATAATCAAATTTCAATTTAAACCAAATTAGTCAAAACCTGGCTAAGTTTAGCCAGTAGGACTGTTATCTGTATTGTTAATTTTGTGCCATATTTTGAATTGCAACATTATGCTAAGTATAACTTTGCAAGTCATGATATTGCCTAACTAACTGCTTGTCGTAATTGTCAGGGCTGAATAGTTGTAAGAATGAATTTTCTTTGAATCAGTATTTTTCCTTTTGCACGCATTATGAAATGTTAAACAAATTACTTTTCACCAGCATCTTTACTATAATTACCAAAAACATGTATATAAAAGAATGGAATTGAAAAATAAAATATATACACATAAATAAATTAGGTAGCGTATTTGAGTGGCATCAGTCTCACGCATCTTGGTGCCCCGGTGTTTACAAGAGCCAGGTGGTGTCAGAGGAGTATGCAGTTGTATGCAGTTATGGTTGGGGGGAGTGTTTGTGAGGGTCTTCAACTATTTATGAGATGATCTAGAGCTTCTAATTGTCATTGATGAAATTGTGGTGCTTTACAGAGACTAAGAGCTCATTCTGTCAACAGAAACACTAATCTGTAAAGAGCCCTGTCTCAGGTCATGCATTGTCCTCCAAACCCAAAGGTTTTTTCAGGGTTGGCTGAAGAGCGAATGTCGTGATTTTACTGAAAAGACAAGGTGTGAAGGAGCAACTTCAGTTGACACAAAATTTGAAATGCTCACAGATCAGGGAGGTGATTTCCCAAAGTAATTACCCAAGAACCTCCGTTTTGGAAGGATTCCTTTTTCTGTAGAATACTTTGCCTCGATATATAAGCATACAGATGCACTTTAAATGAAAACCCTTGATTATAAATAGATAGCTGGTAGTGTTTCTTTTGCAAGAATGCATTTCTAAGGCAAAAGGTAAATTATTTTGTCCGTCTTTTGATGTACTTTCTGATTGCAGGATTGGATATTTATTCAAGGACTATTTTAAAAATAGAAAGTAAGTTTGTAGCATGCTGTCTGAATTCTGGGGGAAGTTCCACCTCTTCTTTAGTTGCTTTCGTTTTTTATGATGTAGGACTTCCTTTGATGTCCCTGTTGGAAGTCCATTAGCAGTCCTTTGCATTTGTCAATTCAAGGTAAAACAGGGTCAGTGACATCTGCAGTGTCCCAGTCATTTATTTGCATGAATCTGCTTAAATAAGTTTTTTGTTGTTGTTTTCTCTTTTTTATGTTTTGTTCAGAATTTGTACATTCAAGTTGTACTTGTTATATCTGATATGAATGAAATAAAATCTTAATTACAGATGCTTTTTACATATGTATGATTTTTAAGAAAGCTTCTCAAATAGGAGAGGCGGAACAAGAACAGGAAGCATCAAGTATTTGGACATTACTAGCTATATAATGAATCTGTAGGATTCAGAATTGTCAAACTGTGTCCCAAGATGATGACAAAAATATTGAAAGATAATATATTGTTAGGTCAAGTCCAATTCATCTCCATTGGGAATTTTTTTTTCAAGTGTAAAGCATAAAACTAAAGCATAGTTTAAATCATGAGATTTTAAACATCTTCTTTTTTTTTTTTTTTTTTTTTTTTTTTTTTTTTGGAGACAGAGTGAGTCTCTATCCCCCAGGCTGGAGTGCAGTGGTGTGATCTCGGCTCACTGCAACCTCTGCCTCCTGGGTTCAAGTGATTCTCCTGCATCAACCTCCTGATTAGCTGGGATTATAGGTGCCCACCACCACAGCTGGCCAATTTTGGTATTTTTAGTAGAGATAGGGTTTTGCTATGTTGGCCAGGCTGGTGTTGAACTCCTGACCTCAGGTCATCTGCCTGCCTCAGCCTCCCAAAGTGCTGGGATTACAGGCATGAGCCACCACTCCTGGCCAATTTTTAAAATCTTATTGAAGACATCCACTCATTCTATGAAACATGTTGTTACATGTTAGAGGCAAGGCATTAAGCATCTGTAGGGTGGTGAGGAATTCACTGTACCTCAAGAAGGTGGAAACTCTCACCACTCCATCCCTAGGATATAGTCTAAGTTTTAACAGAGAATATAGGGCACCATGATTGTAGGGAGATCTCTGAAATGAGAGATGCAGGCTTGGGGTAAGACAAACGGTGGAAGCCAAGCTCAGTGGCTCAACCCTGTAATCCCAGCTACTCAGGAGGCTGAGGCAGGAGGATCTCTTGAGCCCAAGGATTTCGAGACCAGCCTGGGCAACATAGCAAGACCCCATCTCAAAAAAATAAAAGAGAGAAAAGAGAGGAATAGAAAATTTAAACCTTGATAGGACCTTCCCATCTAAAGGCATTTTTTTTAAAAAAAAACTGAAAACACTGCGCAAGCCAAATACAACCTTTCTGCAGGTTGATATTTGTCCTCAGGCTGCCATTCTGCAACTTCTAGATTCAGTAGACCCAGCCCCTAAATAAAAGAGGGTATGTTGGTCAAGCAATGTTGAATTTAGCAAGTGTCAGGATGTGCTGGGCACTGGGGATAGATACACCATTGAGAAAGACAATAAAATGGGCTTGAATCTACTTTCAAGGTCAGCCCATGTCTGTGTCCTGCTTGGAGCCAAACTTCACTGTAGCTCACCTTGTCATCCTGTCCCGGCCTGAGAGAGGCTGTCATTCAACTTCAGCCATAGGGATGTATACCTTATAAGGAAAAGAATCTATAAGAACTTGGTAAATTTATTTGGGAATAAAGGACTAAAAGGAAGAAGGAGTAATTGGGGGAAATAAAGGACAGTTTGTAAGGAACTAAAGGTACATTCTAGTGAAAGGGAAGAAGTGAGTACTGGAAGATAGGAACTAAGTCAGGCAAAATGACTTGTGCCAAATTGTTACTTACTCTGCCTGTGTTCTGAAGTAAGTAGTTAATTAATAGTGATTGTAAAAATGGGCAACTGTTCTTTGACTTCTTTTATCTCACTGGCTTTAGCGTTTTAACGAACAGTCCTTACAGAGAGAAAGGTATCTAGCAGGCTGTTGTCATTTCAGTGATAGAATAAATATTTTGCAGTTATTTCCAGAGATGGGTAGTGTAAAACTATTTCTTCAATAGTTTGCATGAACCTTTCTTTTGTTTTTGTTTGTTTGTTGAGACACAGTCTCACTCTGTTGCCCAGGCTGGAGTGCAATCGCACAATCTTGGCTCACTGCAACCTCCGCCTCCCAGGTTCAAGCAATTCTCCTGCCTCACCCTCCCAAGTAGCTGGGACTACAGGCATATGCTACCACACCCGACTAATTTTTGTTTTTTTAGTAGAGAGAGGGTTTCACAGTATTAGCCAGGCTGGTCTCGAACTCCTGACCTCAGGTGATCTGCGCATCTTGGCCTCCCAAAGTGCCAGGATTACAGGTGTGAGCCACCGTGCCCGGCCCACACGAACCTTTCTTAAACTTAAAAAAAATTAATTTGATCATGTAACCCAGGAAATGTTCATCCCATTATGCTATGTAGGTATTTTAACACACTTAAATCCCTTTTCTGTTCCCAAAAGGCCCTGGTCTATTTTTCAAAGTTATAAGTACTGTTGATATTTTGATAATAACATCAAGGGGTACCTTAAACTATAGTTTTTACCTTGTGAAATAGTTGGAAAGAGGGAGAGTGCACTGAGTCGTTAGACCCAAAAAGTACTTACGCAGCCATTGTTAAGAGCAGAACAGATAGAACTGGACTCTGGGCAGTAGCCAGTTGGTCGTGCAGGATGAGTCACTGTGTCTCCAAGGCGAGAAGCAGTAGCAGATGAACACAGGTCACAGACATCAGAACCTGTCCCAGCAAGATCAGCTAGCAATGAGGAGACCTCAAAAATGCCACAGCCCTTTGTCTCAAAAAGCGATTAACGACAACCAGATCTTCTGGGGCAAGGCAGATCCCCTGAGGAAGAGAAGAGTATGTGTCCCTTCTTGAAATGTTCAGTGAAAGTTCAAAATGTTCCCAAGTGATGTTCAGACCAAAGAGACAGCCCACAGGCCACAAATGTGCAGCTCCTGGGCATTAAGTGGGCACGCTGAATTCAGTCCAAGGCCATTCTCTAACCGGAAGGATTTGAGTACAGTGTATTTCAAAAAAACTGAGGCACCTCTGAAAATATAACCAACTGTGGAATTTCTAAAAACTCAAATCGACAGCTCTTTAATGAAGCAGAATTTTATTACAGAATTTCACAAAGAACTTAATATCTAAGTGTAAAGATAGAAAGCATTGAAATTCATTGGCATCTATAATACAAGATGATTTTCTCATACCTACCTCTGCCACAACTCTAAATCAAAACAATTTCTTGTGAAGCTTCAGCTTTCCCAGAGGTAAATTCCGATACAATATTTGGCATGCTATTAAGTGACTGGTGCTGAAATCCTACTTCGTTTTCCTTTTCTTTCAAAGAAGGAAAATAAGGACTGTGCATATCAAAAATCAACGTTTCTAGGAAGTTGAAGGTTTGGGACAGTCTTCTTGGACACTCAATCCCAAATACATGAAAGGCAGCTACTAGCGCAGCCAAGGCTGTAACACAGTCATCCACCTTCGTGAGCCTCTCCCTTTCTAAATATAAAGAAAATTCGCAGACCTCCATGTCGAAAGGGTTTTTAACTTCCAACACAGGTGTGGACACTTGCACCTGAAAAAGAGAGTGGAGTCATTACCATGATACATAAAATAGCTAAATAATAAAACAGACCTGAACTTAATCATGGTGTTACAATAAATCGGTTTGCTGCAATGTAGCATATTTGTAAATATGACAAACATACTTCAAAATAGACCACCAACTTCGCTTTTAAGTAAGTTATTGCGGTTGTACTCAGTAGCTCATGCCTGTAATCCCAGCACTTTGGGAGGCCAAGGCAGGTGGATCATCTGAGGTCAGGAGTTCCAGACCAGCCTGACCAACACCGTAAAACCCTGTCTCTACTAAAATACAAAAATTAGCTGGGCGTGGTGGTGCATGCCTATAATCCCAGCTACTGGGGAGGCTGAGGCACAAGAATCGCTTGAACCAGGAGATGGAGGCTGCAGTGAGCCAAGATCACACCATTGCACTCCAGCCTGGGCAAAAAGTGAGACTCCATCTCAAAAATATAAATAAATAAATTACATATATAAATAATCGCATGAAGATGTAAAATGTCAAACCAGTGGCCATTCACATACTACACACCTGTTCATTCATGATGACAAAAAGGCTGGGATCATCCCCAAAAACATCTGGGAGGAGTAAACATGTGGCTGTCATCTTCATGTCTGTCAAAGCAAATATGTTAACATTTGAAGTAAAAATAAGCTTTTAGCAATTGTAAGCTTAGTATTGAAACATCTGGATTTTTTGTTACTTTGGACAGAAAACAAACTAGCCTTCTTAGATCAGTGTTTCACACCTTTTTAAACCATACCCTCTTCTATTAAAACATTCAAAACCTCGTATCTGCCCTCCAGAGCACTGCTAGGAGAAGACAAGAGTTCTGTACTGTCTGTCCATCGGCCAGGAAGATTTTGTGCTGCCTCTTGTGATTTGTATTGTAAAATTAACAGGTTACTAGTTCCCTAAATATAATTTTACAATATCCAGTATACTTCTAAAATCTATACCTCTCCTCCTCCCCAATTGGAAAAATTCTTTTTTTCCCCACCAGTTGTTTCACTTATTACTTAAATATTGAAAATTATTATTAAATATACTTTAGTAATGTAAATTTTTAATAATTTTTAAATATATTTTTTAAACTCAATAAATGTAAATTACTGAATTTTACTGACTACCAAAGCATAACTTTTCTAGATATTCTGACAGATAACAGACGAAATCACACCACTCCACAAGGTTTACTAACATTTCAACATGTCTTCATCTGTGTAATGTTTCATTTTTTCTTGCAATACAATATTGATTGGATTGTCCACCACTGAAAAAGAAGTCAGTATATTTTCTGAATAGGATTCCAAAATGTGCCTTGTTTTCTTATAAATATCTGTCCTTGTAAGAAGTTGGAATTCTCTGAACATCTGACAAAAGAAGAAAGTGGATACATCAGATCACAAGAAAAGCTAATATATAGAATGTAGAGACATAAAACCTTTAGAATTAAGCTTTGAATGCTGGTTTACACTAAGTACTCAATATTTTAGAAGTTTTAGTGGAGAATTAAAGCCTTAGGATGAGGGAGGAGAAAAGAATGAAAGCCTGAAATGAATTTGAAATGATAAATAATGGGCATGGCAAATTTCTAAACCTACAGAATTAAAACTTTGGATGCAGACTCAACTAAATGAGGATTCAAAGGGTAGATGCATATGTAGGCTATTTGGGTTACCCAGCTAAGATTCTAAGATCTGACATTTCTTTGGGTGACTACATTGTTACATCTTGTTCAACAAGCAGCAAAGAACAAAACTGCTTAGGAAGCAACCCCTGAAAAATACTTAACCATAGTATCCTAAATTTAGGGAAAGGAGAATGCTTTAGAAACACTGTAAGAGTAGACAGAGGTAAACAGTGAAAAACAATATATGGCTGGGCACGGTGGCTCATGATTATAATCCCAGCATTTTGGGAGGCCAGGGCAGGAGGATCACTTGAGCCCAGGAGTTTGAGAGAGACCAGCCTGGGCAACACAGAAAAACCCTGTCTCTACAAAACACACAAAAATTATCTGGGCATGGCGACACTCAGGAGGCTGAGGTGGGAAGATTGCCTGAGCCCGGGGAGATAGAGACTGCAGTGAACCGAGACTATGCCACTGCACTTCAGCCTGGGCAACGTAGTGAGACCCTGTCTCAAAAGAAAAGAAAGTAAAAGAAACAATGTATGTGCAGATTTGACTACAAGGTCAAAGCAAAACCAGTTTACTTTATGGAAGTCCCTTTCCTCAAACTACCCCATCCTACTACTGCCTGAATCCTTCCCCCTCAGAGGACTCCACCACCACTCCCCCTCTTGTTTTTGACAGAGTGGCATTATCAGATTATTAGCCACCCACACTCCTATGAATTAATTTAGTCATTGCTTTTCCTAAAACTATAAAGAACAATCACATACTACCCACTGGGCCTCATTGTTCCTTGAATGTTTTGGTAGATCATAAATTGCCTAGCGATTAGGTCTCAAAGTTAAGTTGTCAGAAAACTGGAATGCATAAGGCATAGTGGCTTTGTTACCAGGCAACCCACAGTGGAACACTAATCTAGATTAATACCCTTAGAAAACCATTTTCTCAGCAGGAAGATGTGAAGTGAAGGATGAAGAAGGTGAATACTCCACTGTTCTGGGCTCATAGCCTAAGAATTTCTTTTCTAACTTTTTGTGTTTTGAAATAATTTCAAGTTTACATTAAAGTTGCAGAAATAGTAAATAGAACTTAGAAGTGCCCTCTGTGCAACTTCCCCCAATTTCTGATCCAGTTGAAAATAAGCTGTAGACATAATGCCCCATTATTCCTTAATACCTTATTGTGTATTTCCTAAGTACAAGGGCACTCAAATTCAGGAAAATCTACTACACATTCCATTCAAATTTGCCAGTTGTTCCAGTCATATTCTTAACAGGTCCAGGATCTAATCCAGGATCACATATGAGGTTTAGATACCGCGTCTCTCTAGTCTCCAGTCTGAAACAACTTGTTAGTTTCCTTGACAGTTTCTGAAAAGTGGAGGCCAGTTACTTTGTAGAACATTTCTCCTTGGAAGTTTTATGATGTTTCAAGATTTATGCATTTCTGGCAAGAATATTAGCATTTCTCACTGTATCTGGAAGCAGAAAATGGTAACTGGTCCCAGTATTGGAGATAATAACTTTTATTACTTGATTAAAAATGGAATTCACCAGGTTTTTCCACTGTAAAATTAATATATGTTGTGTTTTATGAGGAGATACCTTGAGTTTATGTAAATATCTTTTTCCTTATATAACTTTGATCCATCAGATTCCACATCCATTAATGATTCTTGCCTGAATCAAGTATTACTATAATAGTTGCCAAATGGTGACTTTTCTAATTCCTTTCTTTCTACATGGATTAGTTGGCTATTTTAAGCTAGTTTCTTTTCTTCCACATATATTTACTTATTTATTTCTATCACTACAGGTTAATCAATTCCCATTTTACCCAAACGGTTACAAATCTGATCCTTTCATTATTTATAGAATTGCTCAAATTGCCCAGACTTGGCCAGTAGGAGCCGCTTCAAACGGATTGCCATGCCCTCTTGGCATATCTTTATTAGTGTGCAAGCACTTCCTTCATTTCTGGCATTACACAGTATTTCAGACTCGTCTTGACTTGTCTTGGTTTGTTGTTGTTTTCATTTTTGTTTTGCCCCCAACCCTGTAGTGAGCTATTTCTCCACGAACACTAATTCCTTTTCATGAAGAATGGCCTTTAAAAACTTAGATTTCAGGCCAGGCACTGTGGCTCATGCCTATAATCCTAGCACTTTGGGAGGCCAGGGCAGAAGGATCATTTGAGCCCAGGAGTTTGAGACCAGCCTGAGCAACATGGCGAAATCCGTCTCTACAAAAAATACAAACATTTGCCAGGCATGGTGGCACATGCCTGTAGTCCCAGATACTCAGGAGGCTGAGGTAGGAGGATCATCTGAGCCCTGGGAGGCCGAGGCTGCAGTGAGCCATGATCATGACACCCCAGCCTGGACAACAGAGTGAGACTCTCTCAAAAAAATACCCAACCAAAAAAAAAAACAACAACAACAAGATTTCAGCCCTGACGTGCTACTTGCTACAGAGATGTTACTGCTCTAGACTTTCTCGCAGAAGAAATCTAGGAAATGTGTGAATTTACATAAACACAGGCACCCATTGATCCAGAAACATCGATAACTATATATGTAAATATTAAATAGCCATACATAACGACCAAAACCATGAGTTCACATTGATACTTTCAATTCCAAACCAATACCACAGGGCTTTTCCTAACCTTCACCTTCCCAAGCTTCTAACTCTCTTCAACAGTGAGATACCTGGCTCCCATTATATCTCAATGTATTTACTTTTGAGCACAAACATCTGTGTAGCCAAGCTCCCAGCTGTGAATGGTCAGCCACAGAAAAACCTCCCTCTCCAACACTTACACACTGCTAGTGGGAATGTAAATTAGTTCAGCCACTGTGGAAAGCCGTTTGGAGATTTCCCAAAGAACTTAAAACAGAGCTACCATTTGACCCAACAATCCCATTACTGGGTATACACCCAAAGGAATATAAAGAAAGACGCATGCACACATATGTTCATTGCAGCACTATTCACAATAGCAATAACATGGAATCCACCTAGATGCCCATCAATAGCAGACTGGATAAAGAAAATGTACATGTACACCATGGAATACTACACAGCCATAAAAAGAATGAAATCATGCCCTTTGCAGCAACATAGGTGTAGCTGGAGGCCATTGTTCTAAGCAAATTAATGCAGGAATAGAAAACCAGATAGTGCATGTTCTTTCTTATAAGTGGGAGCTAACCACTGAGCACACATGGACACAAAGAAGGGAACAATAGACCCCGGAGTCTGCTTGAGATTAGAGGGTGGGTGGAAGGTGAGGATCGAAAAACTACCTATCGGGTATTATGCTCACTACCTGGGTGATGAAATAACCTGTACACCAAACCCCCATGCAATCTACTTACATAACAAACCTGCACGATGTATCCCCTGCTGAACCTAAAAGTTGGAACAAAAAGAAAGCCCCCCTTTTCACAACCCCAGATTATGTCCTATAAATTAATCATCTGAATCCTTTTTCTTTCTGTTACTCAGACTGGATAATTTCTATTAACCTATCTGCAGATTCACAGCTCCTTTCTTTTCATTTTCCAATATGCTTTTAAGCCTACACACATGGTGATGTTTTCATTTCAGATAACTGTTCTTTTCAGCTCTGAATTTCAATTTGGTTCATGTGTATGTGTGTGTGTGCATGTGTGTGTGTGTGCGTGTGTGCATGTATTTCATTTCTCTGCTGAGATTCCCTATGGTGATGATACATGGAATTCACCGGTCTTATCCTGTTCCCCACCATCCTGTCCTGAAGCAGCTGGCTTGCCAGACTGGTGGAGTGGCCTGTTGAAGACTCAGTTACAGCAACAGCTAGGTGGCAATACCTTGCAGGGCTGGGACAAGGTTCTCCCAGGCTGTATAAGCTCTGAATCAGCATCCAGCATACAGTGCAGTTTCTTCCATAGCCAGAATTCATGGGTCCAGGAACCAAGAGTTGGAAATGGGAATGGCGCCACTCACTGTAACCTCTAGTGATCCACTAGTGGGGAGTCTGGATTAAATTATGTTCCTTTAAAGGGTGTTAAATTTTGTTCTGGTAGGCAGATAAATTACTGGTCGATCATCTGGTCCTGTCAGACTTGATTTTATCATTTCTTTGGGCAATTCTGTTTTGTTGTTTGTCCTTAGTCCTAGCTAAGGTCCTGGCTCAAACTTAGGCATGGTTCTCACTCATGAGGCATTGTTTTCTGGAGTCTCAGATGAATGCTGAGGTGTTCTGCAGGGTCTCTACACACTGGGCCAGAATTCTTTTTTTTTTTGAGACAGAATCTCACTCCATCGCCCAGGTTGGAGTCCAGTGGCATGATCTCGGCTCACTGTAGCCTCTGCCTTCCAGGTTCAAGCCATTCTCCTGCCTCAGCCTCCTGAGTAGCTGGGATTACAGGTGTGTGCCACCACACCTGGCTAATTTTTGTATTTTTAGTACAGACAGGGTTTCACCATGTTGGCCAGGCTAGTCTCGAACTCCCGACCTCAAGTGATCTGCCTGCCTCAGCTTCCCAAAGTGTTGGGATTACAGGCGTGAGCCACCACACCTAGCCTGAATTCTTACTAGCAACACTGTGTGAAGTCTTGGCTCTCAGCCAAGGATCCCCAGGGGATCCATGTGTAGTCTTCGGCCCCAGCCCGCTTTCCTCCAGTGCCTCTCCTACAAAGGCCAGCTGCTTCATCATTCCCCAACTTTAATCTCTTCCCGTGCAGCTCCGTGAGACCTCCGCATGCTGCTTGCCTCCCACCATTCTGTACAGTGAGCTAGAAAGTAACCTATGCACAAAACTGAGGCACATCTTATGTCTTTCCCTGTTACCAAGGATCAGGGTCCTGCAATGCCTGTACCTAATGCCTGAGTGCAGTTGTCTCATACATATTTTTTTTTTTCCAGCTTTATCCATGTTAACAGTGGGAAGACTAGACCAGTACCAGTTACTCCATTTGGGCCAAAACCAAACTCAGATTCTTTATTTTTTAAATTTATTTATTTATTTATTTATTTATTTATTTTTAACACGGAGTTTCACTCTTGTTGCCCAGGCTGGAGTGCAATGGCGCAATCTCGGCTCACCGCAACCTCCGTCTCCCAGGTTCAAGTGATTCTCCTGCCTCAGCCTCCCTAGTAGCTGGGATTACAGGCATGTGCCACCACGCCCGGCTAATTTTGTATTTTTAGTAGAGACGGTGTTTCTCCATGTTGGTCAGGCTTGTCTCGAACTCCCGACCTCAGGTGATCCGCCCGCCTCGGCCTCCCAAAGTGTTGGGATTACAGGCATGAGCCACCATGCCTGGCCTATTTTTTAAATTTTTTGAGACTTTATTAGCTGGTGATTCTCATGTACTTCACTTAAAGAGATGATGATTGAAATTGTTTCTCAGGAAGGCAGAAACTATGGCATCTGAAAGGATTTTTTTGGAAAATTTGGGGAAGGGTTTCAGTTTGTGTTTGGTATTTTCCTTCTCAACTCCCTCCTATTTGTCTTGTGCAACATCCAGTAGATCCCAGTAACACATTCCTAGTTGGTAATATTTTAGATAATCTAATAAAGTAAATTGTTACATTCTGAATTTTCAAATGCTCGGTGGAAAGAAAGCTTTTTGAGGAAGGAGGTTAATGAGCGTGGAGGTGATGGGGGTCAGTGTCAACAGCCAGCACCACCCCCACCCCAGCTGCTGCTGTTCTGCCACCCTGTCTCCACCAGCATCCTGAGCACTCGGTGTTTTCACAATGGCAGGAGCAATAGGCGGTGGGGGTGGTTTGGTAAAGGGAAAACTGTCCTCTTATGGGATCGTTTGTTATCTAGGTATTTGCAAGGTCAAACTTGCTTTTATTTTAGGAGGCACACAAGGGTTTTATAAATTGGAAATCCCAGCTGCACAGGGCTGAGTTAGGGAGGTACTTCCTGGAAAAGCCGAAAATGATTCGTTCTTTTGTCTAAAACAATCAGGTCGGGCACGGTGGCTCACAGCTGTAATCCCAGCACTTTGGGAGGCTGAGGCAGGTGGATCACCTGAGGTCAGGAGTTCAAGACCAGCCTGACCAACATGGTGAAACCCCATCTCTACTAAAAATATAAAAATTAGCCAGGCATGGTGGCGTGCATCTCTAGTCCCAGCTACTTGGGAGGCTGAGGCAGGAAAATCACTTGAACCTGGGAGGCAGAGGCTGCAGTGAGCCAAGATTGTGCCACTGCACTCCAGCCTGGGCGACAAAGTAAGACTCTGTCTCAATCAATCAATCAATCAATAGATAAATAAATAAAACAATCAATAGGCAACTCTATTCAATAAGTACAGTCATTACAAAAACCATACTCCATATTTTGGATATAAAGGGTGAAATACTTGAGGAATGGTGCAGAAGATACACCTGTGCCACAGCGGGAGGCCTAGACAAAGCACAGGGGACAGCATCAGGTCTGAAATCTCTCTGCTCCTCACACAAGCTATGACAGACCTCCACCTTACTGTCACCAATGGTTCTTTGAAAAGCTGCTTAACATAGTCCATTTATATTCATCACTAAGCTTTTGTAGGCCGCACTCCAATGAAGACCCCTAAGGCTACGACATTAGTGATCACAACAGCCTTACCAGCCTCCACTAATTCATTCAGCATTCACAAAATCAAGACTACATTGCTGTGTCACACGTGGTGCTCTACTAGGCACTTTGGGAACTGTTAATATTAACACATGCTCCCTACATGTAAGGAGTGTATAGACCATAAGTTTAACAGGCTTTTGCTTTAAAACTGTATTTTGCAGCTGTGTCCATTTGGCATACTTTTCTAACAGCCAGAGATGACTGACTATTACAGCTCCTAACAACCTGAAGATTAAGGGGAAACAAGTGAAAGCCACGGTGTGGTTGCTGAGAGGATTAGGTAGATTAATCCGTGGAAAGCACTGAGAACATGCTGTTACAGAGGAGCATTCAGATATTTGCTAATTATGTTACTATTAAAATAATACTTACAGGCAATTCTTATTTCCCTTTGTTCAGAAGAAAAATATGTAGATGTTTCATGTTTAATTTGGTTAATTGAATACATGGAATTTCTCCATGAAATATGTTCTTGGGTAAAACCTCTGATGATCTTTCATTATATACCACCACCAAAAATTACACTAAAATTGTGAAAGACCCTTGAATGGCCACTCTAAGTGAACTAAATGGAAGGGTAGTTGATTGATTTACCCATTAAATTTCATATATATATATATATGAAATATATATATATATGAAATATATATATATATATATGAAATATATATATATATATATAATGTTTGTTTTATTTTTTTAATTTGAGACAGGGTCTCACTGTGTTACCAAGCTGCAGTACAGTGGCCCAGTCATGGCTCACTGCAGCCTTGACCTCCCTGGGCTTAGGTAATCCTCGTGCCTTAGCCTCCCAGAATAGTTGGGACTACAGGCACACACCACTAAGCTCGGGTAATTTTTGTACTTTTAGTAGAGATGGAGTTTTACCAGATTGCCGAGGCGGGTCTTGAACTCCTGGCTCAAGCGATCCACCCACCTCAGCCTTCCAAAGTGCTGGGATTACAGGCATGAGCCACCATGCCCGGCCCTAAATTTCATATATATTTAAGAACACTTATGAAATTATTTGGGATCATAAAGGAAATGTATTTTTAGTAAGGGTGCATAATAACAGTTCCTTAATAAACTACCTTGATTACATAAAAGCATGAAAGGGGATAATGATTCACATTGTCAAAATATCCCTAAGTGATGATCCGCCAACCTCCATAATATGTCCAATGACAGAGAACTCTTCAGTTCTGAAGGCAGCTAGTGCCTATTATCTGAATATGCTACTGAAATTCTTTTTTTTTTTTTTAATTTTTCCTTTTTCAGGGTTAGGAAAGAGGGTGGGTGGGGAGGGTCTGCTTCCTGAAATTGCTATCAAATGGCTCTAGTTGCAGCCCTTTGGGCCTCACACCCCACTGAGATTCACCCCCACTGTCTTGCTATGCTGTCCTGTTACCACTCCAAGAGGAAAGAGGGAAAAATCCATTTGGACACTGTAATCCCAGCACTTTGAGAGGCTGAGGCAGGCAGATCACCTGAGGTCAGGAGTTCAGGACCAACCTGGTCAAGATGGTGAAACCCCATCTCTACTGAAAATACAAAAATTAGTTGGGTGTGGTGGCACACACCTGTAGTCCTAGCTACTCAGGAGGCTGAGGCAAGAGAATTGCTTGAACCTGGGAGGCAGAGGCTGCAGTGAGCTGAGATCGGAGGCCATTGCACTCCAGCCTGGGCGACAGAGCTAGACTCTGTCTAAAAAAAAAATATATATATATATATAATATAATATTAAAATATATGTGTGTATATGTGTGTGTTTATATATATATATATATATATATAGTGAATAAAGATACCTGATAAGGGCACTTCAAGAAAGGAAATAGTTTAAGAATGTCCTTCAGAGGTGTTCGGCTGCCAATCATCTTTCTTCTTATTTCCAAAGTTTGGCTCATTCTCTTGTCAATTTCTCTCCAGTCCTTTTCTGTTTTCACGTATTCTTGCTGGAACCACTTAATATGTTCATCTAGCTCAGAATCAGAACAAACAGCTTCTTCCTGCAAAACATTTTCAACGTATCAATGGATTCCATGTTTCTATGAAAACTTGAATTTCAGGCTGTTATTGCACACTCTTAGCTCATTCCTAAGGTGAGTATCACCATGCCTGGTTACACTTGACATTGAGCATAACTAATAAATGGACATTCTTTAATGACAATAAATTAGTTAATTACTTATCATGGAATTATAATCTATTCTCTTGAAAGATCTAAAAGAGTTCATTTAATTCCTACGTTACCCTTTTATATAAAGACAGATTATCCAGAAGCTTCCCACTGAATCAAATGTTGCTCATTTCTATGCATTTAAATTTTAGAAGATAAAATGTTAAGAAGATATTTTTAAAAGAATTAAGGTTTTGTTATTACTATTGTTTATCTTTTTTCTTTTTAAATGCCTTTTTATAGCTGCAGTACCATGCCATATAATCCAAATTCAAAATAATAACAGTGGTTATTTTCTGATGCTAAATCATTAAACTAATAATTTTATTCACTATACAACTGGGTATGTTGGGCGTAGTGGGGGCAGCTAAGAAACACCTCACTTATTCTTGTTGAAAATCTAAGACAATCAGCTTTGAGGAAATAAGAGAAATATCTTTCTAGAAATATGAGTTAAGAGGACAGTCAGCTGAACTGCATGCAAATCAAAGTTGATCAACTGTCTAGCTGACCAGAATGTGAACAGATGATACCTATAAAAGACGAAAAAGATGATAAGGAGCCTACAGTCCTCTTATATCAAGGCTTTTACAAGCACATAGGAAAGCCTCAGTAGATCTACTTTCTGTGAACACAGAATGACTAACAAGACCTAAAACAAGTGAACGAACTCCTAGAAAAATAAAATTATCAAATTAAGAAGTTCCTATAATCTTACACAAATTTAGTTGGAAGATAAAAGTCTTTCCACAAAGAAAATACCAAGAAAGACTTGAGGGTTTTACAGACAAAATCTACTTAACTTTTGAAACAGAGTGTTCAAATTTATGCAAAATTTTTCAAGAAAAAGGAAAGGAGGCCAGGCATGGTGGCTCACACCTGTAATCCCAGCACTTTGGAAGGACGAGGCAGGAGGATCACCTAAAGCCAGGAGTTCAAGACCAGCCTGGCCAACGTAGCGAAACCCCACGTCTACTAAAAATACAAAAATTAGCCGACGCAGTAGCATGCACCTGTAATCCCAGCTACTTGAGAGGCTGAGGCATGAGAATTGCTTGAACCTGGAGGCAGAGGTTGCAGTAAGCCAAGATCACACCACTACACTCCAGCCTGGGAGACAGAGCAAGACTGTCTCAAAAAAAAAAAAAAAAAAAAAAGAAAAGAAAAAAAAGGAATACTCTGTGACCCATCCTATGAAGCCTCTATGACATTGATCCCCAAACCTGAAAGAACAGTGTAAGAGAGGAAAAGTGCAGTCACTCTTGTTCATGAACAAAGTTGCAGATACTGGAAACAAGTAACAACTAACTTGAATTTATTATACCTCAGAAACTCAAGGGTGGTTTGACATTGGTAAGGGAACTATAGCAAATTAAAAGAAAACATGATTGATTTACCAACTACGTTTCACACGCTATCATACTAAAATCTCAATTTGGGGGCCACTGTTATAGAAAGATTCGGGGCAAAAAAGAGGTAGGTTTTGAGAAACGTGCTGTATGAATAGTATGATTGTTGGGCACAGCAGCTCACACCCAGTAATCCCAATACTTTGGGAGGCTGAGGCCAAGGGTTACTTGAGGCCAGGAGTTTGAGAGAAGCCAGGGCAACATAGCAAAGCTCTATCTCTACAAAAACAATAATAAATGTCGGGAGGCCAAGGCGGGCAGATCACCTTAGGTCAGGAGTTTGAGACCAGCCTGGCTAACATGGTGAAACCCCGTCTCTACTAAAAATACAAAAAAGTAGCCAGGTGTGGTAGTGCACTCCTGTAATGCCAGCTACTCGGGGGACTGAGACAGGAGAATCATTTGAACCCGGGGGACGGAGGTTGTGGTGAGCTGAGATCATGCCACTGTGCTCCAGCCTGGGCAACAGAGTGAGACTCGGTCTCAAAAAATAAATAAATAAATAAATAAATAAATAAATAAATAACAACAGTTCCGTAATTTTACTTGGATTATCTAAACATGTATAAACATCATATACTGCATTAATTAATTAATTAAAGATGAAAAAACATGACCATGTCAAATAATGCAGAAAAAGTATCTTATAATATCCCTCTATGATTAAAGAAAAAAACTTTTGTCAAAATAAGAGAAATTTTCAAAACCTATAAAGTTATATACCAAAAACCTAGAGCTAACATAACTTTTTTCTTTTTGAGATAAGGTCTCTCTGTCACCCAGGCTGAAGTGCAGTGGCGTGATCACAGCTCAGTGCAGCCTCAAACTCCCAGGCACAAGTGATCAACTGTCCCAACAGATGAGCCTACAAGGCCATGCCACCACAGCTGGCTAATTTTGGTATTTTTTGTAGAGACAAGTCTTGCCATGTTGCCCAGGCTGCTCTTGAACCCTTGGGCTTAAATGATCTGCTACCTTGGCCTCCCAAATTGTTGGGATTACAGGTATGAGTCACCACGCCTGACGGATATGATTTTTAATAGTGAAATTTTAAAAGAATAATCTTTAAAATCAGAAGCAACACAAAGATGCTTTATTATACTCTTACTCAGCCTGTACTGAAATTCTAGTCAGAGTAGTAAGATAAGAAAATAAAAGGTATAAAAATTGAAAAGATAGAAACAAAATTGTCAATATTCATAGATGATGTGATTGTTCAAGAGAAAACTTAAAATCATGCATATATAATTTGTTACAACTGAGTTTTTCAGAGCAACTGAATACAAGATAAATATTCTAACATATGCTAACATAGAAAATAGAATTTTTTACAATTATATTTTGCAAAAAAAAAAAATTAAATTGCAAAAGAACCCTTATAAGATACCTAGGAAGAAAACTAACAAAAATGTGGAAGACTTTTAAGAAAATTATGAAACTATAAAATATTAATGAGACTTAAATAAATGGATAGTCTATTATGTTCACAGCTAGAAAGATTCAATATTGTAAGAAAGTCATCTTTCTCCAAGTAGAGCTGTTGATTCAATATTTCTGTCAAAATCCCAAACCTATCAAAAACCACAATTTTTTTTATCAGAACTTGACTAGCTGATTCTAAAACTCATTTGAAAGATTAAAAACCTCAAGAATAACCAAAACATTCCTAAAGAATAATAAAGCAGTGATGGAAAAGTATCAAGACATTTTACAGCTATGTAAGTAAGGAAGTTGGTATTGATGCAGGGATAGATGACTTTACTAGTGGAAAACAGCAGAGCTTCTAGACACAGAGCCATGTGGAAACAACAGAGGTGGCATCACGAATCTGAGGAAGAAAAGGCCTATTTTCTAAAAGGTGCAAGAAAATTTTTTATCCATAAGGAAAAAAAATCCCATATGGCTTAAGAAGTTAAATTTTAAGAGCAAAAACTTAAAAAAAATTTAAAGAAAATATAGAAATATTTCTTATCACTTCAGGGTAAGAAAGGATTTCCTAAAAGTGTTACCAGTGGAGAGCCTCGACCAAGTCGTCCAGGTTCTTGGCGTTTTGAACAAAGAATTGGAAGAAATGCACAACAAAGCCATGAAATAAAGAAGCAACAAAAACACAGATTTATTGAAATGAGAGTATACTCCACGGAGTGGGAGCAGGCTCAAGCTGGCTGCTCAAGAGAATTTTCTGGGTTTTAAATAGCCTCTAGTGGTTTCCCATTGGTGACTCGGTTTACACCCTATGTAAATAAAGGAGAGGCCCACGACCAGTCTGATTAGTTGTGGAAGGTGACCAATCAGTGGCTGAAGTTACAAAGTTACACTCTATGCAAATGTCTGATTGGTTGTGGGAAGGGACCAGAGGCTGAAGTGAAGTAACAAAGTTATATCCCAATGCAAATGAAGACTAGGCCTGCTACCAGTCTGATTGGTTGCAAGAGGGGCCCAATCAGAGGTTAATATGGTTTGGCTCTGTGTCCCCACCCAAATCTCATCTTGTAGCTCCCATAATTCCCATGTGTTGTAGGAGGGACCAGTTGGGAGATGACTGAATCATGGGGGCAAGTCTTTCTCATGCTGTCTCATGATAGTGAATGGGTCTCACAAGATCCGATGGTTTTAAAAACGGGAGTTTCTCTGCACAAGCTCTCTCTCTGCCTGTTGCCATCCACAGAAGATGTGACTTGCTCCTCCTTGCCTTCTGCCATAATTGTGAGGCCTCCCTAGTCATGTGTAACTATAAGTTCAATAAGCCTCTTTCTTTTTTAAATTGCCCAGTCTCAGGTATGAATATTTCATAAACATATGAAAAGATGATCACCCGCATACATAACTAAAATGGAAGCCAAACACAGTACCATTGTATTCCCAATAGATTGGAAGTGGGGTGGTGGCATTGCATGGGGGCAGGGTGAGTGGAAAAGAAATCAGATGATTAACAAGTGCTGCTCAGGGAGCTTAATCATCCAGGAAAATAATTTGGCACTGTCTTATAAAGTTGAATATCTGCACACCCTATGAGCCAGTGAGCCAGCAAATCCCCTCCTAAGTATAAATCCTTGAAAAAAAGCTTCACATATGCTTCAAGACACACATACAAGAATAATCACAGCAGCATAGTTCGTAACAGCCAACACTGGAAACAAATCAAATATCCGTTAAGAAGAGAAGAGCCAAATAAACTGGTTGCCTGTCACAATAGATTAAACCAACAGGAAAACGAATAAACTACACTCAGCTGAACAACCTGGATGAATTCCAGTGACATTACATTGAGTAAAAAAAGGAACTTATCAAAGCCAACATATAGTTTTCATATCATTTTGTAAACCTCAAAAACAAGCAAAACTGGAATTTGTTTTAGGCTGGGGTAGTGAAGGAAAATTCTTGGGAGATGAGGAACTGATCATATTTTAAGGGATAATAGAATTTGAAAGAAGAAAGGACAGTTCTGGGGTGGAGAGACAGGAAGGGCAGAGCATGTTATGGGAATGTTTAGCAGCGCGAATCTGAAGATTGTGGAAAACCATAGAGGGCCAGGGTTTAAAGCTGGGACTTAAAGGTGATGAAATCTTTTAATTGAGGTTGGAAGAATAGCTAGGAAACTTGTGAATGCAGAGATAGAGATTTGATATTTCTTATAAATTATCTAGATTTAGAGTTATAGAAAGGGAGAAAATTATAGGAGCAGGAGAACCAGGATAACGGATTGTCAACGAAGCCAAGGAGTTTCAAATGTAAAATGTGGAAGGTGGTGACAAGAAAAAAAAAAAAAAAAACTTTAAGCTTCAGATGTGTCAGATCTTCATTTACTTTTCAAGCTTTGTTTGTATATGTTTTAAACTGTGAACATAAAAATGGACCCCAGAGGATTTATTCAAATAAAATATGTGCTTGAAAAAAAAACAAGCAAAACTAAGCAATATATCCCTTAAGAATTCATGCATGTGTGACAATGTCATTTATTTTAAAAACAGGCGAATGATAAACATAAAATTCAGAGTAGTGATTACTTCTAGAGGCCTGTGGTGTCGGAAAGGCAGGTGACAGGAGAGGGGAGGAAAACTCAGGTACACACAATGGTGCAGGCAGTGTTCTAGTTCTGAAGTTAAATGCTGGGTTAACAGTGTTTGTCTCATAAACTACATATATGTTACATATATATTTTTTCTTCTGTATGTCTCAAATGCATAGAATGACAATTTCTTAAAAAAACATTTTAATTTTTTAAAGTACAGAAAAAATATTTATCTAAGCAGCTTTCTTTCATCTACTGAAATATAGTAGAAGTTACATAATTGCTGATATTGACATTTAGATACTACTGTATTTATAATGTACTACTTCCTCCAAAACTCTTACCCAATCATGAAAATAAAGTTTCTAGAGAACTTCCACCTGATCAGACTGATGGGATTAACACAGTGTTGGTGGGTTGTATTCTAGACTGAAGTGATTTTCCTAATTATTAGAAGGCTACATCAGAATTTAAAATTCTCACCATTTTAATGATTTACATTTTGTTAGATTTATACATTGTTAGATATACTGTTAATGATTTATATATTATTAAAGCTGGAAAGAACTTAGAAACCACCTAGTCCATGCCTCACACTTTACTGATGGGCAAACTGAGACCCTCAAAGGGGAAGTGACTTTTCCAAGCACAGAGATACCCAGGTGTGCAGGCTTCTGTTAGGGTAGTTCCCCACTTCTCTAACAGGCTGATTTCTTTAACAGTGCACATTGAAATGAGGGAACTAGTGAGTAAGAAATTTCTGAATCTTACAGAACAGCAGCTGTTTCCAGCTGCTGACTGTTGACTTCGAGATGTCTGTCTCAGTAGACAAAGTTAATGGAGTGCCGTGCTCAAGGAGGAATCAAAGGAAGAAGACATGAAGCACAGAAGAGATCACTTCAGGCCAAGAAATACACTGAAGGGAAGTGTAGGACTCACCTGTGAGATGTATGACTTAGGAGGAATCAGCATAAATTAACCAGAACATTAACTTGAGTTAGAGCCAAACAAATTGTATAAAGAGCGTATGCTATGCTTCCTTTACCACACCAGTTTTGGCAACATAGAGTGTGGTCTCTCTACTCCAACACCACAGTAACCTAAGCTCTCACAGAGTTGGTTGTAATAGCAGAGCATAGTTCTAGCCAACTTTTAGTTTAAGCTGACAGCTGGAACAGAAATAAGGAGGCGAATATTTCTAAGTTTGATTTCAACAGAAGAATGAGACTGCTTTTGAAGTAGTAAAGAGGGCATGGTTAAAAATGTAGTTATAGCTTTTTTATCTCCCAGAAATGAAAAAAAAACTCATCTTGGCTTTACAAAGATACCTTTGTTCTATATCCCACAATCCGAATAAGTTCACAAAGAGAGTGTCTTGTTATGAAAACTGAATAATTCTCTTTAAAAAAAATTTTTTAAGAAGATGGTATCTTGCCATGTTGCCCAAGCTTGTCTTGAACTCCTGGGCTCAAGGGATTCTCCCATTTCAGCTCCCAAAGTGCTGGGGTTACAGGCATGAGTCACTGCATCTGGTCCCTGAATAATTCTTATAAACACCCTATGAAAAATCTACTTTAAAGGCACTATGTAAATAACGGTTCCATATCTAGGATTGTGGACTGTAGCTTCTGAACATCACCAGCAAGTAACGACATACTCCCTGCTAACTATAATGTTCTCTGTGGATTGTCATCTCACTCATTCTCTAATTACCCAAAGGGTGTATTCATCTGAGTTGTCCAGTATGGTAGCTACTAGCCACATGTGGCTTCTAAGCACGTGAAATGTGACTAGCCCAAATTGATATTTCTAATTTTTCACAATTTTTATTGTCATTTTTATTATTTTTTAATAGAAGAGTGGGTTTTGCTATGTTGCCCAGCTGCATTCTAACTCCTGGGCTCAAGCAATCCTCCTGGCATTTGCCTCCCAAGTAGCTGGGACTTACAGGCATGCGCCACTGAACCTGGCTTTTTTTTTCCATCAGAGATAGTCCAAATTGAAATGTGAGCTGCAAACACTGTATTTCAAATATTTACTATGCAAAAAAAGAATGTAAAATATCTCATTAACAATTTTTTAGAACGATTACATGTTGAAATAATATTTTGCATATAGTGAGTTAAATATACTATTAACATTAATTCCATTTGCCACTTTTTAAAAATTTCTGCTACTAGAAAATTAAAAATTACATATGCAGCACATACTATATTTCTATTGGACAGTGTTATGTGAGATACTAGGGGCTTCCTCATACCAAATCCCAATCATCCTCATTTCCAATTCTATTGTCATCAAGTGTTGACTTGGAAATGATATACCCCCTATGGAAGTTTAACAGTAGCTTAGCTGAGCATTCAGGCATGTGTCTCAGTCAATCAGCAGGCAGAGTTTCACTCATGCACCCTTGCCCCATGTTTCCAAGTGTGCAGCTTACTTGTAAAACTTTGCAGTATTAGTAAATATGCCACCTGCTAATGACAGTAATTGCACTCTATGTAGAATGAAATTAACTGTCAAGATTTTTCTTCAACTTTTGCTGTCTTGTTCAATTTTCTATCATGAGAGAAACATCTGTGGAAAAGGCTATAAAGTAATTAGTATTTATGCAATAAATCATTATGTGTCAGGCCTAGTAAAAAAACAACAGTAAGTGTTGTAAGATAAATCCAAAGAAACTTAGTAAATATTCATAACATTTGACTCACTAGGTAGTTTTTGCATAACTTTAATTCTATTTTATTTCTAAGCCAAAGAAATCTAACACACAAAGCTATTTCATAGCTTTCAAAGCTATAGGGTATATATGTACCCAATAAGTAGGAAAAGAAAATGTTTTAAAAGAGAAATGAATTATAGGTATAGTGTTAATAATTTAACACCAGGTAGTTAACTAACTTATTTAGCAAATATGTGGAAGGCTTTGGAATACAAGAACATCCTAAAAGCATTTATCAAATCCATGCATCAGTATCCTACACATAAAGTAGGTTGAAAAAAAAAAAAAGAAGCAAAAGTTAACCTCTCTAAAGAAATTGCCATGTTGCTCCAGTATATATTTGATAGAATATTTCACATCAGAATGCAGCAAAATATTAGGTATTTTTTCCTCTATGTTTCAGACTTAGAGAAATGTCCTTAAAATTAAGGTCACAAAGGAGACAATCTATTCCTAGTACTGAGGGCTTAGAAAGAATCTTCAAATAAATTAGCTGTAAAAATGAAAACTAGGTGTTTTTACTTAAAGCAAAATCATTTTTTCCTATGTTCTAAGTGTTCTTATTATAACAAATGGCAATAACTCTCATATATTTCCCCATGCTAAAGATAGTACAAGGACACAGATTGTAAAATCACAAGGGAGGATGGCAGGACTAGCCTGATCCTCAAAAAATGCCTTCATTGCTTCATGAAGCAGCACAGGCACAGGAGAATCACAGGAGAAGTGGATCGAATGCTTGACATAGTGTGTTCGGAGTCCCTGGTATTACCTGCAACAGGCAAGATTACACTGCCGCACCTGATAACCCCCAGACCTTATAGTGACAAAAGTTTATCACACATATGACATGCCCATCTTGGGTCCTGCTCCTAATCCTCCTTACCCAAGGACATGGCTCGATCACCTAGAATGTTGTCAGTTGTCACTAAAAAAAGGGGAAAATGAGGAATTGTATGCTGGATTTTTAATGCGCATGTCACATCTGCTCACATCTCATTGGCCAGCCTTGTGACCACACCTAACTTCAAGGGGGTAGAGAATTACAATCCTGGTGATTGTACAAAGGGAAAAAATTGGTTAAACTGGTAAGTAACAGGGCTGGGAGGGTTACATCAGGAAGATATAGCAATTATAAACTTATATACACCTAACAACAGAGCCCCTAAAACCATGAGACAAAAACTGACAGAACTGAAAGGCAAAATACACAATTCCAGAATTATAGTTGGAGACTTCGATACTTCACTTTCAATAATAAATAGAACTACTAGAAAGATTATAAACAAGGAACTAAAAAATTCAAACAACTGTTGTTTCTGGAGAAGACAACATACATTGTAAGAACTTGGAATCAGAAATAATGAATACATCATAAAATGAAGACCTGTTAGTGATGAAATTAAAAGAAATTTTGAAGAAACTAATAGGATTGTTACTTATTTAAAACTCTTAAAGCTAAACAGAAACCAAATGTAGATTAAACTAATTGATAAAGATAAAATAATCTATGCACCTACATAACATTAAAAGCCTCCAAATCAAGAAAACTCCATTGCAGTTAGAAAACAAAACAAAACAAAAACCAACAAAAACAAACAAACACAGAAAGAGATAAGCAAAGGCTCCAGCTGAGATGTAAATGGTATTTACATCCTTTGTATTCTGCTTCAAGAAAACAAAATTATTTTCACCAAATATCAAATTTAGAGTGAATTTACCCCATAAAGACAGAGGAGAATCTTTTCAAAGTAGTTGAAAAGATCAGCCATAAATGTAAAGAGCTAGACACCTATACAGTACAAGTCAAAATTTTTTCAGAAAATTCTGAAAGAATCACTGGCTATTATCAAAGTCAGCTTTTTTTTTTCATGGCCAAAAAGTTTATGATAATAGGTTGATAGCTCTACCGGCTGAAAGAAACTTTAGTAATTAAGAAAAGAAAATGCATGCATTAGTCAAGAAAGTATTAAGAAGTTAAGCATTTCGGTAAGTATGTTTACATCCTGATGCTTCAAATGGGGCATCTGACAGAGGCCAAGAGGACCATCAGGGAATTTTTTTGGATGAAGACATCCCCAAGGAAAGGATGAACATCGAGCTATGATGACGTGGGGATCCAAGGTCCTGTGCCCCATGTAGACCAGATATGACCTCCTTCATCCCAGGGTCAGGACAGTAAGAGCAGGATCCCTCCACCAGTCCATCTCCATCCAGTTACAGCAGGATGCTTCCCCAAGAGCTAGCCAGAGCTTGTCCTGGTGCTCCCTGTGCTGGCCGATGCTCAGAACCTTCTTTTGGTTCAACACTCCCTCCATTCATGGCACCACAGCCCAGGATGTCATTCTGTGAGAGGGCAGATGCTACAAGGTGGTCCTGGGGGCTGGTTTAAGAAGACTCCCTCTTCCCCTTATTCTGAAAATGAGGATGAACTTACACAGAATCTTCTCCTCTGAGGGACTCCCTGGCACAGCATATCCTCCACTGGGCAACAAAAAATGTCTCTACACTAAGTAGTACTAAGTAATAAACACTAAGTGGAAAATGCAATACAGAATGGCATAAGAACAATCTGTATATGCTGTTAAATAGAGATCTCCATATAATGAACCACTTTCTCAACACCAATTACAAAACAGCCCATTTTCTTCATGGGTTTATGGTGCCACTTTTATTGTACATTACGTTCCCAAATAGACATGGGTGTATTCTGGGCATTCTCTCTTATTCCATTGGCCTATCAAAGATGAACTGCAGATGACTTAAAGATTTAAACATGAAAGTTAAAATTATAAACATAACAGAAGAAAGAATAAGTGAGTAACTTTGTGACTTGGGGTATGGGAAAGACTGCAGTCTACAAATCAACAATAAAAAGATGCAAACCCATTGGAAAACAGGCAATGGATCTAAAGAGGTAATTTTCTAGAAGAAATGCAAAAGGCTAACACACATATGAAGAGATGCCCAGACTCAGTAATCCATGGAAATGTAAATCACAGCAAGAATGAAATTATACTTTATACCTATTAGTCTTGGCAGCATTTTGAAGGCTAGATAATGGTAAGCATTGGCAGGAATACAGGGATCTGCACTGGTGTGGGAGTGAGACTAGCAAAGTCTTTCTGAAGAGCAACTGGTCAAATTAAGTACACACATGCCTTGAGCCCCATCAGTTCCACTTCTGGATGTGCAACCCAAAGAAAGGACACACAGCTTCATAACCACGTATGCATAATGGTGTTCTCTGTGGTGCAATTTGTAGTGGGAACAGGACTTGAGGCAAGAATACTCTATAATGGTTAAAATCAATGGACTTGAAATATACACGAATGAATCTTTAAAAGAGTGTGAGTTTAAAAGGTGAAACCGAATGAGGTAAAGAATCCTCATTTATGTTAAATCAAAAATACATGAACTCCAAATGACAGAACACATTCTGGAACATTTACAAAGAAACAAAAAATACATATGAAACGCTTTAAAATGGTTTCCTACAGTCAGAGGTGGGGAGAAAAGCAGATAGAAATGGGGACAGAAAGGAATAATAAAACCAGAGAAAGATCCAGCACAGGGCAACAGTGATAATGTGCCATGAAGTGAGGAGTTTGATTCATTCAACTTTAACACCTAAGGATTATGACAAAAAAAAATACGACTGTATAAAGTACAATCTTACATTGCCATGCAGTTCCACACAATTCCTCTAAGCTTTTAAATCCAACATTTTCATCATTTTAACAAGATACTGTCAGCAATTTATGAAATTACTCAGTTAAGTGTATCGGTTTAAGAATCTAATTATATCTGTTTATAAATACACAATGAGGTACAGTAAGACACTTAAGAAAAGAAAGCAGATTTATCAATTCATGGGGCTATACGCTCTCTGGACCTAAAACTAAAACTCAGATGCATAAGAAGCGATGGCACAGCTGCTTCATTGACTGCACGACCATACACGCAGCCACATGAGGTCTTGAGGTTGGAAAGGCATTTTTATACGTTGCAAAATACCCGGCATTTTGCAAGATTGGTCTGGGAACATAATGTGGGATTCTGACAAGCAAAGCTATATATATAACATGATGATAAGTCTTTCTAGCAGTGGGACAGGAGGAACTCAGGTATGTTGACTCACAGGTGGTGCTTTGGCATTGCAGATGCTTCAGGTTTTGCAGCCAAAGAACATAGCTTAAGCAGAGCTAAAATGGCAAAGAGAATGCAGTGGGTGGAGGGTTAAGGACAAAAGATCTGCCCTCTCTGCTCAGACCTGCACAAGTTCTGCAGCTGCCTGGTCTACCTGTGGAAGCCCATGTGACAGAACTAAGAAATCCACCCTGGCTGGGCTCAGTGGCTCATGCCTGTAATCCTAGCACTTTGTGAGGCCAAGGCGGGTGGATCATCTGAGGTCAGGAGTTCGAGACCAGCCTGCCCAAGTTGGCAAAACCCCATCTTTACTAAAAACACAAAAAATTAGCCGGGCGTGGTGTTGCGTGCCTGTAATCCCAGCTACTCAGGAGGCTGAGGCAGGAGAATCGCTTGAACCCAGGAGGCAGAGGTTGCAGTGAGCCGAGATCACGCAACTGCACTCCAGTCTGAGCGATGAGTGAAACACCGTCTAAAAAAAAAAAAAAAAATCCACCTTCTTTCATTAAGACATCTACCTTCAATTCTTTGGTAAATCCCATCAGACCACCAAAGGAAAAAAACAGAAACAAAATTAAGCAAAACAAAAGAAAATCTCTTCCTCTATTTATCCCTTCCCAAGATCTTCCACCAGTTTAGCCAAACCCACTTTCTTGCCTTTGAGTGAATAGCCAGACTCCTGTGTCTTGCCTGCATGCACATTTTCCATCTCTGCAGCATAGGAAATAATTTTTTTCTGTATTATAAAAATATTGTGCCCAGTTAAAAAATTTAAAACGTGAGGGTTACCCAGTGTGTCTTAAACGTTTGTAATGTTCAGAAATCTTTTTCTTTTCTTTTCTTTTTTTCTTGAGACAGGGTCTGGCTCTGTCACCCAGGCTAGAGTGCAGTGGTGCATTCTCAGCTCACTGAAGCCTCAACCGCCCCGGCTCAAGCGGTTCTCACACCTCAGCCTCACGAGTAGCTGGGACTTACAGGCACATGCCACCAGACCTGGCTAATTTTGTTTAGTTTTTGTAAAGAGGGGGTCTCACTATGTTGGCCCAGGCTGGTTTCAACATACATGACACATGGACTCAAGTAATCCTCCCGTCTCAGTCTCCTAAAGTGCTGGGATTACAGATGTGAGCCACCATGCCTGGCTCAGCAATCTTAAAGACATTACAAAGGAGCTATCGAAGGAAGAAGTTCAAACCAAAGATTAAAAATAATGTTGGTAATCACTCTGAAAAATAAAATTATATGAGATAAATTCAAAGGTTGGAACCCCCCCCTACACACAAACACTTCTTAGTGTTTGTACATTTGCTTAATCCCCATGTAGTGTACAAAATACAGAAACAAAGTGTTTCTGTAATACTCCACTATAAATAGTTTTCTCATCCTTTAAAACTTTTTGCTTTACAGAACATGAGAGCATAAACGGAGAGGCTATAGTCTTCAAAGAATCAGTGATTTGCACTATTTGTAAGGGGGAAAAAGTTAAATCCTTACCAATTATATTTGTTTGCTAGCAAAAATGTCTCTGCAGACGTCAACAATGACCACCCTATCATCTCTTTTTTAGCCTTAGCTGGCAGGAAGGTCAAAACTAAATTCCATTACCATTTAACTGCTAACCCCAATACATTCAATTCCCTGTTCTTTTTGTAGCAAAGGGCCCTGGATTGACCATAGCAGAGTTCATCTTAGGATTCAAGCATGTCTTGGTGGCTAGAAAGGAAAAACCACGAAGAGTGAAGTTCCATGAAGAAGGGACAGAAAATGTGAGGGTACAAGCTGGTTCAAAGATGATGTGTCAACACAAGAGGGGGGCTTGTATTTAGACTTGTGTCCAGGGGTGTGACCTCTGATCCCACGGACTGACCCTTGAGTTCTAAGGCTAGGGACAACTGCTGTGGACAATTGATTTTACCATTCATCAATTCCGTTGAATTTTGGTGGGAAATACCTCATAGAAAAAGAGGGGAAACTGAATGGAAAGGAACTCCACCTTTATTCTACTGAAAATCAAATGTTTGAGAAAAGCAACTTATGCATAATGTAATGCTGTTATTTTACAAAGTGATTTTTATTTTATTAAGTTTTGGGATACATGTGCAGAAAGTGCTTGTATTAACATATATATATATATGCGTGTGTGTGTGTTAATATAACCTATTAACAAACCAAAAAAAAACCCTATATATATATAGGTGTTAATATAACCTATTAACAAACAAAGAAGGTTTGTTAATAGGTATACATGTACCATGGTGGTTTGCTGCATCTATCAACCTGTCATCTAGGTTATAAGACCCACATGTATTAGGTATTTGTCCTAATGCTCTCCCTCCCCTTGTCCCCCACCCCCAACAGGCCCTGGTGTGTGATGTTCCCCTCCCTGTGTCCATGTGTTTTCATTGTTCAATTCCAACTTATGAATGAGAACATGTGGTGTGTTTGGTTTCCTGTTTCTGTGTTAGTTTGCTGAGAATGATGGCTTCCAGCTTCATCCATGTCCCTGCAAAGGACATGAACTCATTCTTTTTTATGGTTGCATAGTATTCTGTGGTGTATATGTGCCACATTTGCTTTATCCAGTCTATCATTGATGGCATTTGGGTTGGTTCCAAGTCTTTGTGATTGTAAATACTGGTAGCTTGATGGGAATAGCATTGAATCTATAAATTACTTTAGGCAGTATGGCCATTTTCATGATATTGATTCTTCCTATCCATGAGCACGGAATGTCTTTTTTTTTCCTTTGTGTCCTGTCTTATTTCTTGAGCAGTGGTTTGTAGTTCTCCTTGAAGAGGTCCTTCATGTCTCTTGTAAGTTGTATTCCTAGGTATTTTATTCTCTTTGTAGCAGTTGCGAATGGGAGTTCACTCATGATTTGGCTGTTTGTCTATTATTGGTGTATAGGAATGCTTGTGGTTTTTGCACATTGATTTTGTATCCTGAGAATTTGCTGAAGTTGCTTATCAGCTTAAGGAGTTTTTGGGCTGAGATGATGGTGTTTTCTAAATATACAATCACGTTGTCTGCAAACAGAGACAATTTGACTTCCTCTCATCCTATTTGAATACTCTTTATTTCTTTCTCTTGCCTGACTGCTCAGGCCAGAACTTCCAATACTATCTTGAATAAGAGTGGTGAGAGAGGGCATCCTTGTCTTGTGCTGGTTTTCAAAGGGAATGCTTCCAGCTTTTTGCCCATTCAGTGTGATGTTGGTTATGGGTTTGTCATAAATAGCTCTTATTATTTTGAGATATGTTCCATCAATACCTAGGTTATTGAGAGTTTTTAGCATCAAGGGATGTTGAATTTTATCATAGGCCTTTTCTACATCTATTAAGATAGCCATGTGGTTTTTGTCATTGGTTCTGTTTATGTAATGGATAATGTTTATTGATTTGTGTATGTTGAACCAGCCTTGCATACCAGGGATAAAGCTGACTTGATCGTGGTGGATAAACTTTTTGATGTGCTGCTGGATTCAGTTTGCCAGTATTTTGTTGAAGATTTTTGCATTGATATTTGTCAGGGATATTGGCTTGAAATCTTCTGGTGCATTGTGCCTTTGTTCTCACTGGTTTCAAAGAACATCTTTGTTTCTGCCTTCATTTCATTATTTACCCAGTAGTCATTCAGGAGCAGGCTGTTCAATTTCCATGTAGTTGTGCAGTTTTTAGCGAGCTTCTTAATCCTGAGTTCTAATTTGATTGCACTGCAGTCTGAGAGACTGTTATGATTTCCATTCTTTTGCATTTGCTGAAGAGTGTTCTACTTCCAATTATGTGATCAATTTTAGAGTACGTGCTGTGTGGCACTGAGAAGAATCTATGTTCTGTTGATTTGAGGTGGAGAGTTCTGCAGGTATCTATTAGGTCCACTTGGTCCAGAGCTGAGTTCAAGTCCTGAATATCCTTGTTAATTTTCTGACTCGTTGATTTGTCTAATATTGACAGTGGGGTGTTAAAGTCTCCTACTATTATTGTGTGGGAGTCTAAGTCTCTTTGCAGGTCCCCAAGAACTTGTTTTATGTATCTGGGTGCTCCTGTATTAGGTGTATATATATATTTAGGATAGTTAGCTCTTCTTGTTGCATTGATCCCTTTACCATTATGTAATGCCCTTCTTTGTCTTTTTTGATCTTTGTTGGTATAAAGTCTGTTTTATCAGAGACTAGGATTGCAACCCCTGCTCTTTTTTTGCTTTCCATTTGCTTGGTAAATATTCCTCCATCCCTTTGTTTTGAGCCTATGTGTGTCTTTGCACCTGAGATGGGTCTCCTGAATACAGCACACTGGTGGGTCTTGACTCTTTATCCAATTTGCCAGTCTGTGTCTTCTAATTGAGGCATTTAGCCCATTTACATTTCAGGCTAATATTGTTATGTGTGAATTTGGTCCTGTCATCATGATGCTAGCTGGTTATTTTGCCCATTAGCTGATGCAGTTTCTTTATCGTGTCATTGGTCTTTATATTTTGGTTTGTTTTTGCAGTGGCTGATACCAGTTTTTCCTTTCTATATTTAGTGCTTCCTTAAGGAGCTCTTGTAAGGCAGGCCCAGTGGTGACAAAACCCTTCAGCATTTGCTTGTCAGTAAAGGATTTTATTTCTCTTCCATATATGAAGCTTAGTTTGGCTGGATATGAAATTTTGGGTTGGAAATTCTTTTCTTTAATAATGTTTAATATTGGCCCCCACTCTCTTCTGGCTTGTAGGGTTTCTGCAGAGAGATCTGCTGTTAGTCTAATGGGCTTCCCTTTGTGGGTAACCTGGCCTTTCTCTCTGGCTACCCTTAACATTTTTTCCTTCATTTCAACCCTGGTGAGTTTGACAATTATGTGTTTTGGGTTGCTCTTCTTGAGGAGTATCTTAGCAGTGTTCTCTGTATTTCTTGAATTTGCATTTGGCCTGTCTTGCTAGGTTGGGGAAGTTCTCATGGATAATATCCAGAAGCATGTTTTCCAACTTGGTTCCATTCTCCCTGTCACTTTCAGGTACACCCATCAATCGTATGTTTGTTCTTTTCACACAGTCCCATATTTCTTGGAGGCTTTGTTCATTCATTTTCATTCTTTTTTCTCTAATCTTTTCTTCATGCCTTATTTCAGTAAGTTGATCTTCAATATTTGATATCCTTTCTTCCAGTTGATTGATTCCACTATCGATACTTGACGTGTGCTTGACGAAGTTCTCGTGCTGTGCTTTTCAGCTCCATCAGATCATTTATGTTCCTCTCTAAACTGGTTATTCTAGTTAGCACTTCCTGTAACCTTTTATCAAGGTTCTTAGCTTCCTTGCATTGGGTTAGAACATGCTCCTTTAGCTCAGAGGAGTTTATTACTACCCATCTTCTGAAGCCGTCATCAATCTCATTTTCTGTCCAGTTTTGTGCCCTTGTTGGAAAGGAGTGGCTATCATTTGGATGAGAAGAGGAATTCTGGTTTTTGGAATTTTCAGCGTTTTTGCACTGGTTTTTCCTCATCTTCTTGGATTTATCTACCTTTGATCTTTGATGACCTTTGGATGGGGTTTTTTTGTGGGAGTCCTTTATGTTGACATTGATGTTGCTTTTTGTTTGTTAGTTTTTCTTCTAACAGGCCCCTCTTCTGCAGGTCTGCTACAGTTTGCTGGAGGTCCACTCCAGATCCTATTCGCCTGAGTATCACCAGTGGAGGCTGCAGAATAGCAAAGATCACTGCCTACTCCTTCCTCTGGAAGCTTCATCCCAGAGGGGCACTGGCCAGATGCCAGCCAGAGCGCTCCTGTATGAGGTGCCTGTCGACCCCTGTTGGGAGGTTTCTCCCAGTCAGACAGCACGGGGGTCAGGGACCCACTTGAGGAGGCAGTCCGTCCCTCAGCAGAGCTGGTGTGCTGTGCTGGGAGAATCCCTCTTGTCAGAATCAGCTGCTCTCTTCAGAGCCAGCAGGCAGAAAGGATTAAAGCCACTGAAGCTGCGCCCACAGCTGCCCCTTCCCCCAGGCGCTCTGTCCCATGGAGATGGGGATTATGTCTGTAAGCCCCTGACTGGGGCTGTTACCTTTCCTTCAGAGATGCCCTGCCCAGTGAGGAGGAATCTAGAGAAGCAGTCTGGCCACAGCCACTTTGCCGTGCCCAGCCCTGACCTCCCAGCCTCCCTAGTACTGTCAGGGGAAAACTGCCTACGAAAGCCTCAGTAATGGTGGACAGCCCTCCTCCCACCAAGCTGGATGGTCCCAGGTCAACTTCAGACTGCTGTGCTGGCAGTGAGAATTTCAAGCCCGTGGTTCTTAGCTTGCTGGGCTCCGTTGGAGTGGGACCCACTGAGCAAGACCACTTGGCTTCCTGGCTTCGGCCCCTTTTCCAGGGGATTGAACAGTTCTGTCTCACTGGGGTTCAGGCGCCACTGGCGTATGAAAAAATAGTCCTGCAGCTAGCTCAGTGTTTGCCCAAACAGCCACCCAATTTTGTGCTTGAAACCCAGGGCCCTGGTGGTGTAGGCATGTGAGGGAATCTCCTGATCTGCAGATTGCAAAAACTGTGGGAAAAGTGTAGCAACCCAGCCAGGTAGCACAGTCCCTCACGGCTTCCTTTGGCTTGGAGATGGAGGTCCCCGGCTCCTTGCAATTCCCAGGTGAAGCAATGCCTCACCCAGCTTCTGTTCGTCCTCTGTGCATTGGACCCATTGCCTAACCAGTCCCAGTGAGATGAACTGGGTACCTCAGTTGGAAATGCAGAAATTACCCACCTTCTGCGTTGGTCTCTTTGGGAGCTAGCTGCAGACCGGAGCTGTTCCTATTCAGCCATCTTGGTCCCTCTCACAAAGTGATTTTTAAGAACACAAAAGATTTCAAAATAAATATGATTCTATCTTATAATTTTAGTTTGTAATTGGAATTTTGCAAAGTTTCTAAAAAGTTTCTTTTAGGGCAACTTTCAGCTGTCTTGTCTTTTTGCCAAAGAACAGTTTTAGAATTATGTTATCTTAACTGACCTATTATTTTGAAAGCCTCACTGAAAATTAGAATAAGATATTTAAAGTACATACTTTCATCCAAGTTTTGCATTATGCATGATGCTGGGATAAGTGGTTTACGAAATATATTTAAAATATTCCTATCCTATGGATCTTATAACTGGCACTAATAAAACTGAGGTGACTCAATGTTTTGCCCTTTTACTATCAAATAAATATACCAGATGAAAAAGAAAATAGAATATTTACACTAAGCACATTCACTAATATAAACATGTTTGTTGAAGAGTTAGGATTTACATATTCACATTGGATCAAGATAGAAACAGAATTGGGAGGACAAGAGATTTCACTTTCATACTTGGTAATTCAGACATCCTTGTTAAAGAGTTCAATCTACTTTGATAGCAGGGGAAATTTTTGTTTCTGAGGATATTTTGGTGCTCTGAGGTAGAAAAGGAATATGTACAGGATCTCAGACAACTGGAATTCCCATGACCTCCTAGCTGCTGATGGATGAATCTCCAGACCCTCCCAGGGGCCCTCAGCCTGGAACTCCCGACGACCACTTCTGGGTTGGGGTGGAGAGGCTTCGGGACTAGCAGGGAAGGGAAGGCCACAGTGGAGTTTTGTATCCATTCATGTGGGTTATTTCTTCCCTGAAACCTGGAGACCGGAGGCTGCCTAAGTCAGACAATGTGAGTATTAAAAAACTTCCTGTAGCAATAAGAGCATCGAGAACATAAGACGCATTGTAGGATAAGAGCGAAAAAAAAAAAAGTTATTCAAGGACTTGGAACTTAAGGGTTTTTCCAAGTTTTTGAAGGTTGTGAAAAAAACTGGACACGAGATGTTCAGTAATTGTTTTGGGAATTGTTTTCTTGGAAATATCACGCTCATTGTTAGCCAGGCAAAACAGACTTTCTTGGTTCTTGACTATACTTCAAATTTTAAAAAGGTATCTTATTTTGTTTCAATTATTTTAAATGCTATTATTATCCCTTAATCAATATATCAATCCATCAAGTCATCAGAACATTTAGGAATTCAATCTTACCTTTATCTGGACAAGTTTAATTTCATCAAATCTTGTATCAGCAAGAGATTTCCTTGTCTGGCCTCTTCGGTGTCCAAATTTACACTTATTTCTAATCACTTGCTCATCATCTTCTACGGGTCTTCGAACATATTTAAAGCGATCTTTGAGGGCTCGCTTCCATAAAAACTGTAAAATAACAAAACAGGCCAGTTAATCTTCAAGGAGATTGAGCTAATCCTATATAAACAATGTGTCTATGCAACAACAATACATACCTATCATCTTTGGGCTTGAAATTATTTTCACATCATAGTAATAGAAAGAATATATCTATCCTTCCTTTTATCCTCACAGCAATCTTGTGACACTGCTACAGAAATTATAAACCCTAAGTTATAGGTAAGCAGACAAAGTCACAGAAATATAAATCTTTTCCCAATGTCATATGGTTATTGAGTAAATATATAGGTTCTTGAACCTAGATTTTCTAATTCCCAAAAGTGATACTTTCCACTATACTCTGCTGTCTCCACAACCAATTCCATTTTTCTAGTGGGTTCTAAAAAGACCTGATAGTGGCTTATGGATTGATGCATTTTCTTTAAAAATAATTTTCTGTCATCTTTTGAAATTTGTTTTGGTGAGTACTACTGGCATTCACTCCCTAAGTGTCTGTGGTGCCTCTACTGTTTCAAACACAAAGACCAACTCCCCACTCTGGGAGGGAGAAGGGTGTAGGTGGACCTCACTTTCAGTGTAGCAGAGTACTTTCAGTGTAGCAGAGTAATTTCAATACAGAGTAAAAAGTATTATAATAGGGGAAGATACATCATTCATTTACATTGTGTTAGGAGATCATAAAAGCCTTCCTATAGGAAGTGAATCTAAACTGAGACTTAGGTCTTAGGGTCAGGTAACTGCATGAAGGGATGGAGATAGCATTGGGGAATGCCAGTTGGGTAGATGCACAGAAGTTCCAGAAGGATGAAGCTGCATGTGCAATGGAATAGAGGGAGAGCTGGCGCCCTTTAGAGAACTACCAAGAGTTGCACGAGGCTGGAGCACAGAGCTCAAGATGAGGGAATGATAGAGGATGGGGTAAAAAATAAGGTGGGAGAGAGGAGCCAGCCCAATCATCAACGGCCACGGTCACCCCATTAAGGAGCCTCAATGTAATCCTGAACCAGATCTTAAATCTGTCTCTGTGGACAGGCTGTATTAGAATCTCATAGGAACTTTTGCCCTTGGTCTTTCCTCTAAAGCAATGGTTCTCAAAATTTAGCCTGAATCAATTCCTGGAGGACCTGTTAGAGCACAGGTTGCTGAGCACCACTCTCGGCATCTCTGATTTTGAGGTCAGGGGTAAGCTGAGAGCGTGCTTTCTTGCAAGTTCCCATGCTATGCTGCTGCTTGCTACTGTTCAGAAGATTGTGATGGAGCCCAGATGTCTGTACTTTTTAAAGCTCTACAGAGAATTCATCAGAACAGCCAGGTTAGGAAGTCTTCCTAGGCCATGTTGAGTTTGAAGAGTGAATGGTCCAGATTTGAGCTCTGGAAGGATCTGTCTGGCATGTGGAGTTTTTGTGAGACCAGAGACATGGACAACACCTAGGAAGCACCCCTGGACTTCTTCCTCAATATGCCAACATCTCTTCCACTGCTGGGCCTTCAGTTTGGGGCTGGAAAGCTTTATCCCTGTCTTCCCACACCTAGATGGTATGTAGTTAACCCTTGCTTTGCCTTCAGGTCTCAGCTCAGTCTGTGCTTCATGGAAGCCTCCTCTGGCCTCTGTAACAGCTTGGTGTTGGATCTCCCCTTTCTTCATTGGCACTTATCACAGTGGTAATCTACCCTCATCTATGTGATACTTTGTCTGTTTCTATTTCTATTTTTCTTTTCTTTTCCTTTCTCTTTTCCCTCCCTCCCTCCTTCCTTCCTTCCTTCCTTCCTTCCTTCCTTCCTTCCCTCTAGGCTATAAGCACATAAAGAAAGGCTCATGCCTGCTTTGCCCACCAAGCCCAGCACAGTGCTTCATGCATGCTAGAAACTATAAATGTTTGATGTCTTGTGTTAATACTCTATGAAGCAGGAGATGCAGGTGTCAGCATGACAGACCAGAAGCAAGACTCTGAGTCTTGGCAGTGCTTAGCTGGTAACTAACTCACTGCATGAGTGGTGGCCCAACCCTTTTTTTTTTTTTAGACAGAGTTTCATTCTTGTTGCTCAGGCTGGAGTGCAATGGCGCAATCTTGGCTCACTGCAACCTCTACCTCCTGGGCTAAAGCGATTCTCCTGCCTCAGCCTCCTGAGTAGCTGGGATTACAGACATGTGCAACCACGCCCAGCTAATTTTTCGTATTTTTAGTAGAGACGAGGTTTCTCCATGTTGGTCAGGCTGGACTCAAACTCCCAACCTCAGGTAATCCACCCACCTCGGCCTCCCAAAGTGTTGGGATTACAGGCGTGAGCCACCGTGCCAGGCTGGCCCAACCCTTCTTGAAGCCAGTGCCTTAGGGCTGCTTCTGCTGCTCATCTCCCCTGCAATGCCATATGCTTGAATAGATCCCCACAGTGAGTGCAGGGAAGGAAAAAAAAAAAAAAAAAAACCCTTGCAGGCATATGGGCCTGTGTTCGCCTCAAGCCCTGGCCATGAGAGAGAGTGGTAAGTCGCCGAATGGCTTTGGGCATGTTTTCTAAGCTCTATTTCCTCATGGGCCAGTGGGAATGCCACTAAAATAACATTAGCCAAATGCTTGGCACTTAGATTTTGCCATTCCTGATTATATGGTTTGTAAGTCCCAATAAGAGTAATCCCTGAAAGCACCATAGCCTAAGTTGGGAAGACTGCAGGTCCAAGTACTAGCCTGAATACATATTAGCCAAGTAAGCCCTCTTAATTTTAGTTTCTTCAACTATACAATGGAACAATAAGATCTGTCCTATCAACTGCACTGGCTTTTTGGGAGAGTGAGTAGCTACTCATTGAAGATATTTGTAAACTAAACTGCTGTTTGTAAAGTCCTTCAACAGCCCTAGTAAGAAAGGCAGTGGTTGAGGGTTGGAGTATGGCTTCAGCACTGATTAAGCTCCCGGGTATGCATGAGTCAGAGATGCCTTATCACCTCCCACAGGCTTGCTTGTGAGCCTGGACTTTACCATTGCTGTTTTACAACAGAACAAAAAGAACGGCTTGTATTTTTCTTAGCCATGAAATATGAACTAAAGCAAGTATAGTACTTTTTTTTCCCACGTGTTTCCTATAGCTCTGAAGGGTTTCTAAACATGCTGAACCTGGTGGGAGGTATTATAGCAATCAACGGCTAGGGCATTTTTAAATTGCCAATTTCTTCTTTCTAGCCTCTCCCGTCTCTCCTTGTTAACTGTCTGATAGGAACAGAAAAAGGACAAATCAAATACAATCTTCCCCATGAGTATTCAATCAATGAGTATTTACTGAGAATCTGCTATACGCCTGACACCGTGAGTTACTTACACAGACGCCTCAGGTAGGCAGACTCAGTAAGAAATATTTGTGTTATATAATAATCATCCCTCTCCTCCATGTTTCCAGCTAGAGAGGGTGTAGAAAGTTCTACATGAAGACAGCTCTCCGTCAACCACTCTGAAATAAAAAATGGCCCTGAAATTGCAGACCTCCTGTTGTGACATATGAAGCAGTCCACAGCATCACCAGCAGATCCTTGCACATTCAAATGCAGAATGTGGACTGTCTTACATGGCAACTGGACTAGACTTGTCCAAAAAGCAAATATCCGGAAAAATAAAAAAGGGTATGGAGAGACTGTCTAGACAAAAAGAAATTAAAGAGAAATAATAACCAATGCAATGCAAAACACTCAATTAGATATTATAGCTAAAAAACTATTTTTAAAACATTTTTGAAAAATTGGAGAAATGTGAACATGGATTGTATATGATATTATGCAATTATTGCTAATTTTCTTGGGCATAAAAATGATATTGTGGTTATATAAGAGATTGTCCTTATTCTTTTTTTTTTTTTTTTTTTTTGGAGATGAAGTCTCACTCTTGTCCCCCAGGCTAGAGTGCGATAGCGCGATCTCAGCTCACTGCAACCTCTGCCTCCTGGGTTGAAGTGATTCTCCTGCTTCAGCCTCCCGTGTGTAGCTGGGAATACAGGCACCTGCCACTATGTCTGGCTAATTTTTGTGTTTTTAGTAGAGATGGGGTTTTCCCATGTTGGCCAGGCTGGTCTTGAACTCCTGACCTCGGGTGATCCACCCTCCTCGGCCTCCCAAAGTGCTAGGATTACAGGCGTGAGCCACAGTACCAGGCTTTTTTTTTTTTTTTTTTTTTTTTTTGAGACAGGGTTTTGCTCTGTCATCCAGGCTGGAGTGCAGTAGTGCAATCATAGCTCACTGCTGTCTCAATCTCCTGGGCTCTAGTGGTCCTCCCACCTCAGCCTCCCCAGTAGCTGAGACTACAGGCTCATGCCACCATACCTGGCTAATTTTTTTTTCTTTTTTTTTGTAGGGATGGGGTTTTACCATGTTGCCCAGGCTGGTCTTGAACCCCTGGGATCAAATGATCTGTCCACCTTGGCCGCCCAAGTTGCTGAGATTATAGGCGTGAACCACCACTCCCAGCTGTTCTTATATGTTATGGTGTTTAGGGATGACATCTGCAATTTGCTTTTAAATGCTCAACCAAAACAAACAAACAAATAAATATGACAGAAGAAAAATAAATGTGACAAAATGTTAATCCCTAATCTAGACCAGTAACTCTCAGCCAGTGATGTGATGTTGCTCCTCTCCCTCCCCTTGTCTTGTTTTGTTGTTGTTATTGCTTTGTTTTGTCTTGTTTTTTAAGAGAAAGTTTGCTTTATTCTGTAGTGTGCTTACTTTAGTGATGTTTGTGGACATGTCTGGTTGTTACAACTGGGTGGACAGAGTGCTACTCATACCTAGTGGGTGCCAGGGATGCTACTAAATATACTTCAATGTACTAGACAGTCCCCAGCAGAAAGAATTATCCAGCCCCAAAGGTAAACAGTCAAAAGGTTGAGAAAACCCATGTTGCTAGGAGTATATGCGTATCAATGTAGCATTCTTTCAACTTTTGTTCAGATTTGAAACTTTTCTTTTTCTTTTTTTTTTTTTTTTTTGAGATGGAGTTCCACTCTTGTTGCCCAGGCTTGAGTGCAATGGCGTGATCTTAGCTCACTGCAACCTAGGCCTCCCAGTTCAAGCGATTCTCCTGCCTCAGCCTCCCAAGTAGCTGGGATTAAAGGCACCCGCCACCACGCCTGGCTAATTTTTGTATTTTTAGTAGAGAGAGGGTTTTGCCATATTGGCCAGGCTGGTCTCAAACTCCTGACCTCAGGTGATCTGCCCACCTTGGCCTCCCAAAATGCTGGGATTACAGGCATAAGCCACCGCACCCGGCCCAAAATTTTTCAAAATAAAGAGTTAAAAATAAACTTAGCCCTAAAAATTACCAAGTTTGTGTACCCTTTTTCTTTCTCCACCCCTGCCTCCCATTAATGTTCTCTGAAATTTGGTACATTTTCCACTGTAACATTAGAAACACAACCTCACACACATTTGCAGGGAGAATTTGGGTAAACATCCGTCCAGGCACTAGAGTTTCTCCTTCTACTCTATGAGTGCAAATCTGAGCCCTAATCTGCTAAGCAATTTTGCACACGTCTCTTTATCAGTTAACGGTCTTTAGTGAATGTCACTGGGAACAGATGTGGATAAAATGCACACAAGAGCAAAGAAAGCATTATTTGTTACTTTGTGTCTCACTTTGATAACCGTGAAACTAAAGGTCAAAAGATATTGGATCAATATGGATTTGCTTATGTATATGCAAAGATTCTCTAGAAGGACTCTAATAGCATTGGTTACTTCTGGGGAGGAAAATTAGGTGGCTGGAGAAGCAAGGGCAGGTGGGAAACTTTTCTATTTATACCCTTTTGTAGTTTTTGAATTTTTAGCTATGTAAATATGTAATTTATTCAAACAGTAAATGTAAATTTAAAAAAGAAAAAAAAACACAAGTTCTATCCTGGCTAACATGGTGAAACTCCATGTCTACTAAAAATACAAAAAATTAGCTGGGCGTGGTGGGGGGGCGCCTGTAGTCCCAGCTACACGGGAGGCTGAGGCAGGAGAAAGGCGTGAACCTGGGAGGCGGAGCTTTCAGTGAGCCGAGATCGTGCCACTGTACTCCAGCCTGGGCGACACAGCAAGACTCTGTCTCAAAAAAAAAACAAAAAAACCACAAGTTCTATACACAGTAACACTGATTAGATATTAAGTTGGTAGATGTATCTCTAGTGTAGAAGAAATTCTGAGAATCAGTTTTGTCGGCCATATTGACATGATTGTCAATGTTGGGACGCCAGGTTTGTTTAGTAGTATTGTTGTTGCCTTGTTTTTTTTTCCTTCATTTTGTTTTGTTTTTTTTTTAGAGGAAATTCAACTTCTTCTGTAGTGCATTTTACATGCAGCGGCATATTTTGGAAAGGATGTCATCCTAGAAGCAAGAATACCTGAATTCTAATCTTGGCTTCAATAATTACCATTTTTCCAGACATGGTATACAACATCTTTCCTCAGTCTGAGTGGTGAAAAAAACCTTTAATTACCTCTCCCATTGAGAAAATTCTGTGATTCTCTCCATATATAATGAACCTTTTCTTGAAAATACAAAAAAAGAAGGAAGAAAGGAAGGAAGGAAGGAAGGGAGGGAGGGAGGGAGGGGTAAATACAAATAAGGAAGGAAGGAAGGAGTGAAGAAAGAGGGAGGGAGGGGAGGGAGGGAGGAAGGAAGGAAGAAAAGAAGGATGGAAGGAAAGGAGGAAGGGAGGAAGGAAGGGAGGGAAGAAACAGAGCCTTAAAATGTCTTTACATTCATAGATAATTGGCATTTATCCTTTGTTGTTCTTGGAAATAACTGCTGAATTCCATGTCCTTAAGAAAGCACAGCAAAAAATATCTTTTCACAGACATCTGAGATAGTAAAGCAAAAAAAGACATCTATCTTCTTTAGATATGCCTACCAATGTGTATGCACATGGCATATAGAGATACAGGGAATAATAGACAGTCTACCTTTATGTATACATAGTTATAGTTCCTTGTAATTGTTCCGTAACTCATATAGTTACAGCATCATAAACACTCAATTTTTTATTAACTATTCTTAGGTACAGTTCAATAGTATTAATTATATTCACACTGTTGTGCAATGAAGACACTGGTCTTTGAAATCCAGGAGATAGGCAGGTTCAAACAGCAAACTTTGTGTTGAAACGTCAACAGCAGTGGTTCTCAGTCCTGGTTGTACATTAGAATAATCCTATCCTCAAATTAATTCAATCTGAATCTCTAGGAATCCTAATGTGCAACCAGAGCTTAGAACTGCTGCCCCAGAGAATTGCTGGAACCCAGGAGGCGGAGGTTGCAGTGAGCTGAGATCGCGCCACCGTACTCCAGCCTGGGTGAGAGAGCAAGATTCCGTCTCCAAAAAAAAAAAAAAGAACTGCTGCCCCAGAGCATCCTGAGGGTCTATTTTTATCAGGACAGCAGAGATCTGACAGGGCCAGGTAAGGCTGGAGGCCCAGACCTCAAAGCCAGACAACAGCTCCACTGGGTCCGAAAAGGCAAGAAACACTTGATGACAGCTCTGAAGCAGGTGCAGCCACGTCTTTCTCTTTCTATGTGTCACATCTCCTAAAGACCCTTCCTAACCCTTAAAAGCCTTAAGACTCTAAAGTGAACAGCTCAATTTTAGCAACTTTATATGCTTGTGCAACCATAATCACTATCCATTTTGGCCACACTCAGCCCTAGGCAACCCCGATCAGCTCTGTTAGGCTGAGCTTCCAGTTTTGAGAGGACAGCAACATGATGACAGAGAGAGACAAAGAAGACAAAGAAACACAGGGCAGAGAGAGACCAAGAAGTTATAAATAAGGGAAGACAAGGAGACAGACAGAGAGAGAGAGCCAGAGAGAGAGAGAGAGAGAGAGAGACAGGGAGAGAGAGTGCAAAGTCAAGAAAGAAGCATGGACTAACAGAAAGTGAAAGACAGAAACAAAGTCAGAGAGAGACCAAAGAGACAAAGAAAGAGTAAGAAAAACAGAAACAGACAGACCTAGATACACAGAATGAGAGAGAGAGAGACACCAAGGAAAGATGGGTGAAGCATAAAATTACTGGGCGACACAAGGCTATTATTTTAAGATAGTCTGAAATTAACAGGATGGTGCCATGTAGTCACTTACAAAGCCACAGCCGTCCTCATCCAGGAAAGGGTGGGCCTGCAGCAGGGCATTAACTACGTCATTGTACTGCTGGGTGCTGGGGTACCTGTTCACCAAAACAAGGAGGATATGTTTCATTTCAAGCAGCCCATATTCCTTCCTTTAAGATGAATCTAATTACACTCATTTTTCTTCACATTTTTCTATATAACAAAAAGAGATTTAAATATCGGGCAATTTGGGACCTATTACCAATATGTCATCCACAATCTGAAGAGAGTTGATTCCACATGAATTCTACTCTATTCTGAAACAGACCCTTTCCCAAAGCAGCAAGCTTGTCCTGTTGTCACTCACAGTGAGCCTTCCAGATACTTAGTCATGTCGGCCTGGAGAAACTCAATGATCCTTATCCTCATGCTGTGATCTGGGCACCTCTGCTCTGCTAACATGCATTTGACATCATAGGGAAACTCTGGTAAAACATAGGACTTCGTCCATTGTAATGCTTTGCTTCTTGCTAGAATATGTTTCACATTTCTTCTGTGAAATGAAAACACACAAAGAATGAAATTCTATCCCAAATATATGCAATTTATTAATTTGCTACATCCTGAGAACTTACGAAATAAACAACTTTCCCGAGACCCAAATATATGGAAGTCATCAAGCCATCTTCCATCCATTCATCCATCCACAAATGTTTGAAGGCTCATTAAGTGTCTTTGTCCATTCACACAACACATAAATATTTATTCTTTAGAAAAAGTCATAATAATATAGACTTTAAAATAAAGCCTGAAGTTGAAATGCATACTAATTCATTTTTCTTAAATAGAAAATGTAATGCATAGCTCAAAACTAGACAATATACTTAACAAAAAGAAAATGCACTGCAATTTAGCAAAGCAAATGAGGCCTACCATAAAGTCTTAGCACCTGTTAAGAAAATTCTTCTAATTAATTTATTCTGCTGTTGTTTATAATGAAATACAAGATCCACCTAATTTAGTTGGTCTTTGCCTATTTTGATAAGGTGAACTTAGTTTCCAAATTAAATGTAAATAACAGATATTCCGATTCCATCCAGATGAAATTTCTACGAAGGGCTACAGAAAACTGTAACAATAGAAGGCAGATCAGGAGTTGCCTGGGGCTGAGGGTGGATAAAATGGGTAGTGACTATTTGTTGTACAAGCATATAAAGCTGCTAAAATTAACTGAGCTATTCACTTTATTTTTATTTTTTATTTTATTATTATTTTTTGAGACGGAGTCTCACTCTGTCGCCAGGCTGGAGTGCAGTGGCGCGATCTCGGCTCACTGCAACCTCCACCTCCTGGGTTCAAGCGATTCCCCTGCCTCAGCTTCCCAAGTAGCTGGGACTACAGGCATGTGCCACCACATCCAGCTAATTTTTTGTATTTTAGTAGAGACGGAGTTCACCACGTTGGCCAGGATGGTCTTAATCTCCTGACCTCGTGATCTGCCCACCTTGGCCTCCCAAAGTGCTGGGATTACAGGCGTGAGCCACTGCATCCACCCAGTTTTTTTTTTTTTTTTTTTTTTTTTTAAGAGTCTTGCTCTGCCATCCAGGCTGGTGTGCAGGGGTGCAATCACAGCTCACTGCAGCCTTGACCTCCTGGTCTCAAGCTTCCCACTTCAGCCTCCCGAATAGCTGGGACTCCAGGCACGTGCCACCATGCCCAGCTAATATTTTTTATTTTTTGTGGCGATGGGGTCTATGTTGCCCAGTTTCATCTCGAACTGTAGGCTAAGCGATTCTCTTGCCGTGGCTTCCCAAAGTGGCGGGATTACAGGCATGAGCCAACACAGCCAGCCTCTTGTTCACTTTAAATGGGTGAACTTTATGCTGTGTAAATGAAACATCAATAAGGCTGTTTATAAAATTATCAGAACAACGTTCAAGCCTTAAAGTTAGTGACTGACCACTGAGTGTACAAAATGAAGACTCTATAATATTAATAAAGTGTCCAAGTAACGATTAAGCAAAGGCATTAGGTAGCTCTTAACCCATTTACAAATAGGATTGACTGTGGTGGAAGTAAAGAAACAGAGGCAAGCCAAGTAGAAGACAACAGGAAGATTTCCTAAATTGGCCTAAGTAGGTTGATTTTCCGATAACCATGGAACACTTAGTGGCCCAAGCAAAATTCAGATGAATTTTGAAAGGCTAGGATTCTTTTAGCATTTTAGGTCATCCTTTATAAGAATGCGCGAGCTACGATGCAATATGGAGAATCAAGCACACAGGAGAAAGCACTCTCACATCCCTTTTTATGACAAGCTCCCTTTCCTTTTTTCCCCCTTTGGCGGTCCCTGCTATATCAGTGGTGAAATTACGTCCTGGTTAAAATAAGCACACCAATATTTAATACTTGACCCAATACCACAACAGGATATTTCCAGATGTAAGTCTGCTGTAGCCCAATCTATTTTCTAGTATGTTGCTCTTTCATTTTGTTCATTCATTCAACCAGTATTTATTAGGGGTCTACTAAATGTCAATTACTCTTTCACAATCCTCATTTTCTCCCATATTCTATTACTTTGTTTCTTTCTCCCATGGCCAAATTACCTCTCCTGTATCTACTGAGACCAAGGAGCATAAAGTAATGGCCAGTTTTGTTGGATGTCTTTTGTGCCTTCCTGGCATTTTTTTTTTTTTTTTTTTTTTGAGACAGAGTCTTGCTCTGTCGCCCAGGCTGGAGTGCAGTGGTGCGATCTCGGCTTACTGCAACCTCCGCCTCCTGGGTTTAAGCAATTCTCCTGCCTCAGCCTCCTGAGTAGCCGGGACTACAGGCACATGCCACCACGCCCGGCTAATTTTTTGTATTTTTAGTAGAGACAGGGTTTCACCATGTTGGCCAGGATGGTCTCAATCTCCTGACCTCGTGATCCGCCCACCTCGGCCTCCCAAAGCGCTGGGATTACAGGTGTGAGCCACCATGCCTGGGCCTTCCTAGCATTTTTGAAAAGTGATGTAACTTGGCAGGTGTTAAGCTGGTTTCAGTAATCTTAGCATCTATCTCCGTTTCCCCAGTGATTTTCAAGTAGCTAAATCAGCTGCCTGCCAGGTCCAGGTTTTTGAAGTTGTTATGTTACTTAGCACCACCTCAACAGATAAGTTCAATGTTCCAGTGTTATAAAATAAAGCTCGTTACACTGTCTTTTTATTCTACATACTTTCCGTCCTTTTTTTTCAGTGTTGGGGCAGAGACTATACTGCATGGTATTATTTCTATCAAACATCCACAATGTAGCTAGACGCATAAAGGATCCAAGAAGACAGATACTCCATCTTGCTCTAAATAGAGATATTAGGAAAGATCAGAAGCATCAAATTTTCATTTTATTAAAACAATGTAAGAAGATATTCTGGAATTGACTAAAAACCAACCCATGCCACCTAATACCAGTCAAAATGAGTATTACACACGAAAAGTGACTCATCAGAAATTAAAAATACATTCTAATTTGGAAGCAGATAACTTCAGGCAAAATCGTTTCTCATCTGTCAAATTATATTTGCATTGGATTAAAAAAAGCTTTACTGTGAGGTTAACAGTATTCATAATATTTTTATTAAGCTAGAGTTGGGCAGACACCAAAATAAGTCGCCAAAAGTAAGGGCAGGGAGCAGAGAGCAGTTCAACCCAAAGGACGGTTATATTACTGTTCCCACCTCAGAATCAGGCTCTTCGACAAAATCAGCACCACGAAGCAACAGATCTCTAACCCAAGGTATCTCAATCCTGGGTGCACAGTAAAATCAACTAGGAAGCTTTTAAAATATGTTAATGCCTACAATTGGCCCCCGGCTAACTGAATCAGAGTTCACTGCTTACTAAACTCTCGGCTTATGTGCAGAGCTTATATTTGCAATAAAATAAAACTTATAATAAAGGTAAGACAACACATTTGATAATTGGCCACATCATTATTGTATTAGGTGCTAATTTAAAAAAATGATTAGATGGCATTTTCATGAAAAAACTAATTGACTCTCCAACATTTTCTAATGTTAGTAAGAGTGAAAAAATATCCAATTCTTTCCCTGCTTCCAAAGAGCATACGGTATACTCTGATGAGGCTCACACAGGGTAGGAAAGATGGCTCTGTTAAGAACGGGCTCAGGTGAGCACCAGCTCTCTAAGGAAAAATCTGAATGCACAGAAGAACAGCAGTTGGTAGGGAGCAGAAGAAACACAGATGTTACATGAGGGCGGGGACTGTTTGTTTAATCTCCAGTATATATAACATTGCTTAGCAGAGTTGATAACACAGTGATTTTTTGTTGAAAGGATAAACCAGCCATCTGAAAGAAGTAGCTATCTAAGCAGGGCTGAATTTGATGCGGTCTGGGCAAAGGTGTGGACACTTCACTGGTCCGTGCTTACATTCATTGCCCTGTAGATTCGGCTCCCCATATATGCTCCAGGCATGTCTTTGAAATCACCTTCATCCTGCTTTTCCTTAATCTGTCTTACCTCAATCTCTTCCCAATCACCTCACCGGGACTGCTTCCTCAAAAGTCAATAATGATTTCCTAATTGACAAATTCAGGGCCTTTGACCATAACCTTTTACAAGACCTTTGTAACTGCATTTAGTGTTATTGACTACTTCCTCACACCCCTTTTCTTCCTTAACTTCCTTCACACTGTTTCATTTTCCTGCCTCTCTTCCGATCTCTCTGAGAACTTGTTTATTTGCTGATTTATACCTCCTTTACTTTCTGTGAGAATTTGCACATGGCTTGGTTCCTGCCCCCTTAATCCTCGGTATTGATTTTTGCTTTCTTCCTCAGAGAACTCACACAGCCCCATGGCCTCAGCTCTGAGCTCCGTGTTGATGGATTGTAAATCTATCATCAATAATCTGTTCTCCATGCTCCATCTTAGATCTCCAACAACAACTTGTACATTGTTCATCTCATACTCAACAAATCCAAAATAATTCATAATCTTAAAAAAAAAACAACTAGGATCTCATTTTCTAGGAACTGAATTGTGTTCCTTTCAAATTCTATATGTTGAAGCCCAAACCTCCAACGTGACTGTACTTGGAGATAGACCTTTATGGAAGTAATTTAGCTAAATTAAATCATAAGGGTGGGCCCTGAGATGACAGGATTAGTATTCTTAAAAGATCTGTATGCCATGTGAGGTTGGAGAGAAAATGTAGCCATCTGCAAGTGAAAAAGAGGGTCCTCAACAGAAACGGAAGAGGTCAGTGCCTTGATCTCAGGCTTATGGCCTCTAGAACCACCAAAAAATAAATTTCTATGTTTAGGTCACCAAGTCTATGGTATTTGTTATGGCAGCCTGTGCGGACTAACACAGAATTCCAATTTCCTTGTTTCTTTTACTGTACCCGTTTCTCTTAGCAACTCAGGCTTAACATCGTGACGTCTCTTTTACCTTCATTTTTCACTCCTAAATGTCATGAAATTTTCCCTACATTTTATCTCTGTATTTATTTACTTATTTCCATGGTTCATGCTACTACACTAATCCAAGTACTCGCCACTCAAATGTGGACTGCTTCAATAGTCTCCTAGCAGAGTTCTGCTGGAATGGCTTAATGAGCTCCCACTGGACCAGGTATCTCAGAAACATTAACCATAAACATTAAACACACTTTTAAAAAATTAACTGAAAACACTGAAAGGTGAAAAACAGAATGCAGGTTTTGAAAAGAAGCCTACACTTAGAACAAGAGGAAGACACTGGGCCTTCGATAAGGTTCCGTTTTCATGGCTTTTGGCCTGAAGGCAGGCCTCACGCTGTGCTGCCAAAACTCTAATAGAAAAACCTGTAGTACTTCTGGACTCAAAGACTTGGGGGCAGGATTTCAGACAACCCATTATGTGGAAAAGGAGAGGAAAACTCCAGAAAAGAATGAGCTAATGAGGGAAAACTCTATAATCTGTGTATAAACCGTTCAAATCTCTGGATGATCCTGAACTACACATGTGCATAACTGGACTAAAGATAAAAGACCTCAACAGATTTTAACTGACACCAGGAGACTGAGTTTTCCACGTGAGTCCAACCAATTTTGCGGCTTCCTAGAACAAAATGTCAACACTCTTGGGGCAAACACAACAGATTCAAGAGACTCCACATTGTAACATTCATATTTAATCCAAAATTATGTAACGTACAAAAAAAAAAAAACCCCAGAAAATGTAATCCATCCTCAAGAGTAAAGATAATCATTAGAATGTGATGCTAAGATGAACCAGATGTCGGCAAGGATTTTAAAGCAGCTATTCTAACGATGTTCAGTGAATTAAAGGAATATAGGCCAGAATGACTGAAATGATAGGAAAATTTAGCAGAGAAATAGAAATTGTTTAAAAGACACAAATAGAAATTTAGAAGAAAAAAATACAAAATTTGAAATTAAAAATTGTACTAGATAGGATTAATAGCAGAATGGAGATTTAGGAGGAAATAGTCATTGAATTTGAAGGCAGATCAACAGAAATGATCCAATCTGAAAAACATGGGGAAAACAGATTAAAAAAAAAAGAAAAGTAGCTCATTTTTTCTAATTGCAGCTCCTCACAATTTATCCCCCTATACAGCCATAAACCCTTCTCCTCTGTGATCCATCATCCAATTTTACATAAACACCGATTTAATCATGTCGGTCAGTGGAGGGGCCAGGTAGAGCTGGCCAATGGCTTCCAGGGCTACTTTTGGAACCAAGACATAGTCCAAGATCCAAGCAAAATAAGCCAATCTTGCTTGGCACCATAATCATGTCCAATTTCAAACACTATTTCGGGTACTGAAACACCACTGGGAACCAACGTGGAATTTAACTTCAAATTTAAAAGTCCCATAGTTTAAAGACCAAGTATATAGAAGACCTGCAAGTCCACATTCAATACTTGACCATACTAGATATCTGCCTTTTGCATGATTTCACATTTTCCAATTGTCATACGCATTTGGAAAGATTTGGTTTGCTGACAATGTAACCCATATATATATTGAGTGACAAGGGTGATTCAGGATTCTTCTATCCCCAACAATTAGACATGGTGAGAGTTTACTATGCAGTGAGAGTTTACTATCTCAGTCTCTTTGACCAATTAACATCTTCAGTATGTGGTCTCCCTGAGAGAAGAGTTACTGCTTCCTATTTCTGGGGACAACTGTGAGCCAGGCCCATCCCTTAATTATCATCCCTTTGGGTTCCTGGGGCTCCCCAGGAAGAGGAAAATAACTATGATTTGTTGACATGTTCGGATGTAAACATTCACATTTGGAAGGAAAACTCTGAGTCTGTTCTCTGTATTTAAACCCCTTTTGGAGCTATTGAGTGTTTGGCAGTTATTTTATCCCCATGAAAGTAGATAATATTGCCTTAGGGAAAAAGTAAGCTCTTGAATTTTCAAACTAGAAAGCTTCAGTATTTCTTTTTGAATCACAGAAAGCTTAAGAGTTTAAAACTGTTGCTTCCTTCCTTTTTTTTTTTTTAACGGAGCCTCAGTTTCTTGCTTTGTTAAAATTGGTGCTTCCAATTTCATTGACTTAAAGGAATTTTTTCATTCTCTTTTTACTTCTACAAATAAAACAGGTGATAGGATTTTAAAATTCTATGAGAAAAAGTCAATGGTCTGTAATTTCTTAAAATCCCAAATTTGAATTCTTCATATTTAGTAATTAGAAATTTTTGTACTCTCTTATTATCAACTGCTACACAATGTGAATTCTCAGATCCAGTCCAGACACAAGCCTTACTAAATCTCCAGAATGCACTATGCATGTGTTAGCAGTTGCTTCACTTACTTAGTTGCTCTCAGTTGCCCTCATTCTTCTAGGTTTATCTCAAGGCTTCTTCTCAGGTGGGTTTTACTCACTGCCACACTCCTGCCACACATGTGGTTCTCCTCATCTGAATCCCCCAACTGGCATGGTCCAACACTGGCCCTGTGAGCACTCAACTATATCTAGTCTCCTTACCTGTCTTGATTTTCCTATGTCCTTGTTGAATGAAATAGTTTGTGACAAAAATACTGTAGAAAGGTTTAGCAATGTTTGAGAATGATACAAAATACCAAATATAACATTCTACAATTGATAAAGATAGTCTGTAGTTCTATAAACTTGTGTTTTCTTTTTTAAGAGACAGGGTCGCTCTCTGTTATCCAGGCAGGAGTGCAGTGGCACAATCATGACTCACTGCAGCCTCAAACTCCTGGGCTTAACGGGAGCCTCCCACCTTAGCCTCCTGAGTAGCTAGGACTACAAGCATGCACCACCACACCCAGCTAATTTTTAAAATTTATTTTTGTAGAGATGAGGTCTTGCTGTGTTGCCCAGGCTGGTCTCAAACTCCTGGCTGTCAGGCCTCTGAGCCCAAGCTAAGCCATCATATCCCCGGTGACCTGCACGTACACATCCAGATGGCCGGCTCCTGCCTTAACTGATGACATTCCACCAGAAAAGAAGTGAAAATGGCCTGTTCCTGCCTTAACTGATGACATTGTCTTGTGAAATTCTTTCTCCTGGCTCATCCTGGCTCAAAAGCTCCCCCACTGAGTACCTTGTGACCCCCACTCCTGCCCGCTAGAGAACCCCCCTTTTTCCTTTACCTACCCAAATCCTATAAAACAGCCCCACCCCATCTCCCTTCGCTAACTCTCTTTTCAGACTCAGCCCGCCTGCACCCAGGTGATTAAAAGCTTTATTGCTCACACAAAGCCTGTTTGGTGGTCTCTTCACACAGACGTGCATGAACTTTGGTGCCGTGACTCGGATCGGGGGACCTCCCTTGGGAGATCAATCCCCTGTCCTCCTGTTCTTTGCTCCGTGAAAAAGATCCACCTACGACCTCAGGTCCTCAGACCCACCAGCCCAAGGAACATCTCACCAATTTTAAATCAGGTAAGCGGCCTCTTCTTACTCTCTTCTCCAACCTCTCTCACTATCCCTCAACCACTTTCTCCTTTCCACTCGTCAATCTCTCCCTTCTCTTAATTTCAATTCCTTTCATTTTCTGGTAGAGACAAAGGAGACACATTTTATCCGTGCACCCAAAACTCCGGCGCCGGTCACGGACTGGGAAGGCAGCCTTCCTTTGGTGTTTAATCATTGCAGGGATGCCTCTCTGATTATTCACCCACGTTTCAGAGGTGTCAGACCACGCAGGGATGCCTGCCTTGGTCCTTCACCCTTAGCGGCAAGTCCTGCTTTTCTAGGGGAGGGGCAAATACCCCAACCCCCTTCTCTCCGTGTCTCTACCCCTTCTCTGCCTTTCTGGGGTGCAAGAAACCCCCAACCCCTTCTCCTTCACTCTTGGTGGCAAGTCCCGCTTTTCTAGAGGACGGGCAAGTACCCCAACCTTGTATCTCTGCACCCCAATCCCTTATTTCCATGCCCCAACCTCTTATATCTCTGCGCCACAATCCCTTATTTCCATGCCCCGACCTCTTATATCTCTGCACCCTGATCCCTTATTTCCATACCCCGACCTTGTATCTCTGTGCCCCAACCCCTTTCCCACTTTTCTGGAGGGTAAGAACCCCCGAACTGCTTCCCTTCGTGTCTCTACTCTCCCTTTTCTTTAAACTTGCCTCCTTCACTATAGGCAAACTTCCACCCTCCATTCCTCCTTCTTCTCCCTTAGCCTGTGTTCTCAAAAACTTAAAACCTCTTCAACTCACACCTGACCTAAAACCTAAATGCCTTATTTTCTTCTGCAATGCTGCTTGACCCCAATACAAACTCGACAGTAGTTCCAAATAGCCAGAAAACGGCACTTTCAATTTTTCCATCCTGCAAGATCTAAATAATTCTTGTCATAAAATAGGCAAACAGTCTGAGGTGCCTGACGTCCAGGCATTCTTTTACACATCAGTCCCTTCCTAGTCTCTGTGCCCAATGCAGGTCGTCCCAAATCTTCCTCCGTTCCCTCTCGCCTGTCCCCTCAGTCCCAACCCCAAGCGTCGCTGAGTCCTTCTAATCTTCCTTTTGTACAGACCCATCTGACCTCTCCCCTCCTCCCCAGGCTGCTCCTCGCCAGGCTGAGCTAGGTCCCAATTCTTCCTCAGCCTCTGCTCCTCCACCCTATAATCCTTTTATCACCTCCCCTCTTCACACCCGGTCCGGCTTACAGTTTCATTCCACAACTAGCCCTCCCCCACCTGCCCAGCAATTTCCTCTTAAAAAGGTGGCTGGAGCTAAAGGCATAGTCAAGGTTAATGCTCCTTTTTCTTTATCCAACCTCTCCCAAATCAGTTAGTGTTTAGACTGTTTTTCATCCAATATAAAAAACCCAGCCCAGTTCATGGCTCATTTGGCAGCAACCCTGAGACACTTTACAGCCCTAGACCCTAAAAGGTCAAAAGGCCGTCTTATTCTCAACATACATTTTATTATCCAATCTGCTCCCGACATTAAATAAAACTCCAAAAATTAAATTCCAGCCCTCAAACCCCACAAAAGGATTTAACCTCGCCTTCAAGGTGTACAATAATAGAAAAACGTTGCAATTCCTTGCCTCCACTGTGAGACAAACCCCAGCCACATCTCCAGCACACAAGAACTTCCAAACGCCTAAACCGCAGTGGCCAGGCTTTCCTCCAGAACCTCCTCCCCCAGGAGCTTGCTACAAGTGCCAGAAATCTGGCCACTAGGCCAAGTAATGCCCGCAGCCTGGGATTCCTCCTAAGCCATGTCCCCTCTGTATGGGACCCCACTGAAAATCAGACTGTCCAACTCACCTGGCAGCCACTCCCAGGGCCCCTGGAACTCTGGCCCAAGGCTCTCTGACTGACTCCTTCCCAGATCTATCTCGGCTTAGCAGCTGAAGACTAACACTGCCCAATCACCTCCGAAGCCTGCAGGACCATCACAGATGCTCTAAGTAACTCTCACAGTGGAGGGTAAGTCTGTCCCCTTCTTAATCAATACAGAGGCTACTCACTCCACATTACCTTCTTTTCAAGGGCCTGTTTCCCTCGCCCCGGTAACTGTTGTAGGTATTGACGGCCAAGCTTCAAAACCCCTGAAAACTCCCCCACTCTGGTGCCAACTTGGACAACACTCTTTTATGCACTCTTTTTTAGTTATCTCCACCTGCCCAGTTCCCTTATTAGGCCGAGATATTTTAACCAAATTAGCTGCTTCCCTGACTATTCCTAGGCTACAGCCACACCTCATTGCCACCTTTTCCCCAGTTCAAAGCTTCCTTCTCATCCTCCTCTCGTATCCCCCCACCTTAACCCACAAGTATAAGATACCTGTATTCCCTCCTTGGTGACTGATCATGCACCCCTTACAATCTCATTAAAACCTAATCACCCTTACCCCCCTCAATGCCAATATCCCATTCCACAGCACGCTTTCAAAAGATTAAAGCCTGTTATCACTCACCTGCTACAGCATGGCCTTTTAAAGCGTATAAACTCTCCTTAGCATTCCCCCATTTTACCTGTCCTAAAACCAGACAAGGCTTACAGGTTAGTTCAGAATCTGTGCCTTATCAACCAAATTGTTTTGCCTATCCACCCCGTGGTGCCAAACCCGTATACTCTCCTATCCTCAATACCTCCCTCTACAACCCATTATTCTGTTCTGGATCTCAAACATGCTTTCTTTACTATTCCTTTGCACCCTTCATCCCAGCCTCTCTTTGCTTTCACTTAGACTGACCCTGACACCCATTAGGCTCAGCAAATTACCTGGGCTGTACTGCCGCAAAGCTTCACAGACAGACCCCATTACTTCAGTCAAGCCCAAATTTCATCCTCATCTGTTACCTATCTCAGCATAATTCTCATAAAAACACACGTGCTGTCCCTGCTAATCGTGTCCAGTTAATCTCCCAAACCTCAATCCCTTACAAAACAACAACTCCTCTCCTTCCTAGGCATGGTTAGTGCAGTCAGAATTCTTACACAAGAGCCAGGACCGCACCCTGTAGCCTTTCTGTCCAAATAACTTTACTGTTTTAGCCTAGCCCTCATGTCTGCGTGCAGCAGCTGCCACTGCTTTAATACTTTCAGAGGCCCTAAAAATCACAAACTATGCTCAACTTACTCTCTACATTTCTCATAACTTCCAAAATCTATTTTCTTCCTCATACCTGATGCATATACTTTCTGCTCCCTGGCTCCTTCAGCTGTACTCACTCTTTGTTAAGTCCCACAATTACCATTGTTCCTGGCCCGGACTTCAATCTGGCCTCCCACATTATTCCGGTTACCACACCTGACCCTCATGATTGCATCTCTCTGATTCACCTGACGTTCACCTCATTTCCCCACATTTCCTTCTTCCCTGTTCCTCACCCTGATCACACTTAGTTTATTGATGGCAGTTCCACCAGGCCTAATCGCCACACACCAGCAAAGGCAGGCTATGCTATAGTACAAGCCACTAGCTCGCCTCTTAGAACCTCTCATTTCCTTTCCATTGTGGAAATCTATCCTCAAGAAAATAACTTCTCAGTGTTCCAGCTGCTATTCTACTACTCCTCAGGGATTATTCAGGCCCCCTCCCTTCCCTACACATCAAGCTGGAGGATTTGCCCCCACCCAGGACTGGCAAATTAGCTTTACTCAACATGCCCCGAGTCAGATAACTAAAATACCTCTTAGTCTAGGTAGACACTTTCACTGGATAGGTAGAGGCCTTTCCTACAGGGTCTGAGAAGGCCACCACAGTCATTTCTTCCCTTCTGTCAGACATAATTCCTCAGTTTAGCCTTCCCACCTCTGTACAGTCTGATAACAGACGAGCCTTTATAGTCGAATCAGCCAAGCAATTTTTCAGGCTCTTAGTATTCAGTGAAACCTTATATCCCTTCCATCTTCAGGAAAAGTAGAACGGACTAAAAGTCTTTTAAAAACACACCTCACCAAGCTCAGCCACCAACTTCAAAAGGACTGGACAATACTTTTACCACTTCCGCTTCTCAGAATTCAGGCCTGTCCTCAGAATGCTACAAGGTACAGCCCATTTGAGCTCCTGTATAGACACTCCTTTTTCTTAGGCCCCAGTCTCATTCCAGACACCAGACCAACTTAGACTGTGCCCCAAAAAAACTTGTCATCCCTACTATCTTCTGTCTAGTCATACTCCTATTCACCATTCTCAATTACTCACACATGCCCTGCTCTTGTTTACACTGCTGGTTTACACTGTTTCTCCAAGACAGCACAGCTGATATCTCCTCGTGCTATCCCCAAACTGCCACTCTTAACTCTTGAAGTAAATAAATAATCTTTGCTGGCACTCTCAGATGTCCTGAGTCGTCCCAATTCTTAGACCTTTTATACCTGTTTTTCTCCTTCTCTTACTCCATTTAGTTTTTCAATTCATACAAAACTGTATCCAGGCCATCACCAATAATTCTAAATGACAAATGTTCCTTCTAACAACCCCACAATATCACCACTTACCACAAAATCTTCCTTCAGCTTAATCTCTCCCACTCTAGGTTCCCACCCCGCCCCTAATCCCGCTCGAAGCAGCCCTGAGAAACATCGCCCATTATCTCTCCATACCTCCCCCCAAAATTTTCACCGTCCCAACACTTTACCACTATTTTGTTTTATTTTTCTTATTAATATAAGAAGACAGAAATGTCAGGCCTCTGAGCCCAAGCTAAGCCATCATATCCCCTGTGACCTGCACGTACACATCCAGATGGCCGGTTCCTGCCTTAACTGATGACATTGTCTTGTGAAATTCCTTCTCCTGGCTCATCCTGGCTCAAAAGCTCCCCCACTGAGTACCTTGTGACCCCCCACTCCTGCCCGCTAGAGAACCCCTCTTTTTCCTTTACCTACCCAAATCCTATAAAACAGGCCCATCCCTATCTCCCTTCGCTGACTCTCTTTTCGGACTCAGCCCGCCTGCACCCAGGTGATTAAAAGCTTTATTGCGCACACAAAGCCTGTTTGGTGGTCTCTTCACACGGACGCGCATGAAACTGGCCTCAAGTGATTCTCCTGCCTTGGCCTCCCAAAGTGTTGGAATTAGAGATGTGAGCCACCGCATCTAGCCTAAATTTGTGTTTTCAGACATAAATTGTCACCTTTCAAAAAGGAGCTCTCTGTTGTGCTAAAACAGCCCACTCATGACAAAGAAACCACTCACTAGCAAGGCACCAAACCAAGTGGTGGGTGAAAAGAAGTGCCAGGTTACTAAGCCCATAAATTTGAGATACAAAAACCAGTGGGGCACACTAGAGAGGCAGATCTGGAGACTGAGGTGGAAACCTCTGGAAACGCAAAAGGTATCTGAGAACTAGATTGTGACTCCTGGAGAATTACAAAAAGGTCAAACACGCCAAAAATAAACCCTCCAAAAGCTGTTTTCTAAGCATCTCACCAGGCTTCAGTTGCACTCCATGTGGCTTTATGGGACCCAGGGCAGAATTGATACCACACTCAGCTGAACCCTGGTTGACCTTCGGAGTCATAGCTCATAAATCATCCCTGTTTTCCCAAATTTCGGGGCACAAATTGTACCTTTCTCCAAGGGCACCCACTTGGAGACAATCTCCTACTTTGAAGAATTGCGATACTTTCCTAGTCTTGTAAAATAGCATTGCTTTCTGGTCCTCCAGGGAGGAGAACAAGGGACAGGTGGAACACTTTGCTGTGAAGAATACACATGCTGGCTACAGGACTTGTTCTTCACATCTCGAGTGCCACCAGCAATAGTATTAGTACTCCCACCATTGGGAGAGAAAGCAGTGACAACTATGCTGCTCTCCAGGGACTGAACTGAAAGAAATTGTGCCCCACAAGTGGCTATATTGTGGCATCCCATTTTCATTTAATTCCTCTCTACATCCAAGCCTGCAGACTTTATGCACTGAAAATGGTATAGATTGGGATACCCAGGTTTATATTATCAACTCTGAAGCTAAATGGCATGTGATCTCTGCAACATCCCAAACCTCAGATGTTTGGGGACATAGAAGAGGAAAAAGCCAGGGGAGGCTTAGATATCTGTTTAAAGAATTTGCTGTCATTTTATCCTAAGACAGAAGATGTTATGGTACACACCCCTTCCAAATAGGGAACAAATTTTACCAAACTAGAAGTGAATCAGAAATTCTGCTTTTGAGTTAATTATGCCAGTAACCTGGGAATTACCTGCTTTGCCTTGGCAAGAGTAGCTATTGCTAAGAAAACAAAGTAAACAAGAAGGTTTGAAGAACCCAATAGAGACACGTGCCAATGAACAAGGAGAGATGCTGTCTCTGAAGATACTGAACAATGTCACTTCAAAGCACCCCTGAACTATGAAGAAAATGCTGTTTCGTTGCTGCAACTGATGGTACCCACCGTGAATTCTGAAAAACATTTGAGCCACATTCCTATAATTTTGATGTTTGCTTTTAATTTATGTTTTATAGCCCAGGGCTCTCACACCTGGCAATAAATTTATGAGATTTCCAGAGGAATTACATGTCTGAAATGCATGTGTGAACCTATAATCAAGCATAAAGAAAAGAGAGATGTGACTGGCATCAGGCACCATGTCTTGGCAAAGTGTTGCCTGTTAGACAGATGTCTCTCAAACCCTCCATGTTAGTGGCTCCCAGTGTGAGATTCAAGGCCTTGGGAGTCTTTGGGGCCCTAATTCATCAAAAACAAAGCAAAAAAAAAAAAAAAACTTTTAAATCTTCCCATTCCCCAATTCCTCTTGGTATTGACAGAAATGCAAAGTTTCAGAAACTCAGCCCTTTATCTTATCTACTACCATGACATGCACATCAACAAGTCTCACAGAGCTATCACCCCTCAGTCCCTCTTTTCTTTTTTTCTTCCTCATTCATGCGCCTGTAATCTCAGCACTTTGGGAGGCCGAGGCAGGTGGATCACGAGGTCAGGAGATAGAGACCATCCTAGCTAACACGGTGAAACCCCATCTGTACTAAAAATACAAAAAAAAAAAAAAAATTAGCCAGGCGTGGTGGCACGCAGCTCTAGTCCCAGCTACTTGGGAGGCTGAGGCAGGAAAATTGCTTGAACCCGGGAGGCAGAGGTTGCAGTGAGCCAAGATCACACCACTGCACTCCAGCCCGGGCAGTGGAGCGAGACTCTGTCCCCCAACCGCCCCCCACCAAAAAAAAAAAAAAAAGAATGAGGCATGACATGCTCAGTTGTTGCAAAATGGTTCCGTAGTACTATTTTTGCAGTTCAGAAGTATTAAAATCTGTTTTAATTTATCACCAGCAATCAAAGTGGGCAAGGACATTCAGTAGCTACTGAGGAATATAGAAAACTGGGTCTTTAAACAAAAATGAAGAAGGCCTCTCTTCATTTGGGAGGTGGTGGCATTATTGAACTGTTTAGACTGACTCTGTTGAGTGTTTTCTATATAAAATGTTAATATGGAGAAGAGTGAGAAGAAGCCATAGCTTTATCAGAATACCTGTTGTTGTTTTTTTCATCCTGCTAAGTTCTCTTGAATAAGCTGTTGGTCATATTCTTCACAATGCTATTCTCATGTTTGTTTTCTCATGTTGGTTGATAGCACCACTAGTTATATAAGCCAGAAGTACAGGAGAAAGTTTACCACCCAGCAAACTCTCCTCTTCTCCTCATTAACAGGCCCATGATGTCCTGTTGATTTTATATTTAAATATCCTTTTGATGCCTGTTACCACCGTCTTAGTTTAGACCTTCATCAATTCTTGCTTGAACTTTAGTCTAGTGTTTTGATGGGTCTTCCTCCTTTCATTTTTCTCCAATCCATTCTCTACATCACTGCCACAATAAATGATGAAAACTATGTATACCTGATCAAATCACTGAATCTCTTTGATTATTCCCTAACCTACAGCAGTAGTTTTCAATTCCCACTATATGTTATAATTACTTGTGGAACTTTAAAAAAAATACTGATGCACAAGTCTCATCCCCAGAAGTTCTTATTCATCTACTGCTTTGTTACTCAAAACATGGTCTTAGAACAGCACTGGAATTAAGAATTGCAGAATCCCAGGCCCCACCCTAACCTACTAAATCAGAGTCTGTGTTTTAACAAGATTCCTCAGTGTTTTATAAGTACGATAGAATTTGAGAAGAATCAGTTTAGGACATTGGTATTTTTCCTGTAAGTCCACTAGGTGAATTTAATGTGCAAAGTTAAGAGATGCTTAGCATGGCATGGAAGTCCCCTCCTCACCTCTCTAACAGAATCTCACCATTTACACCAACTCCATTTTCTCTGCCTCTATCACATTCCAAAAATAATCCACACAGAATCCTCCATGCTATTTCAGGTGTTTGTACCCTTGCACATACTGTGAATGTCTTTTTCTTCTCCTGCTTCATTTTCCTTAAGATAAATTTCTAATCATCTTTCAAAATCCTCCTTCAGTGTTTGTGAAGTCTTTCCCCAGAGGTCTTCGCCATGCTTACTTCCCAGAAAGTCTTATTTCTCCCTCTCTCTGTGTTACTTCTCCATTTCTCTTTTGGCATATTTTTCTGTGTTGCAGGTACTCGCTTACATATCTGTCTTGCCTACCAGACTCTGAATTCCCCAAGGAAAGGAATAAAGTGTCCATCCCCAACCCCATGTCTACATAGTACCTAGCCCATGGGGTATAGTCAGTAATTTGGACTGAACAAAAGAAAAACAGATTAGAAATCGAGATTACTTTTGACCTCTCTAAAGACTTAGTAATACTGTCCACAGATATCTTCCCCTGACAGAAAGTTTGGCTCTAGCTCAAAGCCAATATTCCTCACTTCATTAGGGTCCCTGCTCAAATATCACCTAGTCAAAGTTGAAAGGACTTCCCTGAGAACCCCATCTGAAACAGAACCCTCCTGTACACTGACACATACATGTACACGCAGACACTGCTCACTCTCTATCCCCGCTCCTGCTTTTTTGCATCACTGGTCTTCATAGCATTTAAGCAAATTTATAACCTAATGTTATATTTATTTATCTATTTTTCTCCTTACATTAGAAGGTGAGCTCTGCAAAGTGGGAGGCTTGGTCAGTTTTTCCCTACTGTATCCCCAATACCTACAACAGTGTCTCACAGGTAGTAAGCACTCAGTAATTATTTACATATTGAATGAATGGATGAATCCTGATTTAGGTAAGGAATCTTTAAATAAGTATTTCCTAAGGTGTTTTGTTGTAATGTTAATAGATGTTACACAAAGAGAATCCTGGGTTAAACAAAGTTAAGTGGGTTTTTTTGTTTGTTTGTTTTACTATAGGACTCCTCAAAGCCTACATTAGTACATTACTGTATGCTGGAAATCTCTAATCAAGGAATAGAGTTAGTATGTAATATTTTCACAACACAGAACCTTTAGGCATGAGGTTCTACACAGGAAAGTGGTACAAAATTATGGGATCTTGCATTTCCCTTTCAGATCCTTGCTCCACTGCCCTGGGACTCAGGATCTAAATGTGTCAATTCAACACCTGTGTGGTCTTTGATGCCCCCCCCCTCCCCTCAGTGGTGACTGGGCTTCTCTAATCAGATTCTTGAAACTTCCCTCTTCACCTCATTGTACATATTGGTTCATAGACCTTGTTTCTGTTTTGTTTGCTACGGCAACAACCAACTGGTGTCCCAGAACTCCCCAAAAGGGAGGCCTGAAGCATATGCTCCTCTTGCCTGGAGCCCTGAGTCCTGGGAAGGCTTCCAGACACTGTTGGCCTACCTGCACTTCCTAGAGCCGCTTCTGCTTTGGGACCATTTGTTAGAATCGAGAGCAGAATTTTTTCAAATCTCTTTGGACCCTGTGTCTTAGCGACTGCCCAGACAAGAACAACAATAGGTAAAACTAATGAGCTCCTAAGCTTTCTTTCATAAATTAATTCATCCTTCTATTTATTTTACAGATAAGAAAAGTGAGACCTAGTAAGGTTATATAACTTGTCCAAGGTTACTCAGCTGGTAAATGACAGAGCTAGAGTTTAAAACTAAACTCAAATACTTGCCTATCCTCATCTCCAGACTTACCAACCCTGGTTATTAGCAGGGTTGACACCCTGGACTAATACATATACTTACTGCTCTCCCAGACCATCTGCCTTTTAGCTCTATGATTGAATCACCATGAGTGACAATGGATCTCAAGATATTGCATCTCACCCCCATGTCTTCCTACAAGGCTCTTTCATTATCTATTGTGGTTACATATATTTCAATTAAGAAGAGCCCACAGAAAATGCTGAATACATCTGTTCCTTCATACAATGAACATTGTTGATCACCTGTGTCAGGGACTGCACAGATGAATAATACTGGTTCCTCTCATCCTTCCCCCACCCAGAACTCTTGGCCTATAGAGGACCAAAGAATTGAGGAGTAGGAATTGAGAAGACAAATCACACATCTAACTGGAACCTGCATTAATGAACCCATAACTAGGCTGGCACACTTCATTGCAGCTTCCCTTTATTACACCCTGGTATTGGATGCACACACAACTGTGTGGCCCCTTGCCTGAACTACCTGTGTGGAAGAGCCTGCAAACAATGCATCAAATATGTTGAAAATCCATTGACATTTGCCTTAATCACTGAGCATAGGCAGAAGGATTAGCTTATTCTACACCATTTCATTGCAATGGCCAGACCGAAAAAAAAAAAGTTTGTAATTAAAATAATTTTTAAATATGCATGAAACCATGACTAATTTATAATTATACCCAAAAGCGGAAGCAAAACATCTGGACACATATATTTAAAGTTCAAGTGAGAAGCCTTTAAAGTAACATTTAGGAAGCCTCTACCTGTTTATCTACTTTCATGCCTTATTAGCTACTAAAAGAGAGGTGAACAGTTTCAAACAGGGTAGACAAAAAAACAAAGAATAACACTGCAAAAAAAGCTCTTCCCAAAAATTCACCAGCACATGATGAAGATGGGACCTATTAATCCCTCCTTCCAGAAAGGGCATTTAAGCAATTCAGTAAAGAGCACAGTATCTTCATGACTAGCCTGAAAAACTCTGTCTACAAAACCATGTTGAAACCCTCTGTCTACAAAAAATAGAAAAATTAGCTGGGTGTGGCAGCGCATGCCTGCAGTGAGGAGACTGAGGTGGGAGGACTGTTTGAGCCTGGGAAGTGGAGATTGCAATGAGCTGAGATAGCGCCACTGCACCCCAGCCTGGGTGACAGAACGAGATTCTATCTCAAAAAAAAAAAACAAAAAAATAAAATAATAAAAAAAAAAAGCACGGTATCTGCTGTCCCTGGAGAAAACTGCAATGTGCCACAGCACTCTAGCGTTTCCTTGGACACCCAATTCACCCACTGGAACACATACCTCATTTTCACTACTGTTAGAGTCATTCCAAGACCCAGAGTCAGGTGAATTTCCAGGCCTTTTTTTTTTTTTTTTTTTTGTCAGCACACAATCGGGATGGAATGAATATGTTCATTTCAGGGAATAGAGGGAAAAAATATCACAAGAATAGTAATTGCCACCTTGTGAGGTGCGGTAACAGCTGCCAGGTGCTTTG